>NW_024387319.1:93034-811703 GCF_900408965.1 Simochromis diagramma
TCAAGTCCTCCTCAGCCTTCATGATAATGCAGGCCATCAGGGCCAGGCACGAACACTTTCCCTTGCCCGTGAGAGGTTTTTCTGGGTCGGGATGGAGAGAGACATAACCAACCATGTTCGACAGTGTGAGAGATGTGTGGTTGGAAAAACACCTGAACCTCATGCCTGTGCACCACTAGAGAACATCCAGACGTCAGAGCCGATGGAGCTAGTGTGCATAGACTTTTGGACTGCTGAGCTCAGCGATAATAAGAAAGTGGATGTCCTGGTCGTACCGATCATTTCTCCAAGATGGCACATGCCTTCCCTGCCGAAACCAGTCTGCAAAACATGTTGCACGCAGGTTGTGGGATGATTTCTTTTGTGTTTATGGCTTTCCCAAGAGGATTCATTCGGATCAGGGATCAAACTTTGAGAGCAGACTGTTGAAGGACCTCTTAGAGATGGCAGGTGTGCAGAAATCGCATACTACGCCATATCATCCTATGGGCAATGGGGTCACTGAACGGTTCAACAGGACACTTGGAATATGCTGAGGACTCTCCCTTCTACAGCCAAGGCTAGGTGGCCTCAGATGTTACGCACTCTCACGTTCTGCTACAATTGCACAGTGCATGAGACGACTGGTTTGCCCCCCTTTTATGTCATGTTTGGGCGAGTCCCACGCCTCCCTGTTGACATGATGTTCCAACATGTGCTGCAAAATGATGATGTGATCAGCCACCATGAGTTTGTCTCACGGTTGCGGAAAGACCTGTTTGATGCCTCACAGATTGCCCAGAACCACGCTTTTCACGAGCAAGCGCGCCATGCCAGACTCTACAACCGCAAAGTCAAAGGCTCACCTCTGGCTGTAGGTGATAGAGTGTTGTTGGCCAATCGTGGTGAAAGGGGAAAAAGAAAGTTAGCCGACAAGTGGGATCCCACGCCTTATGATGTTGTGTCAGTTAGGTCTGGGATCAATGTGTACAGGATAAGAGAGAGCCACACAGGCAAGGAAAGAGTTGTACACAGGAACCTCCTTCTCCCTGTCAACTTCCTGGGCTTAGGTGTGGAAGGGAGTCTGGCCTCCCGTGCTGACTTGGACGGAGGGAACCCGAACAGTGGAGATGACCAAGGGTCTGTGAGGTCAACACAGATGGATCATCATGACAGGACACTGGACTGGCTGCTGAAAACGCCAGAGATACAGGGTCTCGCTAATGAGCCGGTGGAAGTTGAAGGTTCCCTCGACGTGGGACACCATTCTCTCTGCGTTGTGGACCCCAGCAGTGGCTCTATCGCAGCGGAGGACCCACCCCCTGAAGTTAATGCTGAAGTGTTTGAAAACTCCATTAGTGAATTCCCCTTGCCTGCTCCCGTGATCAGTGATGCTGCTCTCCGTCAAGGCTCTGAACCTGTTGCCGTGGCTCCTGTGGTTCCCATGGCTGATGTTGACTTAGATCTTGCTATTTGCACACAGCCTCAGACTATTCAGGCGGGCATGGATGGGCTAGCTATCACTAGGTATGGGAGAAGTGTTAGGCCTCCCAAGAGACTGATTTGTGAGATGGCAGCGCAGAAAGTTGAGGAAACTTCTTCTGTTTCAGGGTCAGTTTTTGCATTTCTGACTAGTATGTTTTAGCTCTGAGGGAACTGACTTGGTTTCATGTATCTTTCGACTTATTTTTTTGTGTGGTCCAGGATGTGATTTGGAGTATTATTTCGGGTGCTCTTATATGTGATGTTAAGGAGGTGTAGATGGCATCTTCTCTAGTCTGTTGAAGGTATTGGGCTTGGTACCACCCAATGTCTCGACACTTTTATATAAAAGGATTCTGTATCGACAATGATTAATATTAGTGTATCGATTTTACCCCGAAGCACCTGCTGTTCATAGTTCTTTTGTTTCTGGCCCTTGATACTCCCTTGAACTGGTTTGGAGTTTAACAGAATTTAAGGGGGGTGTATGTAACGATGTAAAAGAATGAATATGGTTTTGTTGTTGTTAAATTCCTGTTAAACTTGGGATCGCAACCATGGGTTTATTTTGGAACTTTTATTTTGAAAATCCGCAGCGGAAGTCTGCTACTGGTAAACGGGCTACCCCCTAAGCCCATCGTTAGTAGCAATGAAGCTTTCGCTGTGGTAAGTTCCTCTCCGTCCGCTCTCACAGAGCATAAATTTAAAACATATTTGAAAATCCTCATTGAAGCTAATATGACAGTGCACTAACTGCATGAACTGCCCATATGGTAGTATTTGAGTAGATTTCAGGTTTATGACCGTGTTTTGCAGTTAATAGATTAGACGGTAGGAAAAATGGACACGTGGAGCTAGCGGCTAACAGCTAGAGGAGGCTGTCGTGTCTAATAATTTTGAAACTTCTCTCAATAGTTTGGGCGGAATCCTGTTGCTGAAACCCATGGTTATTCATGTCCCATGTTATTGCAGGTATGTGTACTTTGAAACATGTATATGGTTGAGCTGCAGGCTAATTCTGGTTAAGACATATTGCTTATTAAGTTTGCCCAGTAGATGGCAGCATTGTTCCATTTACTATTGTACGTAAAAGGGAATTTTGGCTTTGGTTTATTTATATTTACATGAATGTGCATTTAAGTGAATTAATTTTTCTTTTGTTATCTAAACCACAACGCAGTAATGTTTCTATTTTATTTTCCGTGATAAGTATTGTTGCCATTTTATTTTTCAATCAATATTTGTTTTTATTTATTTGGGAAAACTAAGAGTTCCACTATACGATCATAAGCCTATAGTTAGTAGCAATGAAGCTTTCGCTGTGTTTGGGCGGAATCCTGTTGCTGAAACCCATGGTTATTCATGTCCCATGTTATTGCAGGGGAATAAATCACGCCTGAGCTCTACCCACTTCGAGTCCAGAGAGTTTTATTCACACAGCGCTGGAAAGAGAAGCTGACCAGGGGTTACACTAGCTTAGAGTTCACGCTAGCTAACCAGCGAGGAGTTAAAAGCGGCGAAAACAACACCCACAAACTTATCTCACTACAACATAGGGCCGAAAATATGACGTGATTCTAGTGTAATCAAACTCGGGGCTTGAGCTTTATTTCAGGCAATGTTCAGGATTAAAATGTTGAAGCAATTCCCTGACTTACACTGTCTTTGTGTCTTTGTTTAGAAGCAGAGCGACACAGATGGATCCACTTCTCAACCCTGTCGTCACTGTGGTGGTGGGAAAGGCTTTCTCTGTGACCTTTGTGGAAAAACTTTCAGTCATCAACAAAGCCTAAAAGTACATCAGCGTAGACACACTGGAGATAAAATGAACTACTGCAAAGAATGTGGGAGAGGTTTCTCCAAACCAAGTGAATTAAAACGACATGAAGTCATTCACAGTGGGGTTAAAAAGCACGTGTGTGACCAGTGTGGGTCATCCTTCACCACTGCAGGTTACCTGCATAATGAGTCCACACAGGAGAGAAACCATACAACTGTAGACACTGTGACAGAAGTTTCTCATATTCAGGGACTCGTGATTGCCATGAACTTCGACATATTGAAGTGAACTTAATAACAGTGTGACAAGAGCTTTAAGAATCTCAGTTTATAATCCGAACATAAACGATCCCTCACTGTAAATAAACTGTTTCACTGTTACCAATGTGCAAAAACATTCACTTCATTATCTGCTCTGTGCAAACATCAGCGCGATCCTGCAGGACGGACTGCACTGGATCACAGTGAATCTGAAGAGACAGAAAGATCCTCTTCTGGTTTCAGGGTCAGACTTACAAACCAGATCAGGCTCCACAGAGTTCAGATGGAATCTCCTGTAAAGAGTGTCAGCTGATGTCACACTTGGATCTCATGAGGTAGCTCTGATGTTTGGACTTCAATTCAGGAAGAAATAACATTCGAAATGTTGTTGTTGTTTTTTTGTTGTTTTCTTCCCATGACTGAGCTCGTAATGCCTATTAGTCGTATTAAACTAAATTTTTTTAATTTAAATTAAGTCAAATTCTATTATTTCTTTTTGGACCCTCATAAAACACCAAATTCTTTTTACATGTAGATAGATGCTGGATGCCGGTAGAGTTACGTATTCTGAATACTTTGGATTACTTAATATATTTTCATGCCTATTACAACTATATGAATGTACTATTGCTATGTGATTTATTACTATTATTGAAGGCCACTCGCCATACCAATACAAACTAATTTTTAAATCTTAATATAAAATGAGTAACAGTAGGGTGGACATTAGGTATGGCTTTTTGCAGTGATCTTGCATAGAAAACAACTTCTGTATCAATAATATGTTTTCCTTTTGTCTACTTTGCGGCTCTGATTTCTGGACTTGCATCAATAATCCTGAATGTTACATTTGGGAAGCTGCAAGTCTTTTACTTTTTTTATTTTATTTTTTTATTTATTTATTTTTCACGGATTTTGATTCTCCAAAATGTTATCGCTGTCACGTTTAAATGGTTTTCCCATTGGGACACCGTATTCAGTAGTAGTTGTTGTTATAGATATTGTTTTACCTTACAGTTAACTGATATTGTATAAATACTTGAACTTAACTATTGTTTTGATCTTCTGGCTGACTGGTGTTTTCAATCGTAATACGGTAGAGGTGGGGGGGGATCGATACAGCACAGCATCTTGATATTTTGCGTTGTGATCTTGTCTCAATACAGTGACACCAAACATCGATATTTATTAAAGAAAATAAAATACTCTGGGAATTACTCTGGGAATACAATGAATAAGGGAGCTCATCTTATAAGAGGCCAACTTTCTGCAAACAGTTGCGCTCTGACTTGAAGTGACTGCAATCACTTTGGGAGAGATTGTTGCAGGTTTTAAATAAATGCTGCCTTATTTATAAATGCAGACTAAATGCTACCATGTTTTCATCAGTTTGGTGTTAGGCTTGGTCAGTGAGCACTGCTCGATGGGACTCGACTCACCGGGTTGGTTAGTCAGTTGCCGTTAATAGACTTACATTAGTTTATGTTTGCTAACTAAAAGCAGAACTCACTGGAATATAAAGACACTAGAACTAGAAATCAGTCTAAGGGGGGGTCACTTTTATGCTGCCTCTGACTTCAACAATACGTTTAAAGTTAACCTGAGGGTATACAGTCTACTTTAACTCTCTATCTTTTAAGCAGTAAGTGGTTCTTCGTTGGGAAAATCTCCCGCTTACAGTGGCTTGCAAAATTATTCGGCCCCCTTGAACTTTTCCACATTTTGTCACATTACAGCCACAAACATGAATCAATTTTATTGGAATTCCACGTGAAAGACCAACACAAAGTGGTGCACACGTGAGAAGTGGAACAGAAATCCTACATGATTCCAAACATTTTTTACAAATAAATAACTGCAAAGTGGGCTGTGTGTAATTATTCAGCCCCCTGAGTCAATACTTTGTAGAACCAGCTTTTGCTGCAATTCCAGCTGCCAGTCTTTTAGGGTCTGTCTCTACCAGCTTTGCACATCTAGAGACTGAAATCCTTGCCCATTCTTCTTTGCAAAACAGCTCCAGCTCACTCAGAACCACTTCATAAAGTGGTTGTTCAGGTTTAAGCAGTGGGAGGCGAAAACCTAATATATCCATAAGTGATGGCTTAACCTTCTGCATTCAAGTATAAGTTTGTCTAAGTCCGCCATTGTAGAAATTCATTGCACCGAAAGAAAAACGTGCACAGTGTGACGTCAAAATAGGCGCACACCTTTGACGCTGCGTTTTCTCAGTTTTCCTCATCCACATGTAAATGCAAAAACTTGAGTTTTCGAAAATATCCACCCTGGCAGGCGTTTTTTAAAATCTCCGTTTTCAGCGAACGAAAACGAGGTTTACGTGTGGACGAAAGGTGTAAACGCATAGAAAAATCTGCGTTTTCAAAAATACCCTGGTACGTGTGGACGTAGCCTTATTCATTATTCAAGGCACAAACGGAAAGTCATGTACGAGTGCAACGTAAAGTTAGGTGAGTGTGCAACATAAAGGTGAGCGTGCAACGTAAAGGTGAGCGTGCAACGTAAAGTTAGGTGAGTGTGTAACGTAAAGGTGAATGTGCAACATAAAGGTGAGCGTGCAACGTAAAGGTGAGCGTGCAACGTAAAGTTAGGTGAGTGTGCAACGTAAAGGTGAATGTGCAACGTAAAGGTGAATGTGCAACGTAAAGGTGAGCGTGCAACGTAAAGGTGAGCGTGCAACGTAAAGTCACGTGGACATGCTGCGTGAGCATTCGAACTGAGTCTAAAGTTTTCGTGTGCGAATTGAAGCGGGTGCTCTCCAATCATCAAAAGTAACAAAGTCATTGAACACATTTATACAGTTACCTTTACATTTACCAATCATATATCACAGATTTACACTTTTTTTTTTTAGTAGTATGCAAAAAGGCAAAGACAGAGCGACAGTCTGGGTCAATGGTGGCCGAGGCGACGGCAAGGCTAACAAAGGAACCCTCGAAGCGTTAGGCTAGCTTTGTAACAGAATATAACAGAAAAGTATGAAACTCCAGCTGAGTTGTAAGATGAAAAGTGGACACAATTTCGGGCTCCCACATTTTGTCAGAAACTGTACATTAACGAGTTTTTTACTGTTATTCAAATGCAACTGTGGAAATAACAAATAGAAGAAAATTCATTCATTCTTACCTTATACTAATCGTGGTGCAGGCCAGTGCAGTGCATGAACTGATGCCTTCTCCGGTCAATTCCGCTGAGAGTAAATCTAATGTCCCGCTCTACTGTACAAGACAATGGTTACCTGGAGGGATATACCACTGTGAGAGGGGTGCTGCGGAATAGTCCAAGTGATCGCTGCTTTAATTTCCCGCTCAACTATACATAAATTGCAGGTCGACACGATTTTTCAAAGCTGGTGAACTAGACCAAAGTCATTGATAACAAAAGAACAATAAATCCACTTTCTCCTGTACTTTATACCCGCTCAGTTGCAGTGCAGTTTAATGCACTACTAGAAATCGATGGCTTTTTGATGGTGTCCGGCGCGGATTGATGGTCAACTATAAATAGACGTTTTCTACACATTGTTGTTGTCACCTGGTCGACTACAAATAGATCAAATATCAATGACAAAAAAACAACGGTAAATCAACATCATTTCAACGTCCCTATAGTAAGACCATGGGTTTACCACAGTATTTCAATGTTGTTACAACAGTGACATTTCAACCCTGACCATAACGACGGATTGGATGAAAAATCAACATCGATTCAATGTCGTCTTGCTATCTGGAATCTTTTGATTGGTCGACATGGTACATTTTTTGACCATTAGGAAAGGGTGGGGTTTTTTGGTGTTGTCTTCGCTCACAGGTGGAAAGTGCTTTATGGCATTTTCCTTATGAAACACAGTTTTTACCGTTTCTTCCCGCAGTAAATATAAACAATGATAGTATTCAGGAAGAAAACCAAATATTTCATATATTTTTAACATAACTCTGGTTTTACGTGGCCAATCAACACAATTTAAAAACTCCATCAACGCTGTCATAGCCTGATACCACAATTTTTCTTAAAAATGCCAGCCAAGTGCCAATTGCTTTACACATAATAGAGGATTTCTCAAAAGGGTCTGGATTGGTCCTAAACTTAAATAAATGTCAATTATTGCCTGTCAAAGAGTGTAATGTTCAGAGTATTTGTAATATAACAGTTAAAAATGAAGCAACATATTTAGATCTGATTATCTGCATAGATCCAAAAGACAGAATTTTACTAAATTGTCCCCCAATTATTAAAAAATCTCAAACCAAATTAAATCAATGGTTGCAGAGAGATTTAAGTTTAAGAGGAAGGGTATTGCTCTCAAAAGCAGAAGGTCTGTGTCGACTGACTTATGCAGCAATTTCTCTGCATGTGGACGGCAAAACTTGTAAGGATATCGACCGAATGCTCTTCAACTTGCTCTGGAAAAACAGGACACATTACATTACATCAGAAAAAGTGTATTGATGAATGACTATGAACACGGTGGTCTCAATGTTTTGGATTTTACTACTCTAAACAATACATTTAAGATTAATTGGGCTAAACATTTTCTTAAAAATCCGGTATCCATTTGGAAGTTTGGTGGTCTAAGTTATCTTAGGTTGTGATTATAATATAGATAAGCTTCCAGAAAACCTTTCGATGTTTCACAAACAAGTTCTATTAGCTTGGTCCCTTCAAAAGGTTCAAAAGGGACATAAATGTGAACTGTGGATTTTGTGGAAGCCATCCTGAGACTGTGCAACACCTTTTCTGGATCTGTTCATACGCTAGAACATTTTGGAAAGACTTCAGTAGATTCATTGCTGGACATCTCTATAAAGACTTTACTGTGAAATGGGAAAATCTTGTATTTTGTTTCTTTCGAAGGCAAAAAAAAAAGAAGATGTTTACTTTATAATAAACTTGTTAGTTATCTTAGCTAAATTTTATTTTCACAAATGCAAATACAGTAGCAAAAAACCTAATTTTAAACATTACTATAATGATGTATTATGTTACATAAAATTGATTAGTGGATCACTTAACAAAAAGGCTATGAAAACTATTACTATTTGTAGTAATTACAAATTATTTGAATGTTTGTAATTCTTTGTATCACACCCTCTGGCATATATTAATTTTGTTCTGGTTGTATACATGTTCTGTATACTGTTTCTTAATAAAGTTTATTTAAAAAAAAAAAAAAAGAGGACGCGGCTCATGAATTTGGACACCCCCCAAATGTAGCTTCTGAGTCACGTGACCGCACAGCAACGAATCACAGCAGAGCAGAAAATGGGGCGGAGCAAAGCATGTGTGCAAGAGAGGAGTCGAGCAGAGAGAGCTGCTTTTTCATGAAACGGGAGTAAAGTAGTGAACTTAGAGGAGAGAAACAAACTAAAGCATCGATCATAAACCACTACCAACGTCCTGATCGATATCTGCATCGATCTGCCCACCCTTGTCTCCTGGATCGTAGCTGAGATCAGCGTGAACCACGTGGGTCTCTGCTCCCTGATCTGTTTCCTGTGTTTGGAAAGAGTTGCAGCTTCATCGCGGAGTTTCTCTCGGTTTGTGGGCTCATCTAAAGGTAAGCACCGAGCTAACTTTACTGTGAGTTCAGTTCATGTTGAGTTTAGCTCCTGAATGAGGTCTTCTGCTGCTCTCCTCGGTGTCTGTTCACAGTTTATTGTGAACACGTTGAGAGAAGAGTGAGAGAGTGTTTGGAGAAAAACACCAACTAATCATTAGCTCAGCATGCTGGGAGAAGTTGGAGCAGAAAAGTCTTTTCATTGTCCCTGCAGCTGTTTTTCTGCCTGCACCAAACCTCTACAGCCTCATTTGTATTTACCGCGTTGACTACATCCACGATTAAAAGACCTTACGCCCCTACAGCGTTATGTACGGTTCAATGTGTGCTCGCTATTCATTGTGCCTTTAGGTGCAGCTGCCCGTACTCACAAAGAAAGTTTTGGTGTGATTCTCCTTTGCTGAGATCAACATGTCTGAAACAACTTTTTTTGTGTTTTTGATGCGGTGTTTTCTATAATTCCGTCATAATGGTTTGTATGAGCAGTGAAACGTGTTTTACCAAACTTAAAGAAGTCCAGCCGCTTTCTTGTAGAAATTGTTGAACAACATGACACTAACATTACATTTTCCATTTGTATTGTTGCGAGCCTTGTATACCGATAAGATAAATAGATAAGACGAGGCCAAAAAACTGTGATGCGCCCACATTTTGGGAGAGCTGCACGTGTTTTACTGAATCAGGAGACAGACACACACAGTGCAGTGCGGACTTAAATCCACATGTGGCAGCACTGTTTTTATCAATAAATCTCAGCAACAAAGGACATACACCCATGTGTGTTGATTTCTCCCTAAGATGGCAAACTGAAACACAAGTTTCCTTGTGGCTCAGGAAACTAACCACTCCAAGTTGGTGACTTTTGGAGATTTATTTCCCTGGATGATTGAGATTGCATCAAGACGAACACAAAAGGAAGTTCACAGCTTTTAGCAGCTCCCCCACCCCCTCATTCACACACCCCCACTCCCCTCCAGAATTCCCAGATAACAACCTAATTTACATATGAATGACTAGACAATTTAGCTTCCACTTGGCTGAAGCTAAACACCTACCAGCCATTAGAGATTGACAGACCACGTGACTTTCGCGCATTGCATGCCGGTAACTCGTGGCAAAACAAAGTACCTGCATCAAATGCAAGCATTTGCAGCACCGCAAAACGTTCATTCTTCAGTTCCAATAAATTCTTGCTTTTTCTTTGCCCCCCAAAAAGGTATGTACAAAACAAAGGAGAACAATGCCGGTCCGTACAAAGACAGACTTGATGAAAAGTCAAAGAAAAGATACGAGGAAAAAATCAAAGGAGTGAAAGGGTCAGACCCTTACGAGCACACAGAGGGACAAAAGACGTCAGCGTGCTGCCCAACTTTCACCACGCTCATATTTATAATTATACGGTTCTTGGAGTGAGTGCATACACTCATGAAGTTTAGTAACTTCAGGTCACTGCAACAAGCCCAGGTACAGTTTACTGACGGATGGGTGCAGGACCTTGAAATGCACCGTGTAGAAAGTAAAGACCATCGTACGTATCATAAGTTTACCAGTCTCACAGATCGTCGTCATAAATACACATTCGTTAACCGTTTATTAATAGGACCTTTGAGCTCAACGGTAATTAATTAGTAGTGGAAATAATTTCTGGTAGCATCACAGAAATGTAGCAGTGACAATAATATTGTATGCTGTAATCGTACTGGGCAATTAGTGATACAAAACAACTGTTTTACCCTGTGAATAAAAGTACATGTTTTTGTCAATGTACCATAATAACAGAAGCGAAACACAATATTGTGTCAGGACAATTCACTATTTATGCACAATAAATAAAGGAGCATAGCGCGACAATTTCTGTTCAGCGCCAGACTTGCTTGTAACCTATATCACCAATTATGTTAAGAAAAATGACGCATTAACTACAACAGCAGACTGACCTTTGTGGAAATGCTTGGAGCAGACTAACCTGTGAGCTGGAGTGTTCTGGGACGTTATAATTGGTCTTTGAATGGCTGCAATCCAGGCCATCCGTCGGGTCTTTGTTACTTCGGAAACATGGCTCGAACAATTTCTCTTCAACGACGTAATCCGATAACAACCGATCTCTTTACCCGTCGGCTTTCCGTGGCTGTCATGCGACCGGCTATTGCAGTTAATAATACAACAGCTTCTTGCCATTTTTTGTGTTTCTTTTTATCGCTGTATAACTGATTTCAATTGAAAGCCTGCGTGTGCTTGTACCTCTTGCCACGAGTTCCCAGAATTCTTTGCGGTTTTACCCCTGAGTGACGTCACATTTTCAATCTCTTTTGGCTGGAAGGCGGGTTTTAAAGGTAGAAAAGCCAAATGGCTGCTCTCTGGGACTCTAAGTGTTTTAATGTTTGCAGGTAACAAGGTGATTTTAATTATGTATTTTTGAATATCTGCTGATGCAGCCATGAATGTGGAAATTATGTGATTTCTGAATGTAATAATTTCCCATTTCTGAAGACTGCTTCAACAAAAATGCAGGTTTAATAGTTAATGATGGTTGATAACAGCTTGGTTATTGTACTGTATATTTAACTTATAAATTCGTAAGTATGTAATATATCAGTGTGTATTTTCTGTATCCCTTTTAGTTGTTGTAAAACATGAACGCTGTCACAGATGGTCTTGGTGATGTGTTAAATACAGGAATTTTGTGTTATAATGGAGCACCACCTAATGTGTGTGGGATCGTTATAGGAATGTGGTCAATTGGGGTCCTTAGGGACTAGTAAAGCACTATACAAATACAGGCCATTTACCATTTTACCATTTTTATTACATTTTAATTACATTTGCAGATTGTTTCGGTGGAGTTTAATAAACTCAGCCGTCTACATCGGAGTATATTCTCGAGCATCTCACACTTCTGATAATCAGTTGTCTGCTTGACGTTTATTCAGCTGTGTAAAAACTATAACTTTAATCTCAACCAAACCGATTTACTCAGGAACAAATAAAATACTAAAAAAAACCAAACAATAACATTTCTAAGTTATCCAAGTGACTCATATATCATGTTTTAACCTGAGTAGTGAAAGACAACAAAGATGTTAAACGTTTATTTTGTGACCCAGAAAGAATAATAAGAGTTATATTAAAACTAACCGGCTGCTGCCATTGTAGGAAACTGAGCTTTTTTTTTTTCTTTTTTTTTTGAAATATATACAGGGTATAGCATCCCCTGAGTAAAGGTGGTGGTATGCAGGGAGCTCAGTGGTAGGGGTGGGCGATATAAACGATATACGATAGAAACAATATAAATTTGACCAACGATAGAGATTTTGACTATATCGCTCTATCGCGATAGTGCATGTTGATGATGTCATCAAGCGGCGCCTGTTTTGGTCGAAAGCATCGCAGCGGCTAAAACCATTATCATCTGCAAATTATGGCGACAGTCACAGCAAAGAGATGAAGCCCTTTTGAAATACGGGGAAAGCCAAAAACTGCGCTTCCTCCACTTCCGTAACATTGATTCATTAATGTTGAATTCTCTCGCAGCTGCTCTGTTCCCATGTTGTTGCAGTATATTAATGACTAACCTCGTATTGTGGATGAATGATCTCAGTTGTTCTCCTGACTGAAGTTTGGCCCGTGTACAGCATCCTGCTATATGATTGCATTTGTCCCTGACCACCAGAATCCCTCACGTTAACTTTTAATGAGTGGAAAAAAAGTTGGCGTTCATCCTCCAGCTTCATTGTGCTAATGTTATGCTAACATAGCTGTGTCGCTAGCAATCACGTAGCACAACATTATATATCAGGTAGTCAGACTTCAGTAACCCCTCAAAGGCCACTGCTGTTTAGTTTTCTGTCTTCGTTTATGTTGGAAGTGATAGCAGAGCTGTACGTTTGAATTAGTTTCAAAAATCTCTTAGAACATGTCATGTTTAGGTGTAAACTAGCGAGCTAACTTCCTGTTAACTTCTATCTCTGTTAAATTTAATAAATTCTGTTTTCATGGATGCATCGATGTAAAACTTAATTGTTACACCCGATAAAGCAGCAACGCTGATGATTTAATTAAAGATGAAAGAATTTAGACAGTTTTTAACTCTTAGTATTCGTTTGACTTTGGGACCTGAAGTTGACGGAGTTTTGGGCCCAGATTACTCCGCGAAGCTTTTCACTACGGCAGCTATAATGCTCTGATTATCCATCAAGCTGTGCGGCTTACCAAAGTTGTACTAAAACATTTTTTTAACAGATTTCTGCACGCAGAAATCGGTTCGAGGTCAGTAAGCACAACCAGAATTCATACATAAGGCACACTCTCGATTTTTGAGAAAATTAAAGGATTTTTAGTGTGGAAAATACGTTATACAGAAGAAAAGAATATATCACGATATATATTGTTACCGCACATGCTTCAAATTATATCACCTTATGAATTTTAGGCCATATCGCCCAGCCCTACTCAGTGGCCTTTTCCCTTTCAAGTTCTTGTAGGCAGCTGATGACTTTCTTTTTGTAGTTGCTCCTGGGATTTCACCTTGAAGCTTCATAGTAGAGATGTGCAAAGCAGCCAGTATCTGTATTTGTATTTATTGAGGGGGGAAAAGTATTTGTATTTGTATTTGAGTAAAATTCAAGCTGGGCATAAAAATCAATTTTTTGTGTTACGCTTGTAATTAATGTTATAGTGTAAGTATTCTTTAATCGTATCCATTATAGCAACTATGGATAGGCAGTATTAGTTGATTTTTTTCTTTCCATAAATCCAGCAATGAACATGTAACGTCACTGAAAAGAAAATAACATAACAGCCATTGCCTCAACCATGGTTAAACCAACAACTAAGGTTAACCTTAGCATAGGTTGAAATACCTAAGTAACCTAAATGTACCATATAGCTCGCACAAGTGCATACATTCGACACAATCATTGTTTTAACCTTCTTTACCGAACTTTATCGTTACTCTGTCAACAGCCTGTTGTCTAAATTACCAAGCTAACAGAGCTACGTAAACAGAGTGAACATAAGAGCACCCGAATGCAGATGTCAATAGTGCAGCGTAATGAAATAATCTCCCGATCTTCGCGAAACCTATAAACTGCCTCCAGAACACAGTTAAGGTCCAAAAAATCTATTGAACAAAAATAGTGATGCAGTTCAGTGTTTTTTTCGCTCAGCCGAGCCGTCTCTGTCGCTGTGTGGAGCAGCCTGTGTTAGTCACCTCTTTCACACGTCACTCACTCATCCAGTACTGTTCTGCAGTCTCTCAAGGAAACTCAGCTGTTTCATATAAAGTTTTCCCTTGTTCCCAAATATAAATATTTTTTAAGTATTTGTTCGAAATAAATATTTGTAAAAAAAATTAATTGTTTTTTTTTTTTTGGTTTTTTGTGTGCCTTTCCGAATACTGTATTCCAGTTCTGCTCCACCCCTCCTTCATAGGTATTGTTACTGAGGAGTGTAGTAATGTTTATTTGCTCTGCTTCTTCTTGCCAGGGATAAAATACATATCTATACTTTTGTGTCCCAGCTGAGTAACAGGAGGAGAAGAGTCTGGTGGAGCAGCAGAGGAACAGTTTCAGCCATTTGGACTCAGCTCAGCCACTACAGAGGAAACAATGACTTCAACACAGGAGGTGAGAAAAGTATCTCAGCTACACTGTTATTGAAACTGTGTGCACAGCTGGTTGTTAACAGCAGCTTTATCTTTTCCATCCTGGGCTCCTCCACACATACAGAAGCTACATTCACAAACAAAAACCACAGAAGTTACAAGAAAATACAAAGATCATATTTTATCAGCACACATTGAAACAACAACATCATCAGTTGAACTCACAATATTTTTATGACATAAAAGATTTTCCCCTTTGACAAGTCTTATTGTAGCACATCATTGTAGTGTGAAACTATCACCAGAAGGTGGTGGTAACACACCTACAACGTGTTTCTTGACCTCTTTGATTCCACTAATGGAGGCAGTTTCAGTTTGTTCCACGACTGCATTTCACTCACTGCCTCTGTTTGTATCTCTGTCACTGCAGGACCAACATGGAGCGAGAAGTCAGCGCTCTCAGGAGGCCGACAAACCTCACAGAAGAAAGGGAGAGAAAACATACAGCTGTGATGAGTGTGGGAAGAATTTTGCCAGGGCTGAACACCTGAAAACACACCAACTCATCCACAGTGGAGTTAAACCCTACAACTGTGATTTGTGTGGAAAATCTTTTACCCGGCCTCAACACCTGAAAACACACCAACTCGTCCACAGTGGAATTAAAGCGTACAGCTGTGACTTGTGTGGAAAATCTTTTACCTGGGCTAAAACCTTAAAAACACACCAACTCATCCACAGTGGAATTAAACCGTACAGCTGTGACTTGTGTGAAAAATCTTTTACCCAGGCTGGAAACTTAAAAACACACCAACTCATCCACAGTGGAATTAAACCGTACAACTGTGATTTGTGTGGAAAATCTTTTACCCGGCCTCAACACCTGAAAACACACCAACTCCTCCACAGTGGAATTAAAGCGTACAGCTGTGACTTGTGTGGAAAATCTTTTTCCCAGGCTCCATACCTGAAAGCACACCAACTTATCCACAGTGCAGTTAAACCCTACAACTGTGATTTGTGTGGAAAATCTTTTACCCAGCCTAGAGACTTAAAAAGACACCAACTCCTCCACAGTGGAATTAAAGCGTACAGGTGTGAGTTGTGTGGAAAATCTTTTTCCCGGGCTCCATACCTGAAAGCACACCAACTTATCCACAGTGCAGTTAAACCCTACAACTGTGATTTGTGTGGAAAATCTTTTACCCAGCCTAGAGACTTAAAAAGACACCAACTCATCCACAGTGGAATTAAACCGTACAGCTGTGACTTGTGTGGAAAATCTTTTATCCAGGCTGAACACCTGAAAACACACCAACTCATCCACAGTGGAATTAAACCGTACAGCTGTGAGTTGTGTGGAAAATCTTTTATCCAGGCTGAATGCCTGAAAACACACCAACTCATCCACAGTGGAATTAAACCGTACAGCTGTGAGTTGTGTGGAAAATCTTTTACCCTGCCTGTAGGCTTAAAAAGACACCAACTCGTCCACAGTGGAGTTAAAGCGTACAGCTGTGATTTTTGTGGAAAAACATTCCGCCGTATAGAGTCACGAAATCTACACTTACGCAGTCACACTGGACATAATGTTTATTTCTGTGATCAGTGTGGAAAACTCTTTACAAGGAATGTACATTTACAACAACACATGTTTACCCACAATGAGGAGAGACCTTATAAATGTGACCTGTGTGATAAGACTTTCAAATCTCCAAAGTCCCTGAGAGGACACCAAAAGATCCACACCAGAAAGTAACTCTACAAGTGCAGTTACTGTGAGGTATGTATTTATATTATTATCTTCTTATTTTAGACTGAGTGTTTGGAACAAGTCAGATCAGTAAACTTATGGAGTTATATTGGATGAACTGATTGAAAAAATGTGTTATTTTCGTCCAGTAAGCTGAGTGTTATTAGTAGAAGCAAGTATCACAGTTGTTATAGGTTAATAAGACTAAGGCTCACCTTTTCTCTAATCAAAATAAAAAAGTAAACAGAAAACAAAGAAACAAAAACATAAGAAGAAGAACTTTATTTATGAAGTGCTTTCAGACAAAGTTCTGTACAGCTATTTAAAAATAAAGAAATAAATAAAAGTGATGCATAGCAATAAAAGTTAAAAACAATAATTAAGATGTGTAGGATAGGGTGAACTAGTGGGTCTTCAACTTAGCTTTAAAAACCTTCACAGAAGCTCCACTAATATCTTGAGGGAGGTTGTTCCACAAAAACGGGGCAGGAAAAGGAAAAAGCACGCTCCCCCAATAGTTATTTTTCTGGCTCTAGGAACTTTTGAATGACCAGAATCCTGGGATCGGAGAGCATGGGATGGAACATAAGGGTTCAAAAGATCAGAGAGGTATGAAGGTGCCAAACCATTTAAAGCCTTGTAGGTGAGCAGCAGGACCTTAAAATCTGTCGAACCTCACAAGGTAGCCAATGAAGTGATTTCAATGCAGGGGTATTGTGCTCAAATGTTCCAGTTTTAGTTCAAATGTGAGCAGCTGCATTTTGCACCATCTGTAAACCTCTAAAACCTTTCTTTGGTAGCCCAGAAAGGAGAGCGTTACCATAATCGATACGCGAAGACACAAATGCGTGGAGAAGAACCTCTGCAGTGTAGTTTGATAAAACTTGTCTGATTTTAGCTATGTTCCTCAAATGACAAAAGGCGGTCTTTGTTGTCTCTTTTACATGAGACTCGAAGGAGAGCGCCATGTCGAACCACACGCCCAAGTTTTTAACCTTGTCCCTGCAATTTATGACATAGTCATCAATTTTCAAGATTCAATTCAATTTTATTTATATAACGCCAAATCACAACAACAGTCGCCTCAAGGTGTTTTATATTGTACAGTAGATTCTACAATAATAGATACAGAGAAAATCACAACAATCATATGACCCCCTATGAGCAAGCACTTTGGTGACAGTGGGAAGGAAAAACTGGTACTGTAGAAAACTTATACAGTACCAGTGCTTGTTGCTGTTCCTCTACATCAAATACATTAAATTGGGAGATGCTCTTTGTTTCAGGCGATGTTCAGGATAAAAATGTTGAAGGAATTCCCTGACTTACTGTGTTTGTGTCTTTGTTTAGAAGCAGAGCGACACAGATGGATCCAATTCTCAACCCTGTCATCACTGTGGTGGTGGGAAAGAGTTTCACTGTGACCTTTGTGGAAAAACTTTCAATTACCAGAAAGCCTGAAAATACATCAGCGTAGACACACTGGAGACAAAATGAACTACTGCAAAGAATGTGGGAGAGGTTTCTCCAAACCAAGTGAATTAAAACGACATGAAGTCATTCACAGTGGGGTTAAAAAGCACGTGTGTGACCAGTGTGGGTCATCCTTCACCACTGCAGGTTACCTGCATAATGAGTCCACACAGGAGAGAAACCATACAACTGTAGACACTGTGACAGAAGTTTCTCATATTCAGGGACTCGTGATTGCCATGAACTTCGACATATTGAAGTGAACTTAATAACAGTGTGACAAGAGCTTTAAGAATCTCAGTTTATAATCCGAACATAAACGATCCCTCACTGTAAATAAACTTTCACTGTTACCAATGTGCAAAAACATTCACTTCATTATCTGCTCTGTGCAAACATCAGCGCGATCCTGCAGGACGGACTGCACTGGATCACAGTGAATCTGAAGAGACAGAAAGATCCTCTTCTGGTTTCAGGGTCAGACTTACAAACCAGATCAGGCTCCACAGAGTTCAGATGGAATCTCCTGTAAAGAGTGTCAGCTGATGTCACACTTGGATCTCATGAGGTAGCTCTGATGTTTGGACTTCAATTCAGGAAGAAATAACATTCGAAATGTTGTTGTTGTTTTTTTGTTGTTTTCTTCCCATGACTGAGCTCGTAATGCCTATTAGTCGTATTAAACTAAATTTTTTTAATTTAAATTAATTCAAATTCTATTATTTCTTTTTGGACCCTCAGAAAACACCAAATTCTTTTTACATGTAGATAGATGCTGGATGCCGGTAGAGTTACGTATTCTGAATACTTTGGATTACTTAATATATTTTCATGCCTATTACAACTATATGAATGTACTATTGCTATGTGATTTATTACTATTATTGAAGGCCACTCGCCATACCAATACCAACTAATTTTTAAATCTTAATGTAAAATGAGTAACAGTAGGGTGGACATTAGGTATGGCTTTTTGCAGTGATCTTGCATAGAAAACAACTTCTGTATCAATAATATGTTTTCCTTTTGTCTACTTTGCGGCTCTGATTTCTGGACTTGCATCAATAATCCTGAATGTTACATTTGGGAAGCTGCAAGTCTTTTACTTTTTTTATTTTATTTTTTTATTCATTTATTTTTTTACGGATTTTGATTCTCCAAAATGTTATCGCTGTCACGTTTAAATGGTTTTCCCATTGGGACACCGTATTCAGTAGTAGTTGTTGTTATAGATATTGTTTTACCTTACAGTTAACTGATATTGTATAAATACTTGAACTTAACTATTGTTTTGATCTTCTGGCTGACTGGTGTTTTCAATCGTAATACGGTAGAGGTGGGGGGGGATCGATACAGCACAGCATCTTGATATTTTGCGTTGTGATCTTGTCTCAATACAGTGACACCAAACATCGATATTTATTAAAGAAAATAAAATACTCTGGGAATTACTCTGGGAATACAATGAATAAGGGAGCTCATCTTATAAGAGGCCAACTTTCTGCAAACAGTTGCGCTCTGACTTGAAGTGACTGCAATCACTTTGGGAGAGATTGTTGCAGGTTTTAAATAAATGCTGCCTTATTTATAAATGCAGACTAAATGCTACCATGTTTTCATCAGTTTGGTGTTAGGCTTGGTCAGTGAGCACTGCTCGAGGGGACTCGACTCACCGGGTTGGTTAGTCAGTTGCCGTTAATAGACTTACATTAGTTTATGTTTGCTAACTAAAAGCAGAACTCACTGGAATATAAAGACACTAGAACTAGAAATCAGTCTAAGGGGGGGTCACTTTTATGCTGCCTCTGACTTCAACAATACGTTTAAAGTTAACCTGAGGGTATACAGTCTACTTTAACTCTCTATCTTTTAAGCAGTAAGTGGTTCTTCGTTGGGAAAATCTCCCGCTTACAGTGGCTTGCAAAATTATTCGGCCCCCTTGAACTTTTCCACATTTTGTCACATTACAGCCACAAACATGAATCAATTTTATTGGAATTCCACGTGAAAGACCAACACAAAGTGGTGCACACGTGAGAAGTGAAACAGAAATCCTACATGATTCCAAATATTTTTTACAAATAAATAACTGCAAAGTGGGCTGTGTGTAATTATTCAGCCCCCTGAGTCAATACTTTGTAGAACCAGCTTTTGCTGCAATTCCAGCTGCCAGTCTTTTAGGGTCTGTCTCTACCAGCTTTGCACATCTAGAGACTGAAATCCTTGCCCATCCTTCTTTGCAAAACAGCTCCAGCTCACTCAGAACCACTTCATAAAGTGGTTGTTCAGGTTTAAGCAGTGGGAGGCGAAAACCTAATATATCCATAAGTGATGGCTTAACCTTCTGCATTCAAGTATAAGTTTGTCTAAGTCCGCCATTGTAGAAATTCATTGCACCGAAAGAAAAACGTGCACAGTGTGACGTCAAAATAGGCGCACACCTTTGACGCTGCGTTTTCTCAGTTTTCCTCATCCACACGTAAATGCAAAAACTTGAGTTTTCGAAAATATCCACCCTGGCAGGCGTTTTTTAAAATCTCCGTTTTCAGCGAACGAAAACGAGGTTTACGTGTGGACGAAAGGTGTAAACGCATAGAAAAATCTGCGTTTTCAAAAATACCCTGGTACGTGTGGACGTAGCCTTATTCATTATTCAAGGCACAAACAGAAAGTCATGTACACGTGCAACGTAAAGGTGAGCGTGCAACGTAAAGGTGAACGTGCAACGTAAAGTTAGGTGAGTGTGCAACGTAAAGGTGAGTGCAACGTAAAGGTGAATGTGCAACGTAAAGGTGAATGTGCAACGTAAAGGTGAGCGTGCAACGTAAAGGTGAATGTGCAACGTAAAGGTGAGCGTGCAACGTAAAGGTGAGCGTGCAACGTAAAGTCACGTGGACATGCCGCGTGAGCATTCGAACTGAGTCTAAAGTTTTCGTGTGCGAATTGAAGCGGGTGCTCTCCAATCATCAAAAGTAACAAAGTCATTGAACACATTTATACAGTTACCTTTACATTTACCAATCATATATCACAGATTTACACTTTTTTTTTTTTGTAGTATGCAAAAAGGCAAAGACAGAGCGACAGTCTGGGTCAATGGTGGCCGAGGCGACGGCAAGGCTAACAAAGGAACCCTCGAAGCGTTAGGCTAGCTTTGTAACAGAATATAACAGAAAAGTATGAAACTCCAGCTGAGTTGTAAGATGAAAAGTGGACACAATTTCGGGCTCCCACATTTTGTCAGAAACTGTACATTAACGAGTTTTTTACTGTTATTCAAATGCAACTGTGGAAATAACAAATAGAAGAAAATTCATTCATTCTTACCTTATACTAATCGTGGTGCAGGCCAGTGCAGTGCATGAACTGATGCCTTCTCCGGTCAATTCCGCTGAGAGTAAATCTAATGTCCCGCTCTACTGTACAAGACAATGGTTACCTGGAGGGATGTACCACTGTGAGAGGGGTGCTGCGGAATAGTCCAAGTGATCGCTGCTTTAATTTCCCGCTCAACTATACATAAATTGCAGGTCGACACGATTTTTCAAAGCTGGTGAACTAGACCAAAGTCATTGATAACAAAAGAACAATAAATCCACTTTCTCCTGTACTTTATACCCGCTCAGTTGCAGTGCAGTTTAATGCACTACTAGAAATCGATGGCTTTTTGATGGTGTCCGGCGCGGAATGATGGTCAACTATAAATAGACGTTTTCTACACATTGTTGTTGTCACCTGGTCGACTACAAATAGATCAAATATCAATGACAAAAAAACAACGGTAAATCAACATCATTTCAACGTCCCTATAGTAAGACCATGGGTTTACCACAGTATTTCAATGTTGTTACAACAGTGACATTTCAACCCTGACCATAACGACGGATTGGATGAAAAATCAACATCGATTCAATGTCGTCTTGCTATCTGGAATCTTTTGATTGGTCGACATGGTACATTTTTTGACCATTAGGAAAGGGTGGGGTTTTTTGGTTTTGTCTTCGCTCACAGGTGGAAAGTGCTTTATGGCATTTTCCTTATGAAACACAGTTTTTACCGTTTCTTCCCGCAGTAAATATAAACAATGATAGTATTCAGGAAGAAAACCAAATATTTCATATATTTTTAACATAACTCTGGTTTTACGTGGCCGATCAACACAATTTAAAAACTCCATCAACGCTGTCATAGCCTGATACCACAATTTTTCTTAAAAATGCCAGCCAAGTGCCAATTGCTTTACACGTAATAGAGGATTTCTCAAAAGGGTCTGGATTGGTCCTAAACTTAAATAAATGTCAATTATTGCCTGTCAAAGAGTGTAATGTTCAGAGTATTTGTAATATAACAGTTAAAAATGAAGCAACATATTTAGATCTGATTATCTGCATAGATCCAAAAGACAGAATTTTACTAAATTGTCCCCCAATTATTAAAAAATCTCAAACCAAATTAAATCAATGGTTGCAGAGAGATTTAAGTTTAAGAGGAAGGGTATTGCTCTCAAAAGCAGAAGGTCTGTGTCGACTGACTTATGCAGCAATTTCTCTGCATGTGGACGGCAAAACTTGTAAGGATATCGACCGAATGCTCTTCAACTTGCTCTGGAAAAACAGGACACATTACATCAGAAAAAGTGTATTGATGAATGACTATGAACACGGTGGTCTCAATGTTTTGGATTTTACTACTCTAAACAATACATTTAAGATTAATTGGGCTAAACATTTTCTTAAAAATCCGGTATCCATTTGGAAGTTTGGTGGTCTAAGTTATCTTAGGTTGTGATTATAATATAGATAAGCTTCCAGAAAACCTTTCGATGCTTCACAAACAAGTTCTATTAGCTTGGTCCCTTATATATAAACACAACTTTACACCCCATACGTATTCAATTTGGAATAATAGGAACATAGTGTATGAAAATAAATCATTATTTTTTTCTAGGTGGGTTGAGAAACGGATTGTTTTAGTGAATCAGCTGTTTAATCCTAATGGGCAGCTTATGTCCTATTCAGAATTCTTAAACACCTATAAATTTCCAGCCACACCCAAAGATAATGCCATATTTTTTGATGCAATACCTACAGGTATTATAATGCTTTTTAAAGGTATTCAACCTTGCATATCATCTGTTTCTCTCCCCAACCCTTTAGATTCACACATAGGAAGAATCTGTCTGACAAACCGTAGTAAAAGTAATAAGAATATCCGTGCTTTGTTCCAGACAGAATCTCTAACTATTCCACATGTGGTCTCTTATTGGAATTTCTTTGTCAGTGACATTAACTGGAAAAGAGTATGGACAATTCCTAACAAGTATCTGGTAACGAATAAAGTGAAGGAAGTCTCATTTAAAATACTGCATAAATTTTATCCTGCTAATCATTACGTGACAAAGTTCAAAAGGGACATAAATGTGAACTGTGGATTTTGTGGAAGCCATCCTGAGACTGTGCAACACCTTTTCTGGATCTGTTCATACGCTAGAACATTTTGGAAAGACTTCAGTAGATTCATTGCTGGACATCTCTATAAAGACTTTACTGTGAAATGGGAAAATCTTGTATTTTGTTTCTTTCGAAGGCAAAAAAAAGAAGATGCTTACTTTATAATAAACTTGTTAGTTATCTTAGCTCAATTTTATTTTCACAAATGCAAATACAGTAACAAAAAACCTAATTTTAAACATTACTTTAATGATGTTTTATGTTACATAAAATTGATTAGTGGATCACTCAACAAAAAGGCTATGAAAACTATTACTATTTGTAGTAATTACAAATTATTTGAATGTTTGTAATTCTTTGTATCACACCCTCTGGCATATATTAATTTTGTTCTGGTTGTATACACGTTCTGTATACTGTTTCTTAATAAAGTTTATTTAAAAAAAAAAAAAAAAGAGGACGCGGCTCATGAATTTGGACACCCCCCAAATGTCGCTTCTGAGTCACGTGACCGCACAGCAACGAATCACAGCAGAGCAGAAAATGGGGCGGAGCAAAGCAAGTGTGCAAGAGAGGAGTCGAGCAGAGAGAGCTGCTTTTTCATGAAACGGGAGTAAAGTAGTGAAGTTAGAGGAGAGAAACAAACTAAAGTATCGATCATAAACCACTACCAACGTCCTGATCGATATCTGCATCGATCTGCCCACCCTTGTCTCCTGGATCGTAGCTGCGATCAGCGTGAACCACGTGGGTCTCTGCTCCCTGATCTGTTTCCTGTGTTTGGAAAGAGTTGCAGCTTCATCGCAGAGTTTCTCTCGGTTTGTGGGCTCATCTAAAGGTAAGCACCGAGCTAACTTTACTGTGAGTTCAGTTCATGTTGAGTTTAGCTCCTGAATGAGGTCTTCTGCTGCTCTCCTCGGTGTCTGTTCACAGTTTATTGTGAACACGTTGAGAGAAGAGTGAGAGAGTGTTTGGAGAAAAACACCAACTAACCATTAGCTCAGCATGCTGGGAGAAGTTGGAGCAGGAAAGTCTTTTCATTGTCCCTGCAGCTGTTTTTCTGCCTGCACCAAACCTCTACAGCCTCATTTCTATTTACCGCGTTGACTACATCCACGATTAAAAGACCTTACGCCCCTACAGCGTTATGTACGGTTCAATGTGTGCTCGCTATTCATTGTGCCTTTAGGTGCAGCTGCCCGTACTCACAAAGAAAGTTTTGGTGTGATTCTCCTTTGCTGAGATCAACATGTCTGAAACAACTTTTTTTGTGTTTTTGATGCAGTGTTTTCTATAATTCCGTCATAATGGTTTGTATGAGCAGTGAAACGTGTTTTACCAAACTTAAAGAAGTCCAGCCGCTTTCTTGTAGAAATTGTTGAACAACATGACACTAACATTACATTTTCCATTTGTATTGTTGCGAGCCTTGTATACCGATAAGATAAATAGATAAGACGAGGCCAAAAAACTGTGATGCGCCCACATTTTGGAAGAGCTGCACGTGTTTTACTGAATCAGGAGACAGACACACACAGTGCAGTGCGGACTTAAATCCACATGTGGCAGCACTGAAAGTAAGAGAGACCTTTAACCTTTGAACCTGTCCCTTATAGAGAAGGAAAACAATCACAAAAGTACCCAGTAGGGCTGCACGATTAATCGTTAGAAAATCGCGATCTCGATTCATACTTATGTGCGATCTCATTTCCAAATGACAACGATTCAAAAAAACAAACAAACAAACTTATAAATTCGTAAGTATGTAATATATCAGTGTGTATTTTCTGTTTCCCTTTTAGATGTTGTCAAACATGAACGCTGTCACAGATGGTCTTGGTGATGTGTTAAATAAAGGAATTTTGTGTTATAATGGAGCACCACCTAATGTGTGTGGGATCGTTATAGGAATGTGGTCAATTGGGGTCCTTAGGGACTAGTAAAGCACTATACAAATACAGGCCATTTACCATTTTACCATTTTTATTACATTTTAATTACATTTGCAGATTGTTTCGGTGGAGTTTAATAAACTCGGCCGTCTACATCGGAGTATATTCTCGAGCATCTCACACTTCTGATAATCAGTTGTCTGCTTGACGTTTATTCAGCTGTGTAAAAACTATAACTTTAATCTCAGCCAAACCGATTTACTCAGGAACAAATAAAATACTAAAAAAAACCAAACAATAACATTTCTAAGTTATCCAAGTGACTCATATATCATGTTTAACTTGAGTAGTGAAAGACAACAAAGATGTTAAACGTTTATTTTGTGACCCAGAAAGAATAATAAGAGTTATATTAAAACTAACTGGCTGCTGCCATTGTAGGAAACTGAGCTTTTTTTTCTTTTTTTTTTGAAATATATACAGGGTGTAGCATCCCCTGGGTAAAGGTGGTGGTATGCAGGGAGCTCAGTGGTAGGGGTGGGCGATATAAACGATAGAAACAATATAAATTTGACCAACGATAGAGATTTTGACTATATCGCTCTATCGCGATAGCGCATGTTGATGATGTCATCAAGCTGCGCCTGTTTTGGTCGAAAGCATCGCAGCGGCTACAACCATTATCATCTGCAAATTATGCCAAGCGACAGTCATAGCAAAGAGATGAAGCCCTTTTGAAATATGGGGAAAGCCAAAAACTGCGCTTCCTCCACTTCCGTAACATTGATTCATTAATGTTGAATTCTCTCGCAGCTGCTCTGTTCCCATGTTGTTGCAGTATATTAATAACTAACCTCGTATTGTGGATGAATGATCTCAGTTGTTCTCCTGACTGAAGTTTGGCCCGTGTACAGCATCCTGCTATACGATTGCATTTGTCCCTGACCACCAGAATCCCTCACGTTAACTTTTAATGAGTGGAAAAAAAGTTGGCGTTCATCCTCCAGCTTCATTGTGCTAATGTTATGCTAACATAGCTGTGTCGCTAGCAATCACGTAGCACAACATTATATATCAGGTAGTCAGACTTCAGTAACCCCTCAAAGGCCACTGCTGTTTAGTTTTCTGTCTTCATTTATGTTGGAAGTGATAGCAGAGCTGTACGTTTGAATTCGTTTCAAAAATCTCTTAGAACATGTCATGTTTAGGTGTAAACTAGCGAGCTAACTTCCTGTTAACTTCTATCTCTGTTAAATTTAATAAATTCTGTTTTCATGGATGCATCGATGTAAAACTTAATTGTTACACCCGATAAAGCAGCAACGCTGATGATTTAATTAAAGATGAAAGAATTTAGACCGTTTTTGAGAAGATGGCGCCGGTGAGGTCGGCTGCCGTCACGACTGCTCCGACCACCTTTTCTTTGTCTTTGTTTTTTAAGTTAGTTTTCAGCATTTCTAAATCGGCAAAATCACCACCATTGGGTACATTAGGTATGACAGTGACACTCTTGTTTCTATTGGTATACAATGTACTCACAATTCGAAGTTTTTAACTCCGGATCCGAGCTGGCCGAGTGAGATCTTGAGGGAGAACAAAGGGAAGCGGCGGCGGCCTAGAGGGAAGCGAGCCGGCGTCAGGAACAGTCTGAGAGCTCGTGCACACCGCACACCTCTGCCTAGCATCCTGCTCGCCAACGTCCAGTCACTGGAGAACAAGCTTGACGACCTCAGGGCCAGGGTAAAGTTCCAGAGAGACATTCGGGACTGCAATCTCCTCTGCTTCACCGAGACATGGCTGAACCCAGCGGTGCCGGACCACGCCATCCAGCCGGCCGAGTTCTTCTCCGTTCACCGCATGGACAGGACACGGGACTCGGGGAAGTCAAGGGGAGGCGGCGTGTGTTTAATGGTGAACAACAACTGGTGCAACAGTGCGAACGTTGTTCCTCTCACACGCTCCTGCACACCAAATCTGGAACTACTGTCCATCATGTGTCGTCCTTTTTATCTACCTCGGGAATTTACATCGGTCATTGTAAGTGCCGTTTATATTCCACCACAAGCGGACACGGTCACCGCCTTATGCGAGCTGCATGAGGCACTCACACAGCACCAGACACAACACCGGGACGCTGCGCTTATTGTGACGGGGGACTTTAATAGCGCCAACCTCAAACGCGCAGCGCCGAACTTTTATCAACACATCACCTGCCCCACCAGAGGTGAAAGGACACTGGACCACTGCTACACTACGGTCAAGGACGGCTACAAGGCACAATCCCGCCCTCCTTTTGGCAAATCTGATCACGCCGCCATCTTCCTCATCCCAAAATACAAACAAAGGCTGAAACAGGAAGTTCCGGTTAAGAGGAAGGTCGCGCGCTGGATGGATCAATCGGTGGCCGCGTTACAGGATGCACTCGATGACGCAGACTGGGGCATGTTCAGAAACAGCTCCGATGATGATGTCAACATGTTTACGGAAGCGGTTGTGGGATTCATCGGGAAACTAGCGGATGATACCGTGGAGACAAAGACTATCACAACGTTTCCCAACCAGAAGCCGTGGGTGGATAAAACCATCCGCGACGCTCTGAGATCCCGCACCGCTGCCTACAACACGGGACTCAAGACGGGGGACATGGACCCGTACAAAGCCGCGTCATATAACGTGCGGAGGGCGGTGAAAGAGGCGAAGCAGCGCTACGGGAGGAAACTAGAGTCACAACTCCAACAGAGTGACTCTAGGAGCCTGTGGCGGGGACTAAGGACAATAACGGACTATAAAGCACCAACAACCGGTATGACGAACGCGGCCGTGACTCTGGCAGACGAGCTGAACACTTTCTATGCTCGCTTCGAGGCTGCAGCTAAGGACTCCAACGATGCTAGTGTTAGCGGTGCTAACGGCTGCAGACAGGAAGATACTGCCAGCACCGGAAACGTGCTCGTCATCTCCGAGCATGAAGTAAGGAGAGCCTTCAAGAGAGTGAACACCAGGAAAGCAGCAGGCCCAGACGGCATCCCAGGTCGTATCCTAAGAGACTGCGCATACCAGCTAGCTCCTGTGTTCACTGAGATATTCAACATCTCTTTATCTCAGTCGGTGATCCCCACATGCTTCAAAGAGTCCATCATTGTTCCTGTCCCGAAGAAACCCCACCCTGCTTCTCTCAATGACTATCGCCCTGTAGCCCTCACCTCAGTAGTGATGAAGTGCTTTGAACGCCTGGTCAGAGACTTCATCATTTCTTCACTACCAGACACACTGGACCCACTACAGTTCGCTTACCGTCCAAATCGTTCCACAGACGATGCCATCTCTCATCTCCTCCACACATCACTCACTCACTTGGACACTAGAAGGGGGAATTATGTTAAAATGCTCTTCATAGACTACAGCTCTGCATTTAACACCATAATTCCCTCCACACTCATCACCAAGCTGGAGCATCTGGGACTCAGCTCATCTATGTGTCTGTGGATCTCCAACTTCCTAACTGGCAGACCACAGGCAGTAAGGATGGGCGGACATGTCTCAGCCTCCACCACTCTCAGCACTGGAGCCCCCCAGGGGTGTGTTCTGAGCCCCCTGCTGTACTCTTTGTACACATATGACTGTGTGGCCACTACCAGCTCCACCACCATCATCAAGTTTGCTGACGACACCGTCGTGGTGGGCCTGATCTCTGATAACAACGAGACGGCCTACCTGAAGGAGATTAGGAATCTGGAGAACTGGTGCCAGAGGAACAACCTCCTTCTAAACGTCAGTAAGACAAAGGAGCTGATAGTGGACTTCAGCACTAAGCAGGAGAGGAACTACCAGACCCCTGTCATCAACGAGTGCCCAGTGGAGAGAGTGGACAGCTTCAAATACCTCGGCGTTCACATCACGCAGGACCTGTCATGGTCCTGTCACATCAACACCGTGGTGAAAAAGGCCCGTCAGCGTCTCTACCACCTCAGACGCTTGAGAGACTTCCAACTGCCCTCCAAGGTGCTCAGGAACTTTTACTCGTGCACCATAGAGAGCATCCTGACGGGAAACATCTTAACCTGGTTCGGGAACAGCACCATGCAGGACAGACGAGCTCTACAGAGGGTTGTGCGGTCAGCTGAGCGCACCATCCGCTCCGAGCTCCCTGACCTGCACTCAATCTACAGCAGGCGGTGCTGGACCAAGGCCAGGAAGATCGTGAAGGACCTCAGCCATCCCAACAACGGACTGTTCTCTCTGTTGAGGTCAGGAAAGCGATTCCGCTCCCTGAAGACCAACACAGAGAGAGTGAGGAGGAGCTTCTTCCCGCAGGCGATACGGTCTCTCAATCACACCACCACACAGTACTGACCCACACATATGGTTCTTACACACACTGGACATTCTGGACATTGTTTTCACTTCATTACTTAAATCACGCTGCTGTTATTGTGTATATGCTGCTGTTATTGTGTATATATTTATTTATATTTCTTCATACATTCTTATATAGTTCTATATTGTGTATTTTGTTGTACAGTTATTTTATTTTCAACTTTAATTTATATATTTTATCTTATTCTCCCAGTTAAATTTACCCTTCATTCTAATTTGTGTTGTACAGTTATTTCATTTTTAACCTTAATTTATATTTTATTCCTTCCTAGTTAAATTTACCCTTTTTAATTTTTCATATTTATTTCCTATCTTATTCATAGCCTTTTCCTTTTTTGTTTTCGTTAGGTCACGAGCAGTTGTCCAAGCATTTCACTACATATCGTACTGTGTATGACTGTGTACGTGACAAATACAATTTGAATTTGAATTTGATTTTAACTCTTAGTATTCGTTTGACTTTGGGACCTGAAGTTGACGGAGTTTTGGACCCAGATTACTCCACGAAGCTTTTCACTACGGCAGCCATAATGCTCTGATTATCCATCAAGCTGTGCAGCTTACCAAAGTTGTACTAAAACATTTTTTTAACAGATTTCTGCACGCAGAAATCGGTTCGAGGTCAGTAAGCACAACCAGAATTCATACATAAGGCACACTCTCGATTTTTGAGAAAATTAAAGGATTTTTAGTGTGGAAAATACGTTATACAGAAGAAAAGAATATATCACGATATATATCGTTACCGCACATGCTTCAAATTATATCACCTTATGAATTTTAGGCCATATCGCCCAGCCCTACTCAGTGGCCTTTTCCCTTTCAAGTTCTTGTAGGCAGCTGATGACTTTCTTTTTGTAGTTGCTCCTGGGATTTCACCTTGAAGCTTCATAGTAGAGATGTGCAAAGCAGCCAGTATCTGTATTTGTATTTATTGAGGGGGGAAAAGTATTTGTATTTGTATTTGAGTAAAATTCAAGCTGGGCATAAAAATCAATTTTTTGTGTTACGCTTGTAATTAATGTTATAGTGTAAGTATTCTTTAATTGTATCCATTATAGCAACTATGGATAGGCAGTATTAGTTGATTTTTTTCTTTCCATAAATCCAGCAATGAACATGTAACGTCACTGAAAAGAAAATAACATAACAGCCATTGCCTCAACCATGGTTAAACCAACAACTAAGGTTAACCTTAGCATAGGTTGAAATACCTAAGTAACCTAAATGTACCATATAGCTCGCACAAGTGCATACATTCGACACAATCATTGTTTTAACCTTCTTTACCGAACTTTATCGTTACTCTGTCAACAGCCTGTTGTCTAAATTACCAAGCTAACAGAGCTACGTAAACAGAGTGAACATAAGAGCACCCGAATGCAGATGTCAATAGTGCAGCGTAATGAAATAATCTCCCGATCTTCGCGAAACCTATAAACTGCCTCCAGAACACAGTTAAGGTCCAAAAAAATCTATTGAACAAAAATAGTGATGCAGTTCAGTGTTTTTTTTCGCTGAGCCGAGCCGTCTTTGTCGCTGTGTGGAGCAGCCTGTGTCAGTCACCTCTTTCACACGTCACTCACTCATCCAGTACTGTTCTGCAGTCTCTCAAGGAAACTCAGCTGTTTCATATAAAGTTTTCCCTTGTTCCCAAATATAAATATTTTTTAAGTATTTGTTCGAAATAAATATTCGTAAAAAAATAATTTTTTTTTGTTTTGTTTTTTTGTGTGCCTTTCCGAATACTGTATTCCAGTTCTGCTCCACCCCTCCTTCATAGGTATTGTTACTGATGAGTGTAGTAATGTTTATTTGCTCTGCTTCTTCTTGTCAGGGATAAAATACATATCTATACTTTTGTGTCCCAGCTGAGTAACAGGAGGAGAAGAGTCTGGTGGAGCAGCAGAGGAACAGTTTCAGCCATTTGGACTCAGCTCAGCCACTACAGAGGAAACAATGACTTCAACACAGGAGGTGAGAAAAGTATCTCAGCTACACTGTTATTGAAACTGTGTGCACAGCTGGTTGTTAACAGCAGCTTTATCTTTTCCATCCTGGGCTCCTCCACACATACAGAAGCTACATTCACAAACAAAAACCACAGAAGTTACAAGAAAATACAAAGATCATATTTTATCAGCACACATTGAAACAACAACATCATCAGTTGAACTCACAATATTTTTATGACATAAAAGATTTTCCCCTTTGACAAGTCTTATTGTAGCACATCATTGTAGTGGGAAACTATCACCAGAAGGTGGTGGTAACACACCTACAACGTGTTTCTTGACCTCTTTGATTCCACTAATGGAGGCAGTTTCAGTTTGTTCCAGGACTGCATTTCACTCACTGCCTCTGTTTGTATCTCTGTCACTGCAGGACCAACATGGAGCGAGAAGTGAGCGCTCTCAGGAGGCCGACAAACCTCACAGAAGAAAGGGAGAGAAGAAATACAGCTGTGATGAGTGTGGGAAGAATTTTACCCGAGCTCAACACCTGAAAACACACCAACTCATCCACAGTGGAATTAAAGCGTACAGCTGTGACTTGTGTGGAAAATCTTTTTCCCGGGCTCAATACCTGAAAGCACACCAACTTATCCACAGTGGAGTTAAACCCTACAAATGTGAGTTGTGTGGAAAATTTTTTACCCAGCCTGGAAGCTTAAAAACACACCAACTCATCCACAGTGGAATTAAACCGTACAGCTGTGACTTGTGTGGAAAATCTTTTTCCCGGGCTCCATGCCTGAAAGCACACCAACTTATCCACAGTGGAGTTAAACCCTACAACTGTGATTTGTGTGGAAAATCTTTTACCCAGCCTGGAAGCTTAAAAAGACACCAACTCATCCACAGTGGAATTAAACCGTACAGCTGTGACTTGTGTGGAAAATTTTTTACCCAGCCTGGAAGCTTAAAAACACACCAACTCATCCACAGTGGAATTAAACCGTACAGCTGTGACTTGTGTCGAAAATCTTTTACCTGGGCTAAAACCTTAAAAACACACCAACTCATCCACAGTGGAATTACAGCGTACAGCTGTGACTTGTGTGGAAAATCTTTTATCCAGGCTGAACACCTGAAAACACACCAACTCATCCACAGTGGAATTAAACCGTACAGCTGTGACTTGTGTGGAAAATCTTTTACCCAGCCTGGAGGCTTAAAAAGACACCAGCTCGTCCACATTGGAGTTAAAGCGTACAGCTGTGATCAGTGTGGTAAAGCTTTTGCTCACAGTACGTACTTACAGCGTCATCAAGTTACCCACTCTGGAAGCAAAGCGTACCCCTGTGATTTTTGTGGAAAAACATTCCGCCGTATACAGTCACGAAATATACACTTACGCAGTCACACTGGACATGATGTTTATTTCTGTGATCAGTGTGGAAAACTATTTACAAGAGATGCACAGTTACAACAACACATGTTTACCCACAATGAGGAGAGACCTTATAAATGTGACCTGTGTGATAAGACTTTCAAATCTCCAAATTCCCTGAGAAAACACCAAAAGATCCACACCAGAAAGTAACTCTACAAGTGCAGTTACTGTGAGGTATGTATTTATATTATTATCTTCATATTTTAGACTGAGTGTTTGGAACAAGTCAGATCAGTAAACTTATGGAGTTATTGTCATGGTCCTGGGCCATGTTGGCCCAGTATTCTTGGTTCCTTGTATTTTCGCTCCTTATTTAGGCCATGTTTTCTGAGGTGTCCTGTTGTGGTGTTCCCTAAGTGTTTTCCCTTTGTGACTCTTACCCCCTTTGTGCCCCTTTGTGTATTTATGAGCTCTCGCCTCTCTGTGTGTTTATTCCATGTTTCCCCCAGCCTGTTATGTCTGTGTTCTCCCCGTGCTCTCTCTCCTCCTGTCTGAACCTCTGTGTACTTCCTGTTTTACTTTGACAGTCTCTCGTCAGTATGCGTCATGTTGTGTTCACTCCTGCCCTGTCTCGTTATGTTTATCAGTGTCACCTGTGTTCCCCACCTGTGTGTAATCTCCCTGTGTTCTCTGAGTGTATTTAAGTTGTGTCTTCTGTCATGGTAGTTGCTGGTTCGTCTGTGTTGTTTCCCCTCGGTCTCCCTGCATCTTCGTTTCTGGTTTGTCTTATTAGTTTACCCAGTTTAGGTTTCTAGTTTCATGTTTTGCCACCCTTGCTGTTTGTATTGACCCACTATTATAAATAGACACTCACCTGCACCAGAACTGCCGCCCTTTTGGTCCTTACTACAAATCCACACGGCTTGCCCCGCAAACCGTGACAGTTATATTGGATGAACTGATTGAAAAAATGCGTTATTTTCGTCCAGTACGCTGAGTGTTATTAGTAGAAGCAAGTATCACAGTTGTTATAGGTTAATAAGACTTAGGCTCACCTTTTCTCTAATCAAAATAAAAAAGTAAACAGAAAACAAAGAAACAAAAACATAAGAAGAAGAACTTTATTTATGAAGCGCTTTCAGACAAAGTTCTGTACAGCTATTTAAAAATAAAGAAATAAATAAAAGTGATGCATAGCAATAAAAGTTAAAAACAATAATTAAGATGTGTAGGATAGGGTGAACTAGTGGGTCTTCAACTTAGCTTTAAAAACCTTCACAGAGGCTCCACTAATATCTTGAGGGAGGTTGTTCCACAAAAACGGGGCAGGAAAAGAAAAAGCACGCTCCCCCAGTAGTTATTTTTCTGGCTCTAGGACCTTTTGAATGACCAGAATCCTGGGATCGGAGAGCATGGGATGGAACATAAGGGTTCAAAAGATCAGAGAGGTATGAAGGTGCCAAACCATTTAAAGCCTTGTAGGTGAGCAGCAGGACCTTAAAATCTGTCGAACCTCACAAGGTAGCCAATGAAGTGATTTCAATGCAGGGGTATTGTGCTCAAATGTTCCAGTTTTAGTTCAAATGTGAGCAGCTGCATTTTGCACCATCTGTAAACCTCTAAAACCTTTCTTTGGTAGCCCAGAAAGGAGAGCGTTACCATAATCGATACGCGAAGACACAAATGCGTGGAGAAGAACCTCTGCAGTGTAGTTTGATAAAACTTGTCTGATTTTTAGCTATGTTCCTCAAATGACAAAAGGCGGTCTTTGTTGTCTCTTTTACATGAGACCCGAAGGAGAGCGCCATGTCGAACCACACGCCCAAGTTTTTAACCTTGTCCCTGCAATTTATGACATAGTCATCAATTTTCAAGATTCAATTCAATTTTATTTATATAACGCCAAATCACAACAACAGTCGCCTCAAGGTGTTTTATATTGTACAGTAGATTCTACAATAATAGATACAGAGAAAATCACAACAATCATATGACCCCCTATGAGCAAGCACTTTGGTGACAGTGGGAAGGAAAAACTGGTACTGTAGAAAACTTATACAGTACCAGTGCTTGTTGCTGTTCCTCTACATCAAATACATTAAATTGGGAGATGCTCTTTGTTTCAGGCGATGTTCAGGATAAAAATGTTGAAGGAATTCCCTGACTTACTGTGTTTGTGTCTTTGTTTAGAAGCAGAGCGACACAGATGGATCCAATTCTCAACCCTGTCGTCACTGTGGTGGTGGGAAAGAGTTTCACTGTGACCTTTGTGGAAAAACTTTCAATTACCAGAAAGCCTGAAAATACATCAGCGTAGACACACTGGAGACAAAATGAACTACTGCAAAGAATGTGGGAGAGGTTTCTCCAAACCAAGTGAATTAAAACGACATGAAGTCATTCACAGTGGGGTTAAAAAGCACGTGTGTGACCAGTGTGGGTCATCCTTCACCACTGCAGGTTACCTTAAAGTACATAAACGAGTCCACACAGGAGAGAAACCATACAACTGTAGACACTGTGACAGACGTTTCTCATATTCAGGGACTCGTGATTGCCATGAACTTCGACATATTGAAGTGAACTTAATAACAGTGTGACAAGAGCTTTAAGAATCTCAGTTTATAATCCGAACATAAACGATCCCTCACTGTAAGTAAACTGTTTCACTGTTACCAATGTGCAAAAACATTCACTTCATTATCTGCTCTGTGCAAACATCAGCGCGATCCTGCAGGACGGACTGCACTGGATCACAGTGAATCTGAAGAGACAGAAAGATCCTCTTCTGGTTTCAGGGTCAGACTTACAAACCAGATCAGGCTCCACAGAGTTCAGATGGAATCTCCTGTAAAGAGTGTCAGCTGATGTCACACTTGGATCTCATGAGGTAGCTCTGATGTTTGGACTTCAATTCAGGAAGAAATAACATTCGAAATGTTGTTGTTGTTGTTTTTTTGTTTTTTTTTTTTCCCCATGACTGAGCTCGTAATGCCTATTAGTCGTATTAAACTAAATTTTTTTAAATTTAAATTAATTCAAATTCTATTATTTCTTTTTGGACCCTCAGAAAACACCAAATTCTTTTTACATGTAGATAGATGCTGGATGCCGGTAGAGTTACGTATTCTGAATACTTTGGATTACTTAATATATTTTCATGCCTATTACAACTATATGAATGTACTATTGCTATGTGATTTATTACTATTATTGAAGGCCACTCGCCATACCAATACCAACTAATTTTTAAATCTTAATGTAAAATGAGTAACAGTAGGGTGGACATTAGGTATGGCTTTTTGCAGTGATCTTGCATAGAAAACAACTTCTGTATCAATAATATGTTTTCCTTTTGTCTACTTTGCGGCTCTGATTTCTGGACTTGCATCAATAATCCTGAATGTTACATTTGGGAAGCTGCAAGTCTTTTACTTTTTTTATTTTATTTTTTTATTTATTTATTTTTTTACGGATTTTGATTCTCCAAAATGTTATCGCTGTCACGTTTAAATGGTTTTCCCATTGGGACACCGTATTTAGTAGTAGTTGTTGTTATAGATATTGTTTTACCTTACAGTTAACTGATATTGTATAAATACTTGAACTTAACTATTGTTTTGATCTTCTGGCTGACTGGTGTTTTCACCCGTAATACGGTAGAGGTGGGGGGGGGATCGATACAGCACAGCATCTTGATATTTTGCGTTGTGATGTTGTCTCAATACAGTGACACCAAACATCGATATTTATTAAAGAAAATAAAATACTCTGGGAATTACTCTGGGAATACAATGAATAAGGGAGCTCATCTTATAAGAGGCCAACTTTCTGCAAACAGTTGCGCTCTGACTTGAAGTGACTGCAATCACTTTGGGAGAGATTGTTGCAGGTTTTAAATAAATGCTGCCTTATTTATAAATGCAGACTAAATGCTACCATGTTTTCATCAGTTTGGTGTTAGGCTTGGTCAGTGAGCACTGCTCGATGGGACTCGACTCACCGGGTTGGTTAGTCAGTTGCCGTTAATAGACTTACATTAGTTTATGTTTGCTAACTAAAAGCAGAACTCACTGGAATATAAAGACACTAGAACTAGAAATCAATCTAAGGGGGGGTCACTTTTATGCTGCCTCTGACTTCAACAATACGTTTAAAGTTAACCTGAGGGTATACAGTCTACTTTAACTCTCTATCTTTTAAGCAGTAAGTGGTTCTTCGTTGGGAAAATCTCCCGCTTACAGTGGCTTGCAAAATTATTCGGCCCCTTTGAACTTTTCCACATTTTGTCACATTACAGCCACAAACATGAATCAATTTTATTGGAATTCCACGTGAAAGACCAACACAAAGTGGTGCACACGTGAGAAGTGAAACAGAAATCCTACATGATTCCAAACATTTTTTACAAATAAATAACTGCAAAGTGGGCTGTGTGTAATTATTCAGCCCCCTGAGTCAATACTTTGTAGAACAAGCTTTCGCTGCAATTCCAGCTGCCAGTCTTTTAGGGTCTGTCTCTACCAGCTTTGCACATCTAGAGACTGAAATCCTTGCCCATCCTTCTTTGCAAAACAGCTCCAGCTCACTCAGAACCACTTCATAAAGTGGTTGTTCAGGTTTAAGCAGTGGGAGGCGAAAACCTAATATATCCATAAGTGATGGCTTAACATTCTGCATTCAAGTATAAGTTTGTCTAAGTCCGCCATTGTAGAAATTCATTGCACCGAAAGAAAAACATGCACAGTGTGACGTCAAAATAGGCGCACACCTTTGACGCTGCGTTTTCTCAGTTTTCCTCATCCACACGTAAATGCAAAAACTTGAGTTTTCGAAAATATCCACCCTGGCAGGCGTTTTTAAAATCTCCGTTTTCAGCGAACGAAAACGAGGTTTACGTGTGGACGAAAGGTGTAAACGCATAGAAAAATCTGCGTTTTCAAAAATACTCTGGTATGTGTGGACGTAGCCTTATTCATTATTCAAGGCACAAACGAAAGTCATGTACGCGTGCAACGTAAAGTTAGGTGAGTGTGCAGGGGCGGAGCGTGGGGGTGGCTTACTGGGCTTCAGCCCGGGTTGTTTTGTCAGAAGCCCGGGGTATTTTGGAGTGTAATTTTTTCATAGTTAGATGCCTGGCTGACAACTGTATAAAACAAAAAGTACACACAATATTCGAAGCACATAGTGCACACTGTGGGAATTTACGACTGTGCGTGAATCCCCCCTGATATTGGTATGATCCGAGCTCAGACACTAAGCGACTGAGCGAGGGGGCGGGGCAGCTGCTGCCCGTCAGTGCGCTGTTGTAGAGACGGAGCCAGCCATACTAAGGAGAGCTTAAGTTTGACCAGGTACCAAAGCAAATCATTCGTACCGTACAAATAATGTAAATATGACGGTGCATCACGAAAGATTGATATCAAACTGATCACTTGACCAATATTACGTTACTTGCTCTTCAAGTGAATCAACAAATGGCGAAATGAAAAGCCGAACAAATGTTATTTTTTTAGAGAGTCTTAGCTTACGTGTGTTTATTTCATATTTTCAGTTCTTACCCTCCCCGACTAAATCGGTTTCAGTTATGTACTGAAATATAAGAATGGACATTAGAGGCTTCTTTCAAAGAAAAAACTCAGGTAAATGTTATTTTATATATTATGCTTTGTATGTTGTTCAGTATATTTCTATGCAAAACGAGGGATTTCAGTACACAGCAGGATATTCACATTTGTAACCAGATATTTACATACACTTTAGGGAGAAAACATTTTTACTGTACAACATCAATTTAGAGTAAACTTTTGTTTTAGATAAATATTGAAATATATTTTGAATTAGTTGAATGTCAGAATAAAGAGAGACAGAGCTTTCTGTTTTTTATCACTTTCATCAAATTTAGGAGTACATATACACTAAGTTTATTGTTAATTAATAAGAAAACTGCAGACGATTCCATTCTGAGCTGAAGAAGCTTCTGATAGGTTAGTAGAGTCCATGTGAGTAAATTGGTGGCACAGCTGTGGATGCATATAAGGCAAAACACAGAGCCTGTTTCTGTGACATGGGAACATCAAGAGATGTCAACCAAAACACCAGAAAAAGAATTGTGGAGCTCCATAAGTGTGGCTCAATTTTGAATACAATTTGGTGCCATTTGCAATTAAGAAATACAGATAGTTTCTCTCTTTACTCTTAAAGTTAACAAATATGTTTTTTATATTTATCAATCTAAAAAAAATAAACATTTAGTCTGATTTGATGTTACAATTAAAAAAGTGTTTGTGTTTTTATCTGAAGAGTTTGTAAATATGTGGTTTCAACTGTATATTTGATGATTGTCAGCACAAAGAGAGAGAGGAACAGAGAGGGAACAAGAGCAGGTGAGACACACATGTTAGTCAAATGGTTGTTTGCCAAAAGTATCACTGTATCATAGGTCCTCATGTATCTCGTACCTAGTGTTTCTTTTTAGGTTTGTTATTTTTCAAATTCTATATTTATTAAGTTATGCAGGCTTGTTTGCACAACAAGGCTGAATAATTATATAAACTTTTCTGAATCTAAATATTGTACTTTGGTAAAATTAAAAAATAAATGTAGTGCAGGTCTATGATGATTTTTAGTGCTACTATCATCTAGTTCTGATTCTGGTTCTGTCTTGGTTAAGTCCTAAGTAGTCCTGATTTTGAACTGTTGTAGTCCTGTTTTAATTCTGGATCAGTTCTGGGTCTGGTTGAATTGGGGTTTAGTCCTCGTGTCTTGATACAACCCTGACTTTGTTCTGCCTTGCTGCTTAATTAAAAAACTAGTTTAAGGTGTGCACATGTGATATATATTTTTCCCTATATGAAGTCATTCTTTTTTGAACAAAACTCAAAACAGAGCCAATTAATCTTTCAGTCATTTCTACCCCCCCCCCCCCAAGGGAAAAAAAAATCCCACATCCCACATGCATACTACCCTTTTGGGCTAAGCCCCGGGTGTTTCAAATGTCTGGCTCCGCCTCTGTGAGTGTGCAACGTAAAGGTGAATGTGCAACGTAAGTCACGTGGACATGCCGCGTGAGCATTCGAACTGAGTCTAAAGTTTTCGTGTGCGAATTGAAGCGGGTGCTCTCCAATCATCAAAAGTAACAAAGTCCCTCGAGGAACCCTCGAAGCGTTAGGCTAGCTTTGTAACAGAATATAACAGAAAAGTATGAAACTCCAGCTGAGTTGTAAGATGAAAAGTGGACACAATTTCGGGCTCCCACATTTTGTCAGAAACTGTACATTAACGAGTTTTTTACTGTTATTCAAATGCAACTGTGGAAATAACAAATAGAAGAAAATTCATTCATTCTTACCTTATACTAATCGTGGTGCAGGCCAGTGCAGTGCATGAACTGATGCCTTCTCCGGTCAATTCCGCTGAGAGTAAATCTAATGTCCCGCTCTACTGTACAAGACAATGGTTACCTGGAGGGATGTACCACTGTGAGAGGGGGGCTGCGGAATAGTCCAAGTGATCGCTGCTTTAATTTCCCGCTCAACTATACATAAATTGCAGGTCGACACGATTTTTCAAAGCTGGTGAACTAGACCAAAGTCATTGATAACAAAAGAACAATAAATCCACTTTCTCCGGTACTTTATACCCGCTCAGTTGCAATGCAATTTAATGCACTACTAGAAATCAATGGCTTTTTGATGGTGTCCGGCGTGGAATGATGGTCAACTATAAATAGACGTTTTCTCGACATTGTTGTTGTCACCTGGTCGACTACAAATAGATCAAATATCAATGACAAAAAAACAACGGTAAATCAACATCATTTCAACGTCCCTATAGTAAGACCATGGGTTTACCACAGTATTTCAATGTTGTTACAACAGTGACATTTCAACCCTGACCATAACGACGGATTGGATGAAAAATCAACATCGATTCAATGTCGTCTTGCTATCTGGAATCTTTTGATTGGTCGACATGGTACATTTTTTGACCATTAGGAAAGGGTGGGGTTTTTTGGTTTTGTCTTCGCTCACAGGTGGAAAGTGCTTTATGGCATTTTCCTTATGAAACACAGTTTTTACCGTTTCTTCCCACAGTAAATATAAACAATGATAGTATTCAGGAAGAAAACCAAATATTTCATATATTTTTAACATAACTCTGGTTTTACGTGGCCGATCAACACAATTTAAAAACTCCATCAACGCTGTCATAGCCTGATACCACAATTTTTCTTAAAAATGCCAGCCAAGTGCCAATTGCTTTACACGTAATAGAGGATTTCTCAAAAGGGTCTGGATTGGTCCTAAACTTAAATAAATGTCAATTATTGCCTGTCAAAGAGTGTAATGTTCAGAGTATTTGTAATATAACAGTTAAAAATGAAGCAACATATTTAGGTCTGATTATCTGCAAAGATCCAAAAGACAGAATTTTACTAAATTGTCCCCCAATTATTAAAAAATCTCAAACCAAATTAAATCAATGGTTGCAGAGAGATTTAAGTTTAAGAGGAAGGGTATTGCTCTCAAAAGCAGAAGGTCTGTGTCGACTGACTTATGCAGCAATTTCTCTGCATGTGGACGGCAAAACTTGTAAGGATATCGACCGAATGCTCTTCAACTTGCTCTGGAAAAACGGGACACATTACATTACATCAGAAAAAGTGTATTGATGAATGACTATGAACACGGTGGTCTCAATGTTTTGGATTTTACTACTCTAAACAATACATTTAAGATTAATTGGGCTAAACATTTTCTTAAAAATCCGGTATCCATTTGGAAGTTTGGTGGTCTAAGTTATCTTAGGTTGTGATTATAATATAGATAAGCTTCCAGAAAACCTTTCGATGTTTCACAAACAAGTTCTATTAGCTTGGTCCCTTATATATAAACACAACTTTACACCCCATACGTATTCAATTTGGAATAATAGGAACATAGTGTATAAAAATAAATCTTTTTTTTTTCTAGGTGGGTTGAGAAACGGATTGTTTTAGTGAATCAGCTGTTTAATCCTAATGGGCAGCTTATGTCCTATTCAGAATTCTTAAACACCTATAAATTTCCAGCCACACCCAAAGAATATGCCATATTTTTTGATGCAATACCTACGGGTATTATAATGCTTTTTAAAGGTATTCAACCTTGCATATCATCTGTTTCTCTCCCCAACCCTTTAGATTCGCACATAGGAAGAATCTTTCTAACAAACCGTAGTAAAAGTAATAAGAATATCCGTGCTTTGTTCCAGACAGAATCTCTAACTATTCCACATGTGGTCTCTTATTGGAATTTCTTTGTCAGTGACATTAACTGGAAAAGAGTATGGACAATTCCTAACAAGTATCTGGTAACGAATAAAGTGAAGGAAGTCTCATTTAAAATACTGCATAAATTTTATCCTGCTAATCATTACGTGACAAAGTTCAAAAGGGACATAAATGTGAACTGTGGATTTTGTGGAAGCCATCCTGAGACTGTGCAACACCTTTTCTGGATCTGTTCATACGCTAGAACATTTTGGAAAGACTTCAGTAGATTCATTGCTGGACATCTCTATAAAGACTTTACTGTGAAATGGGAAAATCTTGTATTTTGTTTCTTTCGAAGGCAAAAAAAAGAAGATGTTTACTTTATAATAAACTTGTTAGTTATCTTAGCTAAATTTTATTTTCACAAATGCAAATACAGTAACAAAAAACCTAATTTTAAACATTACTTTAATGATGTTTTATGTTACATAAAATTGATTAGTGGATCACTCAACAAAAAGGCTATGAAAACTATTACTATTTGTAGTAATTACAAATTATTTGAATGTTTGTAATTCTTTGTATCACACCCTCTGGCATATGTTAATTTTGTTCTGGTTGTATACATGTTCTGTATACTGTTTCTTAATAAAGTTTATTTTAAAAAAAAAAAAGAAAAAAGAGGACGCGGCTCATGAATTTGGACACCCCCCAAATGTAGCTTCTGAGTCACGTGACCGCACAGCAACGAATCACAGCAGAGCAGAAAATGGGGCGGAGCAAAGCAAGTGTGCAAGAGAGGAGTCCAGCAGAGAGAGCTGCTTTTTCATAAAACGGGAGTAAAGTAGTGAACTTAGAGGAGAGAAACGAACTAAAGTATCGATCATAAACCACTACCAACGTTTGGATCGATATCTGCATCGATCTGCCCACCCTTGTCTCCTGGATCGTAGCTGAGATCAGCGTGAACCACGTGGGTCTCTGCTCCCTGATCTGTTTCCTGTGTTTGGAAAGAGTTCCAGCTTCATCGCGGAGTTTCTCTCGGTTTGTGGGCTCATCTAAAGGTAAGCACCGAGCTAACTTTACTGTGAGTTCAGTTCATGTTGAGTTTAGCTCCTGAATGAGGTCTTCTGCTGCTCTCCTCGCTGTCTGTTCACAGTTTATTGTGAACACGTTGAGAGAAGAGTGAGAGAGTGTTTGGAGAAAAACACCAACTAACCATTAGCTCAGCATGCTGGGAGAAGTTGAGCGTTCGCTGGCAGAAAGTTGGAGCAGAAAAGTCTTTTCAGCAGCCCTGCAGTATTTTTTTCTGCATGCACCAAACCTCTACAGCCTCATTACCGCGGTCACTACATCCACGGTTGAAAAGTATTTGCGCACCTACTAGTGATGGGAATTCCGACTCTTTTTAGAGAACCGGCTCTTTCAGCTTGACTCACTACAAAGATCCAGCTCTTTTGGCTCCCAACCAGCTCTTCATGTTGTTTTGTTGCTTTAATTAAATTATTATTAACAACAATATAAAATAATGCACAAAACTAATTACTCATGTTAAAAAAACACACATAGTTTCACTTATATATGTTTATTAGGCTGCCGCAAACAATTATTTTGATAGTTGACTAGTCACCGATTATTTTTGCGATTAGTCGACTAATCAGATCATGCATCCATTGGACGTACAACATACAGCTTATTGCACCAGCAGCATCTGTCTAATATAACTATCATTAGCTTACAGCTTTAAGTGTTTAAGATATGTGCTAACTAAAAATAAAGACAAGATGATAGTGTATTGAATTTAAATGAAATTTGCAGGTTGTTTCAGTGAATTTTACTAAACTCAGCCGTCTGTTCCTTGCTATCTAAAATATAACAGGACACCGGAGTATATTCAGTTGTCTGCTTTTTGGGGCTCAGGGGATTGGGAAGCGTATCTGTAACCGGAATGTCGCCGGTTCGATTCCCGGGCTCTCTGTCCTGTGCCCAAGGACACAACGACCTTGGGTGAGACACTTCACCCTACCGCCTACTGGTGTTGGCCAGAGGGGCCGATGGCGCGATATGGCAGAAAGAATAATAAGAGTAATATTAAAAAACTAGCTGCCGCCATTGTTGGAAACTGAGCTGGGCTGCGCTATGAATTCTGCGACACAGCTTCTTCTTCGGGGTTTAACGGCAGCTGGCATCCTTTTACATGCAGTGCTGCCATCTTCTGTTTCAGTCCGTTATTACACTCTTAAATCCTGCTACTTATTCCTGCGTCTTTTGGGATCTTACAAAGCTTCAAACGACGCGTCGACTATTAAATTAGTTGTTGACGGTTTTGATAGTCGACGTAATCGTGACTAGTCACAAGTTATAGTTTTAACACGGCTGAATAAACGTCAAGCAGACAACTGATTATCAGAAGTGTGAGATGCTCGAGAATATACTCAGGCGTCCTGTTATATTTTAGATGCAATAAGCTGTACGTTGTACGTCCAATGGATGATGATCTGATTAGTCGACTAATTGCAAAAATAATCGGTGACTAGTCGATTATCAAAATAATAGTTTGTAGCAGCCCTAACATTCGAACAGGCTTTTCCCCGCAGCACGCTGTGTAATAAATGCTCACAAAGAAAACTGCGGCTGTTACAACTTACAGGTCTCTGAGTGTCCAGCATTCAGACGGCTACCTGAGGACACTCATGTGAGAGAAAACCTGCTCACACAGATATGTAGAGCCAAATGCTGTCAATAAAGCCTCTGCAATGTTCTGAAGACAGTTAAACTTGTGACGTCCAGCAGGTGAAAATGCACACTCCATGAACACGCACAGCTGTGGATTCCAGCTGCGTCCATAGTTCTGCAAACTTTGACCCCCACAGAGTCGAGTTTTTCAGTTCAATCAGCTGCATTTCGATGTCTGAGTTAATGCGAGACAAATCCAGCTGCTCATTAAAGCTTTCTGGTTTCATCAGAAAAGAAAGCATTGGTCCATATGCTTAAAAGGCTTGAAAACACATTGTGAATTCTGTCTCGAGTCTTCAGATGTATCCCTGTATTTCCGTGGTGCTAATGGTAGGCTAAGTTATATTTAGCCAATTGCAAGTTGAATCTGGTAGTTGGGGTTGTTAGCTAAGATACCGTCATTAAGAAGCAGCACAACTAATGTGTCTACGCGAGCTAATTTGCAATGTGCACAGCTGGCCCGGCCATTTTATTTTTTTAATACACCTTCTCAGATAATTTCACTGCGTGTCGTTAATAGTCGACGCGTTGTTTGAACTTTTGAAAGATCCCAAAAGACGCAGGAATAAGTAGGGGATTAAGAGTGTAAGGACGGACTGAAACAGAAGATGGCAGCACTGCATGTACAAGGATCCCAACTGCCGTTAAACCCCGAAGAAGTAGAAGCTGTGTCGCAGAATTCATAGCGCAGCCCAGCTCAGTTTCCAACAATGGCGGCAGCTAATTAGTTTTAGTATTACTCTTATTGTGTGGATGCTTCAAAGGCATCCACACTATTGAGTTCCTGTTTCTCTTTATTATTCTGGTTGCTTCGGTACGTATTTCGCCACTTAACTACTCCCTCAGTTTTTGTGCTATTTACACCGTTCGAATCTTAAATTCTGCTCTTTCTGCTCTTTTCTGCTATGACTTTTGGTGCTCCGCACTCCTATACTTTTTGAGATATTGAGTTTTTATGCAATATTTTTTGCCCATTTCTTCTACATTATCCATGGGGTGACTGATTTTGCTTGCCGGGATGAGCTGTGTTTTAGCTCAGTGAGATGAGCAGCCGTTCTCAGACTGGGAGGCCCGGGTTCATATCCCGCTTAAGACAACAATCTTTTCAGTTATCAATTCAACTTATTTAACTCTTATCAACACCCCAACACCTTTTCCTTCACCCCTTTTCAGCAGAATTGTGAGTTTTTTCACCCCTTTTCAGCACAAATCGCAACTTTTTCAGGTGTTTTCAGCAGAAACCTCTTTTAAGCAGAATTTTAAGATAAGATAAGATAGAACTTTATTAATCCCTCGGGTGGGTTCCTCTGGGAAATTCGACTTCCAAAAAAAGCACAGCAACGACCGAAGTTACAGTTACAGAATTGTTATGTATATATATATATATATATACACACACACACACACACACACACAAACATATATATATATATATATATATATATATATATATATATATATATATATATATATATATATATATATATATATATATATACAGAGACAAATATAAATAAAATATACAAAGGGGATAAATAGAATAAATAGGAATAAAAAATAAAAATACAAGTGAATTGCACATTTCAAGTATTGAGGTCTATTGCACTGTTGACTATTTACAAAAGGTATTGCACAGTGAGGTGAAGAGGCACTACAGCTTAGTTGTTCCCCCCTCCTTTGTCCTCCTGTCTCCCCTCCCTCTCCCCTCCAGAGAGGAGTTAAACAGTCTGATGGCGTGTGGGACAAAGGAGTTTTTAAGTCTGTTAGTTCTTGTCTTGGGGAGAAGCAACCTGTCACTGAACAGACTCTTCTGGTTGTTTATGGCCGTGTGCAGAGGATGCCCAGCATTGTCCATAATGTCCAGCAGTTTCTTTAATGTCCTTTTCTCTGCCACTGTCACCAGAGTGTCCAGCTTCATGCCGACCACAGAGCTAGCCTTCCTGATCAGTTTCTCCAGCCTGGATGAGTCCTTCTTTGCTGTGCTGCTCCCCCAGCACACCACAGCATAGAAAAGTACTCCAGCAACCACCGACTGGTAAAACATCCTCAGGAGCTTCCTGCAGATGTTAAAAGACCTCAGCCTCCTGAGGAAGTACAGTCGGCTTTGGCCTTTTTTATACAGGTGCTCTGTGTTGCATGACCAGTCCAGTTTATTGTCCACCCACAGCCCGAGGTACTTGTACTTGTTGACCACCTCCACCTCCTCCCCCTCTATCTGAACCGGCAGTGGACCTTCTCTGGACCTCCCGAAGTCCACAACCAGTTCCTTGGTCTTTGAGGTGTTGAGTTGCAGGTGGTTTGTGTGACTCCATGCGACAAAGTTCCTCACCAGACTTCTGTACTCCTCTTCCTGATCATCCCAGATACACCCCATGATGGCTGTGTCGTCTGCAAACTTCTGAATGTGGCATAATTCAGAGTTGTAGCAGAAGTCAGAGGTGTACAGGGTGAAGAGAAGAGGGGACAGCACAGTTCCCTGTGGTGCTCCTGTGCTGCTGACCACAGTGTCAGACGTGATGTCCTTCAGCCTGACGTACTGTGGTCTGTCGGTGAGGTAGTCGGAGATCCAAGCCACCAGGCAGGGGTCCACCTCCATCCTGTTCAGTTTCTCCTGAAGCATACAGGGCCGGATGGTATTAAAGGCACTGGAAAAGTCAAGAAACAGGATCCTGACCGTGCCTTTTCCCCCATCCAGGTGTGAGTGGGCTCTGTGTAGGAGGTACAGGATGGCATCCTCCACTCCGACATCTGCCTTGTATGCAAACTGTAGTGGGTCCTGGGCATGTTGTACCTGTGGTCGGAGGAGGTTGAGGAAGAGCCGCTCTAGAGTCTTCATAAGATGTGACGTCAGTGCCACCGGTCGGAAGTCATTCAGCTCATTGGGCCGGTTCCTTTTAGGGACCGGGACGATGCAGGATGTCTTCCATAGGGCGGGCACTCTCCCCAGTCGCAGACTGAGGTTGAAGACTCGTTGTAGCGGCTCCCCAAGTTCAGCAGCACACGCCTTAAGCATCCTAGGACACACCTTGTCTGGGCCTGCTGCCTTTCTGGGGCGAAGCTTCCTCAGTTGAGAGAGAAAAGAAAAAAATGCAGCTGTGATGAGTGTGGGAAGGATTTTACCCAGTCTGGGAGCTTAAAAACACACCAACTCTTCAACAGTGGAGTTAAAGCGTACAACTGTGAGTTGTGTGGAAGGTCTTTTACCTATAGACCCCCCCTTTGTTTTACAAGAAAATCTTTGTGCTCCTCCCCTGACATACACATCACATTTTTCAAACTCCATTGCAGTTTATTTTACACCTCAGACCTTTTGTAAACAATGAAACAAAAGTTAACTAAAATAAATTACAGGTTGCAATAAAATAAACCACTAAACAAACCATCTTTATGGTGTAGTTATTTCATGTATAGTTGTTTGTTTGTTTGTTTTACTGTGTAATAATATTCAACACTGCTATCAATACATTTTTCAAAAAACATCTGTGCAAAATGGGTTTAAAAACAAAAACAACTGTGGGATACTGTTCTTCCGTGATTTGAACCAGGGAAACAAATTGTGGCAGGATCAGCCTGATATTATTTGTATCCCACTGTAACTTAACTGTATAAAGAGCTAATATCACCAAAATGTCATTATAAGAAGTGTTTGTGAAATAAAAATAAAGAATGTGGGATACTGTTTGTCCCACAATTGGACAGCCAGTGCGTGCTCCCTACACAGGGGAAATAAATTCTGTTAGTGATACATACTATGGCACCACCATGGTATGTATAATTTAAGTCAGACTATAGCCAGACTTTCAGATCCTCCCTGTTTGGAGGTAACGCTCCCTGATTCCTAAATGTACTCTTTTTCCTGTGGATTAAGGTTTGTTGCAGGTTACACAGGGATAAGTGTATCCAGGTTTTCCTTTCAGCAACTTCAACTGCTTTGGGTTTTGTCTTTTTTTGCTGTTGTTTTGTTGTTTGTTTTTAGCAATACCTGATACGGTCCCTACCACCTGGGGCTCGACCATGTCTTGCTTTTTATGGCCTTGATGCTTACCCAATCTTCAGGCTTCACTGGATTAGTGGAGTCCCCTAGGTCCTGTAGGGGGATTACATGAGATAATTACAGATATCTTTAACTACATCTTTTTTTAAACTGGACTAAATTTGCTTCTTCATCCTCGCCATCCCTAGAGAATGGTCTCAGTTTAGTTCAGGTAGTCTATATGGTCAACTATACACAATCTCAAATGTAGTTATTCTCATGTAAAAGTAGGCACTCAAACCAGTTCCTTCCTGTCTCCAAATGATTTCGTCCTATACTTGGATTTTAAAGTGCCATTGTGTCTTTCTACTACGCCTGCTGATTGTAGGTTGTAAGAACAGCTGCGTTTCACATTTATTCCCAGATGTTTTGTTAGGTGTTAGATGACCTGATTCATAAATAGACCCCCATTTATGTGTACTTTTTACAGAAATCCATGTTTAAATGTTTGAACGGTTCTTTTGATCGGGGTATCTTTCCCCTTTTGGGTCTGTCCTGACTCTGAGGGTTGTTCTTTATGTACATTTCACATCTAGCACATTTTTTTAGTAGTTAATAAATCCATAGGTGTTAAATGTGTTGTTTATCATAGATGCATCCCTCCTGTTGAGAGTCATGTAGGAGAATTGCTCAAAATTGCATATTTATATACACTCTTAGGTAAGATGCACTAGCTTTCTGCTAAGTAGGTCCTAAACATTTCAAATTGCACTTTTTTTTACTCCAGAGATGTTTTTCTGGGTTTGGCGCATGTTGCTGTATGCCTCACAAAATCTCTAAGTCTAAATCTTGTGTGTGATTGTTCTAACATAAACAGTTCCATCAGTTTCCCTGACTCTGTGGTTGCCTTCGGTGTGCAGCACTGCTACAAATTGCTAACTGTTTTGGCAACTACAGGTTGTCTACTGTTGCCGAGTATTATATGGCCATGGAGGTAGCTACAACTGCTTGGAGGTTGAGGTTGCTCTAGACATTGTATCGATACAGTGGCATTTATAAATGCACACTAGCTCCTACTATGCTTCCATCAGTCTGAAAGAATATTTGTCATTTAGAACAACTCAAGAGTCAACCTGCTCCCCAGTTGGTTGTATTCTGGTTATAAATCTATAGAACAGGAAGGTTACTGAGTGCAAATGTAATAGTTAATTAGTTAAGGAATTTTTTTTTTAAGTATGACTTTCTCTCTATGTAGACAGCAACAGATATGTGATTTTGAATAATTAGAAACATATTGCATGTAATTACCAACCTGAAGGAATGAGGATGAGGATATAGATGTATTGGCAAGACAGTCATTCAAATCATAATCTCTTGATTTGCAGATACATTAAACAAAGCTGAAGTTAAGTATTATAATTATACAGAGTCCCAAGAATGTGGCAGGATAACTGGAATATCAGCATTCATAAAACATTCAGAAATATGGTCACTGGAAGAGGGTGGGTAGGTACCAGAGAGAAGAAACAGACAAGTACCAAACGGCAATGTGTGCTAACTAGAGGTCAGCGATCTGTCGGCTTCAGCCCCGACGGCGGCTCCGTGTCCATGTGAGAAAGGGGACATTTTACTGATTCTGATGCATCGGCGGGTCCGCGCTTTATGTTTACGTCTTTGTGCAGAATTCGTGTTCCTGCTCTCATTTACTGTTTTAGCTGTTTGGTGGTTGTTGAAATTTTGTGAGGTTTAAACTGAGATTCTGGCTTTTCGGGCAAAATAAATTTATATTTAAAAAATCAATTCAGGATTTTAATGAATCGATGTGACGTTATCCAAGCAAGAATCGATTTCAATCGATAAATCGATAATCAAAACCTACCCTTAGTGCTTACTGCAAAGACATTGAATCTGTTAAGCATGCACTGTCAGAATGCCAGGCACATGTCCAGGAGAGGAAGACATTAAAAGCAAATTTTGAGAAGCTAAAGATATTTTACATTAGAAAAACAGCCAGAAAAACTGTCTCAGGTCTGTGGTCAGCTGTTGAAATTTGTGATTAGAATGGATTTAATAGTAAGGATGCGTTTTTTTTTTTTCCAGTTCCTGATCCACATTCCAGTCCAGTAGGTGGCGGTAATGCACTTTTGCAAAATGCCATTACACTAAAAAGAAGACTGAGAAGAAGAGTAAGGCTATCCCACTAGCATTGTTTATATCGATAGTTGTGTCAGTCTGCTGACTTCGGCTCCATCACGGAGGTTCTCTCTGTTTGTGGGCTCATCTAAAGGTAAGTGTTTAGTAGGGATGGAAACTGAGATCATTTAGTCTAATTCCTTGGAATTGTTAGTCTGCCCGTCTACCCCCTGTCTGTTCTTACACTCGCGCTGTATTCAGCTGTTTTCAGTTCGTGTGTTGAAAAATGGTGGCGCAGTCTACAGCGTGGACATTGGCATTACTAGTTGTTATTGAACTAAAGAACGAGAGCGCGATGGTAGACGGGAAACGTCCTCCAGGATAGAAACAACACATAACGCTGCTAACACAACTTTAGCTCTTTGCAAGCATTTGCACAGGCGGCATGCTAACGCTCAGCTAGCATAGAACTCACAGTGAAAGCTGAGTGAATAGAGATTGACAGACCACGTGACTTTCGTGCATTGCATTGTAGTTACGAGTGGTATTGCATTTCCAGCACCGGTAATCATTAATTCTGCGGTTTTAATGTCTACTTGCATTTTATTTGCCCAAAAAACAGTGATGAACAAAATCACGGAGACCACGGCAGCTCCGTACAAAGACAGACGTGACGAAAAGGCAAAACAAAGTACGAGGAAAAATCAAAGGAGTGAAAGGGTCAGACCCATATAAGCATACAGAGTGGAGTAAGGACGTTAGCGTGCTGCCCAGCTTTCATCACGCACATATTTACTATTATATGGTCCTAAGTGTGAGTTCATACACTCATAAAATGTTTAGTAACTTCAGATCCCTGCAACAAGCCCTGGGGTCCGTTCTTCGTACCTCGCTAAGTAAGTTAGCTGGATTTGATTGTTGGCGATTTCGCGTGATCTTGGATCGTTCGGTTCCCCGAAGCTCATCCGGGACTTGCTGCCATAGCAACAGAGCCGTAAGCGTAAACCTGCTCGGGAGCAGGTTTACTTTATGTAAACAGGATTAGATCGCGGCCACTCAGGTATGTCCGCTTCATGTATACGAAAGCAACAGCGATATTTTACCACTGTTTTACCATAAATAAATATTATCAATGTAACTAAAGATAATGCAGCACTTGATCCATTTATTGATGTCACACAGATACATACAGGTCATTTCCTAAAAAAAGGGAAATGTACTATTAACATTCTATTCCATGTATTTGATTATTTCAGATGTAATTCTTATTTTAGAGTAGTAATAGTAAATTACTTCGTGTAATCAAGATGAGAGACCATGGCTATAAAAGCGAAGGTGGATTTGGGAAGCCTGTCGCAGCCATGTCCTGTCCGTATACACGAGCCACCCATTGCAGAAGGTGCAAGATTGATAAGGAGAGTTCTCAGAATTCAGCGTATATTGCGGGATAGACAGGATCCTTTAGCTCAGCGCGACAGTGTGCTCATAGAGAGATATCGATTTTTTACCGTGAGGGTATTATTTACTTAACCAACTTGTTGACGAGGGGGTGCAGGACCACCACCTGTCTTTTTGTGCGCTGCCCTTTTCTTGGTTGCTGTTATAAACAAACAAACAGTTTATTTCAGGGTCTCTTTTCAAGAGACCAAAAGCAATATAAGTGATAAATATTACCATTCTGTAGAATATTCTTATATTTCACTTTTACTTGTTCCCATGTTCTAGTGGGTCCTGTTGTGGCTCTAATGTGAAAGAGGATATAATGTAATATAATATAATAAATTTACCCTACCGCCTACTGGTGTTGGCCAGAGGGGCCGATGGCGCGATATGGCAGCCTGGCTTCTGTCAGTCTGCCCCAGGGCAGCTGTGGCTACAACTGTAGCTGCCTCCACCAGTGTGTGAATGTGAGAGTGAATGAATAGTGGCATTGTCATGCGCTTTGGGTGCCTTGAAAAGCGCTATATAAATCCAATCCATTATTATTAATATTATTAAATTACTTACGAGTTTAATTTGTCAGCAACTTTCTGCCAGCCCTCTCTCCTTGCTTTTGCAGCCTTCGCAGTGTTCCCTTGCGTTTTAATTAAACTCTGAAACTCCTGAAATCCCTCAATCAAGAGTTCTTGCTCTGCTGCCGAAAAATACCGAGCGCGCTCCTTCAACATTTTCGCCGACCAATCAAAGGGTTGCCGATCAATGTTTCTACTATCGATGCGTAGCCCCTGTTAAGCCACCCAGTGATCTCACATTACTTCATCCAGCTATACTAATCGTCAACAACAGGTGTGTTCGGAGAACCGGAATAACGAGCTCAAAGTTGGCGCGATGATTTGATCTTGGATGTAGTAAGCGAGGTACGAAGAACGGGCCCCAGGTCCAGTTTACTTTGGTGATTTGGACTATTCCATTTCACAGCTGTTGTTAAATTCTTGTCCTTTATCTCCTGTACAGGCCAACGCAATGTATTTGTTGTTTCAGGTTGTAGTGTTACACAACATTTTCAGATCTAATAGAAATAAAATTTAATCGTAATTCATTCAGTTATTATCTTTATTCATAACTGGCATTATTGTTTCATTCTATTATAGAATCTTATAAGAAAGATGCAAAATTGTAAAAATCCATTGTGCTTTATTAGCTGCTTCGGTGAAAAACAATTCAACAATGCAACAAAAAAAAAAAAAAACCAACAACAACATTGCAAAACAACTTACTGGAAAACAGTTATTCATCACTTGCTTGCTTCAGTACAACACTTGGGCACATATATGCAGGACTTTTCATGGCTGTTTTGATATCGCTCTCTCTCTCTTAACCGATCAAATCTCGCTGTGGTAGCAGATTTAAACTCTGTCTGACCCAGGTTGATAGAGGGCGCCAGTCTGGATCACATTCCTGCATTTTGTAGGCTGGTTTTCCCACAAAACACAACAAACATTAGCCCGCAAAGCCACCGCGAACAAAGCAACATAGCGCAACAAATTCAATTCAAATAAAGACTTATTTGTAACCTACATCAACAATTATGTTATGATAAATTACGTAATAACTACAACAGAAGACTTACCTTTTGAAATGCTTGGAGTGTTCTGGGACGTTATATTTGGTCTTCGAATGGCTGCAATCCAGGCCATCCGTCGGCTCTTTGTTACTTCGGAAACATGGCTTGAACAATCTCTTCCACGACCGAATCCGATAAAAAACGATCACTTTACCCGTTTCTACCTGTTCATATTTCTACAGTATAATCTACGTAACTTTGAAGTCTCCTTGAGCGGATTTTCATCTTTGCTATCTGCCTATCGCCTTTGTGTTCATACCTAAATACTAGGAGAAATATCAAATGTGTCTTCAGCAGTGTTGGGGAGTAACGGAATACATGTACCGCCGTTACGTATTTAAAATACAAAATATTAGTAACTGTATTCTGTTACAGTTACCGTTTAAAAAGGTGGTATTTAGAATACAGTTACTTTGTTGAAATAAATGGATTACACGGCGGTACTTTCCTGTTTCATATTGTCGCGGGTCAGGCCTGTTTGGGTTTTGTTTGACAGCTACGTTCTTTTGTTCCAGGCGGCAGCGTTACGGTTGCCATGGTTACAGGGCGACGCTCTCTCTCTCTGTTTCCTGGGTGAGAGAGCACCTTTTTGTTGTTGTTGTACTAAGCTAATAGGCAGAATGCTACAGGTATAGCTTTAAAGAATGTAGCATCATAGGTAGTGTAGTCCGTGCTGCAGGGAGAATGGACTGCCATACACGTTATGGGTCTGTGAGCAAGAGGAGGGAGAAAAAGGAAAGTCATAAAGTACAAGCTGTCATCGAGCAGAAACGGGAGCTGGAAGCATGTAAATATAATAATAACCACTGCAGCCAAAAAGAGAGTCTGACGAGCCCAGTTGTAAGTAAGCTATTAAGACTCGACTGTACGCTGTGTTCGTGTTTTCCTCCGAAAACAATAAGTTCCATTGGAGCAGCCTTTCAACGCCTCTCTCTGTCTCTCGCTAGCAAAGTTGACCCACACAACAAAGTAAAGCTAGTTTTCGGCTACGAGCCCGACACGAACCCGACGTATTAGCCAGAGGTCCCTTTACTACAGTTCGGAGCCGCGGACCTTCAGTAACAGTAATAAATCACACAGCAATAGTACATTCACGTAGTAAAAGCATGATAATGTATTAAGCAATCCAAAGTATTCAGAATATGTTTCTGTCATTGAGTAACGTAATGGAATACATTTTAAAAGTAATCTTCCCAACACTGGTCTTCACACACAGTTAACACACACAGTTTTTTGACAAGTAATGTGTTGCGTGACATATTCACATATATGTATGACTGCTGAAAATGCTCACCATTGAAAATAGATATAACTTAAATAAATGTAATTATTAATCCCCGAGGAAACACATAATATCCTTAGAATAGGGCACTGGAGGTCGTGACCTAATTTCTCAATGGTGCAACTAAAAAAAATCTTGCGTCACGCTGGTGTGATTAGCCGTTCAAGAAAAAAAAAAAAAAACCCAGTCTGAAAGTCTCTGTGTGGTTAACAACAGACACACATTATGCCCATATCATGGTCTAAACCAATCAGAGATAGTCAAGGGTGGGACCTCTTTTATTGACTGTGTTCCAGGTATTCCTGTAGGTGCAGGCGGAGAGAGGGAGGTGAGTGGCCTAGGCCCGATAGAAGTAGATGTAGCTGTGGGTAATGAGAAAATCTTTTAAGAAAGAAGTTGAGGCCTGATCCATCCGAAATTCATAGCCAGTGCTCTGACAGTGAGCCATCAACCTCTGAGGTTATGTTTAACACTGTTTCGGAGACAGCATTAGATGATGAGCCACATATGATCGACTCCGAGCCAGAGCCCGCTGACAGTAAAAGTGGGGCAAGTGTATACAATTCAAAGAGAGTGGCTTGACCAGTTTCACTGGCTAAGATACAGTAAAGCCAGTCAGTCTGCCCCAGGGCAGCTGTGGCTACAACTGTAGCTCGCCTTCACCAGTGTATGAATGTGAGAGTGAGTGAATGAATAGTGGAATTGTAAAGCGCTTTGAGGGGTCCCGAAATGCGCTATATAAATGCAATCCATTATTATTATTATTATTATTATTATTATTATTATTATTATTATTAAAGCTGACAACATGATGCGCAGCATTTACTGTGGTGCAATGGTGGTTTTTGATACGGGAGACATGGGCCATACCACAGAGTGGCATCGTGGGCATCAGCAGAAAAAGATGCTTGCACCCATGCTGCCCCGACAGCATAACAGCTCAAATGGGCAGTTGATGTGATAGTGACGGGCTGCTGAACCAATCAACTGGAATTCTTTTGGAACACCAAAAATACTTTGGCTCACGTGGTTTCATGGAATTATGTAAAATAGTGTCGTGGAGTGTCATAATGCTATTAAAATCCTCACATATTTGAAACTGTAAAAGACAGACATAGCTTTGATTCAAGAGATACATCTTGATGAGGTGGAATCATTAAAGTTGAAAAGAGACTGGGTGTCCCAAGTTTACCTTAGTGCATTTTCCAGTAGGAAAAGAGGCGTGGTTATATTGATTAGAAGAAATTTGGATTTTCAAGTACTCAATCATTATACGGATCTGGAGAGTAGATGGGTGGTCTTGGATGCATGTCTACAGGGGCAGAAAGTGACATTGTCAAGTTCTTTAAGTTTGTGCAGCTTCCCCGCTTGAAAGGGATTGATGCATCTACCACAGGTGTTTAACTGGATTTCACTCAATGACCAGGCATATCTTTTGTTTTCCTTTTTCTTTAATCTTCTTTTCTGCCATAGTCAGCCATAGGTGAAAAACCTTTAAATACAAACCAAAAAACCAAAATACAAATTATGTTTGTTATCACACATCTGCAAATATTGTAAACAATCCCAAACACATTTTCTTTTTTAAACACATCAATGCTTTGCAAGCTTTGTAGTACAATATTTACTTGAGTATTTTTAAATGCTCAAATTATGTAATTCACTAACAATTGTACATACACCTTGAGAAATACTACTTTCTATTAAAGTGCTAAATTAAATAATCAATCTGCATTAGAACTTGAGCAGTAACAATAGTATTTATAACCAGCTTCTCTTAACCATATGCAAGCATTAACAGTCTTCCATATGCAGACCAACAATAAACAATGGTGCCGCTCGTAAACAGGCAACCAACTCACGACACAGTGCTAATGCTACGTAAGCTAGCGGTAGCCGCGATTCTTTAGCAACTCGCTTCAAAGTCTTTTACCATAGTCAGCAACCATTCCCTTACCGGCTGCCTCCCTGGCTTTGTAGATACTTCAGTTCCACACAATATTCATGTTGGCAACAACTTATTGAAAGAATTATGCTGGGCTTTTCCCGAAAGTGGCAACTTCCTGTTGCTCCCCAGTTCGCCTTCTTTTTCCTTCCCGACAGAAACCCAGACACAAGATTAGTTCCGCCCTCCAGTCTGTCTTTTTTACTTTTTTGTCTCAGGGCTCTCCACCTCCTACTCGGTTTGACTTGACAGACATTGGTCAACATATATGCCCCCAATTCTCCTCAACCACAATTTTTTCATGAAGTGTGTAGCACAGTGCGGAATATTGGAAATATAAATATTGTAATTGGTGGGGATTTTAACCAGGTCAGGGATGTGTTTTTTGATTAATCCTCTCGTCTTAGACCAAATAAGCACCCTGTAGATGCTGCTTTGGACGTTGTGTCAGAGGAGCTGAGCTTGTTGGATATATGAAGACTATATATATATGAAGACCTGTATCCTCAAGAAAGAGACTATACTTTCTTTTCCCATCCTCACTTTACTTTCTGGTGTCTCGCTCTCTGGTGAGTCAAATTGTCGGGTCCTCCATTGGTATTATTTCAGTAACTGATCATGCTCCCATTGAAAGTTTTGTCCTTGGGATAAACTAGTCTGTTTTGTTTCGCTTAATGCGTCTTATTCTCGAAAAGTAGGATAGTTGTTTCTGGGGTTTCAACTTAAAGCTTCATAATTATTGTTGTCACTGAGCAGTGTAATGTTTATTTGCTCTGCTTCTATTTGTCAGGGATAAATTACATATCTATACATTTTATGTCCCAGCTAAATAACAAGTCTGGTGGAGAAGCAGAGGAACAATTTCAGCCAATTTGACTCAGCTCAGCCACTAGAGAGGAAACAATGACTTCAACACAAAAGGTGAGAAAAATGATCACAGTTACACTGTTGCTGAAGTTGTGTGCACAGCTGGTTGTTAACAGCAGCTTTATCTTTTCCATCCTGGGCTCCTCTATACACACAGAATCTACATTCCATCCATCCATCCATCTTCATCCGCTTTATCCGAGCCCGGTCGCGGGGGCAGCAGCCTAAGCAAAGAGGCCCAGACCTCCCTCTCCCCAGCCACCTCCTCCAGCTTATCCGGGGGAACACCAAGGCGTTCCCAGGCCGGCGGAGAGATATAATCTCTCCAGCGTGTCCTGGGCCTGCCCCGGGGCCTCCTCCCGGTGGGACATGCCTGGAACACCTCACCCAGGAGGCGCCCAGGGGGCATCCTTGTCAGATGCCCGAACCACCTCAGCTGGCTCCTTTCGATGTGGAGCAGCAGCGGCTCTACTCTGAGCCTCCCCCCCCCCCCCCCCCCAGATGGCCGAACTTCTTACCCTATCTCTAAGGGAGAGGCCAGCCACCCTTCGGAGGAAGCTCATTTCTGCCGCTTGTATCCGTGATCTCGTTCTTTCGGTCACTACTGTTACGGTTCGGCGTTGGCAGTGTATTGTTTTAGGCGTTTTGTTTTGGCGTGACTGTTATGTGTTTCCTGTTTTACTTTGAAAGTCTGTTTTATCTTAGTGTTCAGTTTACATTTCCTTGTCTCGTCAGGTCTTATTTGCCCCAGCTGTGTATCCCTCCTGTGGTCCATCCCCTAATTGCTCCTTCTATGTATTTAAGCCCTGTGTTTCTGTATGTCATGTTCGCGATCTTCCCCCCGTTGTAAATATTTTGGCGCCTTGTGTTTGGTGATGTAAATAAATGTCGTATCTTGCTTTAAATCTCGTCTTGGGATTACTTTTGGGGAAGTTGCACGCCGGTTGCCTAGGCCGGGGTGTAACATATGGGGGCTCGTCCGGGATTTGCCTTCGCTGGGGGGTCCGAGGACCGCCCCAGCCTTTGTCGTCTGCTGGAGGGTCCGTGGGACCGCTCCAGCCTTCATTCGCCTCCGCTGGAGGGTCCGTGGGACCGCTCCAGCCTTCATCAGCTTCGTCTGCCTTCATCCGCCGTCGCTGGAGGGTCCGGGGTACCGCTCCAGCCTTCGTTTGTCTTCGCTGGTGGATCCGAGGGACCGCTCCAGCCTTCGTTTGTCTTCGCTGGAGGATCCGTGGGACCGCTCCAGCCTTTTGCAGCTGGTGGGCTGCGTGTCCGTGTTTGCGGCTGGTGGGCTGCGTGTCTGTCTTCGCTGGAGGACCCGTGGGACCGCTCCAGCCTTTCGTCTGTCTTCGCTGGAGGATCCGAGGGCCCGCTCCAGTTTTCCGTTTCCACTGGAGGACCCGTCCATCCATCAGCGTCGCCTGCGGGACGGCGGCCGGTGCCATATGGGCTGGACATGGAACAAACATTTTTCGTTGGGGTTGTATGTTTTAAATGTTTGTTTTTTTTTGGGTGGGGGGGTATGTTACGGTTCGGCGTAACATACCCCCGAGATACTTGAACTCCTCCACTTGGGGCAGGAACTCATCCCCGACCAGGAGTGTGCACTCCACCCTTTTCCGGCTGAGAACCATGGCCTCAGATTTGGAGGTGCTGATCCTCATTCCCGCTGCTTCACACTCGGCTGCAAACCGTTCCAGTGCGAGCTGGAGGCCCTCACCCGATGAAGCCAACAAAACCACATCATAGAATCTACATTCACAAACAAAAACCTTAGAAGTTACAAGAAAATACAAAGACCATATTTTATCAGCACTTACTTACTTAGCACTTAGGCCGAGGAATAAGGCGGTAGACGTAGAATAAGGCCCGCAAAGTGGAAGCGCCTTTCACCAACAACATCAGCTAGAGGGTGGGTGCCTGCTCTTTGTGAGACCTCTTCGTTCATCTTCTGGTCCCAATAGGAAATTCTCATGATTCACCGCAGACCACGTTGTTGAAGCATATTCAGGCTTCGAGTGATCGCATTTGTTGAGTGCCAGTCGGAAGATGATAGAGTTAAATAGTTTGATCTTGAGCCTAGCATTCAGGGAGGTCAATTTCCAAATAGGTTGGAGACATCAGAGAACACCGGCCGCCTTCTCTGCTTTGATGTTGACATCTTGATCAGAGATCCCATCATTTGAGATGATGCTGACCAGATACATGAAAAGTCATGTAAGAACGAATTCCAGCTGGGGTCCACTGTGCTTCAACATTTCGGGGAGGGCCTCATCCAAGCCAGGGGCCTTTCCACTCTTGAGGACTCAGATCATTGTCTTGACTTCGGTAACACAGATTTGTCCGATATCGACTGGAAAAAGCTCCATGGAGGGTGCCAGGTCGTCGGCCACCTGGTCCTGAACCGACTTCGCCAAACTACATTCATCAATGGGGTCCCATGAATGGTGGGAGGTACGAGTCGTATTCATGTTAAAGCTGGGCCAATTTACCAGTTTGTAACGGAGTCTGTACATTCCATATTCCATAACGGGTAGTTTCTTCTGGGTCGAAATTTGATCGACCATCGAGCAGGTAACGACCTGAGGGCTTTCCTCCACTGCTGTCATCAAGGGTTGCCGATCATCTTCGCCCTGGTTCAATCGATGATGAGATTTGTTTGCTCTTTCCGTAGCAATCGAGGTTTTAAAAGGCGGGGTTGCTAACCCCATGCCCAACCCTCCTCCTTTCTCATACGGCCTTGGGACCGGCAATGGCAGAGCTGTTATCAGCACACAATATCATCACCTAACTCACAATTTTTCATACAGTCATTTTCTCCAGTGATCAGTACTTCTTTTATTATGTCATTTTCCTTACATTGTAGCACTTCTTTGTAATGTGATATTATCTCCAGAATGTGGTGATAACACACCTACAACGTCTTTGATTCCACTAATGGAGTCAGTTTCAGTTTGTTCCACGACTGCATTTTAATCACTGCCTCTGTTTGTATCTCTGTCACTGCAGGACCAACATGGAGCGAGAAGTCAGCGCTCTCAGGAGGCCGACAAACCTCACCGAAAAAAGGGGCAGAAAAAATACACCTGTGATGAGTGTGGGAAGTATTTTACCCGTCTTGGAAACTTTAAAACACACCAACTCGTCCACAGTGGAGTTAAAGCATACAGCTGTGACTTGTGTGGAAAGTCTTTTGCCCAGGCTGGAACCTTGAAAAAACACAAAGTCATCCACAGTGGAGTTAAAGCATACCGCTGTGATGAGTGTGGAAAGTCTTTTACCACGCTTGGTCACTTAAATGCACACCAACTTATCCACAGTGGAGTTAAAGCACACAGATGTAACTTGTGTGGAAAGTATTTTACCCGGGCTGGAACCTTAAGAATACACCAACTCATCCACAGTGGAGTTAAAGCGTACAGCTGTAACTTGTGTGGAAAATCTTTTACCCAGGCTGGAAGCTTAAAAACACACAAACTCATCCACAGTGGATTTAAAGCACACTACTGTGACTTGTGTGGAAAATCTTTTACTCAGGCTGACAACTTAAAAACACACCAACTGATCCACAGTGGAGTTAAACCATACATTTGTGACTTGTGTGGAAAATCTTTTGCCCATCCTAGAAGCTTAAAAATGCATCAACTGATCCACACCGGAGTTAAAGCACACAGCTGTGATCAGTGTGGTAAAACGTTTGCTCGCAGTTGCAACTTACGACGTCATCAAGATACCCACTCTGGAATTAAGGCAAATAGCTGTGACAAGTGTGGTAAAACCTTTAGTAGTAAAAGTTACCTAAAAAGACACCTGCGGATTCACACTGGACAGGATGTTTACTGCTGTGATCAGTGTGGGAAAGTCTTTACAACAGCCACACAGTTACATCACCACACATTTACCCACACTGAAGAGAGACCTTATAAATGTGACCTGTGTGAGAAGACTTTTAAAGCACCACATTCTCTGAAAGGGCACCAGCAGATCCACACCAGAAGGAAACTCTATAAGTGCAGTTACTGTGAGGTATGTATTTATATTTTTATCTTGTATTTTAAGCCTGACTGTTTGGAACAACTCTGCTCTTCAAATTTGTTTTAGCATGTTAGTTATTCTACTGCAATTAAAGTTAGTGTTGTGAGGTTCATCAGATTTTAGTTTCAGTTATTATTTTTTTCTTCCATGATCATAAAAACACTAAATAATTACTTTTCTGTAGTCACAGTCTACCCTTTCTTCCAAATTTATGACTGCTACAATCTGGTCAGTGTTAGATGACTTATTATGTTCTTTACTAACTAAAAACAATTATTTTTGCTTCAAATTGGGAGTGAGACCGATTGGATTGGAACTTTTCATATGTACTTGTGAAGAATATGATGTAACTTGTTGTTTAGATATGATTGTTTGTATATTAAATGAACTAGATGGAAAAATGGAGAGTCATTTTCGCCTGTTAAGTTGAGTGTTATAATGTAAACAGTAAAATGTAACTGGATGTTGGCAGAGATGCTCTTTATTTCAGGCAATGTTCAGGATAAAAATGTTAAAGGAGTTCCCCGACTTACACTGTGTTTGTGTCTTTGTTTAGAAGCAGAGCGGCACAGATGGATCCAGTTCTCAACCCTGTCATCACTGTGGTGGTGGGAAAGCGTTTCGCTGTGACCTTTGTGGAAATACTTTCAGTAATCGACAGTGTCTAAATCGACATCGACGTAGACACACTGGAGACAAAATGAACTACTGCAAAGAATGTGGGAGAGGCTTCACCACATTAAGTGATTTAAAATGCCATGAACTCTTCCATAGTGGGGTTAAAAAGCATGTCTGTGACCAGTGTGGGTCATCTTTCTTCACTGCAAGTGACCTTAAAAAACATAAACGAATCCACACAGGAGAGACACCATACAAGTGCAGACACTGTGACAGAAGCTTTTCATATTCAGCTAGTCGTAACCAACATGAACTTACACACATGGAAGAGACATTTAGCTGTGACCAGTGTGACAAGAGCTTCAAGAATTTCACTTCATACTCCAGACACAAGCGAGCCCACGCTGCAAATAAACAGTTTCACTGTTACCAATGTGCAAAATCATTCACTTCATTATCTGCTCTGCGCAAACATCAGCGTGATCATGCAGGACTGAAATCACTGGATCACAATGAATCTGACGAGACAGAAAGATCCTCTTCTGGTTTCAGGGTCAGACTTAAACACCTTGAGATCAGGCTCCACAGAGTTCAGGTGGAGTCTCCTGTAAAGAGTGTCAGCTGATGTCACACTTGGATCTGATGAGGTAACTCTGATTTCTGGACCTGCAGTGAATGTTAAATTAATGAAGCTGTAAGTATAGATATGTACATGAAGTTTATTTTCACTTGAGGGAATTTTAATGTTCTAAGTTTTCATCCCTGATACATTTTAATATTTCTTCCCTTAGGAAACCGTAGTGTTTAGTAGTTGTACCTTTTGCTACATTATAGAAGTTATAGGAATGTGTTTTACCAAAATTGTATCAAAACTGCCCATTTGGATATATACATCAGTTCTTTTTCATTTTAATTTTCTTCCTCTTTTCCAAATACTGCTTGCTTTTTCTATGTATTCATTTTATGTATTACTTCAGTTACATTTTAATCGTTTTTCATATTTATTCTTCTGCTTTGGTAATCCCTGCTCTTAAATCCTTTTCTTTCAAAGCCTCAAATAATTTCACACCAGTTGCTCTGAAAGCTTCCAAAATGAACTAAATCTATCAACCGGCTTTCAAACAATAACTACTATGACTTTGTGCTTGAAGTCCACATGTTGTTATTGGGTTTTTTAAGTTAATGCATTTTAATCCACATGTTCTGCCGCTGTTTTTCCTGTAGATTTGAAGTTTGTATTAATCCTGATACTGTTAAAGCGTTAGTTATATTTGATGAATTGTGTGTAAAGTTCTTATTAAACAGTTTGGTGTCAAAATAAAGAACTTGTCTCACAACAAGTACTTTGAGCCATGATTTCGGATTCAAACAATCTTTCTTTCTACTTGTATTAGGATTTTTCTCATAGTAATAGAGACAAAAGAAAAAGAATATGGGAACTAAAACCTTGCTCAGGATATACAAAATTCAGAGGCACATACAAAGGAACAGGGAAATTGAAAATATCTGAAAGCACCTTAGCAACATCAAACCCAATCTTTTGAATTTTCACACAGGACCAAAGACGATGCATAAAGTCCCTCCTCCACATTACACTTCCAGCACAATGGGGAAGAGTTTACATCGATTTTACTTTTTAAAGCGGGTGTTATGTGCAATTTTTTTACTGAATCGATTGAGCCCAGTTACAGGCAGATATCTTGGAGGCACAGACCCAAATCTTCTGCCAGTCTTAAACAGTTATAGATGTCCTAGGTGTCTTTCCTGAGCCTGTTTTACAGCCAGGAAGTAAGGGGCTGAACCGGAGTTAAGGACTTTATAAAATGAGCTAATGGACTTCCCAGACTGCAGGGAGGACAAAGCATCCACCACTGCAGACCTAGTAGGGTCCATCATTAGAGTGGTGTCATTAATTATAAAGTGCCTCAGTTGCAGATATCTAGAAAATTCCACATTCTGAAGGCCGAAACATCGTTGCAGCTGCTGAAAGGAGAGCAGAGTCCGGCTTCTAAACAAATCACCCAGGTTAACCAGCCCTCCAGGCAAGAAGTAAGGACCATTCATAACAGGAGCCAAGGAGGACGTCAAATGGGCCCAGTCTGCCAAAGCACAGATAGATCTCCAGGCCTTGACAGAGCACAGGTCAGGGCTCAGCAACCTTTATGATGATCAGTGCAAACAAGAACTTGATAACAACAAATCAACTGACACAAGACCGAGACTGTCGGAGCCGGGGTTCAAACCGGCAACCTCCTGATTACAAGAGAAACTGCCAACTCTTGAGCCACGATGGCCCCTAATAGGATAAAACACATAATGGAAAAATGACAAAATGAAGAAAAATAAACTACTTCGCATATTTCACCTATCGCAGGTTATTTTTAGAACGTAACTCCTGTGATAAACGAGGGACCGCTGTATTATTAATAGTAGTCTGGGACATCTAATTGATTAACATCAACATTGATTATTGTGCACTATTATTTTTTTCCAAGGTGAGCAAAAATATAAAACTCTCTCTCAGCTTGTCCGTTGCCAAAAATGGCCCTCCTTTGGTGTATGTTCACAAAATGCTGTAAAATGTATATTTATTAAAACATTTATCTACTTTTACTGACTTGACACTTTAAATTATCACCAGTCCATTTCATCAAAACCAAAGTTTTTTCTACATTCTTTTTACTCTTTAAATGCCAGTTAGGCTATATATTACCAGGAACTTTTCAGATAAAAAGGTGATGAAGTCCTAATGGTTTCATAAATCTTCCTATTTCTTTTTTTCATATAAGCATCAGGGACAAGTCTGTCTTGCAGTTGTTGAGGTCACTAATGTGCGCCCTATTTCTTCCAGGATCACTCTTCATTTGTAGGTTTTAGTGGACTCCTACTACTGTGAAGTGGTTTTCATGGGACAAAGGCTTGTATTCCAAGATCTGGGAGATTGTAGAGATGAGCAGTGATGCCCTTCCTACCATCGTTCCAGAAAAATAAGTGATCTGGAAGCTGTTAGGCTTACTTACAGCAGCAGCACTTTCTGCACCTGCATAAACTCCAGGACACATTTACTAACAGTGTTTGTTGCTGTATGTGCTTTGAATTTTTTTTTAGAGTTGATATTTTGGCTATGGTGTCTTGTTATGAAATCTACAAGAGTCAAAGTGTTTTTAGCATGTGCTTCACAGCTAAGTTTGACTGGGAAGCTCAAAGCTCAATAGTCTGTATCAACAGAAATTGCCAGGATAGAGCCCAGAGGCTTAATGTGTAACATGTATAAAATGTTATTGATTACAAGGTAATGCATTACTGTTAATAGCAAGTTACAAGTATAAACAATGCTGTTACATTTACACTTAAAATTTTTACTATGAGTATGGACATAAAAAAGTGAACAACATTTTATAATAAGCTTAATTGGAATTCTGTACACTGAAAAACAAACAACACATAAAAACACAAACAAACAGCCAGTGCCTTCATCTGTCCATGAAATGTCAAACATCACATTGACCCGTAGTCCCTGCTCGTCGGCACATTTAAAAAGAGCTCCATGTCCTCTGCAAACTGAAAAACAAAGAGGAAGAAGTCCCTCTACACAAAAACACTGCAGATGACAGGCTAGGCAAACATCTATTGATCTGTTTGAATGCCTCCTCATCATGTGAGCCTTGAAGTTTTTTTTAAAAAGACTAAGATCACAGTGAGGGAATTTCATTTTCATGGACTTTCCACAAGCCACAGTTTCATTCAGCACAGAGGGAGCACATGAATGTTCTACCGAAGATTCAGAAAATGGTTTTGATGCTGGAGACAAGACATCGAGAGGGAGATGGGGCTCCACGGAGAGTTCAGTGGGGAGCAGTCCTGAATGCTGACATGACAATAATTGCCTTGCCATATCCCCACGCTGTATGACTGTCATGTTGCAGACAGAGCAGTGAAAGTGCACCGGCATATCATTTTGTCTGTAAGAGAGAGAAAAACAACATGTAATTTAAATGTAGTTGTATAGAATGCAATCGGTTTATCTAACAATCAGATTGTACATATTAACAAAAACATCCAAGCCATCCTCAATAATGAAAGCAAAATGGTGTGGATCACAAGAGCTGTCAGGAAATGTGGTGAACAGGAAAAAAACATTTAATGAAAACACGCTTTTTTCTCTCACTGATGAATGAACTGAACTGTACAATGTGAAAAGCAACTTTAAAGTCAACAAAGAGACTGCAGAAGTGCTGAAAAGAAGTGCATATTTATAACTTTAACTATGAGGTATATTTAATACCAACATACCTTTGAAAGGCAAAGCATTTTTAATGTGTCCATTTATATGCTCCTCGATCTTTGCCCTGACAGCAGGGCTGAGAGTGGGGCACAGGGGGCAGTGAAAGAGTCTTCTGCAACATGTTGTGCATTCCTGCAATTCTGGCTTGGAGGCAGAATGGAATAGAGAATATTAGTATTTATAAATGTATACATCTCTTTGTGACGATCTTTACAATGTTGATGCAGGTGGAATGAGAGACATGAATAAAGTGCAATATGCAGTAAACGGAACAACGTGCATTGATGTTACAGATCGTGAAAAGCAGTGAAGTGAATTTGTTCATAACAAGCAAAAATCAAATACGTTTGAAACTGACCACTAAATGCTAACCAGAGGTGTCAAAAGTGCACATTCCTTACTAAAGTTTAGATACCTCGGGGTAGTGATGGTCCGCTTGAAGCTGACGCTCCGGTGCGTGTGTCAAAAAAATCAACACACTGCTTCAGAAGCTCTGTGTCGAAGCTTGATTCGTTTGGCCAGAGTCACGTGATCAGCGACGTCCGAAACTTCATTTAGAACCTAACTGCTTCGTGTCTCATTCAATGGTTTATAACAGAGGTGTGGACTCGAGTCACATGACTTGGACTCGAGTCCGACTCGAGTCATTAATTTTATGACTTTAGACTTGACTTGAAAAAATGTTCTAAGACTTGTGACTTGACTTGGACTTTTACACCAATGACTTGGGACTTGAATTGGACTTGAACCGGTTTACTTGAAAAGACTTGATATTTTACCCCAAATATAAAATTTAACATGCATATTATATAGAGATTGAAAATGTGACGTCATCCACGGGTAGAACCGCAAAGGATTCTGGGAACTCGTGGCAAGCGGTACTAGCGCACGCAGGCTTTCAATTAAAATCGGTTATACAGCGATAAAAAGAAACACAAAAATGTCAAGAAGCTGTTGTATTATTAACTGCAATAGCCGGTCGCATGACAGCCACGGGAAGCCGACGGGTAAAGAGATCGGTTGTTATCGGATTACGTCGTTGAAGAGAAATTGTTCGAGCCATGTTTCCGAAGTAACAAAGAGGCGACTGGATTGCAGCCATTCAAAGACCAATTATAACGTCCCAGAACACTCCAGCTCACAGGTTAGTCTGCTCCAAGCATTTCCACACAGGTCAGTCTGCTGTTGTAGTTAATGCCTCATTTTCATAACATAATTGGTGATATAGGTTACAAGCAAGTCTGGCGCTGAACAGAAATTGTCGCGCTATGCTCCTTTGTTTATTGTGCATAAATAGTGAATTGTCCTGACACAATATTGCGTTTCGCTTCTGTTATTATGGTACATTGACAAAAACATATACTTTTATTCACAGGATAAAACAGGTTTTTTGTATCACTAATTGCCCAGTACGATTACAGCATACAGTATTATTGTCACTGCTACATTTCTGTGATGCTACCAGAAATTATTTCCACTGCTAATTAATTACCGTTGAGCTCAAAGGTCCTATTAATAAACGGTTAACGAATGTGTATTTATGACGACGATTTGTGAGACTGGTAAACTTATGATACGTACGATGGTCTTTACTTTCTACACGGTGCATTTCAAGGTCCTGTACCCATTCGTCGGTAAACTGTACCTGGGTTTGTTGCAGTGACCGGAAGTTACTAAACTTCATGAGTGTATGCGCTCACTCCAAGAACCGTATGATTATAAATATGCATATAAATATGCTACGATGAGATAGCTGACTTCATCTAACTAGCAAATGTTTTCCAGGCTACGTTGGTGATGCAGTTTTTTTTTAAATGATATTTTTTTAAAAATATCATTTATTTATGTATGATATTTTTGTCATGCGATTTTAAAGCCGGTCCTACAACCGCATCCAAGAATAACATGCAGCTTATCTCAGAACTGTTGGTGAAAATTATTCTTGGAGCTAGGTTTAATTGAGCTGCATTTTAAAGAGGTGCAATTTCACAATTTGTGTATATTTTCTAAGTTCACTATTTTGTCATGTGTTGAGAAAAACACAGATTTAAAAATTACATGGTCTAATATTTATATTTAGCATAACTGCAACATTATTTTTTCGTTTTTTTTTTAAAGACTCGAAAGGACTTGGAATTCAAAATTTCAGACTTGTGACTTGACTCGGACTTTTACACCAGTGACTTGAGACTCGACTCTGACTTGCCTGACATTACTTGAGACTTGACTTGAGACTTGAGGATAAAGACTTGAGACTTACTTGAGACTTGCAAAACAATGACTTGGTCCCACCTCTGGTTTATAAGGAAGTGAGTCATTCGCGGGATTTGTGGTGTTGTGATGGTGACAGATAGCGAACCACTGATCATTCCACTGAGAGATTTGAAGCCAGCGAGGAGGAGAGGAGGTTCTGTTGTGTGGGAGAATTTTGAGTTGATTTTGGTCAGTTGGGTGGGTTTTCCAGCTTTGTGTTCTTGTTGTTTGCTTTTGTTTTGTGCGTGTTTATTTTCTCTTATAATGGGAAAATGGTGGCACGGTGGTTAGCACTGTTGCCGCACAGCAAGAAGGTCCTGAGTTCAATTCCAACATCAGGCCGGGGTCTTTCTGTGTGGAGTTTGCATGTTCTCCCCGTGTTTGCGTGGGTTCCCTCCGGGTACTCCGGCTTTCTCCCACCGTCCAAAGACATGCAGCTTGTGGGGATAGGTTAATTGGATAATCCAAATTGTCACTAGGTGTGAATGGTTGTCTGTCCCTGTGTGTTGGCCCTGCGATAGACTGGCGACCTGTCCAGGGTGTACCCCGCCTCTCGCCCTATGACAGCTGGGATAGGCTCCAGCGCCCCCCGCGACCCTGAAAAGGATAAGCGGAAGCGAATGGATGGATGGGAAGAAACTTAATGTCAAAAAAAATCTGCTTTCATAATATAAATATAATTAAGTAACTTTAGAAAAACTTCCACTTGATTCTTTACATTTAATGTTGTAAAAATATATATTTTATTGTTTAATTAATCTGAAAATGTTAGTCTGCCAAATGTGCAGCAATTTAATGTATTTATTCTCTTTAGCTGAGTTTGTGGGGCCCAGGTAGACTGTATAACTGCATCTCTACCAGTTTCTCTGCACTCCAGCCTCCTCTGTTCCACGTGAAGGGATTTTCCTTAATGCAGGAGAAATTATCTCCACGAAAAGGAACAGTTTCGTCCATCGCACAGTGGAACAAATTCTCTTCTTAAATAAAAATGGAAAAGGGTTACCTTAAATGCATCATGTTTTTAATTTGCAAGTTCATAAGCATTTTCCCTTTCCAGTTCACAATCAGTTCTACCCCCAGGTCAAAAATATGTCTGGGAAAATTTCCCTAATATAATATTTTTTATAAATTCACCCATCTAGCTCTTGCACAAGTGCATGGAGGCGGGACCTCACAGCAGAAGCATACTCCATAATTCAATTCAATTCAATTCAATTTTATTTATATAGCGCCAAATCACAACAAAAGTCGCCTCAAGGCGCTTCATAGATACAGAGAAAAACCCAACAATCATATGACCCCCTATGAGCAAGCAGTTTGGCGACAGTGGGAAGGAAAAACTCCCTTTTAACAGGAAGAAACCTCCGGCAGAACCAGGCTCAGGGAGGGGCGGGGCCATCTGCTGCGACCGGTTGGGGTGAGAGAAGGAAGACAGGATAAAGACATGCTGTGGAAGAGAGACAGAGGTTAATAACAGATATGATTCAATGCAGAGAGGTCTATTAATACATAGTGAGTGAGAAAGGTGACTGGAAAGGAAAAACTCAATGCATCATGGGAATCCCCGGCAGCCTACATCTATTGCAGCATAACTAAGGGAGGATTCAGGGTCACCTGGTCCAGCCCTAACTATATGTAACCCTCTCAAGGTTATCCACTGCTGTTCAAGGCAGTGATTTAATGTTTAATGTATGCAGTACTAATTCTATCCAACAGGGGGCAGTGATGGCGCTATAGTTTTCCTGCGCTGCGTAATGCAGCAAGAAGAAGAGCTGCAGCGGAGCAGATAGCCAGCAAGCTAGAAGAAGAACACACAGAGCGCATGGAGTACCGAAGAGAATAAAAACCTTTTCTTCTAAGTGTTAAGGTTTTTATAGTTATAGACTATTAGGATTTGCTTACCACGCATCCTTTTTTTTTCCAGTTGTTTTTTTTTACTGTGTTGAGACATAGTGCAAGAGACAGTTGCTGGATACTCGATCGGCGATTGGAAGGCGAATCCAGTGGGGTTTTTTCCAGAGACGTATCGCTCCACCCAGAAGGACGGCGAACGAGGATGTTACTCATCTTTGCAGATAAGCACTGGGCTTATCCACACACACACACACACTACCCGGGTAGATTGACAAAGTTTTTCTCAGAGCTCTGAATTTATTTTATTATTATTCTTTTTTACTTCAACACCATATTTTACTTTTTTCCCCTTTCTTCACCAAACCAGAGTGGTTGGTGGAGGTAGAACTGTGACAAGAGACATAAATGGACTAATATGGAAACTGAACTGACTGATTGAAGGGGGGGATTATATTGGGTTTTTGTCTCATAAGTGTTGTTAACATTCTGCATATTATTGAAGTTGCTGATGAGACTGTTATGTGTTGTGTTGTAATAAATGCCATAGAGTGTTCTCTATAAGACAGCATAAGGAAGTGTTCTAGTTTTCTTGTTCCTCTTCTCCTCATTGAAAGTACCTAGAATATCCATGTCCCTAAGTTAATCAATTAAGGGATCGATTACAAAAGTTGGCGAGCCAGCCAGGAGGAGTAGATGGAAAATTAGTTTGAAAACACTTCCATTTAGCTGATTTTTGTAAGTCTTTGTTTAAAATTTCACAGCTGTTGATTATTAAGTGTTACCGTTTTTCACAATGTATGCAGAACAGGAATATGGTACTGATATGAAGAAGTGTGTATACATTGAAGGAATTACAGCAAAAATTACTGATGATCAAATTACTGAATTTTGTATGCAATTTGGCTGTGTTGACAAAGTTCTTAGAGTAAGACAGACAGGGCAAGGTACTGGCGTTAAAGCCCTGGTGGAGTTTGAATCTGAAGAAACTGTCATAAAGTTGGCTTCCACCCTCCCTCTGTACCTTCCCAGCGTTTCGAACCCAGACATTATGTGGCGTATAGATGGTGCCTGTAAAACTGCTCAGTCTTCAAAGACAATGTCACCCACACTTTGCCCACGCCAACAAAGTGACAGTTCGGGCTCAGAAAATGAACCAGATTCTGATAATAGTTGGACACCCCTGCTACGTAGACAGACTGCAAAGAATAAAGAGATTGAAGAGGTTGTAGCCGAAACCGCTTCTAAAGTAAAAGGACAGAGAACGGTCTCCAAGCCAACTCACCCTGTCTCTCAACTAACATTAGACAGTGATGTGTACAACCCTCCTGAAGTCCAAAAGATAATCGTGGAGCATGTCATCAAAAGCGATGCCCCTCCCACTCCAAGTCAGGGCTCTAAAGGTCTTCGCCCATTTTCAGGAAGAGTTCCTAAACCCCAAAATGAAGTAGATTTTGAGACGTGGTCACTTCATGTGGAACTCATGATTCAAGATAATCTCCCACTTGATGTACAACGCCGTAAGATTCTTGAGAGCTTACTCTCCCCAGCTTCTGACTTGGTGAGGCAGCTTGGCCCACATGCAGCTCCTCGTGAATATGTCAAGCTTCTTGGCTCAGCTTATGGATTAGTTGAGGATGGGGAGGAAATTTTCGCCAGGTTTCTGAATACCCACCAGAACACAGGGGAAAAGGCATCTGAGTATCTTCAGCGGTTGCAGGTGTTGCTCACCACAGCTGCACAGAGGGGTGGTGTGAGGAGTTCAGAGACTGGGAAACACTTGCTGAGACAGTTTCGCCGCGGCTGCTGGGATCAGTCCCTCATCTTAGCATTGCAGTCTGAACTGAATTCAGACACAGCTCCTGATTTCTCTGATTTTCTTCTACAGTTACGGACTGAAGAAGATAGAAGGGCTGCAAAATTTGATCGAATGAACCGTCATTTAGGGGGTGCAAAAGCTAAATCATCCGTACACATGCAGCTGGTCCCAGACATGTCTTCCATGCATGATGAGAATACCAGTGTACTTCAGACATACATCACTGAAACAGAGGATTTGAGGAGGCAGGTAACTGAGTTAAAAATGCAACTTAACAAAAAGAAAGAGCAAAGGAAACAAAAACATGCTGAGAAGAGAAATCCCACCCTAAATGCCTCCGCTAGTATAACTCCAGTTGCAGTACAAGCCCAACAATTGGCACCTAAACCCAGACCAAAACCTTGGTTCTGTTTCAAGTGCGGTAATGATGGACATATAGCCAGAGAGTGTGAAGGTCCTCCAAATAAGATCTTGGTTGATCAGAAATACAAGGAGTTGAGGGAGAGGCAAAGAGAGTGGGAAGCCAAATATGGTCATTTAAACTGGACCGGGTCGCAGTGGAGGGACTGACTGCACCCAAGAATGAGCCAGGATGTCCCATAAGATTTCAGGACAAAGGAAAAGTCACATGTGAAAGCCATTCCCAAGCCCAGTTACTCTGTGACTGTCTTCCAAAAAGGCTTATTGGCCCAAAGTGTACTGCAGCAGTCTCCATTGAAGGGAGTCAGTGTAACAGTCTACTTGATTCAGGTTCCCAAGTAACCACAGTATCAAAGTCGTTTTATGACAGGAACCTTTCCAGACAGAAAATCTTTCCCATCCAGGATCTGCTGGACATTGAAGGTGCTGGTGGTCAGGAAGTGCCTTATCTGGGATACATATCCACAACCATCCATTTCCCTGAAAGTGTCATGGGGAAATCAGCTGAAGTTGACACGCTTATTCTTGTAGTTCCTGATCACAGGACAAACATGGAAGTGCCCTTGCTGATAGGGACTAATACCCTGGATATTTTGTATGAAACAGTTGGCTTAGGAAAAGCTCAGCCAAATCATGTCTTACAGGAAAAAAACATCCATCACTCTCCACTGGTGAAGCATCTCTATCACAGGTTCAAAACCCGCCAAGACAATGGCAGAGTGGGGAAAGTGAAGCTGCAGAGCAAAAAGTGCATTACTGTTCCTGCAGGGAAAAAATGGCCTTGAATGGATATGCAAGGAAGGTCACAACAACATCTGACACAACCCTGATGGTTGAGCCTCTAGAGTCAACCTTACCTGGTGGGCTCTTGTTTTGCAGTTTTGTAATGACACGGCCTTTATGTTCATCATTTAAGGTCCCGGTTCTAGTTAAAAATGACACAGCACATGATATTAAAATACCTGCTGGCCAGGTTATTGCAGAACTCATCCTTCCAAAAGCTGTGTCATCCTTGACTGAAAGAACTGTCAAAACTCTGTCAGGTGACCAATATCCGTCGGTTCCAGCTACAGTTGCATGCAACTCTGTATCTGTGTCTGACACAGGAACACTCACCTTTGACTTTGCTGAGTCAAGCTTGTCTGAGGAGTGGAAAGAGAGAATAACAAAGAAATTAAACTCAGTTCCTGAAGTTTTTGCTCTTCATGATCTCGACTATGGCCACACTACTCAGATTAAGCACAGAATTCGACTCTCAGACCCATCTCCATTTAAACAAAGACCCAGACCCATCCATCCTTCCGACTACGAGGCAGTCAGACTACATTTAAAAGAGCTTCAAGATGCGAACATCATACGTGAGTCAGAGAGCCCCTATGCCTCTCCCATTGTTGTGGTCAAGAAAAGAAATGGCAACATCAGATTATGCGTAGATTATCGCAAACTGAACAGTAAGACCATCAAAGACGCCTACGCTTTGCCCAACATTGAGGAATCTTTCTCGGCTTTGACTGGGTCCAAGTGGTTCTCCATCCTGGATCTGAAATCCGGCTATTATCAAGTGGAAGTCGAGGAAGAAGACAAATGTAAGACTGCTTTCGTGACACCCATGGGATTCTGGGAGTTTAACAGAATGCCCCAAGGAGTGACAAATGCTCCCAGTACCTTTCAGAGAGTCATGGAAAAGTGTATGGGTAGCATGAATTTGAGTGAAGTCTTGGTTTTTCTTGATGATGTCATTGTTTTCTCTGCGACACTTGAGGAGCATGAGGAACGACTGCTGAAGGTCCTCCACAGGATGAAAGAATTTGGTTTAAAGTTGTCGCCAGAGAAATGCCAGTTCTTCAGGACATCTGTCCAATATCTCGGCCATGTTGTATCCTCAGAAGGGGTCAAAACAGATCCAGCAAAAATAGCTGCCCTCACTACCTGGCCAAGACCAGCTAACATCAAGGAACTCAAGTCTTTCCTTGGGTTCGCCGGATATTATAGGAGGTTTATAAAAGACTATTCCAAGATCGCAAGACCCCTTAATGACTTAACAGCTGGTTACCTCCCACCAAAGAGAAAATCCAGTCTGTCTGGCCGAACCCATAAGGTTTCTACAAGTGTGGATCTCAAAAAGCCATTTAATGGCAATTGGACCCCAGCCTGTGAAGATGCTTTTAAGACATTGATTCACAAGCTCACAACAGCCCCTGTTCTTGGGTTTGCCGATCCTAAGAAACATTATATTGTGCATACTGATGCAAGCACCCATGGACTCGGTGCAGCCTTATATCAAGAACAGGAGAGCAAGTTAAGGGTCATTGCCTATGCCAGTAGGGGCCTCTCCAGGTCTGAACAAAGGTACCCTGCACACAAGCTTGAGTTCTTGTCTCTGAAGTGGGCCGTCACCGAGAAGTTTTTTGACTATCTCTATGGAGCAAAATTTACAGTGGTGACAGACAATAACCCACTCACATATGTCTTAACCTCTGCAAAGTTGGATGCAGTAGGTCATCGTTGGTTGGCAGCTCTTTCCAGTTTTGATTTTGACATCCAGTATAGAGCTGGGAAGAACAACCAAGATGCTGACGGGCTTTCCAGACGTCCGCATCCACATGACTGTGATGCCTCTGATCAGAGTCCTACTGATGAGGAAAATCGCATTGAAAGCTTAATTGCACAGCTCTTACACCGCAACAAAGGGCCCAATTTTCCAACTGAGGCAGTAAAGGCAGTATGCGAGAGACATCAGTGTTCTTCAACTCTCGAGGAGGAGGCAGCGGTGCCATCGCCTGCACAAGTAGAATGTTTGGCTATTGGAACCTCTGCAATACCAGCAGATTTCTGTCAAACTGATGTAGCTGGGTCATGCCCCCTGCCGCAAATGTCTCTTCCCGATTGGGCACGTGAGCAGAAATCAGATCCAGTCGTCAGCAGAGTAATGAGTCTTGTACTTGCCGGAAAACGTCTCTCCTACAAGGCAAGACGGCACGAAGACAGAGAAGTTCAGTTAATGACAAGAATAATGGATCAGTTAGTTGTAATGGATGAGGTCTTATACCGAAAACGCATCATTCAAGGGGAACCCATGTATCAGCTCGTTCTTCCGCAAAGTTACAGAGAAGTTGCCCTTGACCAGCTCCACAATGCTGTGGGCCATCTGGGTGTTGATAGGACTCTGGACTTAGTCCGAGCTCGGTTCTATTGGCCCCGCATGACCATCGATGTAAATGACAAGGTCAGGACATGTGAAAGGTGTCTCAGAAGAAAGGCACAAGTTGAAAGGAGTGCTCCTTTGGTAAACATAAAAACTAATCGTCCCTTGCAGTTGGTCTGTATGGACTACCTTACATTGGAACCAGATGAGAGAGGGACTAAAAACGTCTTGGTCATAACAGACCATTTCACTAAATATGCAGTTGCAGTTCCGACTCCTGATCAAAAAGCAAAGACTGTGGCAAAGGCCTTGTGGAGCAATTTTTTAATCCATTATGGATTTCCTGAGAGGTTGCACAGCGACCAGGGTCGTGATTTTGAGTCTGCCTTGATCAAAGATCTTTGCTCGCTGCTTGGGATAAAAAAGACGAGGACCACGCCCTACCATCCCCGCGGCAATCCTGTCGAACAGTTCAATAGAACCCTTCTTCAAATGCTAGGGACGCTGGAGGAAGAAGATAAAGTTCGGTGGAGAGATTTTGTGCAGCCTTTAGTACATGCGTACAACTGCACAAGGAATGATACCACAGGTTTCACTCCCTACCAGTTGATGTTTGGCAGACAACCGAGGCTCCCAATCGACATAGCATTTGGCCTATGCCCTGAAAGATCCAGCAGCCTCTCTCACTCTGAATATATCAAAAAGTTGAGAGAGAGTCTCTCAGAAAGCTACCAGTTAGCCATTGAGCACAGTCAAAAGAGTGCTTTCCGGAACAAACAGAGGTTTGATAGTAAAGTGCGGGAATCCACCCTTGCCAAGGGAGATAGAGTCCTTTTAAGGAATATTGCCATCAGGGGAAAGCACAAAATCGCTGATCGGTGGAGCTGAACCGTGTTCACTGTGATCAGACAGATTCAGGACTCGCCTGTTTTTGTGGTGGTACCTGAAGGAACAGATGGGCCTGAAAGAGTGCTACACAGAGATCTGCTCTTACCTTGTGGGTTTCTCCCACCCACTGTTGAAGAGACAGCACCCAAAGTAACAGTGTCACGGTCTAGACCTACAAACTCACCACCAGTTGACACATTTGAGACTGATTCTTCAGGAACCAGCAATGAGGAGAGCACTGAAGATGAAGTTGAGTATTACTCTCTTCATTCTCTACCCTGTAACGAGCCTAATGCATTGCAAGATGGGCCCCAAGAAGCCGACCAGATTGCAATCACAGACAGACTGGCTGGAATAAAAGTCCACGAAAAGTCAGCTACAGAAGACCTCTTGGGACAGATAGATCAGCTTCACACAGTTGAATCTGAGTTGAGTCCAGAGCTCTCTACTCTAAATCCAGATGCTCATGAATTCCAGCCAGTGACAACCCAGAACGGAGACGATGAGAAGGACCAGGTTCAGGGGTCACCGCTGCATGAGATCAGTTCAGCTGAAGACAGCCAATCTAAAGATCTCTCACGCAGTTTGGGTGATAGTCGTACGTTGATTACAGAAGTGAGCAACAAAATGAAAGTTGTGGAGGAAGAAAGAAAAGGAGAACCAAATCTCTCTAAAGATGACCCTAATCTTAAAGAGGGTGTGGGACTAAGGAGGTCATCAAGGGAGAGATCAGCTCCAAAGAAGCTAACTTATCCAACGTTGGGAAATCCTTTGGTGACAGTCATGCACTCCATTTTCTCTGGGTTAGCTCAAGCTTTCACCCAAGCTTTCACCCTCGACAGTGTACCCCGCGTAGATCAACTAATGCCCGGGACTGCTGAAACAGTGTAAAGTTTCACATGCAAGGATGCATGCGGTTTAAGGGGGGGAGAATGTAACCCTCTCAAGGTTATCCACTGCTGTTCAAGGCAGTGATTTAATGTTTAATGTATGCAGTACTAATTCTATCCAACAGGGGGCAGTGATGGCGCTATAGTTTTCCTGCGCTGCGTAATGCAGCAAGAAGAAGAGCTGCAGCGGAGCAGATAGCCAGCAAGCTAAAAGAAGAACACACAGAGCGCATGGAGTACCGAAGAGAATAAAAACCTTTTCTTCTAAGTGTTAAGGTTTTTATAGTTACAGACTATTAGGATTTGCTTACCACGCATCCTTTTTTCCAGTTGTTTTTTTTACTGTGTTGAGACATAGTGCAAGAGACAGTTGCTGGATACTCGATCGGCGATTGGAAGGCGAATCCAGTGGGGTTTTTTCCAGAGACGTATCGCTCCACCCAGAAGGACGGCGAACGAGGATGTTACTCATCTTTGCAGATAAGCACTGGGCTTATCCACATACACACACACACTACCCGGGTAGATTGACAAAGTTTTTCTCAGAGCTCTGAATTTATTTTATTATTATTCTTTTTTACTTCAACACCATATTTTACTTTTTTCCCCTTTCCTCACCAAACCAGAGTGGTTGGTGGAGGTAGAACTGTGACAAGAGACATAAATGGACTAATATGGAAACTGAACTGACTGATTGAAGGGGGGGATTATATTGGGTTTTTGTCTCATAAGTGTTGTTAACATTCTGCATATTATTGAAGTTGCTGATGAGACTGTTATGTGTTGTGTTGTAATAAATGCCATAGAGTGTTCTCTATAAGACAGCATAAGGAAGTGTTCTAGTTTTCTTGTTCCTCTTCTCCTCATTGAAAGTACCTAGAATATCCATGTCCCTAAGTTAATCAATTAAGGGATCGATTACATATATGCTTTAGCAAAAAGGAAAGTTTGAAGCCTAATCTTGAAAGTAGAGATAGTGTCTGTCTCCTGAATCCAAACTGGAAGCTGGTTCCACAGAAGAGGGGCCTGAAAACTGAAGGCTCTCCCTCCCATTCTACTTTTAAATACTCTAGGAACAACAAGTAGGCCTGCAGAGCGAGAGCGAAGCGCTCTAATAGGGTGATATGGTACTACAAGGTCATTAAGATAAGATGGGGCCTGATTATTTAAGACCTTGTATGTGAGGAGCAGGATTTTGAATTCAATTCTGGATTTAACAGGAAGCCAATGAAGGGAAGCCAAAACAGGAGAAATATGCTCTCTCTTTCTAGTCCCTGTCAGGACTCTTGCTGCAGCATTTTGGATTAGCTGAAGGCTTTTCAGCGAGTTTTTTGGACATCCAGATAATAATGAATTACAGTCGTCCAGCCTGGAAGTAATAAATGCATGAACTAGTTTTTCAGCGTCACTCTGAGACAGGATATTTCTAATTTTAGAGATGTTGCGCAAATGGAAGAAAGCAGTCTTACATATTTGTTTAATATGTGCGTTGAAGGACATGTCCTGGTCAAAAATGACTCCAAGGTTCCTCACAGCGTTACTGGAGGCCAAGGTAATGCCATCCAGAGTAAGAATCTGGTTAGATACCATATTTCTAAGCTTTTCAGGGCCGAGTACAATAACCTCAGTTTGATCTGAATTAAGAAGCAGAAAGTTAGCGGCCATCCAGGTCTTTATGTCTTTAAGACATTCCTGCAGTTTAACTAATTGGTGTGTGTCATCTGGCTTCATGGACAGATAGAGCTGGGTGTCATCAGCATAGCAGTGTAAATGTATGCTATGTCTTCTAATGATACTGCCTAAGGGAAGCATGTATAATGTAAACAGAATTGGTCCTAGCACTGAACCCTGTGGAACTCCATAATTAACCTCAGTGTGTGAAGAGGACTCTCCATTTACATGCACAAACTGGAGTCTATTAGATAGATATGATACAAACCACTGTAGCGCAGTACCTGTAATACCTACAGCATGTTCTAATCGCTCTAATAGGATATTATGGTCGACAGTATCGAATGCTGCACTGAGGTCTAGCAGGACAAGCACAGAGATGAGTCCACTGTCAGAGGCCATAAGAAGATCATTTGTAACCTTCACTAAAGCTGTTTCTGTGCTGTGCTGAGCTCTGAAACCTGACTGAAACTCTTCAAATAAACCATTCCTCTGCAGATGATCTGTTAGCTGTTTGACAACTACTCTTTCAAGGATTTTTGATATGAAAGGAAGGTTGGAGATTGGCCTATAATTAGCTAAGACTGCTGGGTCTAGAGATGGCTTTTTGAGTAAAGGTTTAATAATAATAATGTGTTGTACATTATCATATGTATATTATATGTAATGTGGTATTTTTCAATTATTGTATTTACCAACATCAAGAAGTCACAAGCAAAGAAAGACCACACAATGGTGCATGTTTAAACAAGGAAAGTTTACTGGTCAAGATTATTTATTAAACAAATAAACCACATTTTTTTAACCCCCCAAAAATACACGTTCAAAGCAACACAACAGCGGCCCAATATCAGACAGAATTCCACTCCGTAGTGGGCAATCATAATGAAGCAGTTGGTTTTATTTTGTGGATTCAAGCTGTTCTTCATATTTTTGGCCACCAGATGTCACCAGAGAGGACTGTGTTGAAAAGCTCCGAGTAATGAACCGTTTTTCAAAACAAGCTTCAGAAAGCTTCATTTGGCCATCACTACCTCGGGGGTCTGACCGTTATTGTAACGCTAACAAAGTGTAAGCAAACTAGATGATTCCTAGAATTATATCATTATTAACGGCAAATTTATACATGAAAGACTCTGTCCCAACCTTTACGATCCACTTGCAAGGTTAAGGATCCATGCAGGAACGAGACAAGAAATAATAATAAAAAAAGAACATATTTCTGCCGACTTTGGAGGTCACGTGTTTCCGGTTACTGCGGAGGTCCCAATATGGCGCTCCCCAGCGGGTGCAACCAGACCCTCCCCCCGGTCGCGCGGAAAGAGCTGCTTTTTCATAAAACGGGATTAAAGTAGTGAACTTAGAGGAGAGAAACAAACTAAAGTATCGATCATAAACCACTACCAACGTCCTGATCGATATCTGCATCGATCTGCCCACCCTTGTCTCCTGGATCGTAGCTGAGATCAGCGTGAACCACGTGGGTCTCTGCTCCCTGATCTGTTTCCTGTGTTTGGAAAGAGTTGCAGCTTCATCGCGGAGTTTCTCTCGGTTTGTGGGCTCATCTAAAGGTAAGCACCGAGCTAACTTTACTGTGAGTTCAGTTCATGTTGAGTTTAGCTCCTGAATGAGGTCTTCTGCTGCTCTCCTCGGTGTCTGTTCACAGTTTATTGTGAACACGTTGAGAGAAGAGTGAGAGAGTGTTTGGAGAAAAACACCAACTAATCATTAGCTCAGCATGCTGGGAGAAGTTGAGCGTTCGCTGACAGAAAGTTGGAGCAGAAAAGTCTTTATCAGGGTTACAATAAGCTTCCAGCTGCTGTGGATGAACAAATGAGTCTATAAATGTTTTGTAATGTGAGTTTATTGTATCCTTGAATCAACAATACAGTCAGTTTGAGATGCTGTTTACAGGCATGTGGGTTTCACGTGAGGAGAACAAAGGCAAACTTTATATAACACCGCTCCACATCTGTCTCTGCTTAAACAGCTGCAGCCAGTTTCCTTCATCATATTGAGCAGCCAGACAACACGAAAATATACTCCTAATGAGCACTCTGGTTGTTCATGTGAAAAGCCGATTCTGAATTCACAGTTGTGATCAGAAGTTCACATCCACTCATCATGAGCACGAGTTTCATGGTAGTTTTGGGCTCTGACTTCTTTAACTGTTCTTTTTGTAGAATGGACTGTACAGCAGATATCTTTAATGAACAAACAAGAATCCATGTATTTTGTATTTCCTCTAGTTGACACAGATTCAAAAGTATGCGTATGGCCTCAGATATACACATATATCTAGTATTTGATTTAATGTCTGTTAGCAAGTTGCACTTCGACCAGATGTTTTTGGTAGCCATCACTAACTCTTGGCTGGATATTTGACTACTGTGGGAAATTTCCTGGTGACACGTTTTCAACAATTACATTATAAAATGAAGTAGGATCTCTTCCTCTCTTTTTATAGTCTGGTAACCATTCCTCTGATCACATGTCTGAGTCAAGTCAACAGTCCTCACCTGTTTGTGCAAAAGAAGAGTGAGATGCCTCACCTTTCTTTGAGCGTGCTCAGTGGTTGACTTTATTAAGCACCGATAATCAAACGGCAGATATTGCTGAGTGGGATGGGAAAGTTTGGCTATGTTGTACACCCTTGTGGTCATTTAAAACATTCTTTGTTTTTTTTAATGAAAATTCATCTTTTTAATGCTTATTTATTTATTTGTCAAATTTAATGTCAGAGCTTCTAATAAGCTGCAGGAATGCTGTGTGAGTGGAGAACAGCCAGGTGTCCCCGTCTGATAAACCTCCATCAGTGCCACTGAAAACAGTCACTTTGACTGTAAACATGTTTCCATTTCTCACTTCACTCTTTTGGCATTTAAGTTTTTTATTGATTTTGCAACATATACTTAAACCTGTATAAGAGGGGACCCCCCCCCCCCCCCCCCCCCCCAAAAAAAAAAAAAAAAAAAAAAAACACCCACAAGAAAACTGCTGTTGTACACCTCTGCCCTTACAAGTCTAAAAGAAAGAAAAGAGTAACTAACAACGGGTTCCAAGAGAAGAAACACAGAAATGGGCAAATAAAATTGACGGTTAGGTAACATTTGGACCGGTGGTCACAGTTAATAGTCCTTCAAATTACAATAATACGGTCAAAATCCTGTTTGCTTCAAATAGCTCCAAAAGTAGTCCCAATGTTCATCTTTGACTTCTGTGTCATTTTTAAGTTTATTCAGCATGGACTCATAGAAAGCAGTCTCAGTTCAGGACATACTGTAGTCTTCCAGTGCCTAAGAATAATCCTCGATGCAGTTACCAGTCCAACCATAACAACCGTAAAAATATTATTGAGAGTTCTTGGAATATGAAAACGGTCTCCTAACAAGCACAATTCAGGAGTCAAGGGCACTTCTGATCCTGAACAACCTTCTAAGAGTGTGATGACTTCCTTCCAAAAAGGAGCTATAAAGGAACATTCCCAAAAACAATGTAGGAAAGTCCCCGCCTCAATTTTACATTTCCAACAGAGATAGTCAGGCATAAGCTTCATACGATGTAATCTTGTTGGAGTATGATAATATCTATGCAGAATTTTATACTGTATGCATTTGCTCGTCGCCTCCTTAACATAAAGCCTATTTCCCGCCAAAATGCCCATCCATTTTTCGTTTGGAATTGGTGCATTTAAATCTTTCTGCCACAAAGTTTTAATGTTCGAACATTCCCCACTTCTATTATCGTTTACCAACCTATAAAAACACGATGCTGTGTGGTGCTCCTGAGGCATATTTATAAAATTTAGAACAAGATTTTCATGTCCCCTTCTGAACTTCGACGTCACACAATGTCTAATTTGCAAATATCTCCAGAAATTTTCCTTCCCTTCCAATTTGTATGTTTGAACAAGGTCTCTATAGGACATAAATTTTCCATCTTTAGATAAGTCGCTAATAACAATTATGCCATGAGACTGCCACAATTTCCAAAACACGTTTTTTTCCTATATGAATAGCTGGATTGTTCTAAAGAGATGAGTTAAAATGCACATGAGGTGATATTTTAAGAATTCTATGTATATTGAGCCAAACCTGGCTAGAATGAAACAAAATTGGGTTCAGTGAAGTGCAGCTTTGAGACAACATACCTTTTGGATCAAAAGGAGTATAAATCTCAGACTCTATACTTAGCCATTCCTGTCCAGCTTGATTTATTCCCCAGTAAATAACCAATTTTGCCATCTCGAATGAGACTGAATATAATCTTGGATCGGGTAAACTTAAACCACCCTTCTCCCTTCTCTCATATAATTTAAGCATATAATTTACTTAGCTTGATTCTTGCCCTTTTCCCATCCCACAGACACTGCTTAATTGAGTTCAATTCAATTCAATTTTATTTATATAGCGCCAAATCACAACAAAAGCCGCCTCAAGGTGCTTTATATTGTACAGTAGATCGCACAATAATAGATACAGAGAAAAACCCAACAATCATATGACCCCCTATGAGCAAGCAGTTTGGCGACAGTGGGAAGGAAAAACTCCCTTTTAACAGGAAGAAACCTCCGGCAGAACCAGGCTCAGGGAGGGGCGGGGCCATCTGCTGCAACCGGTTGGGGTGAGAGAAGGAAGACAGGATAAAGACATGCTGTAGAAGAGAGACAGAGGTTAATAACAGATATGATTCAATGCAGAGAGGTCTGTTAACACATAGTGAGTGAGAAAGTGACTGGAAAGGAAAAACTCAATGCATCATGGGAATCCCCGGCAGCCTACGTCTATTGCAGCATAACTAAGGGAGGATTCAGGGTCACCTGGTCCAGCCATAACTATATGCTTTAGCAAAAAGGAAAGTTTGAAGCCTAATCTTGAAAGTAGAGATAGTGTCTGTCTCCTGAATCCAAACTGGAAGCTGGTTCCACAGAAGAGGGACCTGAAAACTGAAGGCTCTGCCTCCCATTCTACTTTTAAATACTCTAAGAACAACAAGTTCTGGGCGACCGTGGCTCAGGGGGTTGGGAGTCGCATCTGTAACCGGAAGGTCGCTGGTTCGATCCCTGGGCTCTCTGTCCTGGTCGTTGTGTCCTTGGGCAAGACACTTTACCCTACTGCCTACTGGTGTTGGCCAGAGGGGCCGATGGCGCGATATGGCAGCCTCGCTTCTGTCAGTCTGCCCCAGGGCAGCTGTGGCTACAACTGTAGCTGCCTCCACCAGTGTGTGAATGAATAGTGGTATTGTAAAGCGCTTTGGGTGCCTTGAAAAGCGCTATATAAATCCAATCCATTATTAAGTAGGCCTGCAGAGCGAGAGCGAAGTGCTCTAATAGGGTGATATGGTACTACAAGGTCATTAAGATAAGATGGGGCCTGATTATTTAAGACCTTGTATGTGAGGAGCAGGATTTTGAATTCTGGATTTAACAGGAAGCCAATGAAGGGAAGACAATACAGAAGAACCTTCAAAGACACAAATACAGAAGAAATATGCTCTCTCTTTCTAGTCCCTGTCAGGACTCTTGCTGCAGCATTTTGGATTAGCTGAAGGCTTTTCAGGGAGTTTTTTGGACATCCTGATAATAATGAATTACAGTCGTCCAGCCTGGAAGTAATAAATGCATGAACTAGTTTTTCAGCGTCCACTCTGAGACAGGATATTTCTAACTTTAGAGATATTGCACAAATGGAAGAACGCAGTCTTACATATTTGTTTAATATGTGCGTTGAAGGACATGTCCTGGTCAAAAATGACTCCAAGGTTCCTCACAGCGTTACTGGAGGCCAAGGTAATGCCATCCAGAGTAAGAATCCGGTTAGATACCATATTTCTAAGATTTTCAGGGCCGAGTACAATAACCTCAGTTTGATCTGAATTAGGAAGCAGAAAGTTAGCGGCCATCCAGGTCTTTATGTCTTTAGGACATTCCTGCAGTTTAACTAATTGGTGTGTGTTATCTGGCTTCATGGACAGATAGAGCTGGGTGTCATCAGCATAGCAGTGAAAATGTATGCTATGTACCTGTAATACCTACAGCATGTTCTAATCGCTCTAATAGGATATTATGGTCGACAGTATCGAACGCTGCACTGAGGTCTAGCAGGACAAGCACAGAGATGAGTCCACTGTCAGAGGCCATAAGAAGATCATTTGTAACCTTCACTAAAGCTGTTTCTGTGCTGTGATGAGCTCTGAACCTGACTGAAACTCTTCAAATAAGCCTCTGCAGATGATCTGTTAGCTGTTTGACAACTACTCTTTCAAGGATTTTTTATATGAAAGGAAGGTTGGAGATTGGCCTATAATTAGCTAAGAGTGCTAAATACACTAAAATACAGGAAGCTCTCCTTATTCAAAGTTTATGTTTAAGGCCAAAGTTGTGGTCCCCAAGTCAAACTGGAACCAGCTAACCACTCCAGCTATGATGCAAATAAATGCCAGTTCACCAGTCAGCTGCTACAGACTGAACAACTGTCATAACAATTTGCATATTAATGATCATGAAACTGTTTCCACAGCTTACTGTCAGGTCCTGGTGCCAATTAGAGTCATTACACAACTGCCTTTTTAAGGCTTGGGAAACCTGCAGCCATCCTAGACTGAAGAGGACATGACGGATGAGTGATAAAACGCGCCTCCTACTGAAAACGCTGCGTCTAGATGAACAGAATCAACTTTTTGGTGCAACAGTTTATTTCCAGAGTGGACTACATTTGGACTACAAACTGGGATTCCTGCTGCAGTTCTTGTTGGCGTGCGTACGTTCATGACGGTTACGTTTATCTGACCGGGAAAACCTTTTGTTACAGTGTCGGCACTTGTATGGTTTCTCTCCTGTGTGGACACGTTTATGCACTTTAAGCTGATCTGCAGTGGTGAAGGATGACCCACACTGGTCACAGAGGTGCTCTTTAACCCCACTGTGGATGAGTTCATGACGTTTTAGTTTATCTGGTGTGGGGAAGCCTTTCCCGCATTCTTCGCAATAATGCAATTTGTGTCCAGTATGTCGCCGATGGTGCATCATTAGGTTTGTTTGCCAGTTGAAAGTTTTTCCACACAGGTCACAACGAAACGGTTTCCCACCACCACAGTGATGACAGGGTTGAGAACTGGATCCATCTGTGCTGCTCTGCTTCTAAACAAAGACACAAAGACAGTGTAAGTCAGGGAATTCCTTCAACATTTTAATCCTGAACCAGGCTTGAAATAAAGAGCATCTCTGCCAACATCGAATTACATTTTATTATATCTGAAAAAAGTTAACCCATCAAAGTACCAGATAGCTTTTATACCTTTACTTTAAAAAAAATGAAGTCATGCAAAACTGTACCCTCAAACAATCCCTGAAAGTGCATGGGGTGAGTCTATATTTTTTTTTATTTAATCCCTTTTTTAATAATAATAATAAAGGATTGGATTTATATAGCGCTTTTCAAGGCACCCAAAGCGCTTTACAATACCACTATTCATTCACTCTCACATTCATACACTGGTGGAGGCAAGCTACAGTTGTAGCCACAGCTGCCCTGGGGCAGACTGACAGAAGCGAGGCTGCCATATCGCGCCATCAGCCCCTCTGGCCATCACCAGTAGGCAAGTAGGGTAAAGTGTCTTGCCCAAGGACACAACGACCAGGACAGAGAGCCCAGGGATCGAACCGGCGACCTTCCGGTTACAGATGCGATTCCCAACCCCCTGAGCCACGGTCGCCCGCGTGACCAGACCTTCGGAAAGCTGGCGAGCTATTGCTCGAGACAAAAAAAACCCAAAACAAAACAACCTACAAGAAAGTTTTCTTTGAAGCAAACTATAAAGAAATTAAGGGGAGACATGAGACTTCTGCGCTGTAGTATAAACTTTGGCATTACAAAAGTATAACAAACTCAAGTTAAAAGTCATAGCTGAAATTGAACTAATGCTCACATGCACTTTCATGAGGAGTGTTGATCCAAAAAGGCTAAAATTACAAGAAAAACATTATAATACATACCTCACAGTAACTGCACTTGTAGAGTTTCTGTCTGGTGTGAATCTGTTGATGGACTTTTACAGAACTCTGTGCTTTAAAAGTCTTTTCACACAGGTCACATTTATAAGGTCTCTCCTCGGTGTGGGTAAACCTGTGGATTTGTAATTGTTTGTATCTTACAAACAGTTTGCCGCACTGTTCACAGCAATAAACATCCTGTCCGGTGTGAATACGCTGGTGTTTATTTCGATTTTCTATGTGGCTGAAAGTTTTTTCACAGATGTCACAGCTGTAAGCCTTAATACCAGAGTGGGAAACCTGATGTTTCCTTAAGCTACTACTTTGAGTAAAAGCTCTGCTACACTGATCACAGCTGTAAGGTTTAACTCCTCTGTGGATGAGCTTATGCTTTACCAAGCCTTCTTTCCTGGTGAAACCCTTTCCACATTCATCACAGCTGTACGCTTTAACTCCACTGTGAATGACCTGGTGTGCTTTTAAGTTTCCAGGCTGGGTAAAAGAATTCCCACACAAGTCACATCTGAACGGTCTCTCTCCCCGTGTGGATGACTTCATGTCTTTCTAGAAAATACTTCCGAGTAAAAGTCATCCCACACTCATCACAGCTGTATGTTTTCTCTCCCTTTTCTTCTGTGAGGTGTGTTGGTCTCCTGAGAGCGCTGACTTCTCGCTCCATGTTGGTCCTGCAGTGACAGAGATACAAACATTGAGTGAAATCCAGTCAAACATAACTTTAAACTTCGTCCATTAATACTAGTTTTAAACATGAGATTGGAGCATGGCAGTCACCAAACACCTTGTAGGATGCATTTTTAAAATAACCCATATTTTAATAGTTTCCATTTATTTAATGTTTATTGTCTGTGAAGGTTCTCAGTCATCCAGGTCATCCTAGTCTAAGGAGCTTGGAAGGAAAACGTCTGGACTTCTTTAGTTTGCCTGAAGATGTTTCACCTGTCATCAGAGAAGCTTCTTCAGTTCTAGGGTCAACTGGTGGAGAGTCTCAGATTTAAACCCAGTGGGAGTATCCCCCTAAAGAGGGACAAAAGGACCCCCTGATGATCCTCCACCTAATCACATGAGCCAAGATGTGAAAACGGGTGTGGGTCACAATCAGCCAGGGTTTCGAGTGAGCTCATTGTGACTCCTAGCCCCACCCTGTCATGTGATTTCCTGACACCCTAAACCAGTTCTTTGCCCACTTTGACCAACAGAACAGGGACACCATCACCCTTCCTGCTGTTTCAGAGAGGGACGACACCCCTATCCAGCTGGAGTAGCATCAGGTCAGAGCCACACTGCACAGAGTCAACGCAAGGAAAGCAGATGGCCCAGACCGTGTAGCAGGTAGAGTGCTTAAAGCATGTGCAGACCAACAAGCAGAGGTTTTCACCACCATCTTCCACCTCTCACTGCTACAGTCTGTAATACCATCCTGCTTTAAGTCAGCCACCATCTCTTCCAGTGGACGAGACCAAGACCAAGGAGATGGAAATCGACTTCAGATGAAGAAAGCGAGCTGAGCACTCTACCCTCTACATCAGGGGTGACGAACTCCAGGCCTTGAGGGCCGGTGTCCTGCAGGTTTAGATCTTGCCCTGAGTCAACACACCTGAATCAAATGATTAGTTAATTACCAGAACTGCAAGACATGTTGGGAGGTAATTTAGCCATTTAAAATCAGCTGTGTTGAATCAAGGACACATGTAAAATCTGCAGGACACCGGCCCTCGAGGCCTGGAGTTCAACACCTGTGCTCTACATTGATGGAGAGGAGGTAGAAAGGTTAGAAAGCTTTAAGTTTCTTAGAGATCACATCTTAACATACGTTACCTGGTCCACAAACATTTCCCACCAGGTACAAAGCACAACAAATGCTGTACTTCCTCAGTAAACTGTGTCAAGCCCAAATACTGCTAAGTAAGTTCTACCGCTGCACCATCGAGAGCCTTCTGACTTACTGCTGTAAACTCTGGTCCAGCTGCTGTACTATGGAGGAACTTGCAGCAGGTGGTGTGGGCGGCAGAGCGGGCAGTTGGCATTTCATTAACTCCCCTCAGAGACATTTATACAGGCAGACTTCAGCAGAAAGGCAGAATCATCATCATGGACCCCTCATACCCTGGACATAGAGCAGGGTGATGTGACCAAAAATATTTATCATGATATACATTTGAAAATGAGCGATTATGATATAATTGACAATATAATTGACACTAGACAAAATACTTTACAACTATACAACATTATTAGTGTGAAATAAAACCCATCAATGTATTTTCACTCAAACAAGCAGCTGTTTTTTATGTGAATTAAAGTTATATAAAAATTTTTGAACAGCCGGTTCCGCTCTCTTAATTCTCTGATAAGTCAGGGCCAAGCCAGCTCCGATCAGCAAGAACCCTGTTATCATGGTTCTGAATCTTCAGCGTCCTCGATCGACAGTCCCGCCAGGCACATGATCCTCCATGTCTGCCACCCGTCCATCGTGTATCCGGCAGGGAAAGTTCCTCCAGGACACTCGGGCTCTCCCGAGCCCAGACTTCTCATTGAGAAAAGGGTGTCAATAGCATTCAGAGATTGATCAAATCCATAATTCTCTTTTAGGTTTTAGAAACAGACTGTGAGTGTTCCAGGGAAAATAATACAAAAAACATGAGACTAGACAAGGACATAAGAGCTAAGCAGGGAAGATAAGGGAGAGGAGAGGAGAAAAAGTGCGTCCGCCTCCTCCGAGAGCCAAAGACTCAGTCTTTATGGTGTCATCCACATATCTGAACCAATGGCTTGGTGGTGTTCCAGGGTAGGATAGCAAAGCCCTCTTTTCCACTTCTTCCATGTACAAATTGGCCACAATGGGTTGAAACTGGGGAACCCATGGCACACCCATGTTTCTGCCTGTAGAACTGACCCTTGTATGTGAAGTAGGTGGAATGAAGACACAGTTCCAAAAGCAAACACTTGGTCGATGCTGAGAGTGGTCCTGTTGCTGAGGTTGGGGTTATCCTGTAATCTCTTACGGACTACCTCCAACGCTTCCGTGACTGGGATGCAAGTGGGATGCACCTGGGTGAAAATCAAATCTCAGGACGTACTACATTTCACGGATCACATTAACTCGGTGGACCGACACATCAAATTCACCAGGGAGGATATGAAAAGTGGCAGGTTAGCCTTCTTAGACTGTGAGATTTCCATCAGTAATGGGGGACATCTAAAAGCTGACGTGTACCGTAAACCTACACATACGGATCAGTATTTAAGGTTTGACTCTCATCATCCACTGGAGCACAAACTCGGTGTCATCAGGACGCTACAACACAAAGCGAACACCATCCCCACAGACACAGCAGCCAGGGAGGCAGAAGAACGGCACATCAAGAAGGCCTTGAGTAAATGTGGTTATCCCAGCTGGACTTTTGTCAAAGCAGGAAAGGCACCTAAAGAAAGCTCCAGCCGATCCAGGAGAGAAGGACAACCACTGCCCAAGCGAAAACCTGTAGTGATCCCATATGTGTCAGGAGTATAGAGCAGTTGAGACACAATTTTTCTAAACACCGGGTCTCTGTGGCTTTTAAACCCCAAAACGCTGCGCCAAAAACTGGTCCACCCCAAGGATCGGGTCCCCCGACACAAACAGAGTAACATAGTGTATGCCAAAGGCGTAGATTTGGCATGGACAGAAGGGACACGTCCCCACCAATATCCAGCGATTATTGACTTGTACCCACCAATAATTTGATCTCTTCCAGAAAAGAAAAACAAAACCGATAGAAAAAAAACAAAAAAACCCCAAAACAATCTGTCAACGTCTTCTTCACCCAGCGGTGCAGAAAGAGTTAAATTACGTTCTCTACTGGAGTCCTACCTCATGTGACAAATATGGCCAATGTGATTGGCTGTGCCTTTCGGGGAGCTCTGTTTAGTTTTAGCAGCGGTAAGCCTGCGCTGCGAGGACCTGCAAGGAGGAGAGGAGGATGGCAGCAAAAAGGAAGAAGCTGGATATAAGAAAGTATTTTTCAAAGAAACCTGTAAATCACTTAAAGTCAAGTTCACTCATAAAATGTGTCCTTCATAATAACGTTACAGGCTATGCTAGGACATACATGCCAACACTCCTGATTGTTCTGGGTGAATCCCGAATTTCAGTGCCCCTCCCGAAAATCTCCCGGAGCCAACAAAATTGAAAAACCATATCCCAGATTGCCTCAGCCAGTTTCCAACAATGGCTACTACTACTGCAGCTACTTAGTTTTAATATTACTCTTATTACCCTTTCTGGGTCGCAAAATAAAGTTTTAACATATTTTCAGGCGAGAGTGTAGCTGTGTAAACTTTAAGTATCTGAGTAGGGGAGAACAGCAAACTCCCGGCACATTGTTTTCAAACCCCCGTGGTCTTTCGCTACTCAGGTTAAACATGATATATAAGTCACTTAAATAACTCAAACATGTTATTGTTTGGCATTTTTCAGTGTTTTATTTGTTCGTGAGTAAATCGGTTTGGCTGAGATTAAAATTATTAAATAAATAATAATAAATAAATGTTTATTTATATAGCACCTTTCAAGACAGAATCACAAAGTGCTGCACATAAGATTACAAGTCATAAAAAGATTTAAAAAGAGAAAATAAAACGGGCAAAAAATTAACCAAAAGCAGTTTTAAAAAGGTGAGTTTTGAGTTGTTTTTTAAAAACAGCTACTGAGTCCACAGTTCTTAATGTTTGGGGGAGAGAGTTCCACAGTCTAGGGGCCACAGTGGCACTATCACCCTTAGTCCTCCTCTTAGTATTTTTTAAAGCAAGTAAGCCCTGATCAGATGACCTCAAAGACCTGCTAGGTCTTTTATTAGATTAGATTAGATTAGATTAAATAAAACTTTATTAATCCCTCGGGAGGGTTCCTCCGGGGTTTTCTCACAGCTGAATAAACATCAAATAGAAAACTGATTAAAAAGAAGTGTGAGATGGTCGAAAAAAAAAACGTCCGGTTATATTTTAGATAGCAAGGAGCAGACAGCTGAATTTCACTCCACCGAGAAAGCTCGTGACGTAATTCTGAAGGCTAGATCGTCACAGTCGCTCATTTCCGGTCAACCCGGCTTTCAGAGGACCACGAAGGCCGGGTCCTCAGGTGGACGCAGCCTCTGAATTTGGACACCCCCGCTGTTTCCGGCCGGACAATAATAACGGTGACATTTAACTTATTTTATTCGATGAATAAACATTGTAAAATTCAAGTTTTTTGTACATATATATATGTATGTGTATTGTAATTTTAAATGGTTTAAAAGCGTGTAGAATAGCACATGTAGGCAAGTATATTTCTCCTTTTTTATCAAGAAGCAAAGACAAAAAGGAAAAAACAAGAAACATGGTAGGGTTGGGAGGTTGAATCATCCGTCCCCACCAATGCTAAAACCAAATCTACACCTTTGGTGTGCGCTGTTAAGTGCCAGGAGGATTGACAGGATTTATACATCAGGGAAACCAAACAACCTCTGGGGAAACGGATGGCACAACACAACACAAAGGGCGATCGTGGCTCAAAGAGTTGGGTGTTCGTCTCGTAACTGGAAGGTTGCCGGTTCAAGCCCCGGCTCAGACAGTCTCGGTCGTTGTGTCCTTGGGCAAGACACTTCACCTACCACCTACTGGTGATGGCCAGAGGGGCCGATGGCGCGATATGAAGAGATGCCAAACTGTGTTTCATTCTTCTGGTAACAGTGTCAGGTAGGGCTGCCACAAACAATTATTTTGATAGTCGACTAATCAGATCATGCATCCATTGTACATACAACTTATTGCACCAGCAGCATCTGCTCTTATATAACTATCATTAGCTTACAGCTTTAAGTGTTTAAGGTCTGTGCTAACTAAAAATAAAGACAAGATGATAGTTTATTGAATTTTAATGAAATTTACAGATTGTTTCGGTGAAGTTTAATAAACTCCTTGCTATCTAAAATATAACAGGACACTGAAGTAAATTCTCGAGCATCTCACACTTCTGATAATCAGCTGTCTGCTTGACGTTTATTCAGCCGTGTAAAAACTATAACTTTAATCTCAGCCAAACCGATTTACTCAGGAACAAATAAAATACTGAAAAAAGCCAAATAATAATATTTTTAAGTTATCTAAGTGACTTATGTATGTTTAACCTGAGTAGCGAAAGTCTCTGAAAACGTCGGAGCGCTTTTGAAAATATGTGTTGTCTTGATAAACTGAGCAGATATTTGAGGTTTACACAGCTACATTCTCGCCTGAAAACATGTTAAACGTTTATTTTGTGACTCAGAAAGAATAATAAGAGTAATATTAAAACTAACTGGCTGCCGCCATTGTTGGAAACTGAGCTGGGCCGCGCTATGAATTCTGGGACACAGCTTCTTCTTTGGGGTTTAACGGCAGCTGGCATCCTTGTACATGCAGTGCTGCCATCTTCTGTTTCAGTCCGTTATTACACTCTTAAATCCTACTACTTATTCCTGCGTCTTTTGTGATCTTACAAAGCTTCAAACGACGCGTCGACTATTAAATCAGTCGTCGACGATTTTGATAGTCGACGTAATCGTGACTAGTCGACTAATCGTGGCAGCCCTAATGGCAGCAAAGACTTATTTTATCTTTAGAACAGAAGATAAGACAGAGAAGAACAAAGACGGCTGTAGAAGAAAGCTGTCCCGTTCATTGGAAAAATTATTTATTGTACTTAAAAAAATGTGGTTTCGATATGAATTTTGTTTCAGTATGCAGATATGGATATGCAAATGTGATACTTTCATTTTTTAAATCTTGTCTTCAGTGATTTCTTAGTGTGAATGTAGATTCTGAAGGAGCACAGGACAAAAATAGGCTAAAGCTGCTGCTGACTGCTTTCTTTATTAACCCAGCAGCTGATGAAGTGGACACAGTTACAGTAACTGCAATATTTTCCTCACCATCACTGTTGAGCTCATCATTTCCTCTGTAGTGGCTGAGCTGGGTCCAAACAGCTGAAAATGTTCCTCTGCTGCTCCATCAGACTCTTCTCCTCCTGCTGATCAGCTGGGACACAAAACAGATCTTTGTTAGACTCCAATGAAAGCTCAGAGTGTCCCACATGTTCATCAGACAACACAGAGTGGAATTCGTGTGACACCTGAGAGTTGTGATATCAGGTAACTTCAGGAGAAACTTGACAGGTGCCCAGTACTGTGAAATATTTCATTTTTCATCAGACAATTTTGAGTGAATCATGTTCAAGACACCATCACAGACCGATAGACACGTTTTTGAATGAATCAGACACCAAACCAGTCTAAAGCCTTGGACAGGGAGTCCTTTCACAGCCAGCACCAGCATCCAGATTCAAAGCACGCTCAGCTGCAACGATGAGAAACAGGAGCAGAGTAAGAGTGACCTTCATTGAGCTGACGTGACTGAACAGAGCCTCCCTCTCTCAGGCTTACTCCCAGTACGCTCAGCGAGAGAGACATTAAACACAAAGCAGAACCTATAAAGATGTTGGTTTATCATTTATTATTTCACTAATAAATACAATTATCTTTTGTCACAGCGGTTTCCTATCCCAGCTATGATGGGGCGAGAGACGTGGTACACCCTGGACAGCTCCCCAGCCTGTCGCAGGGCTAACACAGAGACAGACAGCCATTTCCACTCACACTGACGCCCTTTTAGCTGTGAACTCCTTTGCAAACATAATTGGACATCCACAATAATGCACAGCTATGATAGAATGATTTGCTAAACCTGCTGTCCATTCTGCTGCCATTATGCCTTAAAGAGCAGCTGCATGACATTCACAGGTGATATACGATATGCCTCAAGTGACTCCAATGGTGCCCAAAGCAGCAGCATCGCTTCTTCCTGTAATCACCATGAAAATCTTTGGTCGGAAAAACCAGGAGGGGGTGTTAATCAAAGCTCCTGATCAAAAACTGGAATGTGAAGAAAAGTGATCTTTGCAGCTGCTCCATGAATCTACAGAAAAGCTGCAGATGTTACTTGAAAACATGCAGATGAACTTTTAATTTAGTCTGTTTTGGCAAAAATGGGATTTCCAGGATTTGCCAAAAACGACTGCAGGAACTTAAACTGTTATAAATCTGTCACCAATATGTCAAACAGACCTGTTGTGACTAAGCCAGACAGAAAATTCCTATTAAAAGAAGAAGCAACCAGTCAGTGTTGTGCATCCTTTATGTATCTGTAAGAAGTCTCGCTGACATGAAAAATCTCGGATAATCTGAAGAGGAGGGCAGCAAAAATACAGCATCACAGCTCTATAAACATGCTTCAACGACCAAAAGGACTGGATTGATTACAATGTAGGTGTAATAACACAGAGCCTTAAAAGCACTTGCAAACCAGGTGATTTCTTTATTTATATAGAAGCCCTGTTCATTAAAGTCTACTTACAGATAGAAGTAAAGATATTAGACATAAAAACTCACAGAAACACCTGAAAGCATTGTCGCATATGATCAGCGGCTAACAGAGGGAGGATGAGCTGACTTGTAGCAAACACTCGGTCTGTAGAAAGTAGCGGAACATAGAAAACAACAGAGCCTGCTCTCGTTGGATTCTCTCTCTCTCTGCTGGTATGAGTCAGTGTCTCTTACCCATCAGCCTCAGTGAACGGATCTTGTATGTTAGTCTGTACAACAAACAACAAACGCAACAATGACCGTGTACACGCCCGTGTGTGCCCGCCTGTCACAAACAGCAGCGGTAGCATCAAAGTCAGGCCCAGCCCGTTTGGTGCACCAAACAGCTGCAGCATGCTGAGCTAATGGTTAGCTGGTGTTTTCCTCCAAACACTCTCTCACTCTTCTCTCAACGTGTTCACAATAAACTGTGAACAGACACCGAGGAGAGCAGCAGAAGACCTCATTCAGGAGCTAAACTCAACATGAACTGAACTCACAGTAACGTTAGCTCGGTGCTTACCTTTAGATGAGAGAAACTCGGTTTGTGATCCAGCTGCAGCTCTTCTTCTCCGCCTCTTCCTGTTCCTCTTTACATGCAGGTTACAAACAATGAACAGGTGCATTATCGCCACCAACTGGTGTGGAGAAACTAATGTGATTGAAGTTTGATCTATGTGAGGTTTTTACTCATTTTCAGATTTCTGACCTTTTCTGTTTTAAACTGTTCTCTTTAATCCGGTGCGTCATCATGTGAGAGTCTCCTCTCTTCCAATTTATCCTGCATTGTTTTGAATCCTGAAAAAAACCTCCCTGCAGGCAGGGATTGCTCAGTAGGTAGAGTGGTGGCCCCACGATCGGATAATCACGGGTTCAATTCCCCTGAACAGCTACCCTGAGGTACCCCTGAGCAAGGTACCATCCCTACACACTGCCCCCCGGGTGCCCAATGGCTGCCCACTGCTTCACTGCGTGAATGGGTTAAAATGCAGAGAGGGATCAATAAAGTAAACTTTCTTTAAACCATCTTCCCCCCCTTGCTGTTGACCTGTTTAAACCGTCTCTTCCAGAGTTAATGAGCCAGTATCCAGGAGAACATCATGTTCTATCTCTGTTTAAATGTCTGTTCTGAATGAGATCCCTTCTCCTTACAGACAATAACTATCACTGAGCTTTTTCTCTGCCCTAAGCTACAATAAATGACTCTGATTTCATTGACTCTTTGATGGATTTGTATAAATATGAACATTAGTGCTGATCGATGTCTGCCTGCCCATCTTCTCCACAATCACCTCTACCTAAATATTTAAACATTACATTTAGCACTTGCTTGTTTTAATTTCTTACTTACTGAGTATACGTTCTGTGTATGGCCTATTTTATGCTCTCATTAAACCAGTGGTATATATATATATATATATATATATATATATATATATATATATTAGGGGTGCAACGATACACAAAATTCACGGTTCGGTTCGGTTCGATACTTTGGTGTCACGGTTCGATATTTTTTCGATACAAAAAAATGTTCATGCCTTTTTAATTTGTCATTTATTAACTCAAAAGTACAGTTTTTAAATTTAACCCTAACCCTTGTGCGTGTTTTTTTATTTTGACAGCGAATGCGCACCTGCGGACCACTTATGTGCAGCCCTGGTTATTTAGTTTGTCATATTGCAGCCACAGAAATTATTTTGTCCATGAAACCATAAAGCTGCACTTTCTTTTTGCCTTATAGTCTGATTTGTCATAACTTCTCCGTTTGTGGTAAGCTTTTCCTTTGGCTTTCACTTCTTCACCCTGACCCGTCTTATTTGGCTCAGCAGAACTGAAATATATATGCTGCTGGTTTTACACACGCACTCACATAAGCTCAGCGATTCTCTGCGCGATCAACCTCTCACATGTTTAAGCTGCGGGAGATTTCACTTGTCATGTTTGCATAGTAAGCTAACGATTAATAAGACGATGTCAGAGGAATTGGTGCACAAATTATCATCACTCACAGATCAGTGCTGTCGCTCTCTATACACAGTTCGCACGATTGCAAAGTGAAAGCAAAAAAACAAGCGCAAATTCAAACGCGATTTCAATATGTCACATATTGACAGTGGCCTCACCGATGCCAATGACATAATTACCCAGCTACATTTCTGAAAGAATGCAAAAGCATTGACATATATTTTTCCTTCCTACAATAGCCCGACGGGCAGGGAAGAGATAGATTTTGGTAGCCCGACTGAAAAAATCGCTAGCCCCAGAAGTCGGGCTAGCGATATTGCAAGCCATGTATCTGATTGAGGAATCACTCATCTTTGGAAAAGAGAGTTTATTACAGAGAAATGGCTCTTTCCAAAATAAAAGCTATACTATCCGCTTCTTCGGGGCTATATTCTCAGCAGCATAAGGAGAATCATGTGCTAACAGCTGTTCTAAATGACTCGGCTAAAGTTAGTAGCATGCTTGCTTTTTTTTGTCTGCTTCCACTTGTCTTTGCACTAGGATGATGTCGGCGTAATGTGCAGTCATATTCGTTGTGTTCCCACTAGTGCTTTCAGGTTGATCTCGTTGAAATGACCTTAACGCCACAACACGGCAAATCTCCGTTAACGAGCTACCACCGATCGCCCCGTGCATGGGGCTAGACGGCCAACACGTTAACGAGCTAACTGCGCTAACACACTAGTTCCCACCCATGTAATTGAGCATTGCATGGCAACATCCAACATACTGTTTTTACTTTAGTCCATGACTCGCTTACCTTCAGGGTCATAAGTCACATGAAAACCAAAATAATTCCAAACGCCAGATCTGAATGTTGCAAGGAGAGCTTAACTTCTGTCTTGCTAGCTTGCCCTGCGCTCTTCCTTCTGACTATGCTGTCTGTGTTGAGCGCTCAGTGGATCTGCGCTCGACAGTGCAGCCTAGGCGGAGTAGTCGAACGCAGATTCACTGAGCGCTCAACACAGACAGCATCGTCAGAAGGAAAGTTGATAAAATAAATTACAAATGTTGTATTGTTCGATACATATGCGTACCGAACCAAAAGCACTGTATCGAACGGTTCAATATCGATACGAATATCGTTGCACCCCTAATATGTATATGTATATATATATATATATATATATATATATATATATATATATATATATATATGTATGTATATATATGTATATGTATGTATATATATATATATATATATATACATACACACACACACACACCAGTACCCGCCTTATTACCGACATTAAAGTACAGTAGTATAGGCCTATTTAACACCATATACAGTTCAGACAAGACAATTGTATTTCTTATATGAATGTTATTTATTTTAACTGTCATAAACAAGATGTGACAAGTGATCATAATAACAACTGAACTGCAGTAAAACATTCACAGAAGGTGGGACATCCAATGTTTAAGTGATGACGTATGAACCCTGCTTCCAAAACTACTCTGCTTCTGTGGTTTATCATGTTTTAATGCTTTGTATCTTGTTCTATTTAAGCTGAACAAGCCCCTAAAACAGTCTGTGATCACCGTCTGCCTCTCTTGTTTTTTATACCGCTAATCATTTTCAAGCTCACTTTTTAAAACCTTACCATTAACTACAGCCCAGCCCATTGAGCAGTATATTAATGACTAACCTTGTATTGTGGGTGGATTATCTCAGTTGTTCTCCTGACTGAAGTTTGGTTCGTTTACAACAACAACAAAAATAGCTTTCATCCTCCAGCTTCACTGTGCATATATTAGACTTGTAGTCAAGACCGCCTAAACCAAGACCAAGACAATACCAAGACCAGAGGGTATCGACACCAAGACAAAGTCGGGATGAGATCAAGACTGAGACAAAAAAGTGTTTAAACTGCAGCCAGATGCTGCTTCGTTTACGCATGTCAGGCATATTTGTGTTTTTGCGATGCACTCGCACAGCCCTCCTCACCGCTGTCTACTGTCTCACTCACTGAGAGGACAGACGCACGCTCCACTTGACTGTCGCATCTCTCACCCTCTGTTTTTCACATAATGATGTTATCCTAGCGAAAGGAAATTAAGTGAGGAGCTGGCTCTCGCTCAATAGGAGTTGACTCTTCTAATTCACTACAAAGCACTCTCTAAGCACGGCTCTTAGAGCCGTTTTGTGCTTGACACATTATCCAACGTTACGTTGTGTGTCATGGATACTGTTGACTCCAAATCTCCTGACCACTATGCTGATCGGAGACGGCAAGACCGAGACAGTGAGAACAAGACAAGGTAACTGGAGTTTGAACTTGTGATCTGCACACACTTTAATGGTGTATAATATGATACTATGGTTAATATAATATGCCTGGCCATGGAGCACTGAGCCTGCTGTGTGTGTCTGTCTCTGGCACTTCATCCATTATTGTGGGGGGAAAAAACACAGTGTTGAAACCAAGACTGAAAGTGAGATTTATTAAAATAGATATTTGCATATTGACCAACACAGCAGCGAGTTTTCACACAGCATTGATACCAAAAAGGGAAAATATCGCCTCTTTTATCTCCATGTGGATACAATCTTTGTCTGTTGTAATGGTGGGGAGTTTTCTTCTCACAGTCACTAGGCATAACAAAGACAGACAAAGTGCCTAATGACCATGAAAACATCTGACAGTTATCTGCATTGGGGTTTTTTGTTGTTGTTGTTGTTTTTTTCATCTCCACACACACTAGATGATGTTAGAAGCTAAATCAGATGAAACACAGATTTCCCACCACATTCAAATAAAAAGAGGTGTTTCCCATATCATTTGGACATCATTCCTTTGGACAACATGGATCTAGTGAGAATCACTTACTACTACTAATAATAATAATAATAATGGATTGCACTTATATAGCGCTTTTCGGGGCCCTCAAAGCTCTTTACAATTCCACTATTCATTCACACACTGGTGGAGGCAGCTGCAGTTGTAGCCACAGCTGCCCTGGGGGAGACTGACAGAAGCGAGGTTGCCATATCGCGCCATCACCAGTAGGCGGCAGGTGAAGGACACAACGACCGAGCCTGTCCGAGCCGGGGCTCGAACCGACAACCTTCCGGTTACAAACGAACTGCCAACTCTTTGAGCCACCATCGCCCCATAAATAAAAGAGATCACTAAACTCACGTAGACACAAAACAGGCCTAAATACACACTTGAATATACTCATAACTCTGCTGAGTGCACTCTTGGTGATGCTGTGTACCTGTAACCAGCTCTGAAAACTTTTACTTAAAAAGCCAAAGTTGGTCTGTGTGTTCACTTCTGTCTCACAGCCTACGAAAGAGGATTTGAAATTATCAGATTTACATCCTCCTTACAAATAGAGACATCGATTATGGTCCATTAGATTAAACCAAAGAACTAAAGAATAAACATCATTTAAGAAAACTCCAGAAGACTGGGCTATGGCTGGTCTCACTGAAGAACAACAACAGATTCAGCTGCAGACTTAAACTTCTAACGGTTCTTTGCTGCTTTACCCCAATTTTCTCAAGATGCTTTTCCATCTGCTTTTTAAACAAGTTTTGTAATATCAGTTGGATATAAAAGACAGTTAATAAATATACATTAATGATACAACTACTACTACTACTACTAAACACTACTGTGTCCTAAAGAGGAAAAGATTTTTTTTTAAAAAACTAAAAAATTAAAACATTTTTAGAGCATCGAAATTCATTTCAGAAAAAATCTTGATCTACATATCTATACTTGCAGCAGTTAAATTTAACATTCGGGATTATTCACTGTAGGCCCAGAAATCAGAGCTAGCTCATCAGATCCAAGGGTGACATCAGCTGACACTCTTTACAGGAGACTCCACCTGAACTCTGTGGAGCCTGATCTCAAGTTTTTTAAGTCTGACCCTGAAACCAGGAGAGGATCTTTCTGTCTCTGCAGATTCATTGTGATCCGGGGATTTCAGTTCTGCATGCTCACACTGATGTTTGCAAAGAGCAGATAGTGAAGTGAATGTTTTTGCACATTGGTAACAGTGAAACGATTTATTTACAGCGTGGGATCGTTTGTGTTCAGAGTATGAACTGACATTCCTGAAGTTCTTGTCACACTGGTCACAGCTGAAGTTCCCTCTAATGTGTGTACGTTCATGAAGGTTACGACTATTTGAATGTGAGAAGCTTTTGTCACAGTGTCCGCACTTGTATGGTTTCTCACCTGTGTGGATTCGTATATGCCCTTTAAGCTGACCTGCACTAGTAAAGGATGACCCACATTGGTCACAGAGGTGGTCTTTAACCCCACTGTGAATGAGTTCATGTTTTTTTAATGTACTTGGAGTGGGGAAGCCTTTCCCACATTCTTTGCAGTAGTTCATTTTGTCTCCAGTGTGTCTACGTTGATGTCTTGTTAGGCACTCTTGATGATTGAAAGTTTTTCCACAAAGTTCACAGCGAAACATTTTCCCACCACCACAGTGACGACAAGGTTGAGAAGTGGATCCATCTGTGTCGCTCTGCTTCTAAACAAAGACACAGAGACAGTGTAAGTCAGGGAATTCCTTCAACATTTTTCTCCTGAACATCGCCTGATATAAAGAGCATCTCTGCCAAAGTCCAATTACATTTTACTGTTTACCTTGCAACATTCAGCTTACTGGGCTACAATTACAATAAGAGTATTGTGACTAGAAAAGCAGTTATTTAGTTGTTTTTTTTATGATCATGAAAGACAAAAATAATAACTGAAGTCTGATGAACCTCTCAGCATTACCTTTCCATCCATTAGAATTACTAACATGCTAACACAATTTAATGAGCAAAGTTGTTCCAAACAGGCAGACTAAAATAAAAACACAAAATAAGAAAATATAAATACATACCTCACAGTAACTGCACTTGTAGCGTTTCTCTCTGGTGTGAATCTGTTGGTGGACTCTCAGGTAACGTGGAGCTTTAAAGGTTTTATCACACAGGTCACATTTATAAAGTCTCTCCTCAGTGTGGCTAAACATGTGGTATTTTAAGTGTGTGGCTGTTTTAAAAGTTTTGCCACACTGATCACAGCAGTAAACATCATGTCCAGTGTGAATGCGTAGGTGTCTATTTAGGTAACTTTTAAAACTAAAGGTTTTACCACAAATGTCACAGCTATATGCCTTAATCCCAGAGTGGATAATTTGATGCTTCTTTAACTTGCTACGATAAGAAAAAGCCTTGTCACACTGATAACAGCTGTATGCTTTAACTCTACTGTGGATGACCTGGTGCCTTTTTAAGTGTCTAGGCTCAAAAAAAGACTTTCCACACAAGTCACAATTGTACGATTTAACTCCAATGTGGATGAACTGATGGGTTTTTAATTGTCCACGCTGAATAAAAGACTTTCCACACAAGTCACAACGGTACGGTTTAACTTGAGTGTGGGAAAGATGGTGTCTTTTTAAGCTTCCAGGCTCGCTAAAACACTTTCCACACAATTGACAGCTGTACGCTTTAACTCCACTGTGGATGAGTTGGTGTGTTTTTAAGTGTCCAGACTGATTAAAGGACTTTCCACACTGATCACAGCTGTATGGTTTAACTCCACTATGGATGAGTTGGTGTCTCTTTAATTGTCCAGGCTCAGTAAAAGACTTTTCACACTGATCACATCTGTATGGTTTAACTCCATTATGAATAAATTGGTGTCTCTTTAATTGTGCGGGACGGGTAAAAGACTTTTCACACTGATCACAGCTGTATGGTTTAACCCCACTGTGGGTAAGTTTGTGTGTTTTTAAGTGTCCAGGCTGGGTAAAATCCTTCCCACACTGATCACAGGTGTACAGTTTAACTCCAATGTGGATGAGTTGGTGGTTTTTTAAGCTTCGCGGCCGAGTGAAAGACTTTCCACAGAAGTCACAGCTGTAAGGTTTAATTGCACTGTGCATGAGCTGATGTCTTTTTAAGTGTCCAGCCGAGGTAAAAGACTTTCCACACAACCCACAGTTGTACAGTTTAACTCCACTGTGGATGAGTTTGTGTCTTTTCAGGTGTTCAGCCCGGGTAAAAGATTTTCCACACAAGTTACAGCTGTAAGGTTTAATTCCACTGTGGATGAGTTGGTGTCTTTTTAGGTGTTCAGCCTGGGTAAAATCCTTCCCACACTCATCACAGCTGTATTTTTTCTCTCCCTTTCTTCTGTGAGGTTTGTCGGCCTCCTGAGAGCGCTGACTTCTCGCTCCATGTTGGTCCTGCAGTGACAGAGATACAAACAGAGGCAGTGAGTGAAATGCAGTCGTGGAACAAACTGAAACTGCCTCCATTAGTGGAATCAAAGAAAACAAAAGCACTGTGGGAAGGTGTGTTACCACCACCTTCTGGTGACAGTATCACATTACAATGATGTGCTACAATGAGAGTTGGAATGCAAATGACATTATTGAAGAAATATTGATCATGGGAAAAAATCTTTTACTTCATAAAAATTGTGAGTGTAACTGATGATATTTTTTTTTTCCAATGTGTGCTGATAAAATATGATCTTTGTATTTTCTTGTAACTTCTGTGTGTGATATATTTGTCCAAGAGGGAGATTGGACGAATATATTATTTATTTATTTGCCCATGAGTAAGTTTGATAATAATGATGGAGCTAATAGAAGCAGTAAACATAAAAAAAAAAATAATAGCACTGTTTTCAAAGCACCCTTTTTCATCTGCGAGCAAATGAACCATCCCAGAGTGCACCCAAATGCTTTTTGATGGAGCTGCAAAAGCTGGTGATAGCCTAGCATACTCAGCCGGATGGTGAACATCTACATGCTCGTGCAAGTTAATCATGTTTGAGTATGTAGAGAGTTGAAAATAGCTTTCTAGTAAAATCTGGTATCAGAAATAAACTGGGGAAAACAGCCCCAGCCCCAGCCCCAAGGGTTTCTGTTGTGATTGTATTTTTGTACCAGTCATTTAAAATGCTATCCTACATCCAGCCGCTAGAGGGCGCATTACGCGCAGTGGTATCGAGTAGCGTTTTGGGGCACAGAGAAAGAATAAACCTTCCTGTTGTGAAACTGACATCAGCTCATCATGTGTGTCCCTTTTTCTATTCTTTATCACAGGTTAGTAAATGCATTTAAATGAATGTGTACTGCAGACCTTACAAACAGAGGATGTTGTTTATGTGGGTAATGAGCGCAACTTGCTAAAGAAATGGATTCGTTCTGAGTTGTGTCTGAATTGTGGGTTAAGGCTGCAGGCTAAGTGATGCTAATGCTAGCGGACTTGGCTAATGTGGGATACTGAGGCTGTACCCCAATTCAGGGTCTGCAGCCTTAAAGTACGCAGCCTCAACAATCCTCAAGGGCCGCGTACTCAAAGACCGCTAAGGCCGGAAGTGCGAGGCTTGTGAAATGGGACGGTCTAGCCTCCGTTGCGCTGATACTGTTGTTTGTCAATAAAGTTAAAAAAAAAAAAAAAAAGGCCTCTGTTGCGCTGCCCAGGTTGCCTAGCAACCATGATACTAACCACTGGAAACGTGTCATACAGCTTTGTTTGACAGAAATGAAGGAGAAAATCTTTTGTTCATGTGTTTGTTTGTTTCTACATGAGCTTTGATCATTCTCTGTAAGATTAAGCTCAGCTATTGAACGGCGTATATTTTAAAGTAAAGGCTTTAAAACCAAGTTAGTACAAACGTCACTAATGTCACATAACTTTGCCGACATGTGGCCAACAGTAATGTTTAATGTTCTTTGTTATCAAACATTTGCACATAAATAAGTGACATAATATTCAGTACTTAAAGTTTACTCTTCGGCCGCCCCTCATCCGCCGTTTTTTTTTGCAAATTTATCCACACCCATCGCCGCGCTATGCATTCTGGGATATGTTGGGCCACGAAGTCTACACTGCCACAGCCTTAAAATTCAGGAAAATGAAGGACGCATTTCAAGCAGCCTTTGAATTGGGACAGCCTTCGGCGCGCCGCTGTGACGTAATTGGCCTTGAAGTCCGTACTTTAAGGCTGCAGACCCTGAATTGGGAGACAGCCTGAGTGTGTGTGGGGAAGCTAATCTGACCTGTGAGAGACTTCTGGACTGTGAACTCTTAATGTATTATGCACTCTGATAAATGGGTTTTATACTATGTTTTACTCTTCTGGTTGATGTTGTGGTTACAAGAACAAGTTTGTGGTTTAATACAAAGACATTTATAGAGTGTTATAAGGAAATCGTTTGATCAATGCTGACTGCACAGTAGTAGTGAACGCTGTTAAAGGAGCACTGCACTCTATATAGTTGTAGGTTGTATAAGAACAGTAAATATGTTTGTTTTATGTCAAAGACATTATTTTCTTGTAAAGAGTAAAATAGCTATATTTAAAACAACAGAAGTTACATTGTCAGTACAGTGGAATTTCACATGAATAATTTAGTGCTGAACAAGAATTAAAATGTTTAAAAATGAGTTAATTTTATGATGTTTGTAAATGTAGTTAAAAATGAAGTACAGAGTACACTATTGTGTTTTGTTTATCTTTGTGAAATAAGTGTGGTTATTGTGATACATTGTGGATCTGACATATCAACATTTTGTTTATTTTTTGTCAAAGTTGTATTGAGAGATTTATACAGTCTTGAGCTCAGGGAGCTGTGGCCATGTATGGTAAACTGGACTGAAGCATAAGGCCATTTCTTTGCAGTTAGTGTGGTGATACCTGAAGCTGTTCTAAGCTGTTGTGAAGAATAAACCTTCCTGTTGTGAAACTGACATCAGCTCAAAGTGTGTCCCTTTTTCTATTCTTTATCACAGCACCACACGTTGTTGAACAGGAAACCAGTTGCCCCTCTGGTCATCATCTTAGGGAGGCAACAAGTACTTTGCTCAAACTATACATCTGCACAAGCAGCACACCACCTTGGTCACATTCTGTATGTATGGAGGCGCCCGGGATGGAAAAGATAAAGCTGCTGTTAACAACCAGCTGTGCACACAGTTTCAATAACAGTAACCGAGATATTTTTCTCACCTCCTGTGTTGAAGTCATCGTTTCCTCTGTAGTGGCTGAGCTGAATCCAAATGGCTGAAACTGTTCCTCTGCTGCTCCACCAGACTCTTCTCCTCCTGTTACTCAGCTGGGACACAAAAGTATAGATATGTATTTTATCCCTGACAAGAAGAAGCAGAGCAAATAAACATTACTACACTCAGTGACAACAATACCTATGAAGCTTCAAGGTGAAACCCCAGAAGCAGCTACAAAAAGACAGTTATCAGTTGTCTAAAAGAAATTGAAAGGGGAAAAGCCACTAACCGCCCTGCATACAACCACCTTTACCCAGGGGATGCTACACCCTGTATATATGGACTTCCACAGATACACAAAGAGGGAGTCTCACTCAGACTCGCTGAAGGGCAAAGTTCAAATTAATGTTGTTTATACATCGCCAAATCGCAACAAAATGATTATATTAGATCAAATATGACAAAATGTGGATTTTACAGTAGCAACAATATTGTATCTCTACAGTTTAAATATTTAATAAGCTTTCTGCCAACACAGAAAATTTGCTGTAACAACCAAATTTCCCCTTGTGGGACAATTAAAGGATTATTCCATTCTATTCTATTCTATATTTTTCTATTATTATTTTATTATGGATTAATTTTGTTTAATCAGCTACCATCTCTCCTATGGACTTTTTAATGTCTACAGTCCCAGATCAACACAGCCCTGTTCTCCATGGCTATCAGCAGCAGGAGCAGCAGCAACACCCCAACAGCAACATTGTTCCCATCAGGTAAAACGTGGGCTACGTTAGCTTTTTATTGTCCCCACCTGATGACAGTGATATAGTATGATGTTACTCCAAATTAGATTCTTGATGAATGTGTGTTGTTGTTATTCAGCCTGGTTCTATGTGCCCCTTTTTAAACTCTGATCCATGTACGGCTCTGGTTAAAATGAAGTAAGGATGGCAGTCAAAACAGTGAAGCTTAGCTGAGCTGAGCTAAACTGTGATGTCATCAAGTCGTTCAAATGTTATAAGGATTGTTATCCGGTTCTCAAGGAGGTCCGGAATCCTCAGTCAACTTGCGAAGTGCGGACTTGCGTACTTGAGTGTTCAGAAACGATCTAGACAGTAACACAGATGTGTAGCATCGCCAACTAGCAACAAGCCTCTTACACAGTGCGTATGCTAACAGCTAGCCTAGCCAACGACTTAACAACAGAAGCTACAGAGTGATGTTGTATAAAACTCCAAGATGTTTTAGTGCGTGCCTTTTAATTGTGCCGACGTGGTATTTACCTTAGTTTAACGAGTCGTTAGGCGCAGTAAACACATCAGCAAATAATGCGCTATCACGTAGTGATGTGACGTTCTGTATCGAGGCTTCAAAGCTTGTGTCGAGTAATGGAGGGGGCGTTTCCGCGATGCGCGGCTTGCTTCATTTATGGGAGGAGCTGAAAATGATGACGTCCGAAGCCTCGCTGCCCGGCTGTACCACGTGACTGGTTCAGGAAGTGGTTCGAATTTCGCCGCGAGATATGACAGCGATATAAACCCCTCAGACTTCAATCAAAATGTGGGTGTTTGATGGAGAGTTGCGGTTAGTGAGAGTTTGGAGACAGTTTGGAGGTTTATGAGAGTGAGGAGAGAAACTCAGGAGAGAATGGAGCCAGCTAAGAAGAGGAGAATGTCCTCCCCTGTGTGGGAACATTTTGATTTTATTCCTCCCAACAAGGTATGTAAATTTCTACAGAAGATGTATTTTCATAATACTGATGGTGCAATACAATTTATGTTAAGCGGCTTTACTTTTGTACAAGGTGAAGTGTTTGCTATGTGCCAGGGAGCTGGGATATAACAACACCTCATCCATGCTTAGGCACTACAGAGCTTTGCATGAGAATAAGGGGAACACCGATTGTGGAGCAAGACCAGGTGAGCCATCAAATGCCATGATGATATGGCATGCCGTAATGTTACTAAATGATATAACAATAGTATACAATGCAATAAGTTACGTGTGTGATATTTATATTTGTGCTTTGTCTTTGTCTTTCCTCAGAGAACAATCTCAAATAGATGAAGACCTGGTTACCATGGTGATCGAGGACTCCCAGCCATTTAGCATTGTGGAGGACAAAGGATTCAAAAGATTTGTTAAATCATTAAATCCTAGCTATGTTCTCCCCACTAAAGGTTATAAAAGCAGTGAAAATTTAGTTTTTACTGAATAAAATATGGGCAGGACTGAGGCCTCAGTGTGTAGCTGTCCATACCTCAACGTTACAAAAGCACAACTACTGTCCACACCCCAACCACACCTCACCTCACAGTAAATGATCGTTTCCATTTTAAGCATTTCCAAATAATCATTTTCCATACTGCCAGTATAAATATACACAGTATACTGCATCACTACAATATAGATGTTTTACACACTCCTTTTGTTGTTGACATTTACAGGCTGTGTGCAAAAGGCCACACTCTTCAAATTCATGCCAACTAATATTTCTACGTCCAATTGGATGAAAAGCTTCAGTGCTTCATGAAGCTTCATCTGCCCATCACTACTATCAAGGGCACACACACAAGAGCACCTGCAGCCACTGAGGAGCGACCTCCACACTAAACAGAAACATGTGACCTCCACAGTAACCGGAAACACGTAACTCATGCTGCTAATAAATACATTTGGTTCTAAGTGGGGTTTTTTTAACACTCTGGGTTTGTTAAAAAAAAAAAAAAAATCACCATTCCTTCAGATTGTTTGTGGCTAAAAGTGTCCATGTGTTGTTTTTGTTTCTTTGCTACTTTTTCTGCATAAAGGTTTTTTCATAAATATAAACTAGTCATTACTTACATTACTTACATTTTTAATCATTCAAACACCTTTTTCTAGTACAATGCACTTGTTTGAAGACAACCTAAAAACTCACCATTTCATATATCAGCAGTGCTACTGGAAAACAGTGGTCCCTCACGCGGTTCATCTTTCACTGATTTTTTTTCCTTTGGGTCGGTTTCCCTGGGGCTTTTCCCCTGTTGTGGTCTGTGTCTTATATTGAAAGAACTATTTACGCGTTACCATAGCGACCAGAGAGCATCAAGAAGCTGAGAGGAGGTTGTTACTCTCAATGTTGTTGGCACATTTCAGGAGGACGCTGCTAATAAAGTTACACAATTACACAGCCGAATTTGCGTTTATTATTATATTTACAAAATACCACAGTTTTTGTCTTTGTCTGTATCATTTTATTCTGTTGTATTTATCTGCAACACCTTAAAGGCCGGTCCGTAAAAATATTGTCTAACTGGTCCGTGGTGCAAAAAAGGTTGGGGACCGCTGCTGTACAGTACAGAATGCTTTTAGCTTGTCGAATTTATATAAATCTGCTGACAAAACGTTTTGCACGGTTTCATTTTATCATGGAATTATGTTTCTATGATGGGTTGAACTTTAGGAGTGTTTAAACAAAAGAGAAAAGTGTGAAAATGTTACAGTTAAATTTTTTACTTTAAGTATGGACATGGAAACAAGTGAACAACATTTTATAATAAGCTTAATTGGAATTATGTACACTGAAAAAAAAGCAACAACACATAAAAACACAAACAAACAGCCAGTGCCTTCATCTGTCCATTAAATGTCAAACATCACATTGACCCATAGTCCCTGCTCGTCAGCACATTTAAAAAGAGCTCCATGTCCTCTGCAAACTGAAAAACAAAGAGGAAGAAGTCCCTCTACACAAAAACACTGCAGATGACAGGCCAGGCAAACATCTATTGATCTGTTTGAATGGCTCCTCATCATGTGAGCCTTGAAGGGTTTTTTTTTAAAAAAAAAAAGACTATTTTCATGGACTTTCCACAAGCCGCAGATTCATTCAGCACAGAGGGAGGAGCACATGAATGTTCTACCGAAGATTCAGAAAATGGTTTTGATGCTGGAGACAAGACATCGAGAGGGAGATGGGGCTCCACGGAGAGTTCAGTGGGGAGCAGTCCTGAATGCTGACATGACAATAATTGCCTTGCCATATCCCCACGCTGTATGACTGTCATGTTGCAGACAGGGCAGTGAAAGTGCACCGGCATATCATTTTGTCTGTAAGAGAGAGAAAAACAACATGTAATTTAAATGTAGTTGTATAGAATGCAATCGGTTTATCTAACAATCAGATTGTACATATTAACAAAAACATCCAAGCCATCCTCAATAATGAAAGCAAAATGGTGTGGATCACAAGAGCTGTCAGGAAATGTGGTGAACAGGAAAAAAGACATTTAATGAAAACACACTTTTTCTCTCACTGATGAATGAACTGAACTGTACAATGTGAAAAGCAACTTTAAAGTCAACAAAGAGACTGCAGAAGTGCTGAAAAGAAGTGCATATTTATAACTTTAACTATGAGGTATATTTAATGCCAACATACCTTTGAAAGGCAAAGCATTTTTAACAGAATGGAATAGAGAATATTAGTATTTATAAATATGTAAACCCCTTTGTGACGACCTTTACAATGTTGATGCAGGTGGAATGAGAGACATGAATAAAGTGCAATATGCAGTAAATGGAACAACGTGCATTGATGTTACAAATAGTGAAAAGCAGTGAAGTGAATTTGTTCATAACAAGCAAAAATCAAATACATTTGAAACTGACCACTAAATGCTAACCAGAGGTGTCAAAAGTGCACATTCCTTACTAAAGTTTAGATAGGGTTGGAGCTATTTGTTCTTTATTATTATTATTATTATTATTTTGAAATTAGTTAAAGTTTGTTGTTAGTTTACTTAAATTTTGGGGTTTATTTACAAGTTTATTTGTCAGTTAAAATTTTGTTTCAATGTTTTGTTTGTTTGGTGTTACCTTGTTAAATTAGTCAGTAAGAGCTGTAGGGGCATTTTGTTTCTATAAATAAAGAGACTGGTATAGGACCAGCATGCACTGGGGTGGGCCTATGGTTTTTTACCAGAGCAGGAGAAGCAGCAGGAAGTAACAAAAAATGGATCTTGTTATTGCTTGCCAAACTGGATAAATAAACCATAAAAACGCAACTTTCAAGTTTGGACAATGGACTTCTTTTGCCTGCGTACGAAATATTATCTCAGTGCAGCAGTGGCTTGTGGACTTTTAATTGTGGGATGTTTGGTTGGTCAAACAAAAGGAATTGCCACTACAACCTCGGGGGTATGACCGTTGTTGTAACGCTAACAAAGTGCCAACGTAATCAGTGTAAGCAAACTAGATGATTCCTAGAATTATATAATTATTAACGGTGAATTTATACATGGAAGACTCTGTACCAACCTTTACGATCCACTTGCAAGGTTAAGGATCCATGCAGAAACGAGACAAGAACGTATTTCTGCCTACTATGGAGGTCACGTGTTTCCGGTTACTGTGGAGGTCCCAATATGGTGCTCCCCAGTGGCTGCAGCCAGACCCTTCTCTGAGAAGGAGCAAATCCAGTCACTACTGTTGCTACCCGATTCATACTGGAAACCCGATCGGTACCCCGCATGCGCAAATCTTACGTCACTTCCTCTCTTTGCCAGCATTGCGACATTCTATGGTCGGGTCCAAATTCATGGGCTGCATCCTCCTGAGGACCCGGCCTTCGCGGTCTACGTGGGCCGGGTCCTCAGAAGGTCGGGTAGGCCGGAAGTAAACGGCCGTGAAATTGGACAGTCTAGCCTTCTAATTAGCGTCACCGCTGTCTCGGTGGAGTTTAATAAACTCAGCCGTCTGCTCCTTGCTATCTAAAATATAACAGGACACTGGCATAAATTCTCAACTGTCTCACACTTCTGTTTAATCAGTTTTCTGTTTGACGTTTAGTCAGCTGTGTAAAAACCAAGGAGGAACCCACCCGGGGGATTAATAAAGCTTTATTTTATCTAATCTAATCTAATAACTTTAATCTCAGCAAAACTGATTTACTCACGAACAAACAAAACACTGAAAAAAGCCCAACAATAACATTTTTAGGTTGTCTAAGTGACTTATATCTTACGTTTAACCCGAGTAGCGAAAGTCCGCAGTGATCTGAAAATGATGTGCCGGGAGTTGTGCCGTTCTCGGCTGCATCAGTAACCCTCGAGCTCCCGGCGAGCTATCAAGCTGGTGGGTAACAGACGTCTCCGAAAACGTCGAAGCACTTTTGCAAATATGCGATATCTTGACAAACCGAGCTGATATTTGATGTGTTGGGATTCAGAGATTCTTTTATTGATACCATATAATTTGCCTTATGAAGAATGTATTAATAACATGTTTCACAGTATCATTTATCAGTAATATTTCCTACAGGGTTTATATTGCATTGAATATGTCTGTCATCACATTGACCTTTCTATTTTTACAGGTTGAGTTCATTTTATACACAATGCATAAATGTGCTTGGTTAGAGTTGATGTTCCATTCTAGAAGGTTTTAAGCTTCACTGGTGAGAGTGTCCAGATGATACATGCTGAGGGGAGATGAGAACATAGCAGGTTAATTGCATGCACGCTTACGATACACATGTTAATCTAGTAGCAGGTCTGAGCAAAGGCCTAAGCGTCTTCTGCTTCAGTTTGAGACTGGCTGCAAAGTACTCTACTTAGTGATTAATGACGAGGGTCCATTATTAGTTCTCAGAGATGCTAAGACCTGAAGTTATTACCCTAAAAGGCAAGTAATGAAGAAAAGAGAAGTGATATGTCGGTGTATGGTTATTAGAAGTGTACGTGATGTACCCTTGTCTGCACGAGTTGAACTTTTGCCCGTCTGTCACCATGTATTTTTGAACTGTATTGACGTAGGTGTGATATTTTGTCCCATAAAACCAGAACCCATTGTATTTTTGTCAGAGCAAAACAATCCGTATGCTGACGGTTGGTTGTTCTCCTGTGATAATAAAACTCATCGTTTGATTGCACTTTTCCGGAGCCTCCGTAGTTTGTTGTCTGGTCTAAAGTTGATCGATCTCGCAACAGATGTTTGCACAGCTACTTTCTCGCCTGAAAATATGTTAAAAGTTTATTTTCTGACCCAGAAAGATTAGTAGGAGTAATTTTAAAACTTAGTAGCGGCCGCCATTGTTGGAAACTGGAGTTTGGCTGGGCCGCGCTATGAATTCTGGGATATGGTAGGCCACGAAGGACACACCCGGCCCATCCTTCAAATTTGGGGAAAAGGAGGACGCATTTGTCGGCTGCATTCGGAGGAGTCTACGAATTTGGACAGCCTTCGGCGCGTCGCTGTGATGTAATCAGTCTACAAATGCGGCCTCAGGAGGACGCAGCCCATGAATTTGGACACGACCAATATATTTGAATGACACGGTTAGCGCCCAGTTAGCTCCTTGCATCTCTCAACAGCTCTGCCTCCTTTTCGACTACCGGGACATTTAAACAATGGATAATCCGTATCTGCAACAAATTTTTGCTTTTCTCCTCAACAGAGAGCGTCCCCCGATTGAACAACAGCACCATAAAATAAGAAGAATGGCGCCTAATTACAGAGTTAATAATACAGACTTTGTAATATGTCACGTGAAGATTCATCAGCCAGATGAAGTGTTTACTGACAATTGACAGTGATAGCGGACATCACCATCACTATTCCAATCAATCCTCCACACACTCGACTATCACTAAATCAAATTTAACACACGTTTGTAATCACGCTAATTCAGTTTACAATAGGGTTCATTCGCTCAGTCAGCAGGTGGCAGTATCCTCGTACACTGGGGAGTAAACTGCCATCAAACCAACAGAAGAAGAAGAAAACCCCTGCACATGCGTGGTACAGATCGGGTAGACCCGATTTGTACGGTCCGACAGTGAGGATCGGGGAGTCCTGATCCGTAACTATCTTTTTATTTTTCGTTTTGTCTACATTGTATTGAAATGTTTCATTATTGGAAACATTTTAAGAGATGCTTATTATTCTTAACATCTTTTTTTTTTTTTTTTTTTCTGCCTGTCCCGTTTGGCTCCTTTGCCATCAGAATTATTGTCTAAAGGCGAAAAAAGATGCCCAACGGATTTACTTTACCAAATTGACCATCCCAGCCTTGCCATAATGGTCCATTTGATTCACCTTTTATTGTTTATTTTATTTTCACTTACTGAATACGGGACAGACTTGACTGGGGGAAAGAAGGCGAGAAAGAAAGAGGGAAAGAGAAACAGCTGAGAAGAGGGACGGGGGAGAAGGGCAAAAAACAAAAACCAACAGAATGGGCAGAAAAAAAAGAAAAAGAAAAAAAAATGCATATATCGATCACCTGGATCACCTGCTGAGAAAGAAAAAAGAAAACAAGCAGAAGAGAACAAGAGTAATAGAATAAACAACATCACAATGATATATGGGAATATGACAGTAAATACTGAATATTAAACATTATTGTGCAGCACATAAGATCGACAGCGCACAGTGTGCTTTGAGGTAGGAGCCAAGAAGGGTGTAGTTTGTGGGTGTGATCACCCGTGTGTACACCTGTGAGCATGGACGCGCTTGTGTTTTTTAAAAGGTTCCTTCATGTAATGATCTGCTAGAGGGTGTGGGGGGGGCCACAGCCCCATCCTCCAGGGCATGAAGCAGGTATGGAGGAGATCAAAACTCCAGACATCCAGAGGCCCCCAGAACACAAGAGACCAAGGAAGACCAAAAGAGGGGCAGCCGCGCCACTGTCCCAGAAAGAGCTGAGGAGAGTCCCAGATGAGGGCTCACTCAGCAGCCGCGGAGCAGAAGCCAGGGGGGGTTGCAGTGATGTGCCCGTGAGCTCCGCCGGCAGCCAGCCGTGCCTGAGTGACCGAGCCCCAGGCCGAGAGGCCGGGGGCACCCCACCTCCGAAGTAGCCCGAGCGAGCCCCAGGCTCCAGGCCCCGATAAGCGGCCGCCAAGGAGTGAGCCGGTGTGTACCTGGATGCCCATCCCCAGACACAAAGAACCACCAACGCACCGATGTCTGAGGGAGTCCGCCACTGGCAGGGGAAGTGGTGGTGGGGGGAGATAGGCCTCCAAACCTTGGAGGGCCTGAGATGTCCCCAGAGAGGTGGCGTCTGACACCCAACCTGACATATAGACACAGACATACAGGCACACACAGATACAAACATCCATTCCCACCCTCATGCTCTCATATGCACTTACTCCACACTCAACCAACGTGGAGACAGACATAAAGAGACGCTGTACACACGATCACACTCCCCAAGCGTACTCTACGAACCGGGTCTAGGTACCCTTGCCCCTGGAGGGGGGAACTGCACCCAGACCCAGGTGGTGTTACCCTTTTCCCTGCGGTGGGGGGAGGCAGACCACCCCGACTCCGCAGCAGCAGGGAAGCCCCACACTCCAGACCGCAGTCGGACGGCCAACTCCTCCTCCTAGCCCCCCCGCTCCAGCAGGTCGCAGAGAACGGGGGTGAGAGAAGACTCCAAACCTCCCTCCACCCGCTCATTGTAGTGTTGATGCATGTGTGTTCTAAGGTGCATTTAAAACCCAGGAGGGCATGGAGCTACCTGCCAGAGAGCAGCAGGTAAGCGCATAGCCCCTCCTGATAGCCCTCAATGTCTACATGTATTTAAAATTGAGAGGTGGGCAACGACGGCAGGGGTGAGGTGTACACCCTGATGGTAATTTGGATTCCGTGTATCGTGCCCACCCCCAAGATCCTATATGTATGTGTAATGAGAGTGTGAGTAATGTGAATGTCTAAGTTGTGGGATAAAATTGAGGCAGAGGCAGCCAGAAGGGGACGGGGAGGGGGGGGGGGGGTAGCCTCCTCTGCACCCTGGTGACATACCCCTACTCCAAGGTCCTGCATGTGTGGGTGGTTGTGGTGGAGCGGGAAGAGGGAGGCAGCTGGAGATGGGGAGGGAAGGAAGGGAGGGGCAAGTGACCCCTCCCTGGGGCCAGCTCCCCCGCTGACCCCAGTAGGCACCCCCATACTCCGCGACCCACCAGGGAAAGGGGGCCCAGGCCCATCCAGACCGGGGCCCAGCGCAGCAGCGCCTCCCGGCCCCACAGAGCCCAGGACAGTCCACCCAACCCCACCACAGAGAAAACTGCACCCACCCCACCATCCACTCATCTTCCAGACTACATAAGACAATAAACGTCCAGGCTGAGATCTTCCTCAACCTCTCCTGTATCTCCCCCTCCTGCAGAGAGAGTTCCTGAAGATAGGAAAGCTCCTGCAAGATGTGACAATCTCCCCCACCAGTTGAAGAGCCCCCCAGGTGGCTCGACGCACCGGCGGCACCCTGCGTCAGGACTGGGCCCCCATACACCCACCCGCCCACAACCCCGACAACACACCAACCAGGACCCAAGCCCCCGAGGCCCAGCCCAGGCCCCAGCCCAGAGACGGAGCGCCCCCAGAACCTCACGCCCATCCCGGACCCACCCAGGGGCAGCCAGGCTACCAGGTCAGTAACCCACGTCCGTCAGCACAGACCCTCCCCAAGCCCCACTGCACGCAGCCGCGAGGAAACAGTCACCTGAGAGCCAACAGAGCCCCTAACCGGACATGACCGCTACCCTGGGTTGAGCCCCCCAAGGAAGATGCCTCCGGGGAACCCCCCGACGCCCTAAGCCTGTCCCTACCCCCACACCAATCACAACAGTGAAGGCGGGACCAAACTATGACCCCCCACCCCCACTAGGTGATGGAGCTGATCAAAGGAGCCCAGAGCAATTGATCTGATGTGGTGGCAGAGGCTGTATCAAGACTAATGTAATCTAATAGATAATTTCTATATTGGTTAGAATTAAGATTATTTTTATTTTTCCAGTTCATGAGGACTGTTTTCTTGGCTATGCATAGGGCAGTGAAAACCATATGGGCTATATTCTTTTCTGAAGTGACATTATCTAAGCTGTCCAACAAACATATTAAGGGGGAGGTTGGAATGTTACATTTCAGACACTTCGATAAGTCTTCACATATCTCGCGCCAAAACTTCTGAACTGGTGGACAGAACCAAAGAGCGTGGATATAATTGTCCGGTGAATTGGTTTGGCAGTCTTCTTAGTATTCTTAACATCTTAACAGATACTCTGACCCGTAACTAGGGATGGGTACCGGTGTCCGGTGCCATGATGGCACCGGTTCTGACATAAACGGTAGTAACCAGACCGAAAAGCAGCGCACATTTCGGTGCTTTATTTCGGTGCTTTTTTTTTCCTGAGCTGTGATACACTTCTAGCCAATCATTTTACGTTTCCCAGGATAGTAGGCGGGGCCAGGTACGTACGTTCAGTTAGAGCAGAGCTACAGATTAAAAATGTCCAAGGCGAAGCGGTCAAAAGTCTGGCTGTACTTCACAGCAAAATATGCAAACTCAGCAGCCTGTAACAAGTGCTTTAAGCTGATACTGTGATACTGTCAGAGGAGGTAACACCTCGAATCCGATGAAACACCTGGCGACGCATAGCGTTTTTTTTAAAAGCCGAGAAATGCGCCGTATTTGATAGCTTGCTGCGAGACCTCACACTGTGCACGTTGGGTGGGTTGCCAGTTATCGGACCCGGAGCAACATCCCCCAAAAACCCGAAGAATAGAGTCCTGGCCCCTAGCCCTGCCAGTGTAGCAGAAATGATGAGGATATTGATGCAGCAGCAGCCGTTCTTCTCTGCGTGAGTCGCTTAATGTTGTTCGAGTGTAATTTACGTTGAGTAGGCTAACCACGTTATTACATTAATGCATGTAAGGTGAACTAGCAAACATCATCATAGCTACATGCGGCTGTCCTCTTGTTTGATGGCAGATACTCCCTTCACCCTGGCCAAAAAGGCTAAAATGGCCAAAGAAAAAGTGGGAAACAGCTGAACATGAGAGGTTTTTGGACAAAGTTTGTGTTTTTTTTCCATTGTTTAAGCACTGCTTCCAGCCAAGAGTGATACCATATATGCCCCATAGCTGCAGAAAAGGCTAACATTGTTATCTTTTTACAAAAAAAACAACAAAAAAAAACAGCTGAACATGAGAGGTCTTTGGACAAAGTTTGTGTTCTCCATTCTTTAAGCACCGGTTCGAGCACCGTTTAAGCACCGGCACCGTTTCAAAAGTACCGATTTGGCACCGGTATCGGATAAAACCTAAACGATACCCATCCCTACCCGTAACTATCGTAAAACGCTTCGACTGGACGTAGACACCTTTCGCGCATGCGGAGTACCGATCGGGTTTCCGGTACGGATCGGGTAGTGACAGTGACAACTACTGTACAGACTGTCTTCAATAACCACTAGGTGCATTATCGCCACCAACAGGTGGTGGTTAAAGTTTGAGCTCTCTGGGGTTTTGAATCGGTTTCAGATATCTGAGCTTTTGTGCTTCTTTCTTTAATCCAGTGTGTCTTCATGTGAGTGTCTCCTCTCCTCCAGTTTCTCCTGCATTGCTTTGAATCCTGAAAAACCATCTTCCTCCCCTTGCTGTTGACCTGCTTAAGCCTTCTCGCAAAATTATTCAATTTCCACCAAAATGAGCTGGTATCTAGGACAACATCTTCATTCACTTTCATAGCCTATACCTGTGACAGCTGCAGACTCCACCACCCCACAGCTCTGAACTGGATACATGCACATACATAGATAACTGGAGTTTGGGTTCAGATTTGTTGTCTCAGGATGATCCAGACTTGAGGTCCACACAGCTCTCTGAGGACTTGGTAGAAAACTGTGGCAGCATTCGTGTGATTGTTTGCTCCCTTAGCTCACGGTAAGAAGAAGACAGCTTCAACCGTCTGTGTGTTGACAAACTGGAACACACCTTCACCGCTTTTTCTTGCTAGTAACGGTGTTGTAATGGCAGAAAAAGCAATTAGTTAAGTTACTAGTCACTGAAAACAAGTACTGGTGTTAGTACCACTGTTTATTTTAATGCCATTATTCCCATCACTGCTCATGACCATAAATACATGTTGCAATTTTGGAGTCTATTAAAGCTGTAAGAGGGCAAGAGATAGGGTACACCCTGGTCAGATCCCCAGACTGAAAAGAAGAGGATCTTCAGGCCTGGAAATGGCTTGAGAAGGAAAATTTGTTTTTGCTTTTTGAAATAAAAATGTCTTTAGCTGCTTTTTGAAGGTCTTCAGATACTGTAGAAATAGAGGAAGGGCATTCCACAGTCTCTGTGCAACAGATTGGAAAGATTGGTCCCTTCGAGTTCTGACACAAGTGTGGGGGACCACTAAAAGGTTTTGATTCCATGACCTCAGGTTATGAGAAGAGTTGTGTATACAAATCAAATCAGCAATAAAGGAAAGGGCTCTAAAGTTTAAAACTAGAATTTTAAAATGAAGCCAGTGTAGTGACTTTAAAACGGGAGTTATATGGGCTCCAATTGTCTCATTGCAGAGTTTTGCACAACCCGAAGATGAGCCAGCCCTTTCCTGTTGAGACAACTAAACAGACTATTGCAATAGTTGAGTCTTGTAGACAAAAGCATGGATATAATCTCAAATTCACTCATTCACACCATTAATCTAGGTTTTGAGATGTTCCTTAAATGAACAAAGCGGGTTCTTACTGTCTTATTTAAATTTCGCTCCAAAGTAAAAGCTTAATCAAAAACAACACCCAATATCAGCCTGTTGTCTCGTCCCACAGCAGATTAAAATAATGACCTAGGAATTGAATTTGAAAATAAATCAAATGTATTTTTAACATTACTCATTGTCCGAATAAAGATGAAATAAATAAGAATATTAAGTAATACAGATTAAAGTTCCAGTAGTATTTAAACAAAAAAAAGTTTGCAAACAGGAAATTAAAAATGGTCTCTGGCGTACGTTTAAATAAAGATTCAAATTAAATCAAAAATATTTTATTTTCCAGTCCAAAACAAGTTCCCAACGTTTACAGATGATTCAGTTCATAAATTCACAATTGCATGTCGCCCTGGAGCTGGTCTCATCTTTAGGATGATGTTCCTAGCTGCTGATAACCATGCTAAAGCTCTGTCACGACTACAGCCATGTGAGACGTGCATGAGGCTCTTTACAGGATCATATATACAACTGTGCTTAATTACAGTAAAACTGAACAAAACAGAATTGTTGTATATCATGAGGTCTTTATGTCAATTACACAGTTTAACTGATTACATATATAGTTAAATACTTATGTGGTCCAACACGCAAATTTGGGGGATGGGGGGTGGACAAACAAACTAAGAGACGATGTCGCTTCTCTTGTTTTATAGTTTGCTGTCGCATTTCACTCATTGGCTAACAAGACTGAAACGCTATTCGCTTAGCAAGCATCATCCTGGGGTGTTTCTGACAGGGAAGCTCACATAAACATTACCAGGTACCAACGTGATGCATTAATTTAACTTGACATCACAAGTCCAGGGCGCTGGTGTTGTGCCAAAGTTATGGTCTGCCAAAAACAGATGTCCAGTATTTGCCAAAAAGAGATGTTTATGTAAGTACATGTTTTTTGCACACTGGTAACAGTGAAACAGTTTATTTGCAGCGTGGGATCGTTTGTATTTGGAATATGAACGGAGATTCCTGAGGATTTTGTCACACTGGACACAGATGTAGCTCTTGGTGTTACGATGAGCTGAATGTGAGAAGCTTCTGTCACAGTGTCTACAGTTGTATGGTTTCTCTCCTGTGTGGATTTGTTCATGTCTCTTAAGCTGGCTAATAGTGGTGAAGGATGACCCACATTGGTCACAGACGTGCTTTTTAACCCCACTGTTACAGAGTTCGTGTTTTTTGTAATTCACTCAGTGTGGGAAAGCGTCTCTCACACTCTTTGCAGTAGTTCATTTTATCTCCAGTGTGTCTACGCTGATGTATTTTAAGGCTTTCTGGTAATTGAAAGTTTTTCCACAAAGGTCACAGTGAAACTCTTTCCCACCACCACAGTGACGACAGGGTTGAGAATTGGATCCATCTGTGTCGCTCTGCTTCTAAACAAAGACACAAACACAGTAAGTCAGGGAATTCCTTCAACATTTTTATCCTGAACATCGCCTGAAACAAAGAGCATCTCCCAATTTAATGTATTTGATGTAGAGGAACAGCAACAAGCACTGGTACTGTATAAGTTTTCTACAGTACCAGTTTTTCCTTCCCACTGTCACCAAAGTGCTTGCTCATAGGGGGTCATATGATTGTTGGGATTTTCTCTGTATCTATTATTGTAGAATCTACTGTACAATATAAAACACCTTGAGGCGACTGTTGTTGTGATTTGGCGTTATATAAATAAAATTGAATTGAATCTTGAAAATTGATGACTATGTCATAAATTGCAGGGACAAGGTTAAAAACTTGGGCGTGTGGTTCGACATGGCACTCTCCTTCGAGTCTCATGTAAAAGAGACAACAAAGACCGCCTTTTGTCATTTGAGGAACATAGCTAAAATCAGACAAGTTTTATCAAACTACACTGCAGAGGTTCTTCTCCACGCATTTGTGTCTTTGCGTATCGATTATGGTAACGCTCTCCTTTCTGGGCTACCAAAGAAAGGTTTTAGAGGTTTACAGATGGTGCAAAATGCAGCTGCTCACATTTGAACTAAAACTGGAACATTTGAGCACAATACCCCTGCATTGAAATCACTTCATTGGCTACCTTGTGAGGTTCGACAGATTTTAAGGTCCTGCTGCTCACCTACAAGGCTTTAAATGGTTTGGCACCTTCATACCTCTCTGATCTTTTGAACCCTTATGTTCCATCCCATGCTCTCCGATCCCAGGATTCTGGTCATTCAAGAGTTCCTAGAGCCAGAAAAATAACTATTGGGGGAGCGTGCTTTTTCTTTTCCTGCCCCGTTTTTGTGGAACAACCTCCCTCAAGATATTAGTGGAGCCTCTGTGGAGGTTTTTACAGCTAAGTTGAAGACCCACTAGTTCACCCTATCCTACACATCTTAATTAGTGTTTTTAACTTTTATTGCTATGCATCACTTTTAGTTATTTCTTTATTTTTAAATAGCTGTACAGAACTTTGTCTGAAAGCGCTTCATAAATAAAGTTCTTCTTCTTATGCTTTTGTTTCTTTGTTTTCTGTTTACTTTTTTATTTTGATTAGAGAAAAGGTGAGCCTTAGTCTTATTAACCTATAACAACTGTGATACTTCTACTAATAACACTCAGCTTACTGGACGAAAATAACACATTTTTCCAATCAGTTCATCCAATATAACTCCATAAGTTTACTGATCTGACTTGTTCCAAACACTCAGTCTAAAATAAGAAGATAATAATATAAATACATACCTCACAGTAACTGCACTTGTAGAGTTACTTTCTGGTGTGGATCTTTTGGTGTCTTCTCAGGGAATGTGGAGATTTGAAAGTCTTATCACACAGGTCACATTTATAAGGTCTCTCCTCATTGTGGGTAAACATGTGTTGTTGTAAATGTACATTCCTTGTAAAGAGTTTTCCACACTGATCACAGAAATAAACATCATGTCCAGTGTGACTGCGTAAGTGTAGATTTCGTGACTCTATACGGCGGAATGTTTTTCCACAAAAATCACAGGGGTACGCTTTGCTTCCAGAGTGGGTAACTTGATGACGCTGTAAGGTTTTACTGTGAGTAAAAGCTTTACCACACTGATCACAGCTGTACGCTTTAACTCCACTGTGGATAAGTTGGTGTGTTTTTAAGCCTGCAGGCTGGGTAAAAGATTTTCCACACAAGTCACAGCTGTACGCTTTAATTCCACTGTGGATGAGTTGGTGTCTTTTCAGGTGTTCAGCCTGGATAAAAGATTTCCCACACAAGTCACAGCTGTACGCTTTAATTCCACTGTGGATGAGTTGGTGTGTTTTTAAGGTTTTAGCCAGGGTAAAAGATTTTCCACACAAGTCACAGGGGTACGCTTTAATTCCTCTGTGGACGAGTTGGTGTGTTTTCAGGTGTTGAGCTCGGGTAAAATTCTTCCCACACTCGTCACAACTATATTTCTTCTCTCCCTTTCTTCTGTGAGGTTTGTCGGCCTCCTGAGAGCGCTCACTTCTCGCTCCATGTTGGTCCTGCAGTGACAGAGATACAAACAGAGGCAGTGAGTGAAATGCAGTCCTGGAACAAACTGAAACTGCCTCCATTAGTGGAATCAAAGAGGTCAAGAAACACGTTGTAGGTGTGTTACCACCACCTTCTGGTGATAGTTTCACACTACAATGATGTGCTACAATAAGACTTGTCAAAGGGGAAAATCTTTTATGTCATAAAAATATTGTGAGTTCAACTGATGATGTTGTTGTTGTTTCAATGTGTGCTGATAAAATATGATCTTTGTATTTTATTGCAACTTCTGTGGTTTTTGTTTGTGAATGTACATTCTGTATGTGTGGAGGAGCCCAGGATGGAAAAGATAAAGCTGCTGTTAACAACCAGCTGTGCACACAGTTTCAATAACAGTGTAGCTGAGATACTTTTCTCACCTCCTGTGTTGAAGTCATTGTTTCCTCTGTAGTGGCTGAGCTGAGTCCAAATGGCTGAAACTGTTCCTCTGCTGCTCCACCAGACTCTTCTCCTCCTGTTACTCAGCTGGGACACAAAAGTATAGATATGTATTTTATCCCTGACAAGAAGAAGCAGAGCAAATAAACATTACTACACTCCTCAGTAACAATACCTATGAAGGAGGGGTGGAGCAGAACCGGAATACAGTATTCGGAAAGGCACACAAAAAAACAAAAACAAAAAAATAATAATTATTTTTTTACGAATATTTATTTCGAACAAATACTTAAAAAATATTTATATTTGGGAACAAGGGAAAACTTTATATGAAACAGCTGAGTTTCCTTGAGAGACTGCAGAACAGTACTGGATGAGTGAGTGACGTGTGAAAGAGGTGACTGACACAGGCTGCTCCACACAGCGACAGAGACGGCTCGGCTGAGCGAAAAAAAACACTGAACTGCATCACTATTTTTGTTCAATAGATTTTTTGGACCTTAACTGTGTTCTGGAGGCAGTTTATAGGTTTCGTGAAGATCGGGAGATTATTTCATTACGCTGCACTATTGACATCTGCATTCGGGTGCTCTTATGTTCACTCTGTTTACGTAGCTCTGTTAGCTTGGTAATTTAGACAACAGGCTGTTGACAGAGTAACGATAAAGTTCAGTAAAGAAGGTTAAAACAATGATTGTGTCGAATGTATGCACTTGTGCGAGCTATATGGTACATTTAGGTTACTTAGGTATTTCAACCTATGCTAAGGTTAACCTTAGTTGTTGGTTTAACCATGGTTGAGGCAATGGCTGTTATGTTATTTTCTTTTCAGTGACGTTACATGTTCATTGCTGGATTTATGGAAAGAAAAAAATCAACTAATACTGCCTATCCATAGTTGCTATAATGGATACAATTAAAGAATACTTACACTATAACATTAATTACAAGCGTAACACAAAAAATTGATTTTTATGCCCAGCTTGAATTTTACTCAAATACAAATACAAATACTTTTCCCCCCTCAATAAATACAAATACAGATACTGGCTGCTTTGCACATCTCTACTATGAAGCTTCAAGGTGAAATCCCAGGAGCAACTACAAAAAGAAAGTCATCAGCTGCCTACAAAAACTTGAAAGGGAAAAGGCCACTGAGTAGGGCTGGGCGATATGGCCTAAAATTCATAAGGTGATATACCGTAATTGTCGGGCTATAAGCCGCTACTTTTTGCACAAGCTTTGAACCCTGCGGCTTTCAGTCAGGTGCGGCTTTTCTATGGATTGTCCATGATTTTTGTGATATCGTAAGACGATTTGTTTTGTTTGTTCCGCTGTTGTACGGCACTACGTTGCCTGGCGGAAGGATCGGGGTTCAAGAGTGGTATGTTGGTCACATGTCCATCCGCCAGGCAACATAGTGCCGTACAAGTAGCGCGAAAAACAAACTTCAAAGTAGCGCTACGCGTTCAGCGGGAGGCGTGGATGATGAGCGGCGATAAACTTGCGAAAAGCAAGTTATGCTCAACTCCACCGGTGGATTCTGACAGCGTGGAAAAGTGTGAAAACATCCACGATCACCAACGGATTTTGAAGGGCTGGACTGCTGCATGATGGAGAGGAGGACACCGCCACGGCCCTTCTGAGGGTGTTCGACTCTGACACTGACAATGAGGATTTCTTTGGTTTTGAAAGTGACAACGAAGGAAAGAAGCTGAGAGTGGATGACGAAGCCATCCTGAGCCTGTTCGTTTCCGACACTGGAGAAGAGGACTTTGGTGGTTTTAGTGCGCAGGAAGAAGAGAAAGATGGTGGTGAATGACTGACTTTTCTTCTTGTTAAAGCCGTGTCACTGCACCTGAGCCTAAAAGGTAGTCCGAATCTATTTTTCTGGTGTGCTGTAGGTTATTGTTATGTACTACATTTGTTACTCATTTATGAAGCACAGCACATGTGCAAATATGTACCCATAACTTGTTTTTCAAAATATTAATAAAAGGGGGTGTGTCTCCAAACAGCCATCTCTTTCCTGACAATTCGCTTTGTGCATATTCTCTTACATATGATAAGTCAACATTGAAACACCTGCGGCTTTTAGTCAGGCGCGGCTAATGTATGTACAAAACAGGATTTTCCCCTGATTTTAGCTTGTGCAGCTAATATTCAGGTGCGCTTTGTAGTCCGGGAAATACGGTAATTTGAAGCATGTGCGGTAACAATATATATCGTGATATATTCTTTTCTTCTGTATAACGTATTTTCCACACTAAAAATCCTTTAATTTTCTCAAAAATCGAGAGTGTGCCTTATGTATGAATTCTGGTTGTGCTTACTGACCTCGAACCAATTTCTGCGTGCAGAAATCTGTTAAAAAATGTTTTAGTACAACTTTGGTAAGCCGCACAGCTTGATGGATAATCAGAGCATTATGGCTGCCGTAGTGAAAAGCTTCGCGGAGTAATCTGGGTCCAAAACTCCGTCAACTTCAGGTCCCAAAGTCAAACGAATACTAAGAGTTAAAAACGGTCTAAATTCTTTCATCTTTAATTAAATCATCAGCGTTGCTGCTTTATCGGGTGTAACAATTAAGTTTTACATCGATGCATCCATGAAAACAGAATTTATTAAATTTAACAGAGACAGAAGTTAACAGGAAGTTAGCTCGCTAGTTTACACCTAAACATGACATGTTCTAAGAGATTTTTGAAACTAATTCAAACGTACAGCTCTGCTATCACTTCCAACATAAACGAAGACAGAAAACTAAACAGCAGTGGCCTTTGCAGGGTTACTGAAGTCTGACTACCTGATATATAATGTTGTGCTACGTGATTGCTAGCGACACAGCTATGTTAGCATAACATTAGCACAATGAAGCTGGAGGATGAACGCCAACTTTTTTTCCACTCATTAAAAGGTAACGTGAGGGATTCTGGTGGTCAGGGACAAATGCAATCGTATAGCAGGATGCTGTACACGGGCCAAACTTCAGTCAGGAGAACAACTGAGATCATTCATCCACAATACGAGGTTAGTCATTAATATACTGCAACAACATGGGAACAGAGCAGCTGCGAGAGAATTCAACATTAATGAATCAATGTTACGGAAGTGGAGGAAGCGCAGTTTTTGGCTTTCCCCAAATTTCAAAAGGGCTTCATCTCTTTGCTGTGACTGTCGCTTGGCATAATTTGCAGATGATAATGGTTTTAGCCGCTGCGATGCTTTCGACCACAACAGGCGCAGCTTGATGACATCATCAACATGCACTATCGCGATAGAGCGATATAGTCAAAATCTCTATCGTTGGTCAAATTTATATTGTTTCTATCGTATATCGTTTATATCGCCCACCTCTACCACTGAGCTCCCTGCATACCACCACCTTTACCCAGGGGATGCTACACCCTGTATATATTTCAAAATAAAAAATAAAATAAAAAAAGCTCAGTTTCCTACAATGGTGGCAGCCAGTTAGTTTTAATATTACTCTTATTATTCTTTCTGGGTCCCAAAATAAACGTTTAACATCTTTTTTGTCTTTCACTACTCAGGTTAAACATGATATATGAGTCACTTGGATAACTTAGAAATGTTATTGTTTGGTTTTTTTTTAATATTTTATTTGTTCCTGAGTAAATCGGTTTGGCTGAGATTAAAGTTATAGTTTTTACACAGCTGAATAAACGTCAAGCAGACAACTGATTATCAGAAGTGTGAGATGCTCGAGAATATACTCCGATGTAGACGGCTGAGTTTATTAAACTCCACCGAAACAATCTGCAAATGTAATTAAAATGTAATAAAAATGGTAAAATGGTAAATGGCCTGTATTTGTATAGTGCTTTACTAGTCCCTAAGGACCCCAATTGACCACATTCCTATAACGATCCCACACACATTAGGTGGTACTCCATTATAACACAAAATCCCTGTATTTAACACATCACCAAGACCATCTGTGACAGCGTTCATGTTTTACAACAACTAAAAGGGATACAGAAAATACACACTGATATATTACATACTTACGAATTTATAAGTTAAATATACAGTACAATAACCAAGCTGTTATCAACCATCATTAACTATTAAACCTGCATTTTTGTTGAAGCAGTCTTCAGAAATGGGAAATTATTACATTCAGAAATCACATAATTTCCACATTCATGGCTGCATCAGCAGATATTCAAAAATACATAATTAAAATCACCTTGTTACCTGCAAACATTAAACGTGTTCTCAGGTACATTTGTGATCATTTTCAAGTTGTATGGCTTTAACAATGTGACATTTTCTCCCAAAATCACAATACCATCTCATTCCTTTTTGTAGAGGCACGCATTTTAAAATGTTTACATTTTTATGTCTTTATTTATTTAACTTTTTTACAATCCCAACCAGCACAGTCACTGGGTACTTGGGCTGCACGATTTTGCATAAAATGAGAATCACAATTTTTTGGCTTAGAATAGAGACTGAAAATGTGACGTCACTCAGGGGTAAAACCGCAAAGAATTCTGGGAACTCGTGGCAAGAGGTACTAGCGCACGCAGGCTTTCAATTGAATCAGTTATACAGCGATAAAAAGAAACACAAAAAATGGCAAGTAGCTGTTGTATTATTAATTGCAATAGCCGGTCGCATGACAGCCACGGAAAGCCGACGGGTAAAGAGATCGGTTGTTATCGGATTACGTCGTTGAAGAGAAATTGTTCGAGCCATGTTTCCGAAGTAACAAAGAGGAGACGGGTGGCCTGGATTGCAGCCATTCAAAGACCAATTATAACGTCCCAGAACACTGCAGCTCACAGGTTAGTCTGCTATAAGCATTTCCACAAAGGTCAGTCTGCTGTTGTAGTTAATGCGTCATTTTTCTTAACATAATTGGTGATATAGGTTACAAGCAAGTCTGGCGCTGAACAGAAATTGTCGCGCTATGCTCCTTTGTTTATTGTGCATAAATAGTGAATTGTCCTGACACAATATTGTGTTTCGCTTCTGTTATTATGGTACATTGACAAAAACATATACTTTTATTCACAGGATAAAACAGTTGTTCTGTATCACTAATTGCCCAGTACGATTACAGCATACAGTATTATTGTCACTGCTACATTTCTGTGATGCTACCAGAAATTATTTCCACTGCTAATTAATTACCATTGAGCTCAAAGGTCCTATTAATAAACGGTTAATGAATGTGTATTTATGACGACGATTTGTGAGACTGGTAAACTTATGATACGTACGATGGTCTTTACTTTCTACACGGTGCATTTCAAGGTCCTGTACCCATCCGTCGGTAAACTGTACCTGGGCTTGTTGCAGTGACCTGAAGTTACTAAACTTCACGAGTGTGTGCACTCACTCCAAGAACCGTATAATTATAAATATGAGCGTGGTGAAAGTTGGGCAGCATGCTAACGTCTTTTGTCCCTCTGTGTGCTCGTAAGGGTCTCACACTTTCACTGGTTTGATTTTTTCCTCGTATCTTTTCTTTGACTTTTCGTCAAGTCTGTCTTTGTACGGACCGGCATTGTTCTCCTTCGTTTTGTACATACCTTTTTGGGGGGCAAAGAAAAAGCAAGAATTTATTGGAACCGAAGAATGAACGTTTTGCGGTGCTGCAAATGCTTGCATTTGATGCAGGTACTTGGATTGTTTTGCCACGAGTTACCGGCATGCAATGTGCGAAAGTCACATGGTCTGTCAATCTCTATTGAGATCACGATTCTCTTTTCCAGTATAAATATTTATTGCACTTATTAACTGCACATCAACTTCGTAACAGTTGAGACTGAACATAAAAACAATAAATAAACATAAAAACAACAAATGTCTCACATTTTGTTGTTGCCACAAAATGTTGTACTGCTTGAAATTCCGTCTCCACCGTTGCTCGACGCTGCGTGTATAGAGCAGGTAGTGCAACAATAGAAAAATAGTTGCGGGACAGCACTGTGTAGCGTTTGTCTAGGGTGTTGATCATTTTCCTAAATCCCTCGTTTTGCACAGTGTTGATGGGAGCCATATCTTTGGTCAGGTGATAAGTGATAGCCTCCGTAATGTCTTTGTGCCTGCGGGAGTTCGACGGGTATAGGGAAGCGCTGTATAAGTTTCCCGTTATTGGTGTTTGGGTGGTTGACCGGGACGGATTTTCTCCTGTCACTTTCTCGTCATCCCTGACGTGCTCTCCGTTGTTTTTTCCCTGCTAATTTTAGCATCACACGGCACAGCTTCTGTATCACGTGGTATAAGGCTCCGCCCTTGTCATTTGTTGAGCAGGAAGAGTGAGCGCTTGTTTTCAATCATGCTTTTTATTTGTTTTTGTTTCTAATGTCTCTGTAAAGCACTTTGAATCACCTTGTTGTTGAATTGTGCTATACAAATAAATTTGCCTTGCCTTGCCTTTCATGCAGAGTACTTCCCGGATCAAAATGCGGTACAATCGTTGTCGTAGAGCTGGGCGATATATCGAGTTTTTAAAACATATCGATATAATTTTATACGAGATATAAGATGTGACAATATCCTTTATATCGATATAGTCTATATTACGTTATAATTATAGTTGTGGAGCCGCAAGTTTGCCTCTCTTTCGTCCACTTTTGTCTCTACGCAACGTTACCCCGCCTCACCTTCACTGAAGACAACTCCCCCTCCTCCCCCATCGCTTCACGTGCAGGCAGCGACAAGATGGACACGGCAAATCTCCGTTAACGAGTTACTGCGCATCGCCCTATGCGTGGGGCTGGACGGCGTCAACGTGCTAACGAGCTAACCGCGCTAACCCTAAAATCCTTTCATTCTCTGAAAAGTTGAAAAGTTATTTATGGAGCATTATTATTTAATAAATGCTCATAATTTAATTTTGAGTAATTTTTCATGTACATGTGTGCTGTATGTTAATAAAAGTGCCTGTGTGACATCTGGGACACAGCTTTGACTAAGAACTCTCTTTTTGTTCTTATTTTATGGCTTAAAAAAAAAAATATCGAGATATATATCTTATATCGCCATCCAGCTAAAAAATATCGAGATATGAATTTTGGGTCATATCGCCCAGCCCTACGTTGTCGTCTTTTTTATTTTGTTTTTTTAAATCGTTGTCATTTGGAAATGAGATCGCACATAAGTATGAATCGAGATCGCGATTTTCTAACGATTAATCGTGCAGCCCTACTGGGTACTTTTGTGATTGTTTTCCTTCTCTATAAGGGACAGGTTCAAAGGTTAAAGGTCTCTCTTACTTTCAGTGCTGCCACGTGTGGATTTAAGTCCGCACTGCACTGTGTGTGTCTGTCTCCTGATTCAGTAAAACACGTGCAGCTCTCCCAAAATGTGGGCGCATCACAGTTTTTTGGCCTCGTCTTATCTATTTATCTTATCGGTATACAAGGCTCGCAACAATACAAATGGAAAAATGTAATGTTAGTGTCATGTTGTTCAACAATTTCTACAAGAAAGCGGCTGGACTTCTTTAAGTTTGGTAAAACACGTTTCACTGCTCATACAAACCATTATGACGGAATTATAGAAAACACTGCATCAAAAACACAAAAAAAGTTGTTTCAGACATGTTGATCTCAGCAAAGGAGAATCACACCAAAACTTTCTTTGTGAGTACGGGCAGCTGCACCTAAAGGCACAATGAATAGCGAGCACACATTGAACCGTACATAACGCTGTAGGGGCGTAAGGTCTTTTAATCGTGGATGTAGTCAACGCGGTAAATAGAAATGAGGCTGTAGAGGTTTGGTGCAGGCAGAAAAACAGCTGCAGGGACAATGAAAAGACTTTTCTGCTCCAACTTCTCCCAGCATGCTGAGCTAATGATTAGTTGGTGTTTTTCTCCAAACACTCTCTCACTCTCCTCTCAACGTGTTCACAATAAACTGTGAACAGACACCGAGGAGAGCAGCAGAAGACCTCATTCAGGAGCTAAACTCAACATGAACTGAACTCACAGTAAAGTTAGCTCGGTGCTTACCTTTAGATGAGCCCACAAACCGAGAGAAACTCCGCGATGAAGCTGGAACTCTTTCCAAACACAGGAAACAGATCAGGGAGCAGAGACCCACGTGGTTCACGCTGATCTCAGCTACGATCCAGGAGACAAGGGTGGGCAGATCGATGCAGATATCGATCAGGACGTTGGTAGTGGTTTATGATCGATACTTTAGTTCGTTTCTCTCCTCTAAGTTCACTACTTTACTCCCGTTTCATGAAAAAGCAGCTCTCTCTGCTCGGCTCCTCTCTTGCACACATGCTTTGCTCCGCCTCATTTTCCACTCTGCTGTGATTCGTTGCTGTGCGGTCACGTGACTCAGAAGCTACTTTTGGGGGGTGTCAAAATTCATGAGCCGCGTCCTCTTTTTTTTTTTTTTAAATAAACTTTATTAAGAAACAGTATACAGAACATGTATACAACCAGAACAAAATTAATATATGCCAGAGGGTGTGATACAAAGAATTACAAACATTCAAATAATTTGTAATAACTACAAATAGTAATAGTTTTCGTAGCCTTTTTGTTAAGTGATCCACTTATCAATTTTATGTAACATAAAACATCATTAAAGTAATGTTTAAAATTAGGTTTTTTGTTACTGTATTTGCATTTGTGAAAATAAAATTGAGCTAAGATAACTAACAAGTTTATTATAAAGTAAACATCTTCTTTTTTTTGCCTTCGAAAGAAACAAAATACAAGATTTTCCCATTTCACAGTAAAGTCTTTATAGAGATGTCCAGCAATGAATCTACTGAAGTTTTTCCAAAATGTTCTAGCGTATGAACAGATCCAGAAAAGGTGTTGCACAGTCTCAGGATGGCTTCCACAAAATCCACAGTTCACATTTATGTCCCTTTTGAACTTTGTCACGTAATGATTAGCAGGATAAAATTTATGCAGTATTTTAAATGAGACTTCCTTCACTTTATTCGTTACCAGTTACTTGTTAGGAATTGTCCATACTCTTTTCCAGTTAATGTCACTGACAAAGAAATTCCAATAAGAGACCACATGTGGAATAGTTAGAGATTCTGTCTGGAACAAAGCACGGATATTCTTATTACTTTTACTACGGTTTGTTAGACAGATTCTTCCTATGTGCGAATCTAAAGGGTTGGGGAGAGAAACAGATGATATGCAAGGTTGAATACCTTTAAAAAGCATTATAATACCTGTAGGTATTGCATCAAATAATATGGCATATTCTTTGGGTGTGGCTGGAAATTTATAGGTATTTAAGAATTCTGAATAGGACATAAGCTGCCCATTAGGATTACACAGCTAATTCACTAAAACAATCCGTTTCTCAACCCACCTAGAAAAAAAAAAGATTTATTTTTATACACTATGTTCCTATTATTCCAAATTGAATACGTATGGGGTGTAAAGTTGTGTTTATATATAAGGGACCAAGCTAATAGAACTTGTTTGTGAAACATCGAAAGGTTTTCTGGAAGCTTATCTATATTATAATCACAACCTAAGATAACTTAGACCACCAAACTTCCAAATGGATACCGGATTTTTAAGAAAATGTTTAGCCCAATTAATCTTAAATGTATTGTTTAGAGTAGTAAAATCCAAAACATTGAGACCACCGTGTTCATAGTCATTCATCAATACACTTTTTCTGATGTAATGTAATGTGTCCTGTTTTTCCAGAGCAAGTTGAAGAGCATTCGGTCGATATCCTTACAAGTTTTGCCGTCCACATGCAGAGAAATTGCTGCATAAGTCAGTCGACACAGACCTTCTGCTTTTGAGAGCAATACCCTTCCTCTTAAACTTAAATCTCTCTGCAACCATTGATTTAATTTGGTTTGAGATTTTTTAATAATTGGGGGACAATTTAGTAAAATTCTGTCTTTTGGATCTTTGCAGATAATCAGACCTAAATATGTTGCTTCATTTTTAACTGTTATATTACAAATACTCTGAACATTACACTCTTTGACAGGTAATAATTGACATTTATTTAAGTTTAGGACCAATCCAGACCCTTTTGAGAAATCCTCTATTACGTGTAAAGCAATTGGCACTTGGCTGGCATTTTTAAGAAAAATTGTGGTATCAGGCTATGACAGCGTTGATGGAGTTTTTAAATTGTGTTGATCGGCCACGTAAAACCAGAGTTATGTTAAAAATATATGAAATATTTGGTTTTCTTCCTGAATACTATCATTGTTTATATTTACTGCGGGAAGAAACGGTAAAAACTGTGTTTCATAAGGAAAATGCCATAAAGCACTTTCCACCTGTGAGCGAAGACAAAACCAAAAAACCCCACCCTTTCCTAATGGTCAAAAAATGTACCATGTCGACCAATCAAAAGATTCCAGATAGCAAGACGACATTGAATCGATGTTGATTTTTCATCCAATCCGTCGTTATGGTCAGGGTTGAAATGTCACTGTTGTAACAACATTGAAATACTGTGGTAAACCCATGGTCTTACTATAGGGACGTTGAAATGATGTCGATTTACCGTTGTTTTTTTGTCATTGATATTTGATCTATTTGTAGTCGACCAGGTGACAACAACAATGTCGAGAAAACGTCTATTTATAGTTGACCATCATTCCGCGCCGGACACCATCAAAAAGCCATCGATTTCTAGTAGTGCATTAAATTGCATTGCAACTGAGCGGGTATAAAGTACCGGAGAAAGTGGATTTATTGTTCTTTTGTTATCAATGACTTTGGTCTAGTTCACCAGCTTTGAAAAATCGTGTCGACCTGCAATTTATGTATAGTTGAGCGGGAAATTAAAGCAGCGATCACTTGGACTATTCCGCAGCACCCCTCTCACAGTGGTACATCCCTCCAGGTAACCATTGTCTTGTACAGTAGAGCGGGACATTAGATTTACTCTCAGCGGAATTGACCGGAGAAGGCATCAGTTCATGCACTGCACTGGCCTGCACCACGATTAGTATAAGGTAAGAATGAATGAATTTTCTTCTATTTGTTATTTCCACAGTTGCATTTGAATAACAGTAAAAAACTCGTTAATGTACAGTTTCTGACAAAATGTGGGAGCCCGAAATTGTGTCCACTTTTCATCTTACAACTCAGCTGGAGTTTCATACTTTTCTGTTATATTCTGTTACAAAGCTAGCCTAACGCTTCGAGGGTTCCTTTGTTAGCCTTGCCGTCGCCTCGGCCACCATTGACCCAGACTGTCGCTCTGTCTTTGCCTTTTTGCATACTACAAAAAAAAAAAGTGTAAATCTGTGATATATGATTGGTAAATGTAAAGGTAACTGTATAAATGTGTTCAATGACTTTGTTACTTTTGATGATTGGAGAGCACCCGCTTCAATTCGCACACGAAAACTTTAGACTCAGTTCGAATGCTCACGCGGCATGTCCACGTGACTTACGTTGCACGCTCACCTTTACGTTGCACACTCACCTTTACGTTGCACACTCACCTTTACGTTGCACACTCACCTAACTTTACGTTGCACGCGTACATGACTTTCCGTTTGTGCCTTGAATAATGAATAAGGCTACGTCCACACGTACCAGGGTATTTTTGAAAACGCAGATTTTTCTATGCGTTTACACCTTTCGTCCACACGTAAACCTCGTTTTCGTTCGCTGAAAACGGAGATTTTAAAAAAACGCCTGCCAGGGTGGATATTTTCGAAAACTCAAGTTTTTGCATTTACGTGTGGATGAGGAAAACTGAGAAAACGCAGCGTCAAAGGTGTGCGCCTATTTTGACGTCACACTGTGCACGTTTTTCTTTCGGTGCAATGAATTTCTACAATGGCGGACTTAGACAAACTTATACTTGAATGCAGAATGTTAAGCCATCACTTATGGATATATTAGGTTTTCGCCTCCCACTGCTTAAACCTGAACAACCACTTTATGAAGTGGTTCTGAGTGAGCTGGAGCTGTTTTGCAAAGAAGAATGGGCAAGGATTTCAGTCTCTAGATGTGCAAAGCTGGTAGAGACAGACCCTAAAAGACTGGCAGCTGGAATTGCAGCAAAAGCTGGTTCTACAAAGTATTGACTCAGGGGGCTGAATAATTACACACAGCCCACTTTGCAGTTATTTATTTGTAAAAAAATGTTTGGAATCATGTATGATTTCTGTTCCACTTCTCACGTGTGCACCACTTTGTGTTGGTCTTTCACGTGCAATTCCAATAAAATTGATTCATGTTTGTGGCTGTAATGTGACAAAATGTGGAAAAGTTCAAAGGGGCCGAATAATTTTGCAAGCCACTGTAAGCGGGAGATTTTCCCAACGAATCAGAGCCACAAAGTAGACAAAAGGAAAACATATTATTGATACAGAAGTTGTTTTCTATGCAAGATCACTGCAAAAAGCCATACCTAATGTCCACCCTACTGTTACTCATTTTACATTAAGATTTAAAAATTAGTTGGTATTGGTATGGCGAGTGGCCTTCAATAATAGTAATAAATCACATAGCAATAGTACATTCATATAGTTGTAAAAAGCATGAAAATATATTAAGTAATCCAAAGTATTCAGAATACGTAACTCTACCGGCATCCAGCATCTATCTACATGTAAAAAGAATTTGGTGTTTTCTGAGGGTCCAAAAAGAAATAATAGAATTTGAATTAATTTAAATTAAAAAAAATTTAGTTTAATACGACTAATAGGCATTACGAGCTCAGTCATGGGAAAAAAAACAACAACAAAAAAAAAACAACAACAACATTTCGAATGTTATTTCTTCCTGAATTGAAGTCCAAACATCAGAGCTACCTCATGAGATCCAAGTGTGACATCAGCTGACACTCTTTACAGGAGATTCCATCTGAACTCTGTGGAGCCTGATCTGGTTTGTAAGTCTGACCCTGAAACCAGAAGAGGATCTTTCTGTCTCTTCAGATTCACTGTGATCCAGTGCAGTCCGTCCTGCAGGATCGCGCTGATGTTTGCACAGAGCAGATAATGAAGTGAATGTTTTTGCACATTGGTAACAGTGAAACAGTTTATTTACAGTGAGGGATCGTTTATGTTCGGATTATAAACTGAGATTCTTAAAGCTCTTGTCACACTGTTATTAATTTCACTTCAATATGTCGAAGTTCATGGCAATCACGAGTCCCTGAATATGAGAAACTTCTGTCACAGTGTCTACAGTTGTATGGTTTCTCTCCTGTGTGGACTCGTTTATGACTGAATGAACCAGCATTGCAGCCATGGGTCACTGTGAGCATCACAGGGAAGGTTGAAGCCGCCCACTGCACCTATATGGCCAGAGTCGCGGAGACCTGCAGCCATGTCCCTGCTCTTCTGTTTAATGTAGAAGCAACAGTGTTGATCCGTGGCACAAGGACTGTTACAGATGAACCTGCATACTGGGTTTTGCTGGGTAATATGACCAATATACAGCCAGAGGTTGGCCATAAGATAGACTTCTCCTCTTCAGCTGCCCAAAAAAAGTCTCTCAATCAAAACATAAACAGACCATCTGTAGTGACAGGGAAAAGGAGCCGTCCTCAAAACAGAAAAATCCCACCTGCTACTTTGGAGGAGTTGTCACCGCTATTGGATACTTTGCTGGAACACAGTAAAGCTGTGGGTTGTGGGAATGACCCATAATGTTTTATCTAGGGGTCTAGATTTATGCCTGTAGTACACTGCCGTGTAAATAATTTGCATTTACTGAATATGTACTGACTGAGTACCACTGTTCAAAAGTTGAATAAAGAAACAAACTAATTTTTGCCTCTTTTTTTTTTTTTTATTAAAACCACCTTATAGAACATCACATCTGTTACAATGATGATGTCATTTATAGTTTACAAATGACAAAATGTTTACACAAAATCATGACAGTGTTTACATGATATCACCCACTACAAACACTACTTTATTTACTGTATCTTTTGAAAAAATACAGCAATTTCAACAACACAAGACTTAAGAATATTTAACAGGAGCAGGTTTCATTTTTCCCTGGTTTTATTATCACACTGTTCACCAAAACGCAGCAAACCTTCACCATCTTATCCAGAAGGGTCACCTCTTCACCCTCACATGGAAGAAGTAATCTGATTGGCATGGTGGTATGTTTGAAGCAGGTCCCTTGTGTAGCGCTGGAACCCAGTCATGATGTGCTTCATCCATTTCATCGGCTGGTTTGCTGCAATAATGTCAAATAATTAGCAACTCTATAAATAGAAGGTAGTTCTGCAAAATCATTCAGTAGGATGTTTGTTCTAATTTGCTATGAGCTCAGAGCGCATCGAAAATAAAACTAATAGGCTATAAAGAGTGATATGAACATATTTAGAACTTACCGGAATGAAAATGTCAGGAGCATCAACAGATATTTGGAGATGGAAGAGAACTGGATATCAGCTCGTCTCACAGCTGCTATCCAGGCTAGACGCCTTCGTTTGGTAACATCGATACACGAGCTGCCTCATGTTGCTTCCGGGTTGGGAAAGAATTAAAAGATAAACCCTTTTCAAGCTTATTCTCTTGCCGGTCGTGCGATCGAACATTGCAGACGACCACACAGCAAGAACGAACCATGGCTGTTGTGTGTGCCTTCGCTCCCTCTTCACTTGCGCTAGACCCCCAAAATGGCGGATCGGTCCAAAATCCTTTCCACGCCCACCCCCGTGACATCACGCTCCAAAGCCCTATTAATGCTGAGTAGTCCAGAATATCCAAGACGAGTCTAATATTGTCCCCATTACCAGTCTTGGCAGCTGGGGGTCAGTCAGTTCACTACCTAAACGCATAGTGAGGGTGTGCTAGGAACGTCTAGCAGAGGCCCCAGTCCACGAGATCTTCAACGCACACCTCCGGCAGAGCTTCAACAGCATTCCGAGGGAGACTGGGGACATTGAGTCCCAATGGACCATGTTCAGCGTCTCCATTGCCGAAGCTGCTGCATTGAGCTGCGGCCGCAAGGTGGTTGGTGCCTGCCGTGGTGGTAATCCCCGAACCAAATGGTGGACACCAGAGGTGAAGGGAGCCACCAGGCTGAAGAAGGAGTCCTATCGGGCTTGGTTAGCCTGTGGGACTCCGGAGGCAGCCGACAGGTATCGACAGGCCAAGCGGAATGCGGCTCGGGCAGTGGCTGAAGCAAAAACTCGGGTGTGGGAGGAGTTCAGAGAGGCCATGGAAAAAGACTTTCGGACTGCCTCGAAGAGATTCTGGCAAACCGTCAGGCGTCTCAGGAGGGGAAAGCGGTGCTCTACCTGCACTGTGTATAGTGCTGGTGGAGCGCTGCTGACGTCGACTGAGAAAATTGTCAGGCGGTGGAAGGAATACTTCGAGGACCTCCTTAATCCCACTGACACGTCTTCCGAGGAGGAAGCAGAGTCTGGGGATGAGGGGAATGACCCGCCGGGGGCGAGGTCACTGAGGCAGTTAAACAACTCCTTGGTGGCAGAGCCCCTGGTGTTGATGAGGTCCGCCCCGAGTTCCTGAAGGCTCTGGACGTTGTGGGGCTGTCTTGGTTGACACGCCTCTGCATTGTTGCGTGGAGATCAGGGGCAGTACCTGTGGACTGGCAGACCGGGGTGGTGGTCCCCATCTTTAAGAAAGGGGACCGGAGGGTGTGTTCCAACTACAGGGGGATCACACTCCTCAGCCTCCCTGGGAAAGTCTATGCCAGGGTGCTGGAAAGGAGAGTTCGTCCGCTAGTCGAACCTCGGATACAGGTGGAACAATGCGGTTTTCGTCCTGGTCGCGGAACACTGGACCAGCTCTTTATCCTCTCGAGGATACTTGAGGGTGCATGGGAGTTTGCCCAACCAGTCTACATGTGTTTTGTGGACTTGGAGAAGGCATTCGACCGTGTCCCTCGGGGTGTCCTGTGGGAGGTGTTGCGGGAATATGGGGTGTCTGGCCCATTGCTACGGGCCATTCGATCCCTATACAACAGTTGCAAGAGCTTGGTTCGCATTGCCGGCAATAAGTCTGACTCGTTCCCGGTGGGTGATGGGCTCCGCCAGGGCTGCCCTTTGTCTCCGGTTCTGTTCATACTTTTTATGGACAGGATTTCTAGGCGCAGCTAAGTGGCGGAGGGCTTTCGCTTTGGTGGCCTCAGAATCTCGTCTCTGATTTTTGCGGATGATGTTGTTCTGTTGGCTTCATCGGGTGAGGGCCTCCAGCTCGCACTGGAGCAGTTTGCAGCCGAGTGTGAAGCAGCGGGAATGAGGATCAGCACCTCCAAATCTGAGGCCATGGTTCTCAGCCGGAAAAGGGTGGAGTGCCCACTCCGGGTCGGGGATGAGTTCCTGCCCCAAGTGGAGGAGTTCAAGTATCTCTGCGCCTTGTTCGCGAGTGATGGGAGAAGGGAGCCGGAGATCGACAGACGGATTGGGGCTGCAGCTGCAGTAATGCGGACGCTGCACCGGTCCGTCGTGGTGAAGAAGGAGCTGAGTGATAGGGATAGATAGATAGGGATAGAGATAGGGTGAGAAGTTCGGCCATCCGGGAGGGGCTCAGAGTAGAGCAGCTGCTGCTCCACATCGAAAGGAGCCAGCTGATCTGGTTCGGGCATTTGACAAGGATGCCCCCTGGGCGCCTCCTGGGTGAGGTGTTCCAGGCATGTCCCACCGGGAGGAGGCCCCGGGGCAGACCCAGGACACGCTGGAGAAATTATATCTCTCGGCTGGCCTGGGAACGCCTTGGTGTTCCCCCGGATAAGCTGGAGGTGGCGGCTGGGGAGAGGGAGGTCTGGGCCTCTTTGCTTAGGCTGCTGCCCCCGCGACCCGACCTCGGATAAAGCGGATGAAGATAGATGGATGGATGGATGGATGGAGTCTAATATTATTGGAGATGTGCCTGTTTGTCATAAAACCAGACATCCAAACATCAGAGTTACCTCATCAGATCCAAGTGTGACATCAGCTGACACTCTTTACAGGAGATTCCATCTGAACTCTGTGGAGCCTGATCTGGTTTGTAAGTCTGACCCTGAAACCAGAAGAGGATCTTTCTGTCTCTTCAGATTCACTGTGATCCAGTGCAGTCCGTCTTGCAGGATCGCGCTGATGTTTGCACAGAGCAGATAATGAAGTGAATGTTTTTGCACATTGGTAACAGTGAAACAGTTTATTTACAGTGAGGGATCGTTTATGTTCGGATTATAAACTGAGATTCTTAAAGCTCTTGTCACACTGTTATTAAGTTCACTTCAATATGTCGAAGTTCATGGCAATCACGAGTCCCTGAATGAGAAACTTCTGTCACAGTGTCTATAGTTGTATGGTTTCTCTCCTGTGTGGACTCATTATGCAGGTAACCTGCAGTGGTGAAGGATGACCCACACTGGTCACACACGTGCTTTTTAACCCCACTGTGAATGACTTCATGTCGTTTTAATTCACTTGGTTTGGAGAAGCCTCTCCCACATTCTTTGCAGTAGTTCATTTTGTCTCCAGTGTGTCTACGCTGATGTATTTTCAGGCTTTCTGGTAATTGAAAGTTTTTCCACAAAGGTCACAGTGAAACTCTTTCCCACCACCACAGTGACGACAGGGTTGAGAATTGAATCCATCTGTGTCGCTCTGCTCCTAAACAAAGACACAAACACAGTAAGTCAGGGAATTCCTTCAACATTTTTATCCTGAACATCGCCTGAAACAAAGAGCATCTCCCAATTTAATGTATTTGATGTAGAGGAACAGCAACAAGCACTGGTACTGTATACGTTTTCTACAGTACCAGTTTTTCTTCCCACTGTCACCAAAGTGCTTGCTCATAGGGGGTCATATGATTGTTGGGATTTTCTCTGTATCTATTATTGTAGAATCTACTGTACAATATAAAACACCTTGAGGCGACTGTTGTTGTGATTTGGCGTTATATAAATAAAATTGAATTGAATCTTGAAAATTGATGACTATGTCATAAATTGCAGGGACAAGGTTAAAAACTTGGGCGTGTGGTTCGACATGGCACTCCCCTTCGAGTCTCATGTAAAAGAGACAACAAAGACCGCCTTTTGTCATTTGAGGAACATAGCTAAAATCAGACAAGTTTTATCAAACTACACTGCAGAGGTTCTTCTCCACGCATTTGTGTCTTCGCGTATCGATTATGGTAACGCTCTCCTTTCTGGCCTACCAAAGAAAGGTTTTAGAGGTTTACAGATGGTGCAAAATGCAGCTGCTCACATTTGAACTAAAACTGGAACATTTGAGCACAATACCCCTGCATTGAAATCACTTCATTGGCTACCTTGTGAGGTTCGACAGATTTTAAGGTCCTGCTGCTCACCTACAAGGCTTTAAATGGTTTGGCACCTTCATACCTCTCTGATCTTTTGAACCCTTATGTTCCATCCCATGCTCTCCGATCCCAGGATTCTGGTCATTCAAAAGTTCCTAGAGCCAGAAAAATAACTATTGGGGGAGCGTGCTTTTTCTTTTCCTGCCCCGTTTTTGTGGAACAACCTCCCTCAAGATATTAGTGGAGCCTCTGTGAAGGTTTTTAAAGCTAAGTTGAAGACCCACTAGTTCACCCTATCCTACACATCTTAATTATTGTTTTTAACTTTTATTGCTATGCATCACTTTCATTTATTTCTTTATTTTTAAATAGCTGTACAGAACTTTGTCTGAAAGCACGTCATAAATAAAGTTCTTCTTCTTATGTTTTTGTTTCTTTGTTTTCTGTTTACTTTTTTATTTTGATTAGAGAAAAGGTGAGCCTTAGTCCTATTAACCTATAACAACTGTGATACTTGCTTCTACTAATAACACTCAGCTTACTGGACGAAAATAACGCATTTTTTCAATCAGTTCATCCAATATAACTCCATAAGTTTACTGATCTGACTTGTTCCAAACACTCAGTCTAAAATAAGAAGATAATAATATAAATACATACCTCACAGTAACTGCACTTGTAGAGTTACTTTCTGGTGTGGATCTTTTGGTGTTTTCTCAGGGAATGTGGAGATTTGAAAGTCTTATCACACAGGTCACATTTATAAGGTCTCTCCTCATTGTGGGTAAACATGTGTTGTTGTAATTCTCCAGCTGTTGTAAAGAGTTTTCCACACTGATCACAGAAATAAACATTATGTCCAGTGTGACTGCGTAAGTGTAGATTTCGTGACTCTATACGGCGGAATGTTTTTCCACAAAAATCACAGGGGTACGCTTTGCTTCCAGAGTGGGTAACTTGATGACGCTTTAAGTTTTTACTGTGAGCAAAAGCTTTACCACACTGATCACAGCTGTACGCTTTAACTCCACTGTGGACGAGTTGGTGTGTTTTCAAGCCTCCAGGCAGGGTAAAAGATTTTCCACACAAGTCACAGCTGTACGCTTTAATTCCACTGTGGATGATTTGGTGTCTTTTCAGGTTTTGAGCTCGGGTAAAATTCTTCCCACACTCGTCACAACTGTATTTCTTCTCTCCCTTTCTTCTGTGAGGTTTGTCGGCCTCCTGAGAGCGCTCACTTCTCGCTCCATGTTGGTCCTGCAGTGACAGAGATACAAACAGAGGCAGTGAGTGAAATGCAGTCGTGGAACAAACTGAAACTCCATTAGTGGAATCAAAGAGGTCAAGAAACACGTTGTAGGTGTGTTACCACCACCTTCTGGTGATAGTTTCCCACTACAATGATGTGCTACAATAAGACTTGTCAAAGGGGAAAATCTTTTATGTCATAAAAATATTGTGAGTTCAACTGATGATGTTGTTGTTGTTGTTTCAATGTGTGCTGATAAAATATGATCTTTGTATTTTCTTGTAACTTCTGTGGTTTTTGTTTGTGAATGTAGCTTCTGTATGTGTGGAGGAGCCCAGGATGGAAAAGATAAAGCTGCTGTTAACAACCAGCTGTGCACACAGTTTCAATAACAGTGTAGCTGAGATACTTTTCTCACCTCCTGTGTTGAAGTCATTGTTTCCTCTGTAGTGGCTGAGCTGAGTCCAAATGGCTGAAACTGTTCCTCTGCTGCTCCACCAGACTCTTCTCCTCCTGTTACTCAGCTGGGACACAAAAGTATAGATATGTATTTTATCCCTGACAAGAAGAAGCAGAGCAAATAAACATTACTACACTCATCAGTAACAATACCTATGAAGGAGGGGTGGAGCAGAACCGGAATACAGTATTCGGAAAGGCACAAAAAACAGCTGAGTTTCCTTGAGAGATTGCAGAACAGTACTGGATGAGTGAGTGACGTGTGAAAGAGGTGACTGACACAGGCTGCTCCACACAGCGACAGAGACGGCTCGGCTGAGCGAAAAAAAACACTGAACTGCATCACTATTTTTGTTCAATAGATTTTTTGGACCTTAACTGTGTTCTGGAGGCAGTTTATAGGTTTCGCGAAGATCGGGAGATTATTTCATTACGCTGCACTATTGACATCTGCATTCGGGTGCTCTTATGTTCACTCTGTTTACGTAGCTCTGTTAGCTTGGTAATTTAGACAACAGGCTGTTGACAGAGTAACGATCAAGTTCGGTAAAGAAGGTTAAAACAATGATTGTGTCGAATGTATGCACTTGTGCGAGCTATATGGTACATTTAGGTTACTTAGGTATTTCAACCTATGCTAAGGTTAACCTTAGTTGTTGGTTTAACCATGGTTGAGGCAATGGCTGTTATGTTATTTTCTTTTCAGTGACGTTACATGTTCATTGCTGGATTTATGGAAAGAAAAAAAATCAACTAATACTGTCTATCCATAGTTGCTATAATGGATACAATTAAAGAATACTTACACTATAACATTAATTACAAGCGTAACACAAAAAATTGATTTTTATGCCCAGCTTGAATTTTACTCAAATACAAATACAAATACTTTTCCCCCCTCAATAAATACAAATGCAGATACTGGCTGCTTTGCACATCTCTACTATGAAGCTTCAAGGTGAAATCCCAGGAGCAACTACAAAAAGAAAGTCATCAGCTGCCTACAAGAACTTGAAAGGGAAAAAGCCACTGAGTAGGGCTGGGCGATATGGCCTAAAATTCATAAGGTGATATAATTTGAAGCATGTGCGGTAACGATATATATCGTGATATATTCTTTTCTTCTGTATAACGTATTTTCCACACTAAAAATCCTTTAATTTTCTCAAAAATCGAGAGTGTGCCTTACGTATGAATTCTGGTTGTGCTTACTGACCTCGAACCGATTTCTGCGTGCAGAAATCTGTTAAAAAATGTTTTAGTACAACTTTGGTAAGCCGCACAGCTTGATGGATAATCAGAGCATTATGGCTGCCGTAGTGAAAAGCTTCGCGGAGTAATCTGGGTCCAAAACTCCGTCAACTTCAGGTCCCAAAGTCAAACAAATACTAAGAGTTAAAAACGGTCTAAATTCTTTCATCTTTAATTAAATCATCAGCTTTGCTGCTTTATCGGGTGTAACAATTAAGTTTTACATCGATGCATCCATGAAAACAGAATTTATTAAATTTAACAGAGATAGAAGTTAACAGGAAGTTAGCTCGCTAGTTTACACCTAAACATGACATGTTCTAAGAGATTTTTGAAACTAATTCAAACGTACAGCTCTGCTATCACTTCCAACATAAATGAAGACAGAAAACTAAACAGCAGTGGCCTTTGCAGGGTTACTGAAGTCTGACTACCTGGTATATAATGTTGTGCTACATGACTGCTAGCGACACAGCTATGTTAGCATAACATTAGCACAATGAAGCTGGAGGATGAACGCCAACTTTTTTTCCACTCATTAAAAGTTAACGTGAGGGATTCTGGTGGTCAGGGACAAATGCAATCGTATAGCAGGATGCTGTACACGGGCCAAACTTCAGTCAGGAGAACAACTGAGATCATTCATCCACAATACGAGGTTAGTCATTAATATACTGCAACAACATGGGAACAGAGCAGCTGCGAGAGAATTCAACATTAATGAATCAATGTTACGGAAGTGGAGGAAGCGCAGTTTTTGGCTTTCCCCAAATTTCAAAAGTGCTTCATCTCTTTGCTGTGACTGTCGCCATAATTTGCAGATGATAATGGTTTTAGCCGCTGCGATGCTTTCGACCACAACAGGCGCAGCTTGATGACATCATCAACATGCACTATCGCGATAGAGCGATATAGTCAAAATCTCTATCGTTGGTCAAGTTTATATTGTTTCTATCGTATATCGTTTATATCGCCCACCCCTACCACTGAGCTCCCTGCATACCACCACCTTTACCCAGGGGATGCTACACCCTGTATATATTTCAAAATAAAAAATAAAAAAAAGCTCAGTTTCCTACAATGACAGCACCCGGTTAGTTTTAATATTACTCTTATTATTCTTTCTGGGTCACAAAATAAACGTTTAACATCTTTGTTGTCTTTCACTACTCGTTCCTGAGTAAATCGGTTTGGCTGAGATTAAAGTTATAGTTTTTACACAGCTGAATAAACGTCAAGCAGACAACTGATTATCAGAAGTGTGAGATGCTCGAGAATATACTCCGATGTAGACGGCCGAGTTTATTAAACTCCACCGAAACAATCTGCAAATGTAATTAAAATGTAATAAAAATGGTAAAATGGTAAATGGCCTGTATTTGTATAGTGCTTTACTAGTCCCTAAGGACCCCAATTGACCACATTCCTATAACGATCCCACACACATTAGGTGGTGCTCCATTATAACACAAAATTCCTGTATTTAACACATCACCAAGACCATCTGTGACAGCGTTCATGTTTTACAACAACTAAAAGGGAAACAGAAAATACACACTGATATATTACATACTTACGAATTTATAAGTTAAATATACAGTACAATAACCAAGCTGTTATCAACCATCATTAACTATTAAACCTGCATTTTTGTTGAAGCAGTCTTCAGAAATGGGAAATTATTACATTCAGAAATCACATAATTTCCACATTCATGGCTGCATCAGCAGATATTCAAAAATACATAATTAAAATCACCTTGTTACCTGCAAACATTAAACGTGTTCTCAGGTACATTTGTGATCATTTTCAAGTAATGTGACATTTTCTCCCAAAATCACAATACCATCTCATTCCTTTTTGTAGAGGCAGGCATTTTAAAATGTTTACATTTTTATGTCTTTATTTATTTAACTTTTTTACAATCCCAACCAGCACAGTCACTGGGTACTTGGGCTGCACGATTTTGCATAAAATGAGAATCACAATTTTTTGGCTTAGAATTGAGATCACGATTCTCTCACGATTTTCTTTTCCAGTATAAATATTTATTGCACTTATTAACTGCACATCAACTTCGTAACAGTTGAGACTGAACATAAAAACAATAAATAAACATAAAAACAACAAATGTCTCACGTTTTGTTGTTGCCACAAAATGTTGTACTGCTTGAAATTCCGTCTCCACCGTTGCTCGACGCTGCGTGTATAGAGCAGGTAGTGCAACAATAGAAAAATAGTTGCGGGACAGCACTGTGTAGCGTTTGTCTAGGGTGTTGATCATTTTCCTAAATCCCTCGTTTTGCACAGTGTTGATGGGAGCCATATCTTTGGTCAGGTGATAAGTGATAGCCTCCGTAATGTCTTTGTGCCTGCGGGAGTTCGACGGGTATAGGGAAGCGCTGTACAAGTTTCCCGTTATTGGTGTTTGGGTGGTGGACCGGGACGGATTTTCTCCTGTCACTTTCTCATCATCCCCGACGTGCTCTCCGTTGTTTTTTCCCTGCTAATTTTAGCATCACACGGCACAGCTTCTGTATCACGTGGTATAAGGCTCCGCCCTCGTCATTTGTTGAGCAGGAAGAGTGAGCGCTTGTTTTCATGCAGATTACGTCCCGGATCAAAATGCGGTACAATCGTCGTCGTCTTTTTTTTTTTTTTTTTTTTTAAATCGTTGTCATTTGGAAATGAGATCGCACATAAGTATGAATCGAGATCGCGATTTTCTAACGATTAATCGTGCAGCCCTACTGGGTACTTTCGTGATTGTTTTCCTTCTCTATAAGGGACAGGTTCAAAGGTTAAAGGTCTCTCTTACTTTCAGTGCTGCCACATGTGGATTTAAGTCCGCACTGCACTGTGTGTGTCTGTCTCCTGATTCAGTAAAACACGTGCAGCTCTACCAAAATGTGGGCGCATCACAGTTTTTTGGCCTCGTCTTATCTATTTATCTTATCGGTATACAAGACTCGCAACAATACAAATGGAAAATGTAATGTTAGTGTCATGTTGTTCAACAATTTCTACAAGAAAGCGGCTGGACTTCTTTAAGTTTGGTAAAACACGTTTCACCGCTCATACATATGGGGCGCCGTTTGTAAAGTGAAACATGCTGAAATTAACGGCAACATTTTTGCACATTTAGCTCAAAAACTTACAAAAACATATTTTTTCGAGTAATTTTTTACAACATTTAGTAAAATATTTGTAACTTTTCATCAAATGCTAAATCTAAATGCTAAATGTTAAATCTAAATGCTAAATGTTAAATCTAAATGCTAAATGTTAAACCTAAATATTTAGGCTAATATGCAAATTTATTGTACGGATCAACGGAAATACCAAAATAAAAGCTTCCCGAAAACCTCCGGTGCAAAATTGTGTCTGTTCTCCTCCTCACTTCTCCCCGCCATGTGCTGCTTCACTTCTTGCCTACGAGCATGTGCTGCAGCGATTGTGAAGTGAAGACTGCAGCTGCTAAGAGTGCACTACTGCTGAACCTTTGGATGGCCGACAAAACGGATCTTCTGATGTTTTCAGCTAAATCGCCGGACTTGCTTTCTCATGGTCGGGTTATGGCTGAATTCCAGTGGAATGACGGTCCCGCCATAATAGACGTTCCAGCCATGTGTTCCAGCCCTAAACCTAACCTTATTCCTAACCTTTACTAGCAGTTAAATGACGTAAAATAGTGTTTTCCAAATCGATTTTTAGAAAATGAACGAACATGTGTAGATTGAGTCCAAACGGTTCTCATGTGCTCTCCTTTTTCCGATGCCGTAATTTAGGAACGTGTTGGGTACCCGAAAGCATAAAATGTTGACAATTTGTCACCTAGCGAAAATTATTACGCTTTGGGAGTGAGAACGTGTCTGACCACTACCGGCACACTTTTGCACCGCAGGTTTTCGGAAAGCTTTTATTTTGGTATTTCCGCTGATCCGTGCAATAAATTTGGATGTTAGCGTAAACATTTAGATTTAACATTTAGATTTAACATTTAATATTTAGATTTAACATTTAAAATTCTTTTTTAAATATGAAAAGTTACAAATATTTTACTAAATGTTGTAAAAAAATGACTTGTTTTGAGCTAAATGTGGAAAAATGTTGCCGTTAATTTCAGCATGTTTCACTTTACAAACGGCGCCCCATACATACAAACCATTACGACGGAATTATAGAAAACACTGCATCAAAAACACAAAAAAGTTGTTTCAGACATGTTGATCTCAGCAAAGGAGAATCACACCAAAACTTTCTTTGTGAGTACGGGCAGCTGCACCTAAAGGCACAATGAATAGCGAGCACACATTGAACCGTACATAACGCTGTAGGGGCGTAAGGTCTTTTAATCGTGGATGTAGTCAACGCGGTAAATAGAAATGAGGCTGTAGAGGTTTGGTGCAGGCAGAAAAACAGCTGCAGGGACAATGAAAAGACTTTTCTGCTCCAACTTCTCCCAGCATGCTGAGCTAATGGTTAGTTGGTGTTTTTCTCCAAACACTCTCTCGCTCTTCTCTCAACGTGTTCACAATAAACTGTGAACAGACACCGAGGAGAGCAGCAGAAGACCTCATTCAGGAGCTAAACTCAACATGAACTGAACTCACAGTAAAGTTAGCTCGGTGCTTACCTTTAGATGAGCCCACAAACCGAGAGAAACTCCGCGATGAAGCTGCAACTCTTTCCAAACACAGGAAACAGATCAGGGAGCAGAGACCCACGTGGTTCACGCTGATCGCAGCTACGATCCAGGAGACAAGGGTGGGCAGATCGATGCAGATATCGATCAGGACGTTGGTAGTGGTTTATGATCGATACTTTAGTTTGTTTCTCTCCTCTAAGTTCACTACTTTACTCCCGTTTCATGAAAAAGCAGCTCTCTCTGCTCGACTCCTCTCTTGCACACATGCTTTGCTCCGCCCCATTTTCTGCTCTGCTGTGATTCGTTGCTGTGCGGTCACGTGACTCAGAAGCTACATTTGGGGGGTGTCCAAATTCATGAGCCGCGTCCTCTTTTTTTTTTTTTTTTTTTTTTTTAAAATAAACTTTATTAAGAAACAATATACTGAACATGTATACAACCAGAACAAAATTAATATATGCCAGGGGGTGTGATACAAAGAATTACAAACATTCAAATAATTTGTAATTACTACAAATAGTAATGTCTGTGAAGGTTCTCAGTCATCCAGGTCATCGTGGTCAAAGGAGCTTGCAAAGAAAAGCGTCTGGAAAAGTCCAGATGCTTTTCTTTGCAAGCTCCTTTGACCACAAATAGTAATAGTTTTCATAGCCTTTTTGTTGAGTGATCCACTAATCAATTTTATGTAACATAAAACATCATTAAAGTAATGTTTAAAATTAGGTTTTTTGTTACTGTATTTGCATTTGTGAAAATAAAATTGAGCTAAGATAACTAACAAGTTTATTATAAAGTAAGCATCTTCTTTTTTTTTGCCTTCGAAAGAAACAAAATACAAGATTTTCCCATTTCACAGTAAAGTCTTTATAGAGATGTCCAGCAATGAATCTACTGAAGTCTTTCCAAAATGTTCTAGCGTATGAACAGATCCAGAAAAGGTGTTGCACAGTCTCAGGATGGCTTCCACAAAATCCACAGTTCACATTTATGTCCCTTTTGAACTTTGTCACGTAATGATTAGCAGGATAAAATTTATGCAGTATTTTAAATGATACTTCCTTCACTTTATTCGTTACCAGTTACTTGTTAGGAATTGTCCATACTCTTTTCCAGTTAATGTCACTGACAAAGAAATTCCAATAAGAGACCACATGTGGAATAGTTGGAGATTCTGTCTGGAACAAAGCACGGATATTCTTATTACTTTTACTACGGTTTGTTAGACAGATTCTTCCTATGTGTGAATCTAAAGGGTTGGGGAGAGAAACAGATGATATGCAAGGTTGAATACCTTTAAAAAGCATTATAATATCCTGTAGGTATTGCATCAAATAATATGGCATATTCTTTGGGTGTGGCTGGAAATTTATAGGTGTTTAAGAATTCTGAATAGGACAAAGCTGCCCATTAGGATTAAACAGCTGATTCACTAAAACAATCCGTTTCTCAACCCACCTAGAAAAAAAAAGATTTATTTTCATACACTATGTTCCTATTATTCCAAATTGAATACGTATGGGGTGTAAAGTTGTGTTTATATATAAGGGACCAAGCTAATAGAACTTGTTTGTGAAGCATCGAAAGGTTTTCTGGAAGCTTATCTATATTATAATCACAACCTAAGATAACTTAGACCACCAAACTTCCAAATGGATACCGGATTTTTAAGAAAATGTTTAGCCCAATTAATCTTAAATGTATTGTTTAGAGTAGTAAAATCCAAAACATTGAGACCACCGTGTTCATAGTCATTCATCAATACACTTTTTCTGATGTAATGTGTCCTGTTTTTCCAGAGCAAGTTGAAGAGCATTCGGTCGATATCCTTACAAGTTTTGCCGTCCACATGCAGAGAAATTGCTGCATAAGTCAGTCGACACAGACCTTCTGCTTTTGAGAGCAATACCCTTCCTCTTAAACTTAAATCTCTCTGCAACCATTGATTTAATTTGGTTTGAGATTTTTTAATAATTGGGGGACAATTTAGTAAAATTCTGTCTTTTGGATCTTTGCAGATAATCAGACCTAAATATGTTGCTTCATTTTTAACTGTTATATTACAAATACTCTGAACATTACACTCTTTGACAGGCAATAATTGACATTTATTTAAGTTTAGGACCAATCCAGACCCTTTTGAGAAATCCTCTATTACGTGTAAAGCAATTGGCACTTGGCTGGCATTTTTAAGAAAAATTGTGGTATCATCTGCCAATTGACTGATGACAATCTCTCTGTCTGCTATGTTTATACCCTTCACAGGGCTATTCGAAATATGAGAGGCAAGAATTTGGGTGCAAAGTAAAAAAAGATAAGGGCTAATCAGGCAACCCTGGTGTACCCCTCGATTAAGACTAAAACGAGAAGTGGTGCCATTTTTCATTCTAATAGAACTATGAGCATTGGAATACAGAGTTTTGATAGCTCTGCAGAAGATATCACCAAAACCAAATTTCTGAAGTGTAAGAAATAGAAATTCATCCTCAATTGAGTCAAAGGCTTTATAGAAGTCCAGGAGAAGGATAAATGAGTCATCAGATATAGGGCTTTGGAGTTGACGTCACGCCGCAATGCATTGTGGGAGCGCAGCGCTTCATTTTCGGGGTCTACGAATCAAAACAAACACACTGTGTTGGAACAACGACTACAAGAAAGATGCTTAAAAGCAGCTCAAAAGAGAACGGACTGTATAGAGACCGATTGCGTCCAGAGGCGAAGCAGCTGTACTTGCAGAAAATAGCGTGCATTGGAAATGTGGACCCATATGAAATACGGCCGTGGAGTAGAAACCCTGAAGACCAACCGCTATTGACGTAGCCTGACATATTTTCGTACCTTGTCTGTGGAGTCAGCGCATACAAGTTGTCATTCAAACAAAGGTAAGTCAGCTTGAGCACTGATTTATTCATATTTATTATAAATAATCCTAATTATGAATCTTGCTTCCATGTTTGTATCCTGTGTCACTAAAAATACATTTTATTTTAGTTTTATATATTGATTAATGACCTGCAGAATCTCCTTATCATACTAAGTGATTCATAATTGTCACTTTATGCTTTCTCCATCTTGAAAGTGATGACATCCTTGCATTACATACTTTAGGTTCATTTTCTGCAGGCAGGTTTCTGACAGAGAACAGGCAGATTTACACTGTAACATGCAGCGTTCTATAGATGGACACATAAAGAAATGAAAAATTACATGTACTGTATGTGCTAACTTTCTAAACACTTTGTTACATTTATGATAAAGTAGATAAAACACATTTGTGTCGGCCATGGCTCATTAGTTCTTGTCTTTAAATGAACTTTGTCTGTGTGTGTTTCAGGTCCTACACTCTCAAAGACTGAATGAACCAGCATTGCAGCCATGGGTCACTGTGAGCATCACAGGGAAGGTTGAAGCCGCCCACTGCACCTATATGGCCAGAGTCGCGGAGACCTGCAGCCATGTCCCTGCTCTTTTAATGTAGAAGCAACAGTGTTGATCCGTGGCACAAGGACTGTTACAGATGAAACCTGCATACTGGGTTTTGCTGGGTAATATGACCAATATACAGCCAGAGGTTGGCCATAAGATAGACTTCTCCTCTTCAGCTGCCCAAAAAAAGGCTCTCAATCAAAACATAAACAGACCATCTGTAGTGACAGGGAAAAGGAGCCGTCCTCAAAACAGAAAAATCCCACCTGCTACTTGGAGGAGTTGTCACCGCTATTGGATACTTTGCTGGAACACAGTAAAGCTGTGGGTTGTGGGAATGACCCATAATGTTTTATCTAGGGGTCTAGATTTATGCCTGTAGTACACTGCCGTGTAAATAATTTGCATTTACTGAATATGTACTGACTGAGTACCACTGTTCAAAAGTTGAATAAAGAAACAAACTAATTTTTGCCTCTTTTTTTTTTTTATTAAAACCACCTTATAGAACATCACATCTGTTACAATGATGATGTCATTTATAGTTTACAAATGACAAAATGTTTACACAAAATCATGACAGTGTTTACATGATATCACCCACTACAAACACTACTTTATTTACTGTATCTTTTGAAAAAATACAGCAATTTCAACAACACAAGACTTAAGAATATTTAACAGGAGCAGGTTTCATTTTTCCCTGGTTTTATTATCACACTGTTCACCAAAACGCAGCAAACCTTCACCATCTTATCCAGAAGGGTCACCTCTTCACCCTCACATGGAAGAAGTAATCTGATTGGCATGGTGGTATGTTTGAAGCAGGTCCCTTGTGTAGCGCTGGAACCCAGTCATGATGTGCTTCATCCATTTCATCGGCTGGTTTGCTGCAATAATGCCAAATAATTAGCAACTCTATAAATAGAAGGTAGTTCTGCAAAATCATTCAGTAGGATGTTTGTTCTAATTTGCTATGAGCTCAGAGCGCATCGAAAATAAAACTAATAGGCTATAAAGAGTGATATGAACATATTTAGAACTTACCGGAATGAAAATGTCAGGAGCATCAACAGATATTTGGAGATGGAAGAGAACTGGATATCAGCTCGTCTCACAGCTGCTATCCAGGCTAGACGCCTTCGTTTGGTAACATCGATACACGAGCTGCCTCATGTTGCTTCCGGGTTGGGAAAGAATTAAAAGATAAACCCTTTTCAAGCTTATTCTCTTGCCGGTCATGCGATCGAACATTGCAGACGACCACACAGCAAGAACGAACCATGGCTGTTGTGTGTGCCTTCGCTCCCTCTTCACTTGCGCTAGACCCCCAAAATGGCGGATCGGTCCAAAATCCTTTCCACGCCCACCCCCGTGACATCACGCTCCAAAGCCCTATTAATGCTGAGTAGTCCAGAATATCCAAGACGAGTCTAATATTGTCCCCATTACCAGTCTTGGCAGCCGGGGGTCAGTCAGTTCACTACCTAAACGCATAGTGAGGGTGTGCTAGGAACGTCTAGCAGAGGCCCCAGTCCACGAGATCTTCAACGCACACCTCCGGCAGAGCTTCAACAGCATTCCGAGGGAGACTGGGGACATTGAGTCCCAATGGACCATGTTCAGCGTCTCCATTGCCGAAGCTGCTGCATTGAGCTGCGGCCGCAAGGTGGTTGGTGCCTGCCGTGGTGGTAATCCCCGAACCAAATGGTGGACACCAGAGGTGAAGGGAGCCACCAGGCTGAAGAAGGAGTCCTATCGGGCTTGGTTAGCCTGTGGGACTCCGGAGGCAGCCGACAGGTATCGACAGGCCAAGCGGAATGCGGCTCGGGCAGTGGCTGAAGCAAAAACTCGGGTGTGGGAGGAGTTCAGAGAGGCCATGGAAAAAGACTTTCGGACTGCCTCGAAGAGATTCTGGCAAACCGTCAGGCGTCTCAGGAGGGGAAAGCGGTGCTCTACCTGCACTGTGTATAGTGCTGGTGGAGCGCTGCTGACGTCGACTGAGAAAATTGTCAGGCGGTGGAAGGAATACTTCGAGGACCTCCTTAATCCCACTGACACGTCTTCCGAGGAGGAAGCAGAGTCTGGGGATGAGGGGAATGACCCGCCGGGGGCGAGGTCACTGAGGCAGTTAAACAACTCCTTGGTGGCAGAGCCCCTGGTGTTGATGAGGTCCGCCCCGAGTTCCTGAAGGCTCTGGACGTTGTGGGGCTGTCTTGGTTGACACGCCTCTGCATTGTTGCGTGGAGATCAGGGGCAGTACCTGTGGACTGGCAGACCGGGGGTGGTGGTCCCCATCTTTAAGAAAGGGGACCGGAGGGTGTGTTCCAACTACAGGGGGATCACACTCCTCAGCCTCCCTGGGAAAGTCTATGCCAGGGTGCTGGAAAGGAGAGTTCGTCCGCTAGTCGAACCTCGGATACAGGTGGAACAATGCGGTTTTCGTCCTGGTCGCGGAACACTGGACCAGCTCTTTATCCTCTCGAGGATACTTGAGGGTGCATGGGAGTTTGCCCAACCAGTCTACATGTGTTTTGTGGACTTGGAGAAGGCATTCGACCGTGTCCCTCGGGGTGTCCTGTGGGAGGTGTTGCGGGAATATGGGGTGTCTGGCCCATTGCTACGGGCCATTCGATCCCTATACAACAGTTGCAAGAGCTTGGTTCGCATTGCCGGCAATAAGTCTGACTCGTTCCCGGTGGGTGATGGGCTCCGCCAGGGCTGCCCTTTGTCTCCGGTTCTGTTCATACTTTTTATGGACAGGATTTCTAGGCGCAGCTAAGTGGCGGAGGGCTTTCGCTTTGGTGGCCTCAGAATCTCGTCTCTGATTTTTGCGGATGATGTTGTTCTGTTGGCTTCATCGGGTGAGGGCCTCCAGCTCGCACTGGAGCAGTTTGCAGCCGAGTGTGAAGCAGCGGGAATGAGGATCAGCACCTCCAAATCTGAGGCCATGGTTCTCAGCCGGAAAAGGGTGGAGTGCCCACTCCGGGTCGGGGATGAGTTCCTGCCCCAAGTGGAGGAGTTCAAGTATCTCTGCGCCTTGTTCGCGAGTGATGGGAGAAGGGAGCCGGAGATCGACAGACGGATTGGGGCTGCAGCTGCAGTAATGCGGACGCTGCACCGGTCCGTCGTGGTGAAGAAGGAGCTGAGTGATAGGGATAGATAGATAGGGATAGAGATAGGGTGAGAAGTTCGGCCATCCGGGAGGGGCTCAGAGTAGAGCAGCTGCTGCTCCACATCGAAAGGAGCCAGCTGATCTGGTTCGGGCATTTGACAAGGATGCCCCCTGGGCGCCTCCTGGGTGAGGTGTTCCAGGCATGTCCCACCGGGAGGAGGCCCCGGGGCAGACCCAGGACACGCTGGAGAAATTATATCTCTCGGCTGGCCTGGGAACGCCTTGGTGTTCCCCCGGATAAGCTGGAGGTGGCGGCTGGGGAGAGGGAGGTCTGGGCCTCTTTGCTTAGGCTGCTGCCCCCGCGACCCGACCTCGGATAAAGCGGATGAAGATAGATGGATGGATGGATGGATGGAGTCTAATATTATTGGAGATGTGCCTGTTTGTCATAAAACCAGACATCCAAACATCAGAGTTACCTCATCAGATCCAAGTGTGACATCAGCTGACACTCTTTACAGGAGATTCCATCTGAACTCTGTGGAGCCTGATCTGGTTTGTAAGTCTGACCCTGAAACCAGAAGAGGATCTTTCTGTCTCTTCAGATTCACTGTGATCCAGTGCAGTCCGTCTGCAGGATCGCGCTGATGTTTGCACAGAGCAGATAATGAAGTGAATGTTTTTGCACATTGGTAACAGTGAAACAGTTTATTTACAGTGAGGGATCGTTTATGTTCGGATTATAAACTGAGATTCTTAAAGCTCTTGTCACACTGTTATTAAGTTCACTTCAATATGTCGAAGTTCATGGCAATCACGAGTACCTGAATGAGAAACTTCTGTCACAGTGTCTACAGTTGTATGGTTTCTCTCCTGTGTGGACTCATTATGCAGGTAACCTGCAGTGGTGAAGGATGACCCACACTGGTCACACACGTGCTTTTTAACCCCACTGTGAATGACTTCATGTCGTTTTAATTCACTTGGTTTGGAGAAGCCTCTCCCACATTCTTTGCAGTAGTTCATTTTGTCTCCAGTGTGTCTACGCTGATGTATTTTCAGGCTTTCTGGTAATTGAAAGTTTTTCCACAAAGGTCACAGTGAAACTCTTTCCCACCACCACAGTGACGACAGGGTTGAGAATTGAATCCATCTGTGTCGCTCTGCTTCTAAACAAAGACACAAACACAGTAAGTCAGGGAATTCCTTCAACATTTTTATCCTGAACATCGCCTGAAACAAAGAGCATCTCCCAATTTAACCCTTTACAGCCGATCGGAGCGGGCACGCTCTGTTTTGCGTAACTATTTTTAAATCCCAGTAGCACTGCAACCACGTAAGCTAGCGCAAAAATTTTTTTTGCATATGAAACCGGAGGAGTTGTACTTACATCTTATGCCATCAGCTTGTCCTAGGTCACGGTTTCCTTCCACATAAAGCTTTGCAAAAACTGCATAAAAAGCGCTTGCAGGAACAAAAACATAATATTCCAGAAACACGCTGTGCCGGTCCGATCAGCTGTTCATAACACTTCCTACGTTGGAATAGACGTCAGCGCAAACTTTTGCATTTCCGCCATTACCTGCCCGAAACCGGAAGTGACGTCATTTTCGCGGAAATGTAGTCGTTTTTACTATCAGGCCCTCAGAGCCTATACTCGTCTTTTTAAAAGTTATCTTTGACTTTATGACTTTCTGTGTCGTTTCTGGGATGCTTAGGACTCATATTGCACTGCTGGAAATAGTTTATTTTGATGCTGCTTTTTTGCAAATTTGCAGTATAATATTTATTTTCGTTTTTCCTGCAGTGTATAAAAATTGGTGTATTTCAAAAATAAAACTATGAAGACACTCAAAATAAATTTCCTGTGGTGGGAAACTATTTTGTGCAACTTTTTTGTATTTACAGTTTTGAGGGATAAGCCTCTTAAATTTCTCTAACTAGAAATATATGTTAAAAAAGCAAAAACGATTTTCAATTTTTTTTGTAGTTTATTGCACTTTTTTGCAATTTATGTAATTACTATGCACTTAATGAATACATATTATTAAAATCTGGGCTATAATGGTTGTATTGATGTATAGCAACTTGAAATGCTCCCAAAAATGGCTCCACAGCAGGTAAAAATATAATATAAGCTCTGGCGGACTTGGTTCTATGGTAGGTCTTAAAGGGTTAATGTATTTGATGTAGAGGAACAGCAACAAGCACTGGTACTGTATAAGTTTTCTACAGTACCAGTTTTTCCTTCCCACTGTCACCAAAGTGCTTGCTCATAGGGGGTCATATGATTGTTGGGATTTTCTCTGTATCTATTATTGTAGAATCTACTGTACAATATAAAACACCTTGAGGCGACTGTTGTTGTGATTTGGCATTATATAAATAAAATTGAATTGAGTCTTGAAAATTGATGACTATGTCATAAATCCAAGATGGCGCCGCGTATGGATGCCCTGGTGCTTCTGTGTGTTACTTCTGTGTTGTTTTTGTGCATTTCTTCTGTGTCTGGGCACTCCTCTGGATATTCTTACACCAGAGAAGAGCTTCTTAACTACAGGACTACAATACCTGTGGATCTATTTCCAATATTTGTCGCATCTGCTGCAGATTTACTGCAGACTCTGATCAGGAAAGTGAGACGCCGAAAGAGAGGGAAGCGAGCCGGCGCACTCGTGCGTCTGAGGAGACGCGGACTGCGAACTGCTCTTCCTGGGATCTTCCTTTCCAATGTACGCTCACTCGGGAATAAGATAGACGAGCTGGCCCTGATGAGAAGCATGAACAGAGATTTTGCCTCCTCCTGTGTCTTATGTTTTACGGAGTCGTGGCTCTGTGAGGACATCCCGGACTGCGCGCTCAAGCTGGAGGGCTTTCATCTGCTGCGCGCGGACCGGCAGGCCTCTTTCTCTGGTAAGACCAAAGGTGGAGGTGTCTGCTTCTACATTAATAGTAGCTGGTGCACAGATGTGACAGTGATTGCTCAGCACTGCTCTTCCTCTCTGGAATACCTTTTTATTCACTGCAAACCGTTTTATTCTCCGCGGGAGTTTGCTTCATTAATCCTGGCCGCTGTTTACATCCCGCCAGATGCGGATGCGCAGGCAGCTCAGTGCGCACTCGCGGAGCAGATACTGCACATGGAGCGGACATTCCCGGACTCTCTCATCATTGCTCTTGGGGACTTTAACAAAGCCAATCTGAGCCATGAGCTTCCCAAATACAAGCAGTATATTAAATGCCCGACCAGAGAGGAGAGGACATTAGACCACTGCTACAGCACGATCAGCGGGGCCTATCGTGCAGTGCCCCGCGCTTCACTCGGACTTTCTGACCACGTCATGATCCACCTAATCCCCGCGTACAGACAGAGGCTGAAGCTCTCCAAACCTGTCGTGAGGACAAAAAAAAACTGTGGAGCAACGAGGCTGTGGAGGAGCTTCGCACGTGTTTGGAGTCTACAGACTGGGACACAATGAAGGCTGCTTCTAACAGCTTGGACGAGTTTACGGACACTGTCACCTCCTATATCCACTTCTGTGAGGACAGCATTGTGCCATCACGCACCAGGGTGAGTTATAACAATGACAAACCCTGGTTTACTCCTAAACTCAAAAAGCTGTGGCTGGAAAAGAGAAAGGCGTTCAGAAGCGGAGACAGGGACTGCTACAGAGAGGCCAAGTACAGGTTCACTAAAGAAGTGGACATTGCTAAACATCAGCACTCTGAGAAGATGCAGCAGCAGATCTCAGAGAATGACTCTGCCTCTGTGTGGAAAGGTTTTAGGAATATCACAAACTACAAGCCTAAAACCCCCCACTCCACTGATGACTTGCTCTTGGCCAACACCCTTAACGACTTTTACTGCCGTTTTGACGAGCCATCAGGCAGCCTTCACACCTCCAACGGCCCCAACAATAGAGGCACTTTGGACACTAATTCCCCCACCTCTCCCCCCTCCATAGAGCCATCACCACCTTCAAACACTTCACCTACAACACCCCCCTCCTCACCCCACACAAAAGAGGATTTCACACCACCTCCTCCCACCACAACTCTTCATATTCATGAAGCAGATGTGAGGAAGCAGTTTAAGAGTCTGAATGCTCGAAAAGCTCCCGGCCCAGACGGTGTGTCTCCTGCCACCCTCAGACACTGTGCAAACGAGCTGGCCCCAGTGTTTTCTGGCATTTTCAACTCCTCACTGCAGGCATGTCATGTGCCTGCCTGCTTCAAGTCCTCTACCATAATCCCTGTCCCCAAGAAACCTAGGATCACTGGACTAAATGACTACAGACCCGTGGCTCTGACATCTGTGGTCATGAAGTCATTTGAGCGCCTAGTTCTCTCCCATCTCAAGACCCTCACGGCCCCCCTCCTGGACCCCCTGCAGTTTGCATACAGAGCCAACAGGTCTGTAGATGACGCCATCAACATGGCCCTACACTTCATCCTGCAGCATCTGGACTCCCCAGGAACCTACGCCAGGATCCTGTTTGTGGACTTCAGCTCTGCCTTCAACACCATCCTTCCAGACCATCTCCGAGGCAAGCTTTCCCAGACGAATGTGCCTGATCCCATCTGCCGGTGGATCACTGACTTCCTGACGGACAGGAAGCAGCATGTGAGGCTGGGAAAGAATATCTCGGACTCCCGGACCATCAGCACCGGCTCCCCTCAGGGCTGTGTTCTTTCTCCTCTGCTCTTCTCCCTGTACACCAACTGCTGCACCTCCACCCACCAGTCTGTCAAGCTAATCAAGTTTGCAGATGACACCACCGTTATTGGACTCATCTCGGACGGGGATGAGTCTGCCTACAGGAGGGAGGTTGAACGTCTGGTGTCTTGGTGCAGCCACAACAACCTGGTGCTGAATGCCCAGAAGACAGTGGAGATTATTGTGGACTTCAGGAAGCACACAGCCCCACTCCCCCCCATCATCCTGACTGACACCCCCATCACCTCTGTGGACTCATTCCGCTTCCTGGGTACCACCATCACTCAGGACCTGAAGTGGGAGCCCACCATCACCTCCGTCATCAAGAAAGCCCAGCAGAGGATGTACTTCCTGAGGCAGCTGAAGAAATTCAACCTGCCAACACGGACGATGATGCAATTCTACACTGCAATCATCGAGTCCATCCTCACCTCCTCCATCACCGTGTGGTACGCTGGAGCCACTATCAGGGACAAACAGAGACTGCAGCGTGTTGTGCGCTCTGCTGAGAAGGTGATTGGCTGTAGACTCCCATCTCTGCAGGACCTGTACACCTCCAGGACACTGCGGCGTGCAGCTCGAATTTCAGCTGACCCTTCTCACCCTGGACACAGTCTGTTTGACCCGCTCCCCTCAGGCAAGAGGCTCCGGTCCATTCGCACCAGAACCTCTCGCCATAAGAACAGTTTCTTCCCCTCTGCTGTTGAACACATGAACAATAAACGTACGACTGTTCCCACCACTAACACATGACCCTACGCTGTGTTCACTGCATCATTCCATGTTTTGGCACTGATCACCACCTGCACTCATGTATATATCTTTTTACGTAGCACTTTTAATTCTTATTCTTACTTTTATTTTTTCATATCTATTTAAGCGCAATTTATGACAGTATGTTTGCACTGAAGCACCGCAGCAATTTCCTAATGTTGTAAACCTGCTCAACATTTGGCAATAAAACCCTTTCTGATTCTGATTCTGAATTGCAGGAACAAGGTTAAAAACTTGGGCGTGTGGTTCGACATGGCGCTCTCCTTCGAGTCTCATGTAAAAGAGACAACAAAGACCGCCTTTTGTCATTTGAGGAACATAGCTAAAATCAGACAAGTTTTATCAAACTACACTGCAGAGGTTCTTCTCCACGCATTTGTGTCTTCGCGTATCGATTATGGTAACGCTCTCCTTTCTGGGCTACCAAAGAAAGGTTTTAGAGGTTTACAGATGGTGCAAAATGCAGCTGCTCACATTTGAACTAAAACTGGAACATTTGAGCACAATACCCCTGCATTGAAATCACTTCATTGGCTACCTTGTGAGGTTCGACAGATTTTAAGGTCCTGCTGCTCACCTACAAGGCTTTAAATGGTTTGGCACCTTCATACCTCTCTGATCTTTTGAACCCTTATGTTCCATCCCATGCTCTCCGATCCCAGGATTCTGGTCATTCAAAAGTTCCTAGAGCCAGAAAAATAACTATTGGGGGAGCGTGCTTTTTCTTTTTCCTGCCCCGTTTTTGTGGAACAACCTCCCTCAAGATATTAGTGGAGCCTCTGTGAAGGTTTTTAAAGCTAAGTTGAAGACCCACTAGTTCACCCTATCCTACACATCTTAATTATTGTTTTTAACTTTTATTGCTATGCATCACTTTTATTTATTTATTTATTTTTAAATAGCTGTACAGAACTTTGTCTGAAAGCACTTCATAAATAAAGTTCTTCTTATGTTTTTGTTTCTTTGTTTTCTGTTTACTTTTTTATTTTGATTAGAGAAAAGGTGAGCCTAAGTCTTATTAACCTATAACAACTGTGATACTTGCTTCTACTAATAACACTCAGCTTACTGGACGAAAATAACGCATTTTTTTCAATCAGTTCATCCAATACAACTCCATAAGTTTACTGATCTGACTTGTTCCAAACACTCAGTCTAAAATAAGAAGATAATAATATAAATACATACCTCACAGTAACTGCACTTGTAGAGTTACTTTCTGGTGTGGATCTTTTGGTGTCCTCTCAGGGACTTTGGAGATTTGAAAGTCTTATCACACAGGTCACATTTATAAGGTCTCTCCTCATTGTGGGTAAACATGTGTTGTTGTAACTGTGCATCTCTTGTAAATAGTTTTCCACACTGATCACAGAAATAAACATTATGTCCAGTGTGACTGCGTAAGTGTAGATTTCGTGACTCTATACGGCGGAATGTTTTTCCACAAAAATCACAGGGGTACGCTTTGCTTCCAGAGTGGGTAACTTGATGACGCTGTAAGTACGTACTGTGAGCAAAAGCTTTACCACACTGATCACAGCTGTACGCTTTAACTCCAATGTGGACGAGTTGGTGTCTTTTTAAGCCTCCAGGCTGGGTAAAAGATTTTCCACACAACTCACAGCTGTACGGTTTAATTCCACTGTGGATGAGTTGGTGTGTTTTCAGGTGTTCAGCCTGGATAAAAGATTTTCCACACAAGTCACAGCTGTACGCTGTAATTCCACTGTGGATGAGTTTGTGTGTTTTTAAGGTTTTAGCCCAGGTAAAAGATTTTCCACACAAGTCACAGCTGTACGGTTTAATTCCACTGTGGATGAGTTGGTGTGTTTTTAAGCTTCCAGGCTGGGTAAAAAATTTTCCACACAATTCACAGTTGTAGGGTTTAACTGCACTGTGAATAAGTTGGTGTGCTTTCAGGTATTGAGCCCGGGAAAAAGATTTTCCACACAAGTCACAGGGGTACGCTTTAATTCCTCTGTGGAGGAGTTGGTGTGTTTTCAGGTGTTGAGGCCGGGTAAAAGATTTTCCACACAAATCACAGTTGTAGGGTTTAACTCCACTGTGGATAAGTTGGTGTGCTTTCAGGTATGGAGCCCGGGAAAAAGATTTTCCACACAAGTCACAGCTGTACGCTTTAATTCCACTGTGGAGGAGTTGGTGTGTTTTCAGGTGTTGAGCTCGGGTAAAATTCTTCCCACACTCATCACAGCTGTGTGTTTCTTCTCTCCCTTTCTTCTGTGAGGTTTGTCGGCCTTCTGAGAGCGCTGACTTCTCGCTCCATGTTGGTCCTGCAGTGACAGAGATACAAACAGAGGCAGTGAGTGAAATGCAGTCCTGGAACAAACTGAAACTGCCTCCATTAGTGGAATCAAAGAGGTCAAGAAACACGTTGTAGGTGTGTTACCACCACCTTCTGGTGATAGTTTCACACTACAATGATGTGCTACAATAAGACTTGTCAAAGGGGAAAATCTTTTATGTCATAAAAATATTGTGAGTTCAATTGATGATGTTGTTGTTGTTTCAATGTGTGCTGATAAAATATGATCTTTGTATTTTCTTATAACTTCTGTGGTTTTTGTTTGTGAATGTAGCTTCTGTATGTGTGGAGGAGCCCAGGATGGAAAAGATAAAGCTGCTGTTAACAACCAGCTGTGCACACAGTTTCAATAACAGTGTAGCTGAGATACTTTTCTCACCTCCTGTGTTGAAGTCATTGTTTCCTCTGTAGTGGCTGAGCTGAGTCCAAATGGCTGAAACTGTTCCTCTGCTGCTCCACCAGACTCTTCTCCTCCTGTTACTCAGCTGGGACACAAAAGTATAGATATGTATTTTATCCCTGACAAGAAGAAGCAGAGCAAATAAACATTACTACACTCATCAGTAACAATACCTATGAAGGAGGGGTGGAGCAGAACCAGAATACAGTATTCGGAAAGGCACACAAAAAATAATAATTATTTTTTTACGAATATTTATTTCGAACAAATACTTAAAAAATATTTATATTTGGGAACAAGGGAAAACTTTATATGAAACAGCTGAGTTTCCTTGAGAGACTGCAGAACAGTACTGGATGAGTGAGTGACGTGTGAAAGAGGTGACTGACACAGGCTGCTCCACACAGCGACAGAGACGGCTTGGCTGAGCGAAAAAAAACACTGAACTGCATCACTATTTTTGTTCAATAGATTTTTTTGGACCTTAACTGTGTTCTGGAGGCAGTTTATAGGTTTCGCGAAGATCGGGAGATTATTTCATTACGCTGCACTATTGACATCTGCATTCGGGTGCTCTTATGTTCACTCTGTTTACGTAGCTCTGTTAGCTTGGTAATTTAGACAACAGGCTGTTGACAGAGTAACGATAAAGTTCGGTAAAGAAGGTTAAAACAATGATTGTGTCGAATGTATGCACTTGTGCGAGCTATATGGTACATTTAGGTTACTTAGGTATTTCAACCTATGCTAAGGTTAACCTTAGTTGTTGGTTTAACCATGGTTGAGGCAATGGCTGTTATGTTATTTTCTTTTCAGTGACGTTACATATTCATTGCTGGATTTATGGAAAGAAAAAAATCAACTAATACTGCCTATCCATAGTTGCTATAATGGATACAATTAAAGAATACTTACACTATAACATTAATTACAAGCGTAACACAAAAAATTGATTTTGACAAATACAAATACTTTTCCCCCCTCAATAAATACAAATACTTTTCCCCCCTCAATAAATACAAATACAGATACTGGCTGCTTTGCACATCTCTACTATGAAGCTTCAAGGTGAAATCCCAGGAGCAACTACAAAAAGAAAGTCATCAGCTGCCTACAAGAACTTGAAAGGGAAAAGGCCACTGAGTAGGGCTGGGCGATATGGCCTAAAATTCATAAGGTGATATAATTTGAAGCATGTGCGGTAACGATATATATCGTGATATATTCTTTTCTTCTGTATAACGTATTTTCCACACTAAAAATCCTTTAATTTTCTCAAAAATCGAGAGTGTGCCTTATGTATGAATTCTGGTTGTGCTTACTGACCTCGAACCGATTTCTGCGTGCAGAAATGTGTTAAAAAATGTTTTAGTACAACTTTGGTAAGCCGCACAGCTTGATGGATAATCAGAGCATTATGGCTGCCGTAGTGAAAAGCTTCGCGGAGTAATCTGGGTCCAAAACTCCGTCAACTTCAGGTCCCAAAGTCAAACGAATACTAAGAGTTAAAAACGGTCTAAATTCTTTCATCTTTAATTAAATCATCAGCTTTGCTGCTTTATCGGGTGTAACAATTAAGTTTTACATCGATGCATCCATGAAAACAGAATTTATTAAATTTAACAGAGATAGAAGTTAACAGGAAGTTAGCTCGCTAGTTTACACCTAAACATGACATGTTCTAAGAGATTTTTGAAACTAATTCAAACGTACAGCTCTGCTATCACTTCCAACATAAATGAAGACAGAAAACTAAACAGCAGTGGCCTTTGCAGGGTTACTGAAGTCTGACTACCTGATATATAATGTTGTGCTACGTGATTGCTAGCGACACAGCTATGTTAGCATAACATTAGCACAATGAAGCTGGAGGATGAACGCCAACTTTTTTTCCACTCATTAAAAGTTAACGTGAGGGATTCTGGTGGTCAGGGACAAATGCAATCGTATAGCAGGATGCTGTACACGGGCCAAACTTCAGTCAGGAGAACAACTGAGATCATTCATCCACAATACGAGGTTAGTTATTAATATACTGCAACAACATGGGAACAGAGCAGCTGCGAGAGAATTCAACATTAATGAATCAATGTTACGGAAGTGGAGGAAGCGCAGTTTTTGGCTTTCCCCATATTTCAAAAGGGCTTCATCTCTTTGCTGTGACTGTCGCCATAATTTGCAGATGATAATGGTTTTAGCCGCTGCGATGCTTTCGACCAAAACAGGCGCCGCTTGATGACATCATCAACATGCACTATCGCGATAGAGCGATATAGTCAAAATCTCTATCGTTGGTCAAGTTTATATTGTTTCTATCGTATATCGTTTATATCGCCCACCCCTACCACTGAGCTCCCTGCATACCACCACCTTTACCCAGGGGATGCTACACCCTGTATATATGGACTTCCATAGATCCACAAAGGAGTCTCACTCAGGCTCATTGGTAGCAGCATAAACTCAGCCACGTACAACATTTCCAAGCACCTCATCACCATCCTAGCTCCCCTTGTGGGGAACACACCCCATCACATCAAAAACTCTGCTGACTTCACCAACAAGGTCCACAAACTTACACTTGATCCAGATGAAACCAGAGTGTCCTTTGATGTGGTCTCACTTTTCACTTGTATACCTCCAACCGAGGCAGTGGAGACTGTCAGGAAACAACTACATCAAGACAGCTCTTTACAAACAATATGGGTAAAACGTGCATGCGCAGTGTCTTTGTTTACATACGCACTTGGCGGCGACGCAGAATGAGAAGAGCGAAAGTGGATCATTGAATGAAACAGATGAACCAGAACTGGTTTGTAAAAATGCTGCAACTTCAGTGGTGTGGAACTGGTTTAGCTTTTGTCCGTCAGATACACAACAAAGCACTATTTGTGGTAGAGCATGCTAGCGGGCCGTCGTTATTACCATGTTTTTTAGAAAATATGGCACACTTAAAATCAATCCTTTGATTTTTCTGAAAATCGACAGTGTCCTTTATGTATGAATTCTGGTTGTGTTTACTGATCTCGAAACGATTTTATGTGCACGGCGCTCAAAAATCTGTCAAATGTTTCAGTACGACTTTGCTGAGCTACGAAGCCGCACCGCTTGATGGATTGTCGGAGCATTACGGCTGTCGTAGGCAGGAGTGATACATGCTGTGCTTCAACATAACATTGCAGTATTGTGTGTGTACTAAGGTTGCTACGATTACGTCAACTTTCAAAAGAAAAAAAGAAAGAAAAAAAAAAGCTCAGTTTCCTACAATGGCGGCAGCCAGTTAGTTTTAATATTACTCTTATCATTCTTTCTGGGTCACAAAATAAACGTTTAACATCTTTTTGTCTTACGCTACTCAGGTTAAACATGATATATGAGTCACTTAGATAACTTAGAAATGTTATTGTTTGGCTTTTTTTAGTATTTTATTTGTTCCTGAGTAAATCGGTTTGGCTGAGATTAAAGTTATAGTTTTTACACAGCTGAATAAACGTCAAGCAGACAACTGATTATCAGAAGTGTGAGATGCTCGAGAATATACTCCGATGTAGACGGCCGAGTTTATTAAACTCCACCGAAACAATCTGCAAATGTAATTAAAATGTAATAAAAATGGTAAAATGGTAAATGGCCTGTATTTGTATAGGGCTTTACTAGTCCCTAAGGACCCCAATTGACCACATTCCTATAACGATCCCACACACATTAGGTGGTACTCCATTATAACACAAAATCCCTGTATTTAACACATCACCAAGACCATCTGTGACAGCGTTCATGTTTTACAACAACTAAAAGGGATACAGAAAATACACACTGATATATTACATACTTACGAATTTATAAGTTAAATATACAGTACAATAACCAAGCTGTTATCAACCATCATTAACTATTAAACCTGCATTTTTGTTGAAGCAGTCTTCAGAAATGGGAAATTATTACATTCAGAAATCACATAATTTCCACATTCATGGCGGCATCAGCAGATATTCAAAAATACATAATTAAAATCACCTTGTTACCTGCAAACATTAAACGTGTTCTCAGGTACATTTGTGATCATTTTCAAGTTGTATGGCTTTAACAATGTGACATTTTCTCCCAAAATCACAATACAATCTCATTCCTTTTTGTAGAGGCAGGCATTTTAAAATGTTTACATTTTTATGTCTTTATTTATTTAACTTTTTTACAATCCCAACCAGCACAGTCACTGGGTACTTGGGCTGCACGACTTTGCATAAAATGAGAATCACAATTTTTTGGCTTAGAATTGAGATCACGATTCTCTCACGATTTTCTTTTCCAGTATAAATATTTATTGCACTTATTAACTGCACATTAACTTCGTAACAGTTGAGACTGAACATAAAAACAATAAATGAACATAAAAACAACAAATGTCTCACGTTTTGTTGTTGCCACAAAATGTTGTACTGCTTGAAATTCCGTCTCCACCGTTGCTCGACGCTGCGTGTACAGAGCAGGTAGTGCAACAATAGAAAAATAGTTGCGGGACGGCACTGTGTAGCGTTTGTCTAGGGTGTTGATCATTTTCCTAAATCCCTCGTTTTGCACAGTGTTGATGGAGCCATATCTTTGGTCAGGTGACAAGTGATAGCCTCCCTAATTTCTTTGTGCCTGCGGGAGTTCGACGGGTATAGGGAAGCGCTGTATAAGGTTCCCGTTATTGATGTTTGGGTGGTTGACCGGGACGGATTTTCTCCTGTCACTTTCTCGTCATCCCTGACGTGCTCTCCGTTGTTTTTTCCCCTGCTAATTTTAGCATCACACGGCACAGCTTCTGTATCACGTGGTATAGGGCTCCGCCCTTGTCATTTGTTGAGCAGGAAGAGTGAGCGCTTGTTTTCATGCAGAGTACGTCCCGGATCAAAATGCGGTACAATCGCTGTCGTCTTTTCTTTTTTTTTTTAATCGTTGTCATTTGGAAATGAGATCGCACATACGTATGAATCGAGATCGCGATTTTCTAACGATTAATCATGCAGCCCTACTGGGTACTTTTGTGATTGTTTTCCTTCTCTATAAGGGACAGGTTCAAAGGTTAAAGGTCTCTCTTACTTTCAGTGCTGCCACGTGTGGATTTAAGTCCGCACTGCACTGTGTGTGTCTGTTTCCTGATTCAGTAAAACACGTGCAGCTCTCCCAAAATGTGGGCGCATCACAGTTTTTTGGCCTCGTCTTATCTATTTATCTTATCGGTATACAAGGCTCGCAACAATACAAATGGAAAATGTAATGTTAGTGTCATGTTGTTCAACAATTTCTACAAGAAAGCGGCTGGACTTCTTTAAGTTTGGTAAAACACGTTTCACCGCTCATACAAACCATTATGACGGAATTATAGAAAACACTGCATCAAAAACACAAAAAAAGTTGTTTCAGACATGTTGATCTCAGCAAAGGAGAATCACACCAAAACTTTCTTTGTGAGTACGGGCAGCTGCACCTAAAGGCACAATGAATAGCGAGCACACATCGAACCGTACATAACGCTGTAGGGGCGTAAGGTCTTTTAATCGTGGATGTAGTCAACGCGGTAAATACAAATGAGGCTGTAGAGGTTTGGTGCAGGCAGAAAAACAGCTGCAGGGACAATGAAAAGACTTTTCTGCTCCAACTTCTCCCAGCATGCTGAGCTAATGATTAGTTGGTGTTTTTCTCCAAACACTCTCTCACTCTTCTCTCAACGTGTTCACAATAAACTGTGAACAGACACCGAGGAGAGCAGCAGAAGACCTCATTCAGGAGCTAAACTCAACATGAACTGAACTCACAGTAAAGTTAGCTCGGTGCTTACCTTTAGATGAGCCCACAAACCGAGAGAAACTCCGCGATGAAGCTGCAACTCTTTCCAAACACAGGAAACAGATCAGAGAGCAGAGACCCACGTGGTTCACGCTGATCTCAGCTACGATCCAGGAGACAAGGGTGGGCAGATCGATGCAGATATCGATCAGGACGTTGGTAGTGGTTTATGATCGATACTTTAGTTTGTTTCTCTCCTCTAAGTTCACTACTTTACTCCCGTTTCATGAAAAAGCAGCTCTCTCTGCTCGACTCCTCTCTTGCACACTTGCTTTGCTCCGCCCCATTTTCTGCTCTGCTGTGATTCGTTGCTGTGCGGTCACGTGACTCAGAAGCTACATTTGGGGGGTGTCCAAATTCATGAGCCGCGTCCTCTTTTTTTTTTTTTTTTTTTAAATAAACTTTATTAAGAAACAGTATACAGAACATGTATACAACCAGAACAAAATTAATATATGCCAGAGGGTGTGATACAAAGAATTACAAACATTCAAATAATTTGTAATTACTACAAATAGTAATAGTTTTCATAGCCTTTTTGTTAAGTGATCCACTTATCAATTTTATGTAACATAAAACATCATTATAGTAATGTTTAAAATTAGGTTTTTTGTTACTGTATTTGCATTTGTGAAAATAAAATTGAGCTAAGATAACTAACAAGTTTATTATAAAGTAAGCATCTTCTTTTTTTTGCCTTCGAAAGAAACAAAATACAAGATTTTCCCATTTCACAGTAAAGTCTTTATAGAGATGTCCAGCAATGAATCTACTGAAGTCTTTCCAAAATGTTCTAGCGTATGAACAGATCCAGAAAAGGTGTTGCACAGTCTCAGGATGGCTTCCACAAAATCCACAGTTCACATTTATGTCCCTTTTGAACTTTGTCACGTAATGATTAGCAGGATAAAATTTATGCAGTATTTTAAATGAGACTTCCTTCACTTTATTCGTTACCAGATACTTGTTAGGAATTGTCCATACTCTTTTCCAGTTAATGTCACTGACAAAGAAATTCCAATAAGAGACCACATGTGGAATAGTTAGAGATTCTGTCTGGAACAAAGCACGGATATTCTTATTACTTTTACTACGGTTTGTTAGACAGATTCTTCCTATGTGTGAATCTAAAGGGTTGGGGAGAGAAACAGATGATATGCAAGGTTGAATACCTTTAAAAAGCATTATAATACCCGTAGGTATTGCATCAAATAATATGGCATATTCTTTGGGTGTGGCTGGAAATTTATAGGTGTTTAAGAATTCTGAATAGGACATAAGCTGCCCATTAGGATTAAACAGCTGATTCACTAAAACAATCCGTTTCTCAACCCACCTAGAAAAAAAAAGATTTATTTTTATACACTATGTTCCTATTATTCCAAATTGAATACGTATGGGGTGTAAAGTTGTGTTTATATATAAGGGACCAAGCTAATAGAACTTGTTTGTGAAACATCAAAAGGTTTTCTGGAAGCTTATCTATATTATAATCACAACCTAAGATAACTTAGACCACCAAACTTCCAAATGGATACCGGATTTTTAAGAAAATGTTTAGCCCAATTAATCTTAAATGTATTGTTTAGAGTAGTAAAATCCAAAACATTGAGACCACCGTGTTCATAGTCATTCATCAATACACTTTTTCTGATGTAATGTGTCCTGTTTTTCCAGAGCAAGTTGAAGAGCATTCGGTCGATATCCTTACAAGTTTTGCCTGTCCACATGCAGAGAAATTGCTGCATAAGTCAGTCGACACAGACCTTCTGCTTTTGAGAGCAATACCCTTCCTCTTAAACTCAAATCTCTCTGCAACCATTGATTTAATTTGGTTTGAGATTTTTTAATAATTGGGGGAAAATTTAGTAAAATTCTGTCTTTTGGATCTTTGCAGATAATCAGACCTAAATATGTTGCTTCATTTTTAACTGTTATATTACAAATACTCTGAACATTACACTCTTTGACAGGCAATAATTGACATTTATTTAAGTTTAGGACCAATCCAGACCCTTTTGAGAAATCCTCTATTACGTGTAAAGCAATTGGCACTTGGCTGGCATTTTTAAGAAAAATTGTGGTATCAGGCTATGACAGCGTTGATGGAGTTTTTAAATTGTGTTGATTGGCCACGTAAAACCAGAGTTATGTTAAAAATATATGAAATATTTGGTTTTCTTCCTGAATACTATCATTGTTTATATTTACTGTGGGAAGAAACGGTAAAAAACTGTGTTTCATAAGGAAAATGCCATAAAGCACTTTCCACCTGTGAGCGAAGACAAAACCAAAAAACCCCACCCTTTCCTAATGGTCAAAAAATGTACCATGTCGACCAATCAAAAGATTCCAGATAGCAAGACGACATTGAATCGATGTTGATTTTTCATCCAATCCGTCGTTATGGTCAGGGTTGAAATGTCACTGTTGTAACAACATTGAAATACTGTGGTAAACCCATGGTCTTACTATAGGGACGTTGAAATGATGTTGATTTACCGTTGTTTTTTTTGTCATTGATATTTGATCTATTTGTAGTCGACCAGGTGACAACAACAATGTGTAGAAAACGTCTATTTATAGTTGACCATCATTCCACGCCGGACACCATCAAAAAGCCATCGATTTCTAGTAGTGCATTAAATTGCATTGCAACTGAGCGGGTATAAAGTACCGGAGAAAGTGGATTTATTGTTCTTTTGTTATCAATGACTTTGGTCTAGTTCACCAGCTTTGAAAAATCGTGTCGACCTGCAATTTATGTATAGTTGACCGGGAAATTAAAGCTGCTACCACTTGGACTATTCCGCAGCACCCCTCTCACAGTGGTACATCCCTCCAGGTAACCATTGTCTTGTACAGTAGAGCGGGACATTAGATTTACTCTCAGCGGAATTGACCGGAGAAGGCATCAGTTCATGCACTGCACTGGCCTGCACCACGATTAGTATAAGGTAAGAATGAATGAATTTTCTTCTATTTGTTATTTCCACAGTTGCATTTGAATAACAGTAAAAAACTCGTTAATGTACAGTTTCTGACAAAATGTGGGAGCCCGAAATTGTGTCCACTTTTCATCTTACAACTCAGCTGGAGTTTCATACTTTTCTGTTATATTCTGTTACAAAGCTAGCCTAACGCTTCGAGGGTTCCTTTGTTAGCCTTGCCGTCGTCTCGGCCACCATTGACCCAGACTGTCGCTCTGTCTTTGCCTTTTTGAATAGTGCTAAAAAAAATGTAAATCTGTGATATATGATTGGTAAATGTAAAGGTAACTGTATAAATGTGTTCAATGACTTTGTTACTTTTGATGATTGGAGAGCACCCGCTTCAATTCGCACACGAAAACTTTAGACTCAGTTCGAATGCTCACGCGGCATGTCCACGTGACTTTACGTTGCACGCTCACCTTTACGTTGCACGCTCACCTTTACGTTGCACGTTCACCTTTACGTTGCACGTGTACATGACTTTCCGTTTGTGCCTTGAATAATGAATAAGGCTACGTCCACACGTACCAGGGTATTTTTGAAAACGCAGATTTTTCTATGCGTTTACACCTTTCGTCCACACGTAAACCTCGTTTTCGTTCGCTGAAAACGGAGATTTTAAAAACCGCCTGTTAGGGTGGATATTTTCGAAAACTCAAGTTTTTGCATTTACGTGTGGATGAGGAAAACTGAGAAAACGCAGCGTCAAAGGTGTGCGCCTATTTTGACGTCACACTGTGCACGTTTTTCTTTCGGTGCAATGAATTTCTACAATTTTATGAAAGAACCACTTTATGAAGTGGTTCTGAGTGAGCTGGAGCTGTTTTGCAAAGAAGGATGGGCAAGGATTTCAGTCTCTAGATGTGCAAAGCTGGTAGAGACAGACCCTAAAAGACTGGCAGCTGGAATTGCAGCAAAAGCTGGTTCTACAAAGTATTGACTCAGGGGGCTGAATAATTACACACAGCCCACTTTGCAGTTATTTATTTGTAAAAAATGTTTGGAATCATGTAGGATTTCTGTTCCACTTCTCACGTGTGCACCACTTTGTGTTGGTCTTTCACGTGGAATTCCAATAAAATTGATTCATGTTTGTGGCTGTAATGTGACAAAATGTGGAAAAGTTCAAGGGGGCCGAATAATTTTGCAAGCCACTGTAAGCGGGAGATTTTCCCAACGAAGAACCACTTACTGCTTAAAAGATAGAGAGTTAAAGTAGACTGTATACCCTCAGGTTAACTTTAAACGTATTGTTGAAGTCAGAGGCAGCATAAAAGTGACCCCCCCTTAGACTGATTTCTAGTTCTAGTGTCTTTATATTCCAGTGAGTTCTGCTTTTAGTTAGCAAACATAAACTAATGTAAGTCTATTAACGGCAACTGACTAACCAACCCGGTGAGTCGAGTCCCCTCGAGCAGTGCTCACTGACCAAGCCTAACACCAAACTGATGAAAACATGGTAGCATTTAGTCTGCATTTATAAATAAGGCAGCATTTATTTAAAACCTGCAACAATCTCTCCCAAAGTGATTGCAGTCACTTCAAGTCAGAGCGCAACTGTTTGCAGAAAGTTGGCCTCTTATAAGATGAGCTCCCTTATTCATTGTATTCCCAGAGTAATTCCCAGAGTATTTTATTTTCTTTAATAAATATCGATGTTTGGTGTCACTGTATTGAGACAACATCACAACGCAAAATATCAAGATGCTGTGCTGTATCGATCCCCCCCCCACCTCTACCGTATTACGATTGAAAACACCAGTCAGCCAGAAGATCAAAACAATAGTTAAGTTCAAGTATTTATACAATATCAGTTAACTGTAAGGTAAAACAATATCTATAACAACAACTACTACTAAATACGGTGTCCCAATGGGAAAACCATTTAAACGTGACAGCGATAACATTTTGGAGAATCAAAATCCGTAAAAAATAAATAAATAAAAAAATAAAATTAAAAAAGTAAAAGACTTGCAGCTTCCCAAATGTAACATTCAGGATTATTGATGCAAGTCCAGAAATCAGAGCCACAAAGTAGACAAAAGGAAAACATATTATTAATACAGAAGTTGTTTTCTATGCAAGATCACTGCAAAAAGCCATACCTAATGTCCACCCTACTGTTACTCATTTTACATTAAGATTTAAAAATTAGTTGGTATTGGTATGGCGAGTGGCCTTCAATAATAGTAATAAATCACATAGCAATAGTACATTCATATAGTTGTAATAGGCATGAAAATATATTAAGTAATCCAAAGTATTCAGAATACGTAACTCTACCGGCATCCAGCATCTATCTACATGTAAAAAGAATTTGGTGTTTTCTGAGGGTCCAAAAAGAAATAATAGAATTTGAATTAATTTAAATTAAAAAAAATTTAGTTTAATGCGACTAATAGGCATTTCGAGCTCAGTCATGGGAAAAAAAACAACAAAAAAACAACAACAACATTTCGAATGTTATTTCTTCCTGAATTGAAGTCCAAACATCAGAGCTACCTCATGAGATCCAAGTGTGACATCAGCTGACACTCTTTACAGGAGATTCCATCTGAACTCTGTGGAGCCTGATCTGGTTTGTAAGTCTGACCCTGAAACCAGAAGAGGATCTTTCTGTCTCTTCAGATTCACTGTGATCCAGTGCAGTCCGTCCTGCAGGATCGCGCTGATGTTTGCACAGAGCAGATAATGAAGTGAATGTTTTTGCACATTGGTAACAGTGAAACAGTTTATTTACAGTGAGGGATCGTTTATGTTCGGATTATAAACTGAGATTCTTAAAGCTCTTGTCACACTGTTATTAAATTCACTTCAATATGTCGAAGTTCATGGCAATCACGAGTCCCTGAATATGAGAAACGTCTGTCACAGTGTCTACAGTTGTATGGTTTCTCTCCTGTGTGGACTCATTATGCAGGTAACCTGCAGTGGTGAAGGATGACCCACACTGGTCACACACGTGCTTTTTAACCCCACTGTGAATGACTTCATGTCGTTTTAATTCACTTGGTTTGGAGAAACCTCTCCCACATTCTTTGCAGTAGTTCATTTTGTCTCCAGTGTGTCTACGCTGATGTATTTTCAGGCTTTCTGGTAATTGAAAGTTTTTCCACAAAGGTCACAGTGAAACTCTTTCCCACCACCACAGTGACGACAGGGTTGAGAATTGAATCCATCTGTGTCGCTCTGCTTCTAAACAAAGACACAAACACAGTAAGTCAGGGAATTCCTTCAACATTTTAATCCTGAACATCGCCTGAAACAAAGAGCATCTCCCAATTTAATGTATTTGATGTAGAGGAACAGCAACAAGCACTGGTACTGTATACGTTTTCTACAGTACCAGTTTTTCCTTCCCACTGTCACCAAAGTGCTTGCTCATAGGGGGTCATATGATTGTTGGGATTTTCTCTGTATCTATTATTGTAGAATCTACTGTACAATATAAAACACCTTGAGGCGACTGTTGTTGTGATTTGGCGTTATATAAATAAAATTGAATTGAATCTTGAAAATTGATGACTATGTCATAAATTGCAGGGACAAGGTTAAAAACTTGGGCGTGTGGTTCGACATGGCACTCTCCTTCGAGTCTCATGTAAAAGAGACAACAAAGACCGCCTTTTGTCATTTGAGGAACATAGCTAAAATCAGACAAGTTTTATCAAACTACACTGCAGAGGTTCTTCTCCACGCATTTGTGTCTTCGCGTATCGATTATGGTAACGCTCTCCTTTCTGGGCTACCAAAGAAAGGTTTTAGAGGTTTACAGATGGTGCAAAATGCAGCTGCTCACATTTGAACTAAAACTGGAACATTTGAGCACAATACCCCTGCATTGAAATCACTTCATTGGCTACCTTGTGAGGTTCGACAGATTTTAAGGTCCTGCTGCTCACCTACAAGGCTTTAAATGGTTTGGCACCTTCATACCTCTCTAATCTTTTGAACCCTTATGTTCCATCCCATGCTCTCCGATCCCAGGATTCTGGTCATTCAAAAGTTCCTAGAGCCAGAAAAATAACTATTGGGGGAGCGTGCTTTTTCTTTTCCTGCCCCGTTTTTGTGGAACAACCTCCCTCAAGATATTAGTGGAGCCTCTGTGAAGGTTTTTAAAGCTAAGTTGAAGACCCACTAGTTCACCCTATCCTACACATCTTAATTATTGTTTTTAACTTTTATTGCTATGCATCACTTTTATTTATTTCTTTATTTTTAAATAGCTGTACAGAACTTTGTCTGAAAGCGCTTCATAAATAAAGTTCTTCTTCTTATGTTTTTGTTTCTTTGTTTTCTGTTTACTTTTTTATTTTGATTAGAGAAAAGGTGAGCCTTAGTCTTATTAACCTATAACAACTGTGATACTTCTACTAATAACACTCAGCTTACTGGACGAAAATAACACATTTTTCCAATCAGTTCATCCAATATAACTCCATAAGTTTACTGATCTGACTTGTTCCAAACACTCAGTCTAAAATAAGAAGATAATAATATAAATACATACCTCACAGTAACTGCACTTGTAGAGTTACTTTCTGGTGTGGATCTTTTGGTGTCCTCTCAGGGAATTTGGAGATTTGAAAGTCTTATCACACAGGTCACATTTATAAGGTCTCTCCTCATTGTGGGTAAACATGTGTTGTTTTAACTCTCCAGCTGTTGTAAAGAGTTTTCCACACTGATCACAGAAATAAACATTATGTCCAGTGTGACTGCGTAAGTGTATATTTCGTGACTCTATACGGCGGAATGTTTTTCCACAAAAATCACAGGGGTACGCTTTGCTTCCAGAGTGGGTAACTTGATGACGCTTTAAGTTTTTACTTTGAGCAAAAGATTTTCCACACAAATCACAGTTGTACGCTTTAATTCCACTGTGGATGAGTTGGTGTCTTTTTAAGGTTCCAGCCAGGGCAAAAGATTTTCCACACAAGTCACAGCTGTACGCTTTAATTCCACTGTGGATGAGTTGGTGTGTTTTCAGGTGTTGAGCCTGGATAAAAGATTTTCCACACAAGTCACAGCTGTACGCTTTAATTCCACTGTGGATGAGTTGGTGTGTTTTCAGGTGTTGAGCTCGGGTAAAACCCTTCCCACAATCATCACAGGTGTGTTTCTTCTCTCCCTTTCTTCTGTGAGGTTTGTCGGCCTCCTGAGAGCGCTCACTTCTCGCTCCATGTTGGTCCTGCAGTGACAGAGATACAAACAGAGGCAGTGAGTGAAATGCAGTCGTGGAACAAACTGAAACTGCCTCCATTAGTGGAATCAAAGAGGTCAAGAAACACGTTGTAGGTGTGTTACCACCACCTTCTGGTGATAGTTTCCCACTACAATGATGTGCTACAATAAGACTTGTCAAAAGGGAAAATCTTTTATGTCATAAAAATATTGTGAGTTCAACTGATGATGATGTTGTTTCAATGTGTGCTGATAAAATATGATCTTTGTATTTTATTGTAACTTCTGTGGTTTTTGTTTGTGAATGTAGCTTCTGTATGTGTGGAGGAGCCCAGGATGGAAAAGATAAAGCTGCTGTTAACAACCAGCTGTGCACACAGTTTCAATAACAGTGTAGCTGAGATACTTTTCTCACCTCCTGTGTTGAAGTCATTGTTTCCTCTGTAGTGGCTGAGCTGAGTCCAAATGGCTGAAACTGTTCCTCTGCTGCTCCACCAGACTCTTCTCCTCCTGTTACTCAGCTGGGACACAAAAGTATAGATATGTATTTTATCCCTGGCAAGAAGAAGCAGAGCAAATAAACATTACTACACTCCTCAGTAACAATACCTATGAAGGAGGGGTGGAGCCGAACCAGAATACAGTATTCGGAAAGGCACACAAAAAAAAAAAAAAAAAAAAAAAATTATTATTTTTTTACGAATATTTATTTCGAACAAATACTTAAAAAATATTTATATTTGGGAACAAGGGAAAACTTTATATGAAACAGCTGAGTTTCCTTGAGAGACTGCAGAACAGTACTGGATGAGTGAGTGACGTGTGAAAGAGGTGACTGACACAGGCTGCTCCACACAGCGACAGAGACGGCTCGGCTGAGCGAAAAAAAACACTGAACTGCATCACTATTTTTGTTCAATAGATTTTTTGGACCTTAACTGTGTTCTGGAGGCAGTTTATAGGCTTCGCGAAGATCGGGAGATTATTTCATTACGCTGCACTATTGACATCTGCATTTGGGTGCTCTTATGTTCACTCTGTTTACGTAGCTCTGTTAGCTTGGTAATTTAGACAACAGGGCCCTGTTTCAGGAAGCCGGTTTAGTGGAAAAACTGAGTAAGTATACCCTGAGTTAACGAAAACTCTGGGTTTTCGGTTTCACAAAGCGAGTTCAGATGAAGCCTCAGTGAGTCACCATGACGACACACTCCGTGAAGCTAACCTGCCCCCTAGCAGGTTTACTACAACTAACCCTGACTGTCTCCGCCCCTTTGTCGGAAACCTGACAGTAGGAAGTGTCGGACATGGCGTGCCCCTGCCTTGAAGAGCCAGTAGATCGTGAAGCCCGAATTCACTGCAGAGCTCTCCGCCGGGAGAGAGTGATTAGAGCGCGTTCGGACATTTTATCATTTCCTGATGATTTTCTGTGTGAACGTTACCGTTTCTCAGCACAATCTATAATTTATTTGAATAACATCCTCAGGCCATATATTACGCATGTGACACATCGCGGACATGCTCTCAGTTCATTACATATTATTTGTATTGCACTTCGGTTTTTTGCAAACGGGAGCTTTCTGTATAATATTGGTGACGCTGAGCACGTTTCCAAGGCTACCGTCTGTCGGGCAGTCAGGAATGTTACAGTTGCACTGAAACGTCTCCTGTACTCGTTTGTGGTGTTCCCCGGTCATAGACCCACAAGATTTATCAAAGAGGGATTCCACAAAATTGCAGGTATCAAGGTGACCAAAACGTAATGTATGATGTGGTGATACTTGGACTACTACTTAAATTTTACATTTATTTTCAGGGTTCCCAGGCGTGATTGGCTGTACAGATGGCACTCACATTCCAATCATTGCTCCTTCAGTAAATGAAGGAGTCTATGTGAACAGGAAGTCTTTCCACAGCATTAATGTACAGGTACATAGTTCCCTGTAGCATTTCAAACTAACATATTATTTCATTATAGTAATGGATGCTAATTTGTGTTCTCTGCACTGTGAAGATCATATATGATGCTGCCAACATTATCACAAATGTGGAAGCCAAGCGGCCAGGCTCTGTCCATGACTCACAAATATTCCGTGAATGTACACTGAGCACAAAATTTGGACATGGTGAGTTGAGAATACTTTAAAATATATAAAGACCAATTGCTTCAGGGACATTTGAACTGAAGTGTATCCTTCTGTCTTAGGAGAGTTCACTGGCTACTTGCTTGGTGATAGGGGGTATCCATGTTTACCCTATTTGCTTACCCCTTACCCTGACCCTGAACCGGGCCCACAGCAGCGATATAATCTGGCTAATTGCAGGACAAGAGCCAGAATTGAAATGACTATCGGAATGCTTAAGGCCCGGTTCCAGTGCCTGCAAAGACTCAGGGTCACCCCAGAAAGGGCATGTGACATTATTGTGGCCATGTGTGATTCTTCACAACATTGCCACAATTAGAGGAGAACACTGTCCTTCTGAACCAAACATCAGCAGTGATCCAAACCATGAACATCCTGACCCTCCCACGGACATACAAGATGGAAGTGCAGTCAGAGACACCATATGTCACAATCATTTCTTTTGACCCATCACCTCAACATGTTGAAAGAAGAATAAACAGATTTTGTGTTCAACTGGCTTTATTGGTCGCCTGTGTTTCCTGTACACAAAGTATTAAAAGATGTAAACCTCATAAAGTGTCTCTGTTGCTTCCTCCTCTGTAACAGCTGTCAATGTTTCTTCATTATTTTCCTGTAGTAAAGAAATAAACAACATTGCTGTTCTACTGTAAACTCATGTAATCTGTGGAGTATTACTCACAACTGCATGTTGGTCTGGCTCAACAGGAGGCTGCACCAGATGCAGTACACCACCACCATCAACTGATAGTATATGAGGTTTATACAGGTCACTTATAACTTACAAGGGACCAAATGGCAATTAACAAACATACCAATCACCTAACACTTCATTGTCATATTGCTCTCAAAGACAACCAAGACTGAGGGAAGGCAAAATCAGTAGGAAAATAACTTCACTACAAAATAATCCATTATGGTAAAGAGTTTATCAAATGAATGAGTAGCACTGCAAAGGTGACTGTGAAGACAGGATGTATGCACATCATGTCTTATTTTGAATTTACCCCCTATGTAGGCACTTGTGTCTTGCAGGGTTATTGACTCAGAGGATGTCCCCGCAGAGATGCCTTCGGCCACAGGGCGCCCACTGTTTTGGCTGAGGGCCAACTGCTCAGCCTCTGTGAGTGGTGGTGGTGGAGGACCCCCACCTGTTTTTCGGGCCTCCGCTTTTTTTCTGTTGGCTATAACGGGTCACATTTGAGCATACAGAGTAAGCAAATATGTACTTGTAATGTGCTCAGATAATTTCAATAAGTGGTTACAGAAAGAAAATTAATGTAGCCTCTAACTGCAATTGATTTACATGGGACAAACAGACCAAGCACTATGGCCCATAATACAATTACACCTTACCTGTTTGGACTATATTTTTATATTTCATTTTTACTTGCTGCCAGAAACGTTTGGGGCATGTTGGGTTGCACCTGCGCTCACATCACGTCACAAAATAAAATGTATAAAATAAAAAATAAAATATAATAAATAACGTGTTAAATGGGTGGAAATCCCTAGATCAATGTTTAAATTAACACTCACACATTGACTCTGTCGGCTATGTTTTGCCATGCATGCTCCCTTTCTTTTGCAGCTGAGGCTGTGTTACTTTTTTTCTGCAAAATTTGCATGTTATCGGCATATGCTACCATCAGAATTTCGGCGTCAAGCGCTGTAAAATACATTGACCGCGCCTTCTTTCCCTCCGTCTCCATGGTGACTCGCTTAATCTGTGCTCCACTGACCAGGGCTTTATGTATCCTCGTGCACGAGCTTAACTTGGGGTTAAAGCAACTCCGCGTTGATTGAACTACTTGTTATCAGCCTTTCTGAAACCGAATATTCCGAGTTGGACAGTTCGGGGTTACTCAACCCTGAGTATCGTTTTTCACTCTGAGTTTTCTAAACTGGCTTCCTGAAACAGGGCCCAGGCTGTTGACAGAGTAACGATCAAGTTCGGTAAAGAAGGTTAAAACAATGATTGTGTCGAATGTATGCACTTGTGCGAGCTATATGGTACATTTAGGTTACTTAGGTATTTCAACCTATGCTAAGGTTAACCTTAGTTGTTGGTTTAACCATGGTTGAGGCAATGGCTGTTATGTTATTTTCTTTTCAGTGACGTTACATGTTCATTGCTGGATTTATGGAAAGAAAAAAATCAACTAATACTGCCTATCCATAGTTGCTATAATGGATACAATTAAAGAATACTTACACTATAACATTAATTACAAGCGTAACACAAAAAATTGATTTTTATGCCCAGCTTGAATTTTACTCAAATACAAATACAAATACTTTTCCCCCCTCAATAAATACAAATACAGATACTGGCTGCTTTGCACATCTCTACTATGAAGCTTCAAGGTGAAATCCCAGGAGCAACTACAAAAAGAAAGTCATCAGCTGCCTACAAGAACTTGAAAGGGAAAAAGCCACTGAGTAGGGCTGGGCGATATGGCCTAAAATTCATAAGGTGATATAATTTGAAGCATGTGCGGTAACAATATATATCGTGATATATTCTTTTCTTCTGTATAACGTATTTTCCACACTAAAAATCCTTTAATTTTCTCAAAAATCGAGAGTGTGCCTTATGTATGAATTCTGGTTGTGCTTACTGACCTCGAACCGATTTCTGCGTGCAGAAATCTGTTAAAAAAATGTTTTAGTACAACTTTGGTAAGCCGCACAGCTTGATGGATAATCAGAGCATTATGGCTGCCGTAGTGAAAAGCTTCGCGGAGTAATCTGGGTCCAAAACTCCGTCAACTTCAGGTCCCAAAGTCAAACGAATACTAAGAGTTAAAAACGGTCTAAATTCTTTCATCTTTAATTAAATCATCAGCGTTGCTGCTTTATCGGGTGTAACAATTAAGTTTTACATCGATGCATCCATGAAAACAGAATTTATTAAATTTAACAGAGATAGAAGTTAACAGGAAGTTAGCTCGCTAGTTTACACCTAAACATGACATGTTCTAAGAGATTTTTGAAACTAATTCAAACGTACAGCTCTGCTATCACTTCCAACATAAATGAAGACAGAAAACTAAACAGCAGTGGCCTTTGAGGGGTTACTGAAGTCTGACTACCTGATATATAATGTTGTGCTACGTGATTGCTAGCGACACAGCTATGTTAGCATAACATTAGCACAATGAAGCTGGAGGATGAACGCCAACTTTTTTTCCACTCATTAAAAGTTAACGTGAGGGATTCTGGTGGTCAGGGACAAATGCAATCGCATAGCAGGATGCTGTACACGGGCCAAACTTCAGTCAGGAGAACAACTGAGATCATTCATCCACAATACGAGGTTAGTTATTAATATACTGCAACAACATGGGAACAGAGCAGCTGCGAGAGAATTCAACATTAATGAATCAATGTTACGGAAGTGGAGGAAGCGCAGTTTTTGGCTTTCCCCAAATTTCAAAAGGGCTTTGCTGTCATCTCTTTGCTGTGACTGTCGCTTGGCATAATTTGCAGATGATAATGGTTTTAGCCGCTGCGATGCTTTCGACCACAACAGGCGCAGCTTGATGACATCATCAACATGCACTATCGCGACAGAGCGATATAGTCAAAATCTCTATCGTTGGTCAAATTTATATTGTTTCTATCGTATATCGTTTATATCGCCCACCCCTACCACTGAGCTCCCTGCATACCACCACCTGTACCCAGGGGATGCTACACCCTGTATATATTTCAAAATAAAAAATAAAAAAAAAGCTCAGTTTCCTACAATGGCGGCAGCCAGTTAGTTTTAATATTACTCTTATTATTCTTTCTGGGTCACAAAATAAACGTTTAACATCTTTTTTGTCTTTCACTACTCAGGTTAAACATGATATATGAGTCACTTGGATAACTTAGAAATGTTATTGTTTGGCTTTTTTTAGTATTTTATTTGTTCCTGAGTAAATTGGTTTGGCTGAGATTAAAGTTATAGTTTTTACACAGCTGAATAAACGTCAAGCAGACAACTGATTATCAGAAGTGTGAGATGCTCGAGAATATACTCCGATGTAGACGGCTGAGTTTATTAAACTCCACCGAAACAATCTGCAAATGTAATTAAAATGTAATAAAAATGGTAAAATGGTAAAATGGTAAATGGCCTGTATTTGTATAGTGCTTTACTAGTCCCTAAGGACCCCAATTGACCACATTCCTATAACGATCCCACACACATTAGGTGGTACTCCATTATAACACAAAATTCCTGTATTTAACACATCACCAAGACCATCTGTGACAGCGTTCATGTTTTACAACAACTAAAAGGGATACAGAAAATACACACTGATATATTACATACTTACGAATTTATAAGTTAAATATACAGTACAATAACCAAGCTGTTATCAACCATCATTAACTATTAAACCTGCATTTTTGTTGAAGCAGTCTTCAGAAATGGGAAATTATTACATTCAGAAATCACATAATTTCCACATTCATGGCTGCATCAGCAGATATTTAAAAATACATAATTAAAATCACCTTGTTACCTGCAAACATTAAACGTGTTCTCAGGTACATTTGTGATCATTTTCAAGTTGTATGGCTTTAACAATGTGACATTTTCTCCCAAAATCACAATACCATCTCATTCCTTTTTGTAGAGGCAGGCATTTTAAAATGTTTACATTTTTATGTCTTTATTTATTTAACTTTTTTACAATCCCAACCAGCACAGTCACTGGGTACTTGGGCTGCACGATTTTGCATAAAATGAGAATCACAATTTTTTGGCTTAGAATTGAGATCACGATTCTCTCACGATTTTCTTTTCCAGTATAAATATTTATTGCACTTATTAACTGCACATCAACTTCGTAACAGTTGAGACTGAACATAAAAACAACAAATAAACATAAAAACAACATGTCTCACGTTTTGTTGTTGCCGCAAAATGTTGTACTGCTTGAAATTCCGTCTCCACCGTTGCTCGACGCTGCGTGTATAGAGCAGGTAGTGCAACAATAGAAAAATAGTTGCGGGACGGCACTGTGTAGCGTTTGTCTAGGGTGTTGATCATTTTCCTAAATCCCTCGTTTTGCACAGTGTTGATGGGAGCCATATCTTTGGTCAGGTGATAAGTGATAGCCTCCGTAATGTCTTTGTGCCTGCGGGAGTTCGACGGGTATAGGGAAGCGCTGTATAAGGTTCCCGTTATTGATGTTTGGGTGGTTGACCGGGACGGATTTTCTCCTGTCACTTTCTCGTCATCCCTGACGTGCTCTCCGTTGTTTTTTCCTGCTAATTTTAGCATCACACGGCACAGCTTCTGTATCACGCTCCGCCATGGTCATTTGTTGAGCAGGAAGAGTGAGCGCTTGTTTTCATGCAGATTACGTCCCGGATCAAAATGCGGTACAATCGCTGTCGTCTTTTTTTTTTTTTTTTAATTGTTGTCATTTGGAAATGAGATCGCGATTTTCTAACGATTAATCGTGCAGCCCTACTGGGTACTTTTGTGATTGTTTTCCTTCTCTATAAGGGACAGGTTCAAAGGTTAAAGGTCTCTCTTACTTTCAGTGCTGCCACATGTGGATTTAAGTCCGCACTGCACTGTGTGTGTGTCTGTCTCCTGATTCAGTAAAACACGTGCAGCTCTCCCAAAATGTGGGCGCATCACAGTTTTTTGGCCTCGTCTTATCTATTTATCTTATCGGTATACAAGGCTCGCAACAATACAAATGGAAAATGTAATGTTAGTGTCATGTTGTTCAACAATTTCTACAAGAAAGCGGCTGGACTTCTTTAAGTTTGGTAAAACACGTTTCACTGCTCATACAAACCATTATGACGGAATTATAGAAAACACTGCATCAAAAACACAAAAAAGTTGTTTCAGACATGTTGATCTCAGCAAAGGAGAATCACACCAAAACTTTCTTTGTGAGTACGGGCAGCTGCACCTAAAGGCACAATGAATAGCGAGCACACATTGAACCGTACATAACGCTGTAGGGGCGTAAGGTCTTTTAATCGTGGATGTAGTCAACGCGGTAAATACAAATGAGGCTGTAGAGGTTTGGTGCAGGCAGAAAAACAGCTGCAGGGACAATGAAAAGACTTTTCTGCTCCAACTTCTCCCAGCATGCTGAGCTAATGATTAGTTGGTGTTTTTCTCCAAACACTCTCTCACTCTTCTCTCAACGTGTTCACAATAAACTGTGAACAGACACCGAGGAGAGCAGCAGAAGACCTCATTCAGGAGCTAAACTCAACATGAACTGAACTCACAGTAAAGTTAGCTCGGTGCTTACCTTTAGATGAGCCCACAAACCGAGAGAAACTCCGCGATGAAGCTGCAACTCTTTCCAAACACAGGAAACAGATCAGGGAGCAGAGACCCACGTGGTTCACGCTGATCTCAGCTACGATCCAGGAGACAAGGGTGGGCAGATCGATGCAGATATCGATCAGGACGTTGGTAGTGGTTTACGATCGATACTTTAGTTTGTTTCTCTCCTCTAAGTTCACTACTTTACTCCCGTTTCATGAAAAAGCAGCTCTCTCTGCTCGACTCCTCTCTTGCACACATGCTTTGCTCCGCCCCATTTTCTGCTCTGAAGTGATTCGTTGCTGTGCGGTCACGTGACTCAGAAGCTACATTTGGGGGGTGTCCAAATTCATGAGCCGCGTCCTCTTTTTTTTTTTTTTTTTTTTTAAATAAACTTTATTAAGAAACAGTATACTGAACATGTATACAACCAGAACAAAATTAATATATGCCAGAGGGTGTGATACAAAGAATTACAAACATTCAAATAATTTGTAATTACTACAAATAGTAATAGTTTCCATAGCCTTTTTGTTGAGTGATCCACTAATCAATTTTATGTAACATAAAACATCATTAAAGTAATGTTTAAAATTTGGTTTTTTGTTACTGTATTTGCATTTGTGAAAATAAAATTTAGCTAAGATAACTAACAAGTTTATTATAAAGTAAGCATCTTCTTTTTTTGCCTTCGAAAGAAACAAAATACAAGATTTTCCCATTTCACAGTAAAGTCTTTATAGAGATGTCCAGCAATGAATCTACTGAAGTCTTTCCAAAATGTTCTAGCGTATGAACAGATCCAGAAAAGGTGTTGCACAGTCTCAGGATGGCTTCCACAAAATCCACAGTTCACATTTATGTCTCTTTTGAACTTTGTCACGTAATGATTAGCAGGATAAAATTTATGCAGTATTTTAAATGAGACTTCCTTCACTTTATTCGTTACCAGATACTTGTTAGGAATTGTCCATACTCTTTTCCAGTTAATGTCACTGACAAAGAAATTCCAATAAGAGACCACATGTGGAATAGTTAGAGATTCTGTCTGGAACAAAGCACGGATATTCTTGTTACTTTTACTACGGTTTGTCAGACAGATTCTTCCTATGTGTGAATCTAAAGGGTTGGGGAGAGAAACAGATGATATGCAAGGTTGAATACCTTTAAAAAGCATTATAATACCCGTAGGTATTGCATCAAATAATATGGCATATTCTTTGGGTGTGGCTGGAAATTTATAGGTGTTTAAGAATTCTGAATAGGACATAAGCTACCCATTAGGATTAAACAGCTGATTCACTAAAACAATCCGTTTCTCAACCCACCTAGAAAAAAATAATGATTTATTTTTATACACTATGTTCCTATTATTCCAAATTGAATACGTATGGGGTGTAAAGTTGTGTTTATGTATAAGGGACCAAGCTAATAGAACTTGTTTGTGAAACATCAAAAGGTTTTCTGGAAGCTTATCTATATTATAATCACAACCTAAGATAACTTAGACCACCAAACTTCCAAATGGATACCGGATTTTTAAGAAAATGTTTAGCCCAATTAATCTTAAATGTATTGTTTAGAGTAGTAAAATCCAAAACATTGAGACCACCGTGTTCATAGTCATTCATCAATACACTTTTTCTGATGTAATGTAATGTGTCCTGTTTTTCCAGAGCAAGTTGAAGAGCATTCGGTCGATATCCTTACAAGTTTTGCCGTCCACATGCAGAGAAATTGCTGCATAAGTCAGTCGACACGGACCTTCTGCTTTTGAGAGCAATACCCTTCCTCTTAAACTTAAATCTCTCTGCAACCATTGATTTAATTTGGTTTGAGATTTTTTAATAATTGGGGGACAATTTAGTAAAATTCTGTCTTTTGGATCTTTGCAGATAATCAGACCTAAATATGTTGCTTCATTTTTAACTGTTATATTACAAATACTCTGAACATTACACTCTTTGACAGGCAATAATTGACATTTATTTAAGTTTAGGACCAATCCAGACCCTTTTGAGAAATCCTCTATTACGTGTAAAGCAATTGGCACTTGGCTGGCATTTTTAAGAAAAATTGTGGTGTCAGGCTATGACAGCGTTGATGGAGTTTTTAAATTGTGTTGATCGGCCACGTAAAACCAGAGTTATGTTAAAAATATATGAAATATTTGGTTTTCTTCCTGAATACTATCATTGTTTATATTTACTGCGGGAAGAAACAGTAAAAACTGTGTTTCATAAGGAAAATGCCATAAAGCACTTTCCACCTGTAAGCGAAGACAAAACCAAAAAACCCCACCCTTTCCTAATGGTCAAAAAATGTACCATGTTGACCAATCAAAAGATTCCAGATAGCAAGACGACATTGAATCGATGTTGATTTTTCATCCAATCCGTCGTTATGGTCAGGGTTGAAATGTCACTGTTGTAACAACATTGAAATACTGTGGTAAACCCATGGTCTTACTATAGGGACGTTGAAATGATGTTGATTTACCGTTGTTTTTTTGTCATTGATATTTGATCTATTTGTAGTCGACCAGGTGACAACAACAATGTGTAGAAAACGTCTATTTATAGTTGACCATCATTCCACGCCGGACACCATCAAAAAGCCATCGATTTCTAGTAGTGCATTAAATTGCATTGCAACTGAGCGGGTATAAAGTACCAGAGAAAGTGGATTTATTGTTCTTTGGTTATCAATGACTTTGGTCTAGTTCACCAGCTTTGAAAAATCGTGTCGACCTGCAATTTATGTATAGTTGAGCGGGAAATTAAAGCAGCGATCACTTGGACTATTCCGCAGCACCCCTCTCACAGTGGTACATCCCTCCAGGTAACCAGTGTCTTGTACAGTAGAGCGGGACATTAGATTTAATCTCAGCGGAATTGACTGGAGAAGGCATCAGTTCATGCACTGCACTGGCCTGCACCACGATTAGTATAAGGTAAGAATGAATGAATTTTCTTCTATTTGTTATTTCCACAGTTGCATTTGAATAACAGTAAAAAACTCGTTAATGTAGTTTCTGACAAAATGTGGGAGCCCGAAATTGTGTCCACTTTTCATCTTACAACTCAGCTGGAGTTTCATACTTTTCTGTTATATTCTGTTACAAAGCTAGCCTAACGCTTCGAGGGTTCCTTTGTTAGCCTTGCCGTCGCCTCGGCCACCATTGACCCAGACTGTCGCTCTGTCTTTGCCTTTTTGCATAGTACTAAAAAAAAAGTGTAAATCTGTGATATATGATTGGTAAATGTAAAGGTAACTGTATAAATGTGTTCAATGACTTTGTTACTTTTGATGATTGGAGAGCACCCGCTTCAATTCGCACACGAAAACTTTAGACTCAGTTCGAATGCTCACGCAGCATGTCCACGTGACTTTACGTTGCACGCTCACCTTTACGTTGCACGCGTACATGACTTTTCGTTTGTGCCTTGAATAATGAATAAGGCTACGTCCACACGTACCAGGGTATTTTTGAAAACGCAGATTTTTCTACGTTGCGTTTACACCTTTCGTCCACACGTAAACCTCGTTTTCGTTCGCTGAAAACGGAGATTTTTAAAAATGCCTGCCAGGGTGGATATTTTCGAAAACTCAAGTTTTTGCATTTACGTGTGGATGAGGAAAACTGAGAAAACGCAGCGTCAAAGGTGTGCGCCTATTTTGACGTCACACTGTGCACGTTTTTCTTTCGGTGCAATGAATTTCTACAATGGCGGACTTAGACAAACTTATACTTGAATGCAGAATGTTAAGCCATCACTTATGGATATATTAGGTTTTCGCCTCCCACTGCTTAAACCTGAACAACCACTTTATGAAGTGGTTCTGAGTGAGCTGGAGCTGTTTTGCAAAGAAGGATGGGCAAGGATTTCAGTCTCTAGATGTGCAAAGCTGGTAGAGACAGACCCTAAAAGACTGGCAGCTGGAATTGCAGCAAAAGCTTGTTCTACAAAGTATTGACTCAGGGGCTGAATAATTACACACAGCCCACTTTGCAGTTATTTATTTGTAAAAAATGTTTGGAATCATGTAGGATTTCTGTTCCACTTCTCACGTGTGCACCACTTTGTGTTGGTCTTTCACGTGGAATTCCAATAAAATTGATTCATGTTTGTGGCTGTAATGTGACAAAATGTGGGAAAGTTCAAAGGGGCCGAATAATTTTGCAAGCCACTGTAAGCGGGAGATTTTCCCAACGAAGAACCACTTACTGCTTAAAAGATAGAGAGTTAAAGTAGACTGTATACCCTCAGGTTAACTTTAAAGGTATTGTTGAAGTCAGAGGCAGCATAAAAGTGACCCCCCCCTTAGACTGATTTCTAGTTCTAGTGTCTTTATATTCCAGTGAGTTCTGCTTTTAGTTAGCAAACATAAACATAAGTCTATTAACGGCAACTGACTAACCAACCCGGTGAGTCAAGTCCCCTCGAGCAGTGCTCACTGACCAAGCCTAACACCAAACTGATGAAAACATGGTAGCATTTAGTCTGCATTTATAAATAAGGCAGCATTTATTTAAAACCTGCAACAATCTCTCCCAAAGTGATTGCAGTCACTTCAAGTCAGAGCGCAACTGTTTGCAGAAAGTTGGCCTCTTATAAGATGAGCTCCCTTATTCATTGTATTCCCAGAGTATTTTATTTTCTTTAATAAATATCGATGTTTGGTGTCACTGTATTGAGACAACATCACAACGCAAAATATCAAGATGCTGTATCGATCCCCCCCCCCCACCTCTACCGTATTACGGGTGAAAACACCAGTCAGCCAGAAGATCAAAACAATAGTTAAGTTCAAGTATTTATACAATATCAGTTAACTGTAAGGTAAAACAATATCTATAACAACAACTACTACTAAATACGGTGTCCCAATGGGAAAACCATTTAAACATAACAGCGATAACATTTTGGAGAATCAAAATCCGTGAAAAATAAATAAATAAAAAAATAAAATAAAAAAAGTAAAAGACTTGCAGCTTCCCAAATGTAACATTCAGGATTATTGATGCAAGTCCAGAAATCAGAGCCACAAAGTAGACAAAAGGAAAACATATTATTGATACAGAAGTTGTTTTCTATGCAAGATCACTGCAAAAAGCCATACCTAATGTCCACCCTACTGTTACTCATTTTATATTAAGATTTAAAAATTAGTTGGCATTGGTATGGCGAGTGGCCTTCAATAATAGTAATAAATCACATAGCAATAGTACATTCATATAGTTGTAATAGGCATGAAAATATATTAAGTAATCCAAAGTATTCAGAATACGTAACTCTACCGGCATCCAGCATCTATCTACATGTAAAAAGAATTTGGTGTTTTATGAGGGTCCAAAAAGAAATAATAGAATTTGAATTAATTTAAATTAAAAAAATTTAGTTTAATACGACTAATAGGCATTGCGAGCTCAGTCATGGGAAGAAAACAACAACAACAACAAAAAAAACATTTCGAATGTTATTTCTTCCTGAATTGAAGTCCAAACATCAGAGCTACCTCATGAGATCCAAGTGTGACATCAGCTGACACTCTTTACAGGAGATTCCATCTGAACTCTGTGGAGCCTGATCTGGTTTGTAAGTCTGACCCTGAAACCAGAAGAGGATCTTTCTGTCTCTTCAGATTCACTGTGATCCAGTGCAGTCCGTCCTGCAGGATCGCGCTGATGTTTGCACAGAGCAGATAATGAAGTGAATGTTTTTGCACATTGGTAACAGTGAAACAGTTTATTTACAGTGAGGGATCGTTTATGTTCGGATTATAAACTGAGATTCTTAAAGCTCTTGTCACACTGTTATTAAGTTCACTTCAATATGTCGAAGTTCATGGCAATCACGAGTCCCTGAATATGAGAAACGTCTGTCACAGTGTCTACAGTTGTATGGTTTCTCTCCTGTGTGGACTCGTTTATGTACTTTAAGGTAACCTGCAGTGGTGAAGGATGACCCACACTGGTCACACACGTGTTTTTTAACCCCACTGTGAATGACTTCATGTCGTTTTAATTCACTTGGTTTGGGGAAACCTCTCCCACATTCTTTGCAGTAGTTCATTTTGTCTCCAGTGTGTCTACGCTGATGTACTTTTAGGCTTTGTTGATGACTGAAAGTTTTTCCACAAAGGTCACAGAGAAACTCTTTCCCACCACCACAGTGACGACAGGGTTGAGAAGTGGATCCATCTGTGCCGCTCTGCTTCTAAACAAAGACACAACAACAGTGAGAGTCAGGGAATTGCTTCAACATTTTAATCCTGAACATTGCCTGAAATAAAGAGCATCTCTGCCAACGTCCAATTACATTTTACTGTTTACATTATAACGCTCAGCTCACTGGCAGAGGTGGGTAGTAACGAGCCACATTTACACCGTTACATTTACTTGAGTAAGTTTTTGGGGGGAAAAAAAAAAAAAAAGGACTTTTAAAGTACCTATTTTGCACGATACTTTTTACTTTTACTTCAGTACATTTGTGATGAAGAAACTGTACTTTTACTCTGCTACATTTGGCAATATTTGACTCGTTAATTTCACACATTAGATAATACTGCTACTAATGGATCATGCCACCACTGGAGTTTCCTGCAACTCTTTTACCAATCAGATGTGGCCATGCAGTCACATGACCAGTCTGACACTGTGGCGGACAGAGCAGCCCAAGCGTTTTAAAGTAGCGGACACACGGAAAGAAGAAACACATGAAAACATGGCAGAGTAAGCTGTTACCGCTAGAACTGAAGAGGATGAACACCTTGGCCTGATTTACAAAAATTTGTACTGCTTTTAAGTGAAACAAAGAACAGCTATGTCTTCAGTGTCGGATTCTTCAGTGCGAGCCAAAACAAACCGACTTTTCAGCGTGAAAAAACACCAACTCGTGTAACCTGAGGAAAAGTGTCACAGTACGTTTACTCTAAATATCTTTTTAGCTGTGGTTAGTTGGATGTCAGTCTTATGTTACAGCAGCTGTGTCGAGCTCAAGCCCCGAGTTTGATTACACTAGAATCACGTCATATTTTCGGCCCTATGTTGTAGTGAGGTAAGTTTGTGGGTGTTGTTTTCGTCGCTTTTAACTCCTCGCTGGTTAGCTAGCGTGAACTCTAAGCTAGCCTGGTTAACGAAGCTAGAGTTCCACGCAGATGTAAACACAGCTCGTCTCTACTGCTTTAACTGTTAAATCAGAAGGCAATACAGCGGTCGACAGGGTTTATTATGTGAAACAGCAGCTTGTTTAATTTAAACAGTCTGCATTAAGCTGGATATACACTGTACAATTTTTTTCAATCACCTTATTTAGCTCCTGCTCAAACTGTACGATTGAATCGCAGGGGTTAGACGTTTGTAGGTCACACTGAAAAGCCTCGATATGGAAGCGTAGAGCTTCCACCCCGGCAAACGAAAAACTGAGCTATCTCACGTTATAATGTGAAATGTTTATTGTTCTAACAATATACTTTTCATGTTTGTACAATATACTACCATATTATTAAAATATACATAATTATGACGTTTGTACTATATAACATTTTGTACAAAAGGTTTTTTGTTTGAAGTGATAATTACGTACATTGCAATAACAAACATGATAGTACACTGTTAGAACAATAAAGTTTTCACATTATAACATCATATACTTCTATTTTGTTTGCCTGGGTGGCAGCTCTACGCTCCCGTACTCAGATGAGCTTGCAAAATTTCTACAAGTTGTAAAAAAAAAAAAGGCCTGCATTTGTATAGCGCTTTTCTAGTCCCTTAGGACCCCAAAGCGCTTCACACTACATTCAGTCATTCACCCATTCACACACACATTCACACAAGTTGTGCCTCCATCGCTTGTGTCCAGCAGCATTTCTGTGTCAGAGGCTGCGTTGACACCCTCATGAAGGGCGACCAGGTTTTAAACAGGTTGGATTATCTTGCGACCATATGATTGATGATCGGGAGCTGGTCGTGAGGTATTAATCGCTTCTCATTACCCCATGTATACTACATGATGCACGACACACAATTAAGACGAAACTCTGGCTTTTCCCCAAAACGGTCAAACGGCTGATAAATCGTCTCAAAATGGACCAAAAATTGCACAGTGTATGCCCAGCTTTAACAGGCTAGTGTCAGGGTTATATTGTTGATTGTCATTTATGCTTAGAAATATTTACTTATATATGCTTAGAGTTTATAGTCAATGTCATATTGGTAGGGGTCTGATCCTTTGTAGTCTGCAAAGACTGTGTGTGCTTAAGGTCATGAGAGAGGTTATATCTTCTCTTACTGATATATGGTATCGCAAACACACTATATCTATGGGGTGGTGGTCCCCATCTTTAAGAAAGGGGACCGGAGGGTGTGTTCCAACTACAGGGGGATCACACTCCTCAGCCTCCCTGGGAAAGTCTATGCCAGGGTGCTGGAAAGGAGAGTTCGTCCGTTAGTCGAACCTCGGATACAGGAGGAACAATGCGGTTTTCGTCCTGGTCGCGGAACACTGGACCAGCTCTTTATCCTCTCCAGGATACTTGAGAGTGCATGGGAGTTTGCCCAACCAGTCTACATGTGTTTTGTGGACTTGGAGAAGGCATTCGACCGTGTCCCTCGGGGTGTCCTGTGGGAGGTGTTGCGGGAATATGGGGTGTCTGGCCCATTGCTACGGGCCATTCGATCCCTATACAACCGTTGCAAGAGCTTGGTTCGCATTGCCGGCAATAAGTCGGACTCGTTCCCGGTGGGTGATGGGCTCCGCCAGGGCTGCCCTTTGTCTCCGGTTCTGTTCATAATTTTTATGGACAGGATTTCTGGGCGCAGCCAAGTGGCGGAGGGCTTTCGCTTTGGTGGCCTCAGAATCTCGTCTCTGATTTTTGCAGATGATGTGGTTCTGTTGGCTTCATCGGGTGAGGGCCTCCAGCTCGCACTGGAACGGTTCGCAGCCGAGTGTGAAGCAGCGGGAATGAGGATCAGCACCTCCAAATCTGAGGCCATGGTTCTCAGCCGGAAAAGGGTGGAGTGCCCACTCCGGGTCGGGGATGAATTCCTGCCCCAAGTGGAGGAGTTCAAGTATCTCGGGGTCTTGTTCGCGAGTGATGGGAGAAGGGAGCCAGTTGATAGACGGATTGGGGCTGCAGCTGCAGCGACGCGGATGCTGCACCAGTCCGTCGTGGTGAAGAGGGAGCTGAGTGTAAAAGTGAAGCTCTCAATTTACCGGTCGATCTACGTCCCTACCCTCACCTATGGCCACGAGCTGTTGGTAGTGACCGAAAGAACGAGATCGCGGATACAAGTGGCAGAAATGAGCTTCCTCTGATGGGTGGCTGGCCTCTCCCTTAGAGATAGGGTGAGAAGTTCGGCCATCCGGGAGGGGCTCAGAGTAGAGCAGCTGCTGCTCCACATCGAAAGGAGCCAGCTGATCTGGTTCGGGCATTTGACAAGGATGCCCCCTGGGCGCCTCCTGGGTGAGGTGTTCCAGGCATGTCCCACCGGGAGGAGGCCCCGGGGCAGACCCAGGACACGCTGGAGAAATTATATCTCTCGGCTGGCCTGGGAACGCCTTGGTATTCCCCCGGATAAGCTGGAGGAGGTGGCTGGGGAGAGGGAGGTCTGGGCCTCTTTGCTTAGGCTGCTGCCCCCGCGACCCGGCCCCGGACAAAGCGGATGAAGATGGATGGATGGACTATATCTATTTTAGTATAAGTGCCTTTTGTTTAGATGAACTGCTGTACTTCCAGACCAGCAGGTTTAGGGAAGTCGTTTATCGGGTCACATTCTGACCCCCCCCAACACACGGTACTCTTTGTTCACATGTGTACCTATGTTAATGAGCCTATGCATATTCATGTCACCTGAATAAAAGAGCAGTGTTACGAGGGAGCAGAATCTAATCTGGAATTCATTGCAAATTGTTTTTGCAGCTTGGCAGTGTATACAGCACTATAGTGAGCAGACCTGATTCTTTTGAAAACCATACATATTTCCACAGGTCTCCACTTCATCAGACATCACCTAGACACAGAGCTTGATGATGACAGCACAAACAGCGGCCTAACTGACGAAGATAATGGATCCATTGGGTCAGGAAAGCCAGAAGCAGGGGGGCTGGAGAGGTACCTTTCATGTCCATTCACTGGAGGTGTGGATATATTGCATGGCGTTCCTCACATCAAAAAGCTCTCAATTAAAACGAATACAGCTCTTCCTGCATCTGGAGCCTGTGAAGGACTTCTTAGTCATGCAGGACTCCTGTTCACTGCTAAACAGTTACAGCTTCACAAAAAGAACCTTGAGAGCAAACTGCTGCTGAAGCTTAACCATCACTTCACTGAGTGAAGAAATGACACATTTTTGCTGAATATGTAGAAATAGACACACACCCAAACAATTTATGGTAAACTGAGCAGCCCTGCATGTACATAGGCTGAAGTTGCCCTGTTCTAATGTTTACTCTGAAGCTGCTGTGCCATTTGGAGCAAAATGAATATAAAGTATACCACACATCTTGTCACTGGAAATGGTTTGCACTGTTTATATATTTATATTATTTACTCTAGCTATTGGTTAAAAAGGCTTTATGTTTTGAAAAACTGAAATCTGGAAATTAGAATTGTTGTGCCTTATTTAGTTTATGTTTTACATATATTCTATTTGAAAATACTAAAATTTGTATATTTATTTATTTTTGTTTGATAGCATTTATTTAAAAAAATTAATCTGACATTACAACCAGTTACTCACTACTTGAGTAGTCTTTTCACCAACTACTTTTACTTGAGTAAACTTATTTTAAAGTAATGCTACTCTTACTTGAGTACAATTTTCAATACTTGACCCACCTCAGCTTACTGGGTGAAAATGTCTCTTCAATTGTAGGCATCTTCTTAATGGGAAGATTGGTGGTTAAACCCCTGGATGCTCTACTCTAAACAGGGCTCGGAAAATCGCTAGCCCGACGTCCCGGGGCTAGCAATATCTCCGGTCGGGCGACCAAAATCTAGCTCAGCCCGTCGGGCTAGCAATTTTGTGAGCCCTGCTACATGCCACAAGATACTAACCCCAAGCTGCTCTACAATGCATCCATTGGAGTGTGAATGTTAGATAGAAAGGGGAGAAGCTTTTTTCCAGCATCAGGAAAGTTTCAGCAGATTTGTTCCAGATTTGATTGAATATTCTGTCGACGAAGTTTTAACGTCTCGTTTAGCTTTGAAATTAAACTTCATTCACATAATACTTCAAAATAACTGCAACTGAAAAAATATGAATACATACCTCACAGTAACTGCACTTGTAGAGTATTTTTCTGGTGTGAATCTGTTGATGCTTTCTCAGGGAATGTGGCTCTTTAAAAGCCTTTTCACACCAGTCACATTTATAAGGTCTCTCCTCAGTGTGGATAAACATGTGGTTTTTTAAGTGTGTGGCTGTTGTAAACAGTTTCCCACACTGATCGCACCAGTAAACATCCTGTCCAGTGTGAATGCGCAGGTGAATATTTCGTTTGACTAGCGAGCAGAATGTTTTTCCACAAATGTCGCAGCTATACGCTTGATTATTTTCAGAGTGGGTAACTAGATGATTTCGTAAGCTGCTACTACGAGCAAAAGCTTTACCACACTGATCACAGCTGTGTGCTTTAAGTCCACTGTGGATGAGTTGGTGTCTTTTTAAGTGTCCAAGTTGGGTAAAAGACTTTCCACACAAGTCACAGTAGTGTGCTTTAACTCCACTGTGGATGAGTTGATGCCGTATCAGGTCAGACGTCCGATTAAAATCCTTCCCACACTCCTCACAGCTGTATGTTTTCTCTCCCTTTCTTCTGTGAGGTTTGTCGGCCTCCTGAGAGCGCTGACTTCTCGCTCCACGTTGGTCCTGCAGTGACAGAGATACAAACAGAGGCAGTGAGTGAAATGCAGTCGTGGAACAAACTGAAACTCCATTAGTGGAATCAAAGATTGATTAACTGATAATACTTTATTTATCCGGAGGAAAAATGTTTTAAAGGCTGCCAGACGATCCGGCACCATCATGAGCACCCCTTCCAACCATACATAGAATACACAAACATAACATTGGGAAGTCAGGTGAGAGAAGTACGGAAAAAACAAAACAATGGAAATACAGAGTACATGAGGAAAGAAGAGGAGAAAATTTAAATCTGGTTTTCATCTTGAAGGAGAGTGTATATGATTGGGGAAACCTGCAGTCAGCTGAGACTGAAGAAGTCACTTGGATGAGTGACGAAACGTTTCTCCCACTAAAACCGCTACGTCCAGGTGAACAGAATCAACCTTTTGGGATTTACTTACCTGGATGATTAAGCACGGATCAAGACCTTATTTTGTTAACATTTTTAAAATGATAGCAGCACAAACAAAATATTTTGCAGCACAAACATAACACAAATGTTTGACATCAATTTTGTTTGATTTAGTTAATGTGGGGGCACTGGTTGACATTTTGACCCTTACATTTTCATTAATATCTTTAAAACAGAAGCAGCACAAACATAGCACAGTTGATTAACACCACTTTTGTTGGATTTGAAGAAGGTGAGTGGTAGGGGTGTAACGATACACAAAATTCACGGTTCGATATTTTTTCGATACAAAAAAAATGTTCATGCCTTTTTAATTTGTCATTTATTAAAATTATAAATATATATTTTAACTCAAAAGTACAGTTTTTAAATTTAATGTTGCTGAAACAACAAAGGGATAAAAAAAATAAATCTATCTAATGGAGAAATCACTCATCTTTGGAAAAGAGAGTTTATTACAGAGAAATGTCTCTTTCCAAAATAAAAGCTATACTATACGCTTCTTCTGGGCTATATTCTCAGCAGCATATTAAACATATCAGGTCCCCATAAGGAGAATCCTGTGCTAACGGCTGTCTAAATGACTCGGGTAAAGTTTGTAGCATGCGTGCTTGTTGTTTTTGTCTGCTTCCACTTGTCTTTGCACTAGGATGCTGTCGGCGTAAATGTGCAGTCATATTCATTGTGTTCCCACTAGTGCTGTCAGCATTAATCTGAAATGACGTTAAGGCCACAACAGGGCAAATCTCCGTTAACGAGCTACCGCGGATCGCCCGTGCGTGGGGCTGGACAGCCAACACGTTAACGAGCTAACTGCGCTAACGCACTAGCTCCCACCCAATGTAATTGAGCATTGCGTGGCACATCCAACATACTGTTTTACTTTAGTCCATGACGCGCTTACCTTCAGGGTCATTCGTCACATGAAAACCAAAATAGTTCCAAACGCCAGATCTGAATGAGGGTGGGGGAGGTTCAATTTGCCATGTTGCAAGGAGAGCTTAGCTTCTGTCTCGCTAGCTTGCCCTGCGCTCAGTGAATCTGCGTTCGACTACTCCGCCTAGGCTGCACTGCCGAGCGCAGATCCACTGAGCGCTCAACACAGACAGCGTCGTCAGAAGGAAAGTTGATAAAATAAATTAAAAATGTTGTATTGTTCGATACATAAGCGTACCAAACCGAAAGCACTGTATCGAACGGTTCAATATCGATACGAGTATCGTTGCACCCCTAGTGAGGGGCCAACTTCACTCACATGGTTTGTCTAGGCATTACGGCTACTGTAATCAGAAGCGTCGCGGAGTAATACGTACCATGCTTCAACGTAATATTACCTTATTGTGCGTGTATAAGGACAACAAATGGCACGTGTTAAGAGACACGGCTGTCACACGGTACACAGTAGAACATGGGTTTTTGTTTGTGAATGTAGCTTCTGTATGTGTGGAGGAGCCCAGGATGGAAAAGATAAAACTGCTGTTAACATCCAGCTGTGCACAGTTTCAATAACAGTGTAACTGTGATATTTTCTCACCTCCTGTGTTGAAGTCATTGTTTCCTCTGTAGTGGCTGAGCTGAGTCCAAATGGCTGAAACTGTTCCTCTGCTGCTCCACCAGACTCTTCTCCTCCTGTTACTCAGCTGGGACACAAAAAGTATAGATATGCATTTAATCCCTGACAAGAAGAAGCAGAGCAAATAAACATTACTACACTCAGTGACAACAATACCTATGAAGCTTCAAGGTGAAACCCCAGAAGCAAAAAGAAAGTCATCAGCTGCCTACAAGAACTTGAAAGGGAAAAAGCCACAGAGCTCCCTGCATACCACCACCTTTACCCAGGGGATGCTGCACCCTGTATATATGAACTTCCATAGATCCACAAAGAAGGAGTCCCACTCAGACTCATTGGTAGCAGCATAGCAACAGTTAGACCTCTGCCTTACCACCACATATTTTAAATACAACGAGGGTGTGTTGTTCCCCAGTGTTACTCACTGCATCCAACCTTTAAATGGAGGAAGTGGAAAGAAGGTCCTTGGCTCGTTAACGGGGACAGCACCGAGCCACATGATAGAGTGAAGGGTTAGCCCTGATTTTTTTCTGCTGTGCTGCTTTATTAAAAAATAGTTTAAGATGTCCAGCATATGTGATTTTTTTTTTCATATATGAAGTTATTGAACCCCTTTTTGAACAAAACTCAAAACAAACCCTAATAAATCTTTCAGTCATTTCAAAGTCTGCAAATATCTTTATTAAATCATAAGTAGGGGTGGGCGGTATAAACGGTATACGGTAGAGACAATATAAATTTGGCCAACGGTAGAGATTTTGACTATACCGCTGTACCGCAATAGCGCATGTTGTTGGTGTCAACAAGCTCCGCCTGTTTTGGTCGGAGGCATTGCAGCTGCTGCAAACAACATCGTCTGCAAATTATGGCGGGCGACAGTCACAGCAAAGAGACGAAGCACTTTTGGAATATGAGGAAAGCCAAAAACTGCGCTTCCTCCACTTCTTTAACATTGATTCATTAATGTTGAATTCTCTCGCAGCTGCTCTATTCCCATGTTGTTGCAGTATATTAATAACTAACCTCGTATTGTGGATGAATGATCTCAGTTGTTCTCCTGACTGAAGTTTGGTCTGTTTAGAGCATCCTGCCATGCGATTGCATTTGTCCTTAACCACCAGAAACCCTCACGTTACCTTTTATCGAGTGGAAAAAAGTTAGCGTTCATCCTTTAGCTAATGTTATGCTAACTAGGGCTGTGTGATATGACCAAAATCTCATATCCCGATATAAGACATCTATCGTCCGATAACGATATAAATCACAAAAATGTAAAATTTTCCGTAAATTCTGTGAATCTCGGGCAGCTCGACTTGTGTGAAAGTGTTTCCAGCTGGGCGTCGTGTAGCTGGAGTCGAGTGTTTTAACCGATGCATGAAACAATACATTTTTAGATATAAGTTGTAACGGACGCCGTGCCGACATGCACATATGACAAAATAACCAGCTTCTCTCGTTCCATTTCAAACAGGACAGTGGTAACAACAATTTTAAGTTGTAGATTTTAAATAGGCTACAAAAATTCCAATGGGAGCAACAGGACGGTCAAATGTCGCTGATTTTACTACAGAGTAGGACGGACTGTAGAGTAGCAAACATCGCAAAAACACGTTCTCAACACTGCAGGTTACCTGGTGTAATGTTTTTCAGCTAAAAAGGAAACACGGTCGGAGCCCTACATAACTGAAGGTTAAATGCAGCTAATATGTCCTGGTTTAAGGCAGGCACTCACACCTCCGCTCTGCTGCGTCTCAGCCACCATCGCTCTGGCAGAAAGGACAACAGAGCCAGAGCAGGGGAGAGGCGAGGCGAGCTGGAACAGTAAAGTTAGCTCGGTGCTTACCTTTAGATGAGCCCACAAACCGAGAGAAACTCCGCGATGAAGCTGCAACTCTTTCCAAACACAGGAAACAGATCAGGGAGCAGAGACCCACGTGGTTCACGCTGATCTCAGCTACGATCCAGGAGACAAGGGTGGGCAGATCGATGCAGATATCGACCCAGACGTTGGTAGTGGTTTATGATCGATACTTTAGTTTGTTTCTCTCCTCTAAGTAAACTACTTTAATCCCGTTTTATGAAAAAGCAGCTCTTTCCGTGCTCGACCGGGGGGGGGGTCTGGTTGCACCCGCTGGGGAGCGCCATATTGGGATCTCCGCAGTAACCGGACACACGTGACCTCCACACTAACCGGAAACACGTGACCTCCAAAGTCGGCAGAAATATGTTCTTTTTTTATTATTATTTCTTGTCTCGTTCCTGCATGGATCCTTAACCTTGCAAGTGGATCGTAAAGGTTGGCACAGAGTCTTTCATGTATAAATTTGCCGTTAATAATTATATAATTCTAGGAATCATCGAGTTTGCTTACACTTTGTTAGCGTTACAACAACGGTCAGACCCCCGAGGTAGTGATGGCCAAATGAAGCTTTCTGAAGCTTGTATTGAAAAACGGTTCATTACTCGGAGCTTTTCAACACAGTCCTCTCTGGTGACATCTGGTGGCCAAAAATATGAAGAGCAGCTTGAATCCACAAAATAAAACCAACTGCTTCATTATGATTGCCCACTCACTCTACAGAGTGGAATTCTGTCTGATATTGGGCCGCTGTTGTGTTGCTTTGAACGTGTATTTTTGGGGGGTTAAAAAAATGCGGTTTATTTGTTTAATAAATAATTGTGACCAGTAAACTCTCCTTGTTTAAACATGCACCATTGTGTGGTCTTTCTTTGCTTGTGACTTCTTGATGTTGGTAAATACAGTAATTGAAAAATACCACCGTACATTACATATAATATACATATAATAATGTACAACACATTATGGAGTATGCTTCTGCTGTGAGGTCTTGCCTCCATGCACTTGTGCAAGAGCTAGACGGGTGTATTTATAAATAATATTATATTAGGGAAATTTTCCCATACATATTTTTGACCTGGGGGTAGAACTGATTGTGAACTGGAAAGGGAAAATGCTTATGAACTTGCAAATTAAAAGCATGATGCATTTAAGGTAACCCTTTTCCATTTTTATTTAAGAAGAGAATTTGTTCCACTGTGCGATGGTCGAAACTGTTCCTTTTCATGGAGATAATTTCTCCTGCATTAAGGAAAATCCCTTCACGTGGAACAGAGGAGGCTGGAGTGCAGAGAAACTGGTAGAGATGCAGTTATACAGTCTACCTGGGCCCCACAAACTCAGCTAAAGAGAATAAATACATTAAATTGCTGCACATTTGGCAGACTAACATTTTCAGATTAATTAAACAATAAAATACATATTTTTACAACATTAAATGTAAAGAATCAAGTGGAAGTTTTTCTAAAGTTACTTAATTATATTTATATTATGAAAGCAGATTTTTTTTGACATTAAGTTTTTTCCCATCCATCCATTCGCTTCCACTTATCCTTTTCAGGGTCGCGGGGGGTGCTGGAGCCTATCCCAGCTGTCATAGGGTGAGAGGCGGGGTACACCCTGGACAGGTCGCCAGTCTATCGCAGGGCCAACACACAGGGACAGACAACCATTCACACCTAGTGGCAATTTGGATTATCCAATTAACCTATCCCCACAAGCTGCATGTCTTTGGACGGTGGGAGGAAGCCGGAGTACCCGGAGGAAACCCACGCAAACACGGGGATAACATGCAAACTCCACACAGAAAGACCTGATGTTGGAATTGAACTCAAGACCTTCTTGCTGTGCGGCAACAGTGCTAACCACCGTGCCACCGTTTTCCCATTATAAGAGAAAATAAACACGCACAAAACAAAAGCAAACAGCCAGAACACAAAGCTGGAAAACCCACCCAACTGACCAAAATCAACTCAAAATTCTCCCACACAACAGAACCTCCTCTCTTCCTCGCTGGCTTCAAATCTCTCAGTGGAATGATCAGTGGTTCGCTATCTGTCACCATCACAACACCACAAATCCCGCGAATGACTCACTTCCTTATAAACCATTGAATCAGATACCGAAGCAGTTAGGTTCTAAATGAAGTTTCGGACGTCGCTGATCACGTGACTCTGGCCAAACGAATCAAGCTTCGACACAGAGCTTCTGAAGCAGTGTGTTGATTTTTTTGACACACGCACCGGAGCGTCAGCTTCAAGCGGACCATCACTACCCCGAGGTATCTAAACTTTAGTAAGGAATGTGCACTTTTGACACCTCTGGTTAGCATTTAGTGGTCAGTTTCAAACGTATTTGATTTTTGCTTGTTATGAACAAATTCACTTCACTGCTTTTCACGATCTGTAACATCAATGCACGTTGTTCCGTTTACTGCATATTGCACTTTATTCATGTCTCTCATTCCACCTGCATCAACATTGTAAAGATCATCACAAAGAGATGTATACATTTATAAATACTAATATTCTCTATTCCATTCTGCCTCCAAGCCAGAATTGCAGGAATGCACAACATGTTGCAGAAGACTCTTTCACTGCCCCCTGTGCCCCACTCTCAGCCCTGCTGTCAGGGCAAAGATCGAGGAGCATATAAATGGACACATTAAAAATGCTTTTCCTTTCAAAGGTATGTTGGTATTAAATATACCTCATAGTTAAAGTTATAAATATGCACTTCTTTTCAGCACTTCTGCAGTCTCTTTGTTGACTTTAAAGTTGCTTTTCACATTGTACAGTTCAGTTCATTCATCAGTGAGAGAAAAAGTGTGTTTTCATTAAATGTTTTTTTCCTGTTCACCACATTTCCTGACAGCTCTTGTGATCCACACCATTTTGCTTTCATTATTGAGGATGGCTTGGATGTTTTTGTTAATATGTACAATCTGATTGTTAGATAAACCGATTGCATTCTATACAACTACATTTAAATTACATGTTGTTTTTCTCTCTCTTACAGACAAAATGATATGCCGGTGCACTTTCACTGCCCTGTCTGCAACATGACAGTCATACAGCGTGGGGATATGGCAAGGCAATTATTGTCATGTCAGCATTCAGGACTGCTCCCCACTGAACTCTCCGTGGAGCCCCATCTCCCTCTCGATGTCTTGTCTCCAGCATCAAAACCATTTTCTGAATCTTCGGTAGAACATTCATGTGCTCCCTCTGTGCTGAATGAAACTGTGGCTTGTGGAGAGTCCATGAAAATGAAATTCCCTCACTGTGATCTTAGTCTTTTTAAAAAAAACTTCAAGGCTCACATGATGAGGAGGCATTCAAACAGATCAATAGATGTTTGCCTGGCCTGTCATCTGCAGTGTTTTTGTGTAGAGGGACTTCTTCCTCTTTGTTTTTCAGTTTGCAGAGGACATGGAGCTCTTTTTAAATGTGCCGACGAGCAGGGACTACGGGTCAATGTGATGTTTGACATTTCATGGACAGATGAAGGCACTGGCTGTTTGTTTGTGTTTTTATGTGTTGTTTGTTTTTCAGTGTACAGAATTCCAATTAAGCTTATTATAAAATCTAATAGTTGTGTGTGTCTGTGCATGACATTACAACGCAAATATGTATTTGCAAGATGGACTGGAATAAATTATGATGCATCAAATATTACACAGGCTGCAGTGAATTTCTGTTGATACAGACTATTGAGCTTTGAGTTTCCCAGTCAAACTTAGCTGTGAAGCACATGCTAAAAACACTTTGACTCTTGTAGATTTCATAACAAGACACCATAGCCAAAATATCAACTCTAAAAAAAAATTCAAAGCACATACAGCAACAAACACTGTTAGTAAATGTGTCCTGGAGTTTATGCAGGTGCAGAAAGTGCTGCTGCTGTAAGTAAGTCTAACAGCTTCCAGATCACTTATTTTTCTGGAAAGATGGTAGGAAGGGCATCACTGCTCATCTCTACAATCTCCCAGATCTTGGAATACAAGCCTTTGTCCCATGAAAACCACTTCACAGTAGTAGGAGTCCACTAAAACCTACAAATGAAGAGTGATCCTGGAAGAAATAGGGCGCACATTAGTGACCTCAACAACTGCAAGACAGACTTGTCCCTGATGCTTATATGAAAAAAAGAAATAGGAAGATTTATGAAACCATTAGGACTTCATCACCTTTTTATCTGAAAAGTTCCTGGTAATATATAGCCTAACTGGCATTTAAAGAGTAAAAAGAATGTAGAAAAAACTTTGGTTTTGATGAAATGGACTGGTGATAATTTAAAGTGTCAAGTCAGTAAAAGTAGATAAATGTTTTAATAAATATACATTTTACAGCATTTTGTGAACATACACAAAAGGAGGGCCATTTTTGGCAACGGACAAGCTGAGAGAGAGTTTTATATTTTTGCTCACCTTGGAAAAAAATAATAGTGCACAATAATTAATGTTGATGTTAATCAATTAGATGTCCCAGACTACTATTAATAATACAGCGGTCCCTCGTTTATCACAGGAGTTACGTTCTAAAAATAACCTGCGATAGGTGAAATATGCGAAGTAGTTTATTTTTCTTCATTTTGTCATTTTTCCATTATGTGTTTTATCCTATTAGGGGCCATCGTGGCTCAAGAGTTGGCAGTTTCTCTTGTAATCAGGAGGTTGCCGGTTTGAACCCCGGCTCCGACAGTCTCGGTCTTGTGTCCTTGGGCAAGACACTTCACCCGTTGCCTACTGGTGGTGGTCAGAGGGCCCGGTGGCGCCAGTGTCCGGCAGCCTCGCCTCTGTCAGTGCGCCCCAGGGTGGCTGTGACTACAATGTAGCTGCCATCACCAGTGTGTGAATGTGTGTGAATGTGTGGATGACTGAATGTGTAAAGTGCTTTGGGGTCCTTAGGGACTAGTAAAGCGCTATACGAATACAGGCCATTTACCATTTCCCTATTGTAAACTGTCCTTGGGTGTCTTGAAAGGCGCCTCTTAAATAAAATGTATTATTATTATTAGTAGTAGTAGTATTAGCTTAAAAAAAAACCACCCTAGAGGGACGTTGTTAGCTGGCAGTTTTTTCAATGTTGAAATTTCCACATTCCGACACTTCAAATGCTTCAGGAGCTTTCCGCTCAACATCAGCACCACAGAAATACACAAATACATCCGTAGACTCCAGACAGAACTGGCAATGTGTTTTCGTGACTTTCAGGTGTATGGACCAATGTTTTCTTCCCTGATCAAAGCAGAAAGCTTTAATGAGCAGCTGGATTTGTCTCGCTTTAACTGGCTGGACATCGAAATGCAGCTGATTGAACTGAAAAGCTCGACTCTGTGGGGGTCAAAGTTTGCAGAACAACGAACGCAGCTGGAATCCACAGCTGTGCGTGTTCATGGAGCTGCCTTTTCACCTGCTGGACGTCACTACCTGACAAGTTTAACTGTCTTCAGAACATTGCAGAGGCCTCATTGACAGCATTTGGCTCTACATGTCTGTGTGAGCAGATTTTCTCTCAGACGAAGTGTCCTCAGGTAGCCGTCTGAATGCTGGACACTTGGAGACTTGTGTCTCAGAGTGGGAGACCAGAGATCACATTAACATGTGTATCCCTGTATTAACAAAAATGCCATATTGGCCCAGTTTATGTTTCCTATCATTGCTGTGAGGAGACCATAAATAGCATTTGCATTTTCTGTTGTACAGTTGATTTGTTGTTATCAAGTTCTTGTTTGCACTGATCATCATAAAGGTTGCTGACCCCTGACCTGTGCTCTGTCAAGGCCTGGAGATCTATCTGTGCTTTGGCAGACTGGGCCCATTTGACGTCCTCCTTGGCTCCTGTTATGAACGGTCCTTACTTCTTGCCTGGAGGGCTGGTTAACCTGGGTGATTTGTTTAGAAGCCGGACTCTGCTCTCCTTGCAGCAGCTGCAACGATATTTCGGCCTTCAGAATGTGGAATTTTCTGGGTAACTGCAACTGAGGCACTTTATAATTAATGACACCACTCTAATGATGGACCCTACTAGGTCTGCAGTGGTGGATGCTTTGTCCTCCCTGCAGTCTGGGAAGTCCATTAGCTCATTTTATGAAGTCCTTAACTCCGGTTCAGCCCCTTACTTCCTGGCTGTAAAACAGGCTCAGGAAAGACACCTAGGACATCTATAACTGTTTAAGACTGGCAGAAGATTTGGGTCTGTGCCTCCAAGATATCTGCCTGTAACTGAGCTCAATTGATTCAGTAAAAAATTGCACATAACACCCGCTTTAAAAAGTAAAATCGATGTAAACTCTTCCCCATTGTGCTGGAAGTGTAATGTGGAGGAGGGACTTTATGCATCGTCTTTGGTCCTGTGTGAAAATTCAAAAGATTGGGTTTGATGTTGCTAAGGTGCTTTCAGATATTTTCAATTTCCAAGTGTTCCTTTGTATGTGCCTCTGAATTTTGTATATCCTGAGCAAGGTTTTAGTTCCCATATTCTTTTTCTTTTGTCTCTATTACTATGAGAAAAATCCTAATACAAGTAGAAAGAAAGATTGTTTGAATCCGAAATCATGGCTCAAAGTACTTGTTGTGAGACAAGTTCTTTATTTTGACACCAAACTGTTTAATAAGAACTTTACACATAATTCATCAAATATAACTAATGCTTTAACAGTATCAGGATTTTATAATACAAACTTCAAATCTACAGGAAAAACAGCGGCAGAACATGTGGATTAAAATGCATTAACTTAAAAAACCCAATAACAACATGTGGACTTCAAGCACAAAGTCATAGTAGTTATTGTTTGAAAGCCGGTTGATAGATTTAGTTCATTTTGGAAGCTTTCAGAGCAAATGGTGTGAAATTATTTGAGGCTTTGAAAGAAAAGGATTTAAGAGCAGGGATTACCAAAGCAGAAGAATAAATATGAAAAACGATTAAAATGTAACTGAAGTAATACATAAAATGAATACATAGAAAAAGCAAGTAGTATTTGGAAAAGAGGAAGAAAATTAAAATGAAAAAGAACTGATGTATATATCCAAATGGGCAGTTTTGATACAATTTTGGTAAAACACATTCCTATAACTTCTATAATGTAGCAAAAGGTACAACTACTAAACACTACGGTTTCCTAAGGGAAGAAATATTAAAATGTATCAGGGATGAAAACTTAGAACATTAAAATTCCCTCAAGTGAAAATAAACTTCATGTACATATCTATACTTACAGCTTCATTAATTTAACATTCACTGCAGGTCCAGAAATCAGAGCTACCTCATCAGATCCAAGGGTGACATCAGCTGACACTCTTTACAGGAGACTCCACCTGAACTCTGTGGAGCCTGATCTCAAGGTGTTTAAGTCTGACCCTGAAACCAGAAGAGGATCTTTCTGTCTCGTCAGATTCATTGTGATCCAGTGATTTCAGTCCTGCATGATCACGCTGATGTTTGCGCAGAGCAGATAATGAAGTGAATGATTTTGCACATTGGTAACAGTGAAACTGTTTATTTGCAGCGTGGGCTCGTTTGTGTCTGGAGTATGAAGTGAAATTCTTGAAGCTCTTGTCACACTGGTCACAGCTAAATGTCTCTTTCATGTGTGTACGTTCATGTTGGTTACGACTAGCTGAATATGAAAAGCTTCTGTCACAGTGTCTGCACTTGTATGGTGTCTCTCCTGTGTGGATTCGTTTATGCTGCTTAAGGTCACTTGCAGTGAAGAAAGATGACCCACACTGGTCACAGACATGCTTTTTAACCCCACTATGGAAGAGTTCGTGTTTTTTTAAATCACTTAATGTGGTGAAGCCTCTCCCACATTCTTTGCAGTAGTTCATTTTGTCTCCAGTGTGTCTACGTCGATGTTGATTTAGACTCTGTCGATTACTGAAAGTATTTCCACAAAGGTCACAGCGAAACGCTTTCCCACCACCACAGTGACGACAGGGTTGAGAACTGGATCCATCTGTGCCGCTCTGCTTCTAAACAAAGACACAAACACAGTGTAAGTCGGGGAACTCCTTCAACATTTTTATCCTGAACGTTGCCTGAAATAAAGAGCATCTCTGCCAACATCCAGTAACATTTTACTGTTTACATTATAACACTCAACTTAACAGGCGAAAATGACTCTCCATTTTTCCATCTAGTTCATTTAATATACAAACAATCATATCTAAACAACAAGTTACATCATATTCTTCACAAGTACATATGAAAAGTTCCAATCCAATCGGTCTCACTCCCAATTTGAAGCAAAAATAATTGTTTTTAGTTAGTAAAGAACATAATAAGTCATCTAACACTGACCAGATTGTAGCAGTCATAAATTTGGAAGAAAGGGTAGACTGTGACTACAGAAAAGTAATTATTTAGTGTTTTTATGATCATGGAAGAAAAAAATAATAACTGAAACTAAAATCTGATGAACCTCACAACACTAACTTTAATTGCAGTAGAATAACTAACAAAACAAAGATCCAAGATGGCGCCGAGTATGGCAGCCTTGTCGCGAGCTACCCCAAGCAACAGCTTTTTTCTGTGTTTAATTTTACTTTTCCTTCATTTTTTCGCGAGTAGCACATGTCTCCTTGTGTACGACCGACAAACCTTACTGGACATAAAAGACGGTCTTTCTTATAACTTTCCGGAGTTCAAGTTTTGCAACACGGACGCTCCGTTTGCAGACCCCCCATTCATCTCACCTGAGACGCCTTTGTTCTCTGGTCCTGGAGGCCACAAATGCCGACGCAGAGGGAGAAGATCTGGCGTTCTGGTTCGACTGAGACGGCGCACTAACAGACCACCGTTACCCAGTTTATTACTGGCTAATGTGCAGTCTCTGGAGAACAAGCTGTGCGAGCTTCGGGCACGGATCTCATTCCAGCGAGAGATGCGGGACTGCTGCGTGATCTGCCTCACAGAAACCTGGCTATCGGACAAGGTACCGGACTCCGCAATACAACTACCGGGGTTCTCCGTGCATCGCGCGGACAGGTCACAGGATCTTACTGGGAAAAGCAGAGGCGGTGGTGTATGTTTCATGATCAACAACAGCTGGTGTGATTATGTGAACGTGCACCCGGTCAAATCCTTCTGCTCACCGGACCTGGAGTACCTGATGATTAAGTGCCGGCCATTCTGGCTACCGAGGGAATTTACAGCAGTGATTATTACGGCTGTTTACATTCCCCCACAAGCCGACACTGACCGAGCACTCAGGGAACTGTACAGCGCGATCAGCAGCGAGGAAACCGCACACCCAGAGGCGGCGTTTATCACAGCCGGAGACTTTAATAAGGGAAACCTGAAGAAAGTCTCACCCAAACTCCACCAACACATCCATTTTAACACTCGTGGAGATCGGCTACTCGACCACTGCTACACCTCTTTCCGGGATGCGTACAAAGCCCTCCCCCGCGCCCCATTCGGCCAATCAGATCACCGCTCCATCCTGCTCCTGCCCGCCTACAGGCAGAAGCTGAAACAGGAAGCTCCAACCCGGAGGGCGGTGCACTGTTGGACGGACCAATCGGAGTCTGCGCTGCGGGACTGTTTTGATCATGCGGACTGGGAAATGTTTCACGTGGCTGCTAGGGACATTGATGAATACACAGACTCAGTCTGCGGATTTATCAGGAAATGCGTGGAAGATGTCGTCCCATCCAGAACAGTTAAATCCTTCCCAAATCAAAAACCCTGGATTAACGGAGATGTTCGCGCGGCATGGAGCACCGCCTTTGCCTCCGCGAACACATCGGACTACAAACACGCACATTACCAACTCCGGAAGACGATCAAAGCAGCCAAACGTGAGTACAGGGACAGGGTGGAGCAACAGTTTGACAACCCGCGGAGTATGTGGCAGGGACTAAAGACGATCACAGACTTTAGAGGGAAAACCAGCACACCGCAGACCACGGCCTCTATGTGTGAGGATCTAAACGTATTCTACACTAGATTCGACACAGCGAACACCATGAGACCGGACAGTGTGCGCACCGCGGATGACGTCAGTGCGCACACTGTGTCTGAGGAGGATGTGCGGAGGTGCTTCAGGAAGGTGAACGCGCGCAAAGCTACTGGTCCGGACGGGATTCCCGGCCGCGTCCTCAAGTCATGCGCGGCTCAGCTGGCTGGAGTGTTCACGCACATCTTCAACCTTTCCCTCTCTCTGTCTGTAGTCCCAGCCTGCTTCAAAATGGCCACCGTCGTCCCTGTACCCAAATCCTCCACCATCTCCTCATTGAACGACTGGCGACCTGTAGCCCTGACCCCCATCGTAAGCAAATGCTTCGAGAAGCTGGTCAGGGACTTCATCTGCTCTGCACTACCCGACTCACTGGACCCTCTACAGTTCGCATACCGCCACAACAGGTGAACTGATGATGCCATAGCCCTGACACTACACACTGCCCTGTCACACCTGGAGAAGAGAGACACGTATGTGAGGATGCTGTTTGTAGATTACAGCTCAGCATTCAATACCATCGTTCCCTCGAAGCTGGACAGGAAACTGCAGGATCTAGGACTGAGCAGCTCCCTCTGCAGCTGGATCCTTAGCTTCCTGTCTGACAGACGCCAAGTGGTCAGACTGGGCAGCATCACCTCATCCCCCATCACACTGAACACTGGTGCTCCACAGGGGTGTGTACTGAGCCCTCTCCTGTACTCACTCTACACCTACGACTGCACGGCCACTAACAACTCCAACATCATTGTGAAGTTTGCGGACGACACTACAGTGGTGGGTCTTATCACCAACAGTGATGAGACAGCTTACAGGGAGGAGGTCAGCGCCCTGACCCACTGGTGTCAGGACGACCATTTCGCCCTCAACGTCGCAAAGACAAAGGAGTTGATAGTGGACTTCCGGAGGTGCAAAGAAGTACACACCCCCATCACCATCAACGGCGCTGCTGTGGAGAGAGTGAGTAGCTTCCGCTTCCTTGGTGTACATCTGGCTGAGGATCTTACGTGGTCAGTACACACAAACAAAACAGTGAAGAAGGCGCAGCAGCGCCTCTTCTTTCTCAGGAGACTGAAAAGATTCGGCATGAGCCCCCGCATCCTCAGGACCTTCTATCACTGTGCCATTGAGAGCATCCTCACTGGATGCATCACCACCTGGTATGTCAACAGCACCTCCTACAACTGCAAAGCTCTCCAGCGAGTAGTGCGGTGCTCTGAACGGATAATTGGAGGTGAGCTTCCCTCCCTCCAGGACATCTACAGGAAGCGCTGCCTGAGGAAAGCGGGGAGGACCATCAAGGACTCCAGTCACCCCAGCCATAAACTGTTCAGACTGCTTCCATCAGGAAGGGGGTTCTGCAGCATCCGGTCCCGTACCAGCAGACTGAGAGACAGCTTCTTCCACCAGGCCGTCAGGCTGCTGAACACGTCATAGACACCTCACCTTCACTACTGGAACTTTAACATTATGCACTCCATACTGTACAGTAATGCCACTGTTTTGCACATGTCTCACTCTGTATATTTTATATATTTTATTTATTGTTTACTCTATTTAATTTGTAAAATATGTGTACACACACACACACACGTAGAAAAATATTTAGTATACACATCCAGAAATGCATATACTATTATATATTGTACATATATTTATTAGTTTCAGATGTAGCCATTCTTGTATTTTGCTTGTTTACATTATTGTATTTTGCACAACTCTGTTGCTTGTGAAGCTCGCACACAAGAATTTCACTCACATGTACTGTACCAGTGTACCTGCACATGTGATGTGACAATAAAAGTGATTTGATTTGATTTGCTAAAACAAATTTAAAGAGCAGAGTTGTTCCAAACAGTCAGGCTTAAAATACAAGATAAAAATATAAATACATACCTCACAGTAACTGCACTTATAGAGTTTCCTTCTGGTGTGGATCTGCTGGTGCCCTTTCAGAGAATGTGGTCCTTTAAAAGTCTTCTCACACAGGTCACATTTATAAGGTCTCTCTTCAGTGTGAGTAAATGTGTGGTGATGTAACTGTGTGGCTGTTGTAAAGACTTTCTCACACTGATCACAGCAGTAAACATCCTGTCCAGTGTGAATCCGCAGGTGTCTTTTTAGGTAACTTATACTACTAAAGGTTTTACCACATTTGTCACAGCTATTTGCCTTAATTCCAGAGTGGGTATCTTGATGACGTCGTAAGTTGCAACTGCGAGCAAACGTTTTACCACACTGATCACAGCTGTGTGCTTTAACTCCGGTGTGGATCAGTTGATGCATTTTTAAGCTTCTAGGATGGGCAAAAGATTTTCCACACAAGTCACAAATGTATGGTTTAACTCCACTGTGGATCAGTTGGTGTTTTTTTAAGTTGTCAGCCTGAGTAAAAGATTTTCCACACAAGTCACAGTAGTGTGCTTTAAATCCACTGTGGACGAGGTTGTGTGTTTTTAAGCTTCCAGCATCGGTAAAAGATTTTCCACACAATTTACATCTGTGTGCTTTAACTCCACTGTGGATGAGTTGGTGTATTCTTAAGGTTCCAGCCCGGGCAAAAGACTTTCCACACAAGTCACAGCTGTATGCTTTAACTCCACTGTGGGTGACTTTGTGTTTTTTCAAGGTTCCAGCCTGGGCAAAAGACTTTCCACACAAGTCACAGCGGTATGCTTTAACTCCACTGTGGATGACTTTGTGTTTTTTCAAGGTTTCAACCAGGGCAAAAGACTTTCCACACAAGTCACAGCTGTATGCTTTAACTCCACTGTGGATGACTTTGTGTTTTTTCAAGGTTCCAGCCTGGGCAAAAGACTTTCCACACAAGTCACAGCGGTATGCTTTAACTCCACTGTGGATGACTTTGTGTTTTTTCAAGGTTCCAGCCCGGGCAAAACACTTTCCACACAAGTCACAGCTGTATGCTTTAACTCCACTGTGGATGACTTTGTGTTTTTTCAAGGTTCCAGCCTGGTAAAAAGACTTTCCACACAAGTCACAGGTGTATGCTTTAACTCCACTGTGGATGACTTTGTGTTTTTTCAAGTTTCCAGCCTGGGCAAAAGACTTTCCACACAAGTCACAGCGGTATGCTTTAACTCCACTGTGGATGACTTTGTGTTTTTTCAAGGTTCCAGCCTGGGCAAAAGACTTTCCACACTCATCACAGCGGTATGCTTTAACTCCACTGTGGATGACTTTGTGTTTTTTCAAGGTTCCAGCCAGGACAAAAGACTTTCCACACAAGTCACAGCTGTATGCTTTAACTCCACTGTGGATGACTTTGTGTTTTTTCAAGGTTCCAGCCTGGGCAAAAGACTTTCCACACTCATCACAGGTGTATTTTTTCTGCCCCTTTTTTCGGTGAGGTTTGTCGGCCTCCTGAGAGCGCTGACTTCTCGCTCCGTGTTGGTCCTGCAGTGACAGAGATACAAACAGAGGCAGTGGAATCAAAGACGTCAACAAACACGTTGTAGGTGTGTTATCACCACATTCTGGAGATAATATCACATTACAAAGAAGTGCTACAATGGGAGTTGTAAGGAAAATGACATAATAAAAGAAGTACTGATCACTGGAGAAAATGACTGTATGAAAAATTGTGAGTTAGCTGATGATATTGTGTGCTGATAAAAACTCTGCCATTGCCGGTCCCAAGGCCGTATGAGAAAGGAGGAGGGTTGGGCATGGGGTTAGCAACCCCGCCTTTTAAAACCTCGATTGCTACGGAAAGGGCAAACAAATCTCATCATCGATTGAACCAGGGCGAAGATGATCGGCAACCCTTGATGACAGCAGTGGAGGAAAGCCCTCAGGTCGTTACCTGCTCGATGGTCGATCAAATTTCGACCCAGAAGAAACTACCCGTTATGGAATATGGAATGTACAGACTCCGTTACAAACTGGTAAATTGGCCCAGCTTTAACATAAATACGACTCGTACCTCCCACCATTCATGGGACCCCATTGATGAATGTAGTTTGGCGAAGTCGGTTCAGGACCAGGTGGACGAAGACCTGGCACCCTCCATGGAGCTTTTTCCAGTCGATATTGGACAAATCTGTGTTACCGAAGTCAAGACAATGATCTGAGTCCTAAAGAGTGGAAAGGCCCCTGGCTTGGATGAGGCCCTCCCCGAAATGTTGAAGCACGGTGGACCCCAGCTGGAATTCGCTCTTACATGACTCCTAAACGCCAGCTGGTCAACATCGCGTGTACCTGATGAAACCAAAGGCGTCATCAAACTTCCGAAGAAAGGCGATTTGGGAGAATGTAACAACTGGTGGGGCATCACGCTACTGTCAGTACCCGGGAAGTTGCTTTGCCTCGTTCTTTCGAATTGGGATTGATATACCTTTAGTAGTCCCACAAGGGGAAATTTCATGATGCGCAGTGGACGATGAGCAGGCTGGAGTGGCCGGTCCTGTGTCGAGCAAATCTTCACTCTCCGCACGATCATTGAACAAACATTGGAATACCAAAGGAAGAGTTCTATCAATTCCATCGATTTCAAGAAGGCTATCCTACGTCACCATGGAGTCCCCCAGCAGTTTGTATATGCCCTTCATGGTCTCTATGCCAACTCCCGCTGCTGCATCCAGACGGCTGATGGCTGAGAAGATTTCTTTGAGATGAATAGTGGCATGGTAAAGCGCTTTGGGTGCCTTGAAAAGCGCTATATAAATCCAATCCATTATTATTATTATTATTATTATTATTATTATTATTAATACTGGCATGCGTACTATCACCTTTCCTCTTCCTTTTATCAAGTGACTTCATCATGCGACGATCAGCTGACCAAGCTGGTATCGGTGTCCCCTGGAAAAAAGGGCGTAATCTCATCGACTTGGACTTTTTTCCAGGCAACATCACCCTGTTGGGCTCGGCTCAGTAAGACCTCCAAGAGTCAACTGCAGCTCTGCAGAGGGAGACCATGAAAGTAGGTTTAAGAATCAGTGCCAAGAAGACCAAGGTACTCCGAGTTGGCTACGCACATGCACACGTTCCTGTCATGATCAACCAACAACGTGCTGAAGAGGTGGAGAATTTCATGTATCTGGTCAGCATCGTCTCAAATGACGGGATCTCTGATCGAGATGTCAACATCAAAGCAGAGAAGGCGGCCGGTGTTCTCTGATGTCTCCAACCTATTTGGAAATTGACCTCCCTGAATGCTAGGCTCAAGATCAAACTATTTAACTCTATCATCTTCCGACTGGCACTCAACAAATGCGATCACTCGAAGCCTGAATATTCTTCAACAACGCGGCCTGCGGTGAATCATGAGAATTTCTTATTGGGACCAGAAGATGAACGAAGAGGTCTCACAAAGAGCAGGCACCCACCCTCTAGCTGATGTTGTTGGTGAAAGGCGCTTCCACTTTGGGGGCCTTATTCATCTTCTACCGCCTTATTGCTCGGCCTAAGTGCTAAGTAAGCAAGTGCTGATAAAATATGCTCTTTGTATTTTCTTGTAACCTCTAAGGTTTTTGTTTGTGAACGTAGATTCTGTGTGTATAGAGGAGCCCAGGATGGAAAAGATAAAGCTGCTGTTAACAACCAGCTGTGCACACAACTTCAGCAACAGTGTAACTGTGATCATTTTTCTCACCTTTTGTGTTGAAGTCATTGTTTCCTCTCTAGTGGCTGAGCTGAGTCCAAAGGGCTGAAATTGTTCCTCTGCTTCTCCACCAGACTTGTTATTTAGCTGGGACATAAAATGTATAGATATGTAATTTATCCCTGACAAATAGAAGCAGAGCAAATAAACAGTACACTGCTCAGTGACAACAATAATTATGAAGCTTTAAGGTGAAACCCCAGAAACAACTATCCTACTTTTCGAGAATAAGACGCATTAAGCGAAACAAAAAAGACTAGTTTATCCCAAGGACAAAACTTTCAATGGGAGCATGATCAGTTACTGAAATAATACCAATGGAGGACCCGACAATTTGACTCACCAGAGAGCGAGACACCAGAAAGTAAAGTGAGGATGGGAAAAGAAAGTATAGTCTCTTTCTTGAGGATACAGGTCTTCATATATATATAGTCTTCATATATCCAACAAGCTCAGCTCCTCTGACACAACGTCCAAAGCAGCATCTACAGGGTGCTTATTTGGTCTAAGACGAGAGGATTAATCAAAAAACACATCCCTGACCTGGTTAAAATCCCCACCAATTACAATATTTATATTTCCAATATTCCGCACTGTGCTACACACTTCATGAAAAAATCGTGGTTGAGGAGAATTGGGGGCATATATGTTGACCAATGTCTGTCAAGTCAAACCGAGTAGGAGGTGGAGAGCCCTGAGGCAAAAAAGTAAAAAAGACAGACTGGAGGGCGGAACTAATCTTGTGTCTGGGTTTCTGTCGGGAAGGAAAAAGAAGGCGAATTGTTGTTGGTCTGCATATGGAAGACTGTTAATGCTTGCATATGGTTAAGAGAAGCTGGTTATAAATACTATTGTTACTGCTCAAGTTCTAATGCAGATTGATTATTTAATTTAGCACTTTAATAGAAAGTAGTATTTCTCAAGGTGTATGTACAATTGTTAGTGAATTACATAATTTGAGCATTTAAAAATACTCAAGTAAATATTGTACTACAAAGCTTGCGCACTGCATTGATGTGTTTAAAAAAGAAAATGTGTTTGGGATTGTTTACAATATTTGCAGATGTGTGATAACAAACATAATTTGTATTTTGGTTTTTTGGTTTGTATTTAAAGGTTTTTCACCTATGGCTGACTATGGCTGACTATGGCCGAAAAGAAGATTAAAGAAAAAGGAAAACAAAAGATATGCCTGGTCATTGAGTGAAATCCAGTTAAACACCTGTGGTAGATGCATCAATCCCTTTCAAGCGGGGAAGCTGCACAAACTTAAAGAACTTGACAATGTCACTTTCTGCCCCTGTAGACATGCATCCAAGACCACCCATCTACTCTCCAGATCCGTATAATGATTGAGTACTTGAAAATCCAAATTTCTTCTAATCAATATAACCACGCCTCTTTTCCTACTGGAAAATGCACTAAGGTAAACTTGGGACACCCAGTCTCTTTTCAACTTTAATGATTCCACCTCATCAAGATGTATCTCTTGAATCAAAGCTATGTCTGTCTTTTACAGTTTCAAATATGTGAGGATTTTAATAGCATTATGACACTCCACGACACTATTTTACATAATTCCATGAAACCACGTGAGCCAAAGTATTTTTGGTGTTCCAAAAGAATTCCAGTTGATTGGTTCAGCAGCCCGTCACTATCACATCAACGGCCCATTTGAGCTGTTATGATGTCGGGGCAGCATGGGTGCAAGCATCTTTTTCTGCTGATGCCCACGATGCCACTCTGTGGTATGGCCCATGTCTCCCGTATCAAAAACCACCATTGCACCACAGTAAATGCTGCGCATCATGTTGTCAGCTTTAATAATAATAATAATAATAATAATAATAATAATGGATTGCATTTATATAGCGCATTTCGGGACCCCTCAAAGCACTTTACAATTCCACTATTCATTTACTCCCACATTCATACACTGGTGAAGGCGAGCTACAGTTGTAGCCACAGCTGCCCTGGGGCAGACTGACTGGCTTTACTGTATCTTAGCCAGTGAAACTGGTCAAGCCACTCTCTTTGAATTGTATACACTTGCCCCACTTTTACTGTCAGCGGGCTCTGGCTCGGAGTCGATCATATGTGGCTCATCATCTAATGCTGTCTCCGAAACAGTGTTAAACATAACCTCAGAGGTTGATGGCTCACTGTCAGAGCACTGGCTATGAATTTCGGATGGATCAGGCCTCAACTTCATGACAAATTTTTAAATCTTTCTTAAAAGATTTTCTCATTACCCACAGCTACATCTACTTCTATCGGGCCTAGGCCACTCACCTCCCTCTATCCGCCTGCACCTACAGGAATATCTGGAACACAGTCAATAAAAGAGGTCCCACCCTTGACTATCTCTGATTGGTTTAGACCATGATATGGGCATAATGTGTGTCTGTTGTTAACCACACTGAGACTTTCAGACTGGGTTTGTTTTTTTTTTCTTGAACGGCTAATCACACCAGCGTGACGCAAGATTTTTTTTGGTTGCACCATTGAGAAATTAGGTCACGACCTCCAGTGCCCTATTCTAAGGATATTATGTGTTTCCTCAGGGATTAATAATTACATTTATTTAAGTTATATCTATTTTCAATGGTGAGCATTTTCAGCAGTCATACATATATGTGAATATGTCACGCAACACATTACTTGTCAAAAAACTGTGTGTGTTAACTGTGTGTGAAGACCAGTGTTGGGAAGGTTACTTTTAAAATGTATTCCATTACGTTACTCAATGACAGAAACATATTCTGAATACTTTGGTGTCAATGGAAAATTGTATTTAGTAGTCAGTATAATCTTTTAGTGATATAAGTTTGCATATGGTAGAGTACTGCATGTAGTTATTTGTATTAGGAAATATTCAACCATGTATACTTAGAGGCATATAATTAATTGTGTGTGATCTCTAACTGGCTGCAAAGGCTTGGTGTGTATTCCACACTAGAATGCACGTGGGTGTGCATTCTAGTGTGGAATACACACCAAGCCTTTGCAGCCTGCATCCTGGGAGCACGAGAGAGGTCATACCTTCTCTTATTGTTTTACGGCAGGATTAACGTAGCTATGTCTGTTTTAGTTTAAGTGCTTCTTTACATATAGATGAACTGCTGGACTTCCTCACCATGTTATTTAGGGTGAGGGGGAGACTACCCTTTCCTGACCAAGGATGTACCTTTTGTGCTTTTATGACCCTTTGATCAGCAGGACACACACACACACACACACACACACACACACACACACACACACACACACACACACACACACACACACACACACACACACACACACACACACACACACACACCACTGAAGTATAAATAAAGACCAGGGCAAAGCTCAGGGCGAGTCTCAGTCTGGAGGCTGCCCTTGCTAGCAAGAAACTCTGTGTGTTTCTCTTCTCTGAGTCTTTACTGAAGAAGTGTTTTAGAATATTTTCCCTAACATTTGGATTGCTTAATACATTATCATGCTTTTACTACGTGAATGTAGTATTGCTGTGTGATTTATTACTGTTACTGAAGGTCCGCGGCTCCGAACTGTAGTAAAGGGACCTCTGGCTAATACGTCGGGTTCGTGTCGGACTCGTAGCCGACAAATAGCTTTACTTTGTTGTGTGGGTCAACTTTTCTTGACAGAGAGAGGCGTTGAAAGGCTGCTCCAATGGAACTTATTGTTTCGGAGGAAAACACGAACACGGTGTACAGTCGAGTCTTAATAGCTTACTTACAACTGGGCTCATCAGACTCTCTTTTTGGCTGCAGTGGTTATTATTATATTTACATGCTTCCAGCTCCCGTTTCTGCTCGATGACAGCTTGTACTTTATGACTCTCCTTTTTCTCCCTCCTCTTGCTCACAGATACATAACGTATATGGCAGTCCATTCTCCCTGCAGCACGGACTACACTGCCTATGATGCTACATTCTTTGCCTATGCCTGTAGCATTCTGCCTGTTAGCTTAGCATAACAACAACAACAAAAAGGCGCTCTCTCACCCAGGAAACACACAGTCGCAGAGAGAGCGTCGCCCTGTAACCATGGCAACCGTAACGCTGCCGCCTGGAACAACAGAACAAACAAAACCCAAACAGGCCTGACCCGCGACAATATGAAACAGGAAAGTACCGCCGTGTAATCCATTTATTTCAACAAAGTAACTGTATTCTAAATACCACCTTTTTAAACGGTAACTGTAACAGAATACAGTTACTCATATTTTGTATTTTAAATACGTAACGGCGGTACATGTATTCCGTTACTCCCCAACACTGCTGAAGACACATTTGATATTTCTCCTAGTATTTAGGTATGAACACAAAGGCGATAGGCAGACAGCAAAGATGAAAATCCGCTCAAGGAGACTTCAAAGTTACGTAGATTATACTGCAGAAATATGAACAGGTAGAAACAGGTAAAGTGATCGTTTTTTATCGGATTCGGTCGTGGAAGAGATTGTTCAAGCCATGTTTCCGAAGTAACAAAGAGCCGACAGATGGCCGGGAATGCAGCCATTTGAAGACCAAATATAACATCCCAGAACACTCCAGCTCACATGTTAGTCTGCTCCATGCATTTCCACAAAGGTCAATCTGCTGTTGTAGTTATTACGTAATTTTTCATAACATAATTGTTGATTTAAGTTACAAATAAGTCTTTATTTTAATTGAATTTGTTGTGCTATGCTGCTTTGTTCGCGGTGGCTTTGCAGGCTAATGTTTGTTGTGTTTTGTAGGAAAACCAGCCTACAAAATGCAGGAATGCGATCCAGACTGGCGCCCTCTATCAACCTGGGTCAGACAGAGTTTAAAGCTGCTACCACAGCCAGATTTGATCGGTTAAGACAGAGAGCGAGATCAAAACAGCCACGAAAAGTCCTGCATATATGTGCCCATGTGTTGTATTGAAGCAATCAAGTGATGATTAACTGTTTTCCAGTAAGTTGTTTTGCAATGTTGTTGTTGTTGTTTTTTGTTGCATTGTTGCATTGTTTTTCACCGAAGCAGCTAATAAAGCACAATGGATTTTTACAATTTTGCATCTTTCCTGTAAGATTCTATAATAGAATGAAACAATAATGCCAGTTATAAATAAAGATAATAACTGAATGAATTACGATTAAATTTTATTTCTATTAGATCTGAAATGTTGTGTAACACTACAACCTGAAACAACAATTAGATCGCGTTGGCCTGTACAGGAGATAAAGGACAAGAATTTAACAACAGCTGTGAAACGGAATAGTCCAAATCACCAAAGTAAACTGGACCTGGGCTTGTTGCAGGGATCTGAAGTCACTAAACATTTTGTGAGTGTATGCACTCACACTTAGGACCATATAATAGTAAATATGTGCGTGATGAAAGCTGGGCAGCACGCTAACGTCCGTACTCCACTCTGTATGCTTATATGGGTCTGACCCTTTCACTCCTCTGATTTTTCCTCGTTCTTTGTTTTGCCTTTTCGTCAACTCTGTCTTTGTACGGACCTGCCGTGGTCTCCGTCGTGTTGTAGATGACTGATTTTGGGGCAAATAAAATGCAAGTAGGGATTAAAACCGCAGAATTAATGATTACCGGTGCTGGAAATGCAATACCACTCGTAACTACAATGCAATGCACGAAAGCCACGTGGTCTGTCAATCTCTATTCACTCAGCTTTCGCTGTGAGTTCTATGCTAGCTGAGCGTTAGCATGCCGTCTGTGCAAATGCTTGCAAAGAGCTAAAGTTGTGTTAGCAGCGTTATGTGTTGTTTCTATCCTGGAGGACGTTTCCCGTCTACCATCGCGCTCTCGTTCTTTAGTTCAATAACAACTAGTAATGTCAATGTCCACGCTGTAGACCGCGCCACCATTTTTCAACACACGAACTGAAAACAGCTGAATACAGCGCGAGTGTAAGAACAGACAGGGGGTAGACGGGCAGACTAACAATTCCAAGGAATTAGACTAAATGATCTCAGTTTCCATCCCTACTAAACACTTACCTTTAGATGAGCCCACAAACAGAGAGAACCTCCGTGATGGAGCCGAAGTCAGCAGACTGACACAGCTATCGATAAAAACAATGCTAGTGGGATAGCCTTACTCTTCTTCTTAGTCTTCTTTTTAGTGTAATGGCATTTTGCAAAAGTGCATTACCGCCACCTACTGGACTGGAATGTGGATCAGGAACTGGAAAAAAAACGCATCCTTACTATTAAATCCATTCTAATCACAAATTTCAACAACTGACCACAGACCTGAGACAGTTTTTCTGGCTGTTTTTCTAATGTAAAATATCTTTAGCTTCTCAAAATTTGCTTTTAATGTCTTCCTCTCCTGGACATGTGCCTGGCATTCTGACAGTGCATGCTTAACAGATTCAATTTCTTTGCAGTAAGCACTAAGGGTAGGTTTTGATTATCGATTTATCCATTGAAATCGATTCTTGCTTGGATAATGTCATATCGATTCATTAAAATCCTGAATTGATTTTTTAAATATAAATTTATTTTGCCCGAAAAGCCAGAATCTCAGTTTAAACCTCACAAAATTTCAACAACCACCAAACAGCTAAAACAGTAAATGAGAGCAGGAACACGGATTCTGCACAAAGACGTAAACATAAAGCGCGGACCCGCCGATGCATCAGAATCAGTAAAATGTCCCCTTTCTCACATGGACACGGAGCCGCCGTCGGGGCTGAAGCCGACAGATCGCTGACCTCTAGTTAGCACACATTGCCGTTTGGTACTTGTCTGTTTCTTCTCTCTGGTACCTACCCACCCTCTTCCAGTGACCATATTTCTGAATGTTTTATGAATGCTGATATTCCAGTTATCCTGCCACATTCTTGGGACTCTGTATAATTATAATACTTAACTTCAGCTTTGTTTAATGTATCTCCAAATCAAGAGATTATGATTTGAATGACTGTCTTGCCAATACATCTATAAGCTCATCCTCATTCCTTCAGGTTGGTAATTACATGCAATATGTTTCTAATTATTCAAAATCACATATCTGTTGCTGTCTACATAGAGAGAAAGTCATACTTAAAAGAAATTCCTTAACTAATTAACTATTACATTTGCACTCAGTAACCTTCCTGTTCTATAGATTTATAACCAGAATACAACCAACTGGGGAGCAGGTTGACTCTTGAGTTGTTCTAAATGACAAATATTCTTTCAGACTGATGGAAGCATAGTAGGATGTGCATTTATAAATGCCACTGTATCGATACAATGTCTAGAGCAACCTCAACCTCCAAGCAGTTGTAGCTACCTCCATGGCCATATAATACTCGGCAACAGTGCACAACCTGTAGTTGCCAAAACAGTTAGCAATTTGTAGCAGTGCTGCACACCGAAGGCAACCACAGAGTCAGGGAAACTGATGGAGCTGTTTATGTTAGAACAATCACACACAAGATTTAGACTTAGAGATTTTGTGAGGCATACAGCAACATGCGCCAAACCCAGAAAAACATCTCTGGATTAAAAAAAGTGCAATTTGAAATGTTTAGGACCTACTTAGCAGAAAGCAAGTGCATCTTACCTAAGAGTGTATATAAATATGCAATTTTGAGCAATTCTCCTACATGACTCTCAACAGGAGGGATGCATCTATGATAAACAACACATTTAACACCTATGGATTTATTAACTACTAAAAAAATGTGCTAGATGTGAAATGTACATAAAGAACAACCCTCAGAGTCAGGACAGACCCAAAAGGGGAAAGATACCCCGATCAAAAGAACCGTTCAAACATTTAAACATGGATTTCTGTAAAAAGTACACATAAATGGGGGTCTATTTATGAATCAGGTCATCTAACACCTAACAAAACATCTGGGAATAAATGTGAAACGCAGCTGTTCTTACAACCTACAATCAGCAGGCGTAGTAGAAAGACACAATGGCACTTTAAAATCCAAGTATAGGACAAAATCATTTGGAGACAGGAAGGAACTGGTCTGAGTGCCTACTTTTACATGAGAATAACTACATTTGAGATTGTGTATAGTTGACCATATAGACTACCTGAACTAAACTGAGACCATTCTCTAGGGATGGCGAGGATGAAGAAGCAAATTTAGTCCAGTTTAAAAAAAGATGTAGTTAAAGATATCTGTAATTATCTCATGTAATCCCCCTACAGGACCAAGGGGACTCCACTAATCCAGTGAGGCCTGAAGATTGGGTAAGCATCAAGGCCATAAAAAGCAAGACATGGTCGAGCCCCAGGTGGTAGGGACCGTATCAGGTATTGCTAAAAACAAACAACAAAACAACAACAAAAAAAGACAAAACCCAAAGCAGTTATAATAATGGATTGGATTTATATAGCGCTTTTCAAGGCACCCAAACCGCTTTACAATGCCACTATTCATTCACTCACTGGTGGAGGCAAGCTACGGTTGTAGCCTGGGGCAGACTGACAGAAGCGAGGCTGCCATATCGCACCATCAGCCCCTCTGGCCAACACCAGTAGGCGGTAGGGTAAAGTATCTTGCCCAAGGACACAACGACCAGGACAGAGAGCCCGGGTTCGAACTGGCAACCTCCCGGTTATAGATACGCTTCCCAAACCCCCTGAGCCACGGTCGCCCAGTTGAAGTTGCTGAAAGGAAAACCTGGATACACTTATCCCTGTGTAAACCTGCAACAAACCTTAATCCACAGGAAAAAAAGAGTACATTTAGGAATCAGGGAGCGTTACCTCCAAACAGGGAGGATCTGAAAGTCTGGCTATAGTCTGACTTAAATTATACATACCATGGTGGTGCCATAGTATGTATCACTAACAGAATTTATTTCCCCTGTGTAGGGAGCACGCACTGGCTGTCCAAATCTGGGACAAACAGTATCCCACATTCTTTATTTTTATTTCACAAACACTTCTTATAATGACATTTTGGTGATATTAGCTCTTTATACAGTTAAGTTACAGTGGGATACAAATAATATCAGGCTGATCCTGCCACAATTTGTTTCCCTGGTTCAAATCACGGAAGAACAGTATCCCACAGTTGTTTTTGTTTTTAAACCCATTTTGCACAGATGTTTTTTGAAAAATTTCAGTTCTGCTGAGCCAAATAAGACAGGTCAGGGTGAAGAAGTGACAGCCAAAGAAAAGCTTACCACAAAACGGAGAAGTTATGACAAATGAGACTATAAGGCAAAAAGAAAGTGCAGCTTTATGGTTTCATGGACAAAAGAATTTCTGTGGCTGCAATATGATGAGCTAAATAACCAGGGCTGCACATAAGCGGTCCGCAGGTGCGCATTTGCTGTCAAAATAAAAAACACGCACAAGGGTTAGGGTTAAATTTAAAAACTGTACTTTTGAGTTAAAATATGTATTTATAATTTTAATAAATGACAAATTAAAAATGCATGAACATTTTGTTGTATCGAAAAAATATCGAACCGAACCGTGAATTTTGTGTATCGTTGCACCCCTAATAAATATATATATATATATATATATATATATATATATATATACACACACACACACACACACACACACACACACACACATCTCGACAGTTTTGATACAATAGTAGTTTGGTAAAAACACATTCCTATAACTTTTATAATACAGTAAAAAGTACAACTACTAATCACTACTATGTTCTAAGGGAACAAAGATTAAAACGGGTCTCAAACTCAGGGCCCGCATATCGACGGGAAGAATTTTTTTTTAAATTATTATTTAAAAAAAAAAAAAGTAATATGAAGACAATATGAGCAGAGTGTTACAGGCACAGACCTTTAAGAATGTAGCCTCGTGGGTCGTGCAGTCCGTGTTGCAGGGAGAATGTGTGGGGCTGCCCCTCCTGTTGTGTGTGAGCGGGAAAATGACCATGAGAGTCAATGGTTGGTACAGGTGAGAAACGAAGGAAGATGGAAGAGTGTAAAGTGTAAACCACGACAGCCAAAAAGAGTGCCTGACAAGCACATGTTAACAGTCATCTGTACACTGTGTTTGCCCCCTCCAAAACAGTAAAGTTCAGATGATGTTTGCACAGAGCAGATAATGAAGTGAACGTTTTTGCACATTTATTTACAGCTTGGGATCATTTGTGTGTGGAGTCTGAAGTTCTTGTCACACTGGTCACAGCTGAAGTTCAATGTGTGTACGTTCATGAACGTTACGATTACCTGAACACGAGAAGCTTATGTCACAGTGTCTGCACTTGTATGGTGTCTCCTGTGTGGACGCGTTTATGCACTTTAATGTTATCTGCACTGCAGTAATGAAGGTTGACCCACACTGGTCACACACGTGCTTTTTGACCCCACTATGACAGAGTTCATGTTTTTTAATGCACTTGATGTGGTGAAACCTCTCCCACATTCTTTGCAGTAGTTCATTTTGTCTCCAGTGTGTCTACGTTGATGTCTTATTAGGCTCTCTTGATCACTGAAGGTTTTTCCACAAAGGTCACAGTGAAACTCTTTCCCACCACCACAGCGACGACAGGGTTGAGAACTGGATCCATCTGTGTCGCTCTGCTTCTAAACAAAGACACAAACACAGTGTAAGTCAGTCCTTCAACATTTTGATCCTGAACGTTGCCTAATCAGACTTGTTACACTCAGGCTAAAATTCAGGAATAAAATATAAATACATACCTCACTGCACTTGTAGAGTTATTTTCTGGTGTGGACGTGTTGGTGTTTTTCCAGGTGACGTGGAGACTTAAAAGTCTTATCACACAGGTCACATTTATAAGGTCTTTCTTCAGTGTGGGTAAACATGTGGCGCTGTAACTGTGTGGCTGTTGTAAAGTGTTTCCCACACTGATCACAGCAGTAAACATCATTTCCAGTGTGAATCCGTAGGTGAATATTTCGGCTGCCTGGCTGGCTGAAATTTTTTCCACAAATGTCACAGCTGTACGCCTTAATTCCAGAGTGGGTGAGTTGGTGTCTTTTTAAGCTTATAGCCAGGGTAAAAGACTTTCCACACAAGTCACAGCAGTATGCTTTAAATTCACTGTGGATGAGTTGATGTGTTTTTAAGCTTTCAGCCAGGCTAAAAGACTTTCCACACAAGTCACAGCTGTGCGCTTTAACTCCACTGTGGATGAGTTGGTGTCTTTTTAAGTTTGCAGCCAGGGTAAAAGACTTTCCACACAACTCACAGCTGTACGCTTTAACTCCACTGTGGGTAAGTTGATGTGTTTTTAAGTTTCCAGCTAGGTTAAAAGATTTTCCACACAAGTCACAGCTGTGTGCTTTAACTCCACTGTGGATGACTTGGTGTGTTTTTAAATTTTCAGGCAGGGCAAAAGATGTTCCACACAGCTCACAGCTGTGTGCTTTTACTCCACTGTGGATGAGTTTGTGTCTTTTTAAGCTGTCGCCCCGGATAAAATCCTTCCCACACTCATCACAGCTGTAATTTTTCCGTCCCGTTCTTCTGTGAGGTTTGTCGGCCTCCTGAGAGCGCTGACTTCTCGCTCCATGTTGGTCCTGCAGTGACAGAGATACAAACAGAGGCAGTGAGTGAAATGCAGTCGTGGAACAAACTGAAACTCCATTAGTGGAATCAAAGATGTCAACAAGCACGTCGTAGGTGTGTTACCACCACCTTCTGGTGATACTATCACATTACAATGATGTGCTACAATGAGAGTTGGAATTAAAATGACATTATTGAAGAAATATTGATCACGGGAAAAAAATCTATTACTTGATAAAAAATTGTGAGTTCAACTGATGCTATTGTTTCAATGTGTGCTGATTAAATATGATCTTTGTATTTTCTTGTAACTTCTGTGTTGTTTTTCCTCGTAATACTTAGGTCCCCTCCTCGATTCAGAGATGGTCTTTCCCTTTTCACGTAAATGGCCTCCTTGACTCAAACCAGAGTTCCTCCCTGTCCTGCCTGTAGGTTTAAATAGACTTCAGAGTCCTGACCTGACGAAGCAGCTCTTCTGTGTTGTGCCATCCTCTTAGCCAGAGGTTGTTTTACTCTGTTTGTGTCTGGGGACCCGATCCTTGGGGTGGACCAATTTTTGGAGCAGCGTGTTTTGGGGTTTAAAAGCCACCAAGATGTTTTGAAAAAACGAGTCTCTGCGGTTCCGATACTCCTGACACAAATGGGATCAGAACGAGTTTTTACATTGTTGTCCTTCTCACCTGGATCGGCTGGAACTTTCTTTAGGCGCCTTCCCAGTTTTGACAAATGTCCAGCTAGAATAACCACATTTACTCAGGGGCTTCTTGATGGGATATTCTTCTACTTCCTGGCCGTTGTGTCAGTAGGGATGGTGTTTGCTCTGTGTTCATGCTCCAGTGGATGATGAGAGTCAAACCTTAAATGCTGGTCTGTATGCGTAGGTTTAGGGTAAACATCAGCTTTTAGATGTCCCCCATTACTGATAGAAATCTCACAGTCTAAGAAGGCTAACCTGCCACTTTTCATATCCTCCCTGGTGAATTTGATGTGCCGGTGCACCGAGTTAATGTGATGCCTGAAATGTGGTACGTGCCGAGTTTGATTTTCACCCAGGTGTCATCCACATACCTGAACCAATGACTTGGTGGTGACAGATCATCTGAAACTGGAAACGCTACATCAAAATGAACAGAGTCAACTTTTGGGGATTCTGTGGTTTCTGTTTATGAAGTACATTCTGTATGTGTGGAGGAGCCCAGGATGGAAAAGATAAAGCTGCTGTTAACATGCAGCTGTGCACAGTTTCAATAACAGTGTAACTGAGATATTTTTCTCACCTCCTGTGTTGAAGTCATCGTTTCCTCTGTAGTGGCTGAGCTGAGTCCAAAAGGCTGAAACTGTTCCTCTGCTGCTCCACCAGACTCTTCTCCTCCTGTTACTCAGCTGGGACACAAAAGTATAGATATGTATTTTATCCCTGACAAGAAGAAGCAGAGCAAATAAACATTACTACACTCAGTGACAACAATACCTATGAAGCTTCAAGGTGAAACCCCAGAAGCAGCTACAAAAAGAAAGTCATCAGCTGCCTACAAGAACTTGAAAAAAGCCACTGAGCTCCCTGCATACCACCACCTTTACCTGGTGGATGCTGCAACCTGTATATATGAACTTCCATAGATCCACAAAGAAGGAGTCCCACTCAGACTCATTGGTAGCAGCAAAAACACATCACCATCCTAGCTCCCCTTGTGGGTCCACAAACTTACACTTCATCCAGATGAAACCAGAGTGTTCTTTGATGTGGTCTCACTTTTCACTTGTATACCTCCAACCGAGGCAGTGGAGACTGTCAGGAAACAACTACATCAAGACAGCTCCTTAAAACCAGAACCAGCTTCACCCTGATCAGGTCTGCACACTGTTAGACCTCTGCCTTACCACCACATATTTTAAATACAACGAGGGTTTCTACAGACACAAACATGGATGTGCTGGGAGCTCCCCAGTGTGTCCCATTGTAGCCAAACTTTACATGGAGGAAGTGGAAAGAAAGGCTCTTGGTTCTTTAACAGGGACAGCACCGAGCCACACAAGAAGTCCAGTCACTTTCTTTATAAGACGCCTTAATGCCCACTCACATCCTGGGCCATCTGACCTCAGGAAATCACATGATAGGGAGGGGCCAGGTTTCACAATGACCTGGCTGATTGTGACCCACACCCGTTTTCACACCTTGGCTCATGTGATTAGGTAGAGGATCATCAGGGGCTCCTTTTAGGGTTTAAATCTGAGAATCTCCGCCATCTGACCTTAGAACTGAAGAAGCTTCTCGGGTGAGAGGTGAAACGTCTTCAAGCAACTTAAAGAAGTCCAGACGCTTTTCTTTCCAAGTTCCTCAGACTTTCCCCAACCTGCTTTCATCTAACGACTCTGCTTCTGTCTGAAAAACACTCAGAAAGTGAACCAACCACAAACCTAAAGACCCCACTGCACCAACAATGCACACCAACAGCCTGAACAGCTCCTGCTGTGGATTCTACCAACAATGACCTGTTACCCCCCCACCAAGACTTTCAACACCTTCAGCAACCCCCGTGATTATAAAACATGTCCTGGACCTGATCACTACTTCACAGTCTCTGCACCCTCCATGGGTCCTCTCTCCCTACATGAGAGATGTAAATACTCTTTAAGAGACAGAACCCCCAAAAGGCAGCTGGACCAGACTCAGAGTCTCCACCGTAAACCACAAATGGACAAAACTTCTGTTTTCTGTAAACAACAAATAAAAATAAAGTCCAACATTCAATCCACAACACGATAAAAACATTCTTCTTCTCCCAAATCACCAAGAGCTGCACATTAACCACCACAATATATTTTTATTCTCTGTGCTTTCAAATATGAACACTGTTTACTTTCATCTGTTTCATTAGTTTTTGTTAACATCTTCCTGTGCATCACTTTACAGCAGCCACACTCATTGAAATGAGACTTTGTAGGAGTTCACTTCCTCTCATGTGTTCATCCACAGCAGCTGGACAATAAAGTTATTGTGACCCTGATACTGCAGCAGATCGCTCTGACTTCCTGTTATCACTTCAAATAGAAATGAGGCTGTAGAGGTTTGGTGCGGGCAGGAAAACAGCTGCAGGGACAATGAAAAGACTTTTCTGCTCCAACTTCTCCCAGCATGCTGAGCTAATGATTAGTTGGTGTTTTTCTCCAAACACTCTCTCACTCTTCTCTCAACGTGTTCACAATAAACTGTGAACAGACACCGAGGAGAGCAGCAGAAGACCTCATTCAGGAGCTAAACTCAACATGAACTGAACTCACAGTAAAGTTAGCTCGGTGCTTACCTTTAGATGAGCCCACAAACCGAGAGAAACTCCGCGATGAAGCTGGAACTCTTTCCAAACACAGGAAACAGATCAGGGAGCAGAGACCCACGTGGTTCACGCTGATGTCAGCTACGATCCAGGAGACGAGGGTGGGCAGATCGATGCAGATATCGATCAGGACGTTGGTAGTGGTTTATGGTCGATACTGTAGTTTGTTTCTCTCCTCTAAGTTCACTACTTTACTCCCGTTTCATGAAAAAGCAGCTCTCTCTGCTCGACTCCTCTCCTGCACACACACTTTGCTCCGCCCCCTTCTTCCTGCTCTGCCGTGACTTGTTGGTTTCTGGTCACGTGACTTAGTTGCACAGCGTCACTGGCTGTATCACGATTACACGCAGACAAAGTTAATCTAAAGACAAGAACTTTAATGAGCCAATATGGAACCAGGACTGCCAAAATGAATTAATTAAATACACCATTAAATAATTAATTAAATGTGGCAATGATTAATTAAAATCGGAAATAATTAATTATATAAATATTTACGACACATGTAGTTAATTAATTATTGACACATTTAATTAATTATTGACACATTTCATTAATTAATAACACATTTAAATAATTATTGACAGTTTTAATTATTTAATGATTTATTTATTTAATTCATTTTGGCACTTTAGTCCCCTTCATCTCTCTCCTTGAAATAATTTTATCTGTCAGCCTCACCCATCAAACTAAGTGGGCGGGGTTAACGCTGCCATGCAGCTTCTCTAACATTTGATTGGTTGCCGTGCAAAGTAAGTCAAGACAGGTCGATCCTAGATAATCGATTGCTTGTGTAGACTTGTGTATCCCAGAATGCATTTCAAATCACAGGCAGCAATGGTGGTGGTGTAGTTTTAAAATACCCCGTTTTTCTGTCACCAACTACACTTTTAATAGTGTTTTAGCTGCGAATGTCGCAACGTAATCTTCACATGTCTGGTCAGGTTGTCAACATAGAACATGTTTGCAAAAGTGCTCATGTTCAATCACCGGCACACAGCTTGACGTTTGCTTTATATCTAATCTTCCTCTCAAACATTTAAACAGCAGCGAGTCTGCAGCTGAGAGAACACAAACTCAAATTGTCGGAACAGGTTAGATCGTGTATTCATTTGGTGATTTATTAAATGTATAACTGTTATTCTAATCTGCTGCTGAGTCTCTTATGCTGATGAAAATGCAGAAAACACAGATCACAGACACCTGTTCAACCAATCACTTTCATTCCACTTTGATCTGCGACAAACTGACGGTTCATCTTTGTTACAGTGTTGCGTTAGACTGCTATATTTTTTTGTTCTTTATGGTGTAGATTTTCACGTCTCTGGAATAGTTGGCAGTAATAAGGATGATTTTCTGTAAAATCATATTGATATGACCTGTGACATATTCGTAGATGACCGTTAGATTAGTCAGCTGGGAAACTGTGTTAACTCATAGAGCTGAAGATATCGTGGATATGCTGACTTCACTCTGTGGTGTACAGGTCCGTTTACCCTCATGATTAATATTCACAATAAAAACATTAGCCGAACATCATGAAGTCTGTATGTGTTTCATAGTGTCGAACAACCTTTGTACAGTTAAAGCCAGCAGTTACTACATGATGGAAACACCAACGTTATTTCTTTTATGCATTTATACACAGGTCACGCTGATTACTGAACAAAAACCCAAACATCAGATGTTAATCGAATTTATTTTCTCTCTCTCCTCCTTAAACATGTTTTTAATGTTAGTTATAATTCAGAATTGGCGACTGAAACACGTAGGACACATAAGAACATCAGGAAATAAAACCCCGATAAATATAACCTCAGTAAAAGAAGTCAGTGTCAGCGGGGGTTATTACAGCTGTGTACCGGGGCCTGTGCTTTGTCGGTGGTAATAAAAGCTCGAATGCTTGCGAGGCGAGCGGGTCTATTCCACGCTTTGCCGTGAGACTGGGCAGACATCTCCGAAATCATCGAAGCACTTTTGTAAAGAGGCTGTATCTTGACAAACCGACCAGACATATGAAGATTAAACCACTACATTACATACACTACAACCACATACATAAAAAAATATTAAAACGGTATTTGGTGACACACAAACAGGGTTTTTCAAAGTTCAGTTCTGTTAGTTTCCACATGCCGGTTGTTGTGTGCTAAAATCAATGGCCACCAGGCCAAAGCAATGGTTTTGACTCGATCAGCGTTAACCCCGCCCCCTGAGTTTGATGGGTGAGGTTGACAGATAAATTTATTTCATGGTGAGACCTGAAGGAGTCAACTGTGCCAAAATGAATGAATTAAATACACCATTAAATAATTATTTAAATGTGTCAATAATTAATTAAATGTGTCATTAATTAATTAAATATGTCAATAATTATTTAAATGTGTCAATAATTAATTAAATGTGGCATTAATTAATTAAATATGTCAATAATTAATTAAATATGTCAATAATTATTTAAATGTGTCAATAATTAATTAAATGTGGCATTAATTAATTAAATATGTCAATAATTAATTACAAGTGTCGTAAATATTTATGTAATTAATTATTGCCACATTGAATTAATTATTTAATGGTGTATTTAATTCATTCATTATGGCAGTCATAGAGCCAAGGCTGACACAAATGTTTTTTATCTACTTTCAAATCCATTTATCACAAATGTAACAAATAAAGTGTTTAGAACGTTAGCACATACATGTAATTTTTTTATTTATCTTTTTATGTATCTATTATTAAATATCAACACTTCACCGAGTTCTTTTGATTCCTCAGAGACATCCGATAAAAGACAAAACACTACTCAGTAAACCATTTAACACTTAATTTCACAATACTTCTAGAAGGGAGATGCGTCCTGCAAGACACGTTGACACGGATCTCAAAATGGTGGAGTGCCCCTAACAGTTATATTACAGAAGCTCTCTTATTCTAGTCTAAACATCAGTGACTCAGTAACTTTCCACTAGAGATGGTCCACTCTTATCTGCATTTTCCCTGAGGTAACCCTGAGCAAGGTACCGTCCCTACACACTGCTCCCCGGGCACTGCATTGGTGGCTGCCCACTGCTTCACTGGGTGAATGGGTTAAATGCAGAGGAGTAATTTCCCAATATGGACTAACACATACACATTATTATTATTATTATTTATGGTAGTTCATTCAGTCTTTGAGAGTGCAGTACCTGAAACACACAGACAAAGTTAATTTAAAGGCAAGAAATTTAATGAGCCAAGGCTGACACAATTTTTATCTACTTTCAAATCCATTTATAACAAATGTAACAAAGTGTTTAGAAAGTTAGCACATACATGTAATAAAAAAAAACTTTTTATGTATCTATCTATAGAACGCTGCATGTTATATTCTAAGTCTGCCTGTTTTTTTTTTTTTCAGAAACCCAACTGCAAAAAATGAAACTAAAGTATGTAATGCAAGGATGTCATCACTTTCAAGAGGGAGAATATCGACTTTAAGTGAGAATTATAAATCACTTAACATGATAAAGAGATTCTGCAGGTCATTAATCAATGTATAAAACCAAAATAGAATGTATTTTAAGTTACACAGGACATAAACACGGAAGCAAGATGTATAATTAGGATTATTCATAATACATATAAATTAATTAGTGCAATTTCTTTAACCATAAAGAATGACTAAATCCTTTAGGCCAATGTCACATCAATGCACTGAACTCACTATTTTATCCATCTAACAGAGCCTCCAAATGTTCTCACTGTAATTTCCCCCTCATGAATGAATTTATGTTTGCACTAATCTGAATGTTCCGGGCAAAATCAAAGGCATTTTACTTGCAGTACTCAAGCTGACTTACCTTTGTTATAATGATGGAGAATTCACAACGTGGAGGCTTTAAAATAGCCAAGTCTTGTACCCAGTCCTTGGTGGATGTGAGCCTCCAGACATATACGGTGGCCCCGAGAGGCCAAATGGACTGCAACTTCAGAAAACACTGGGCAAAAAGAAAAACACCTGCAAAAAGAAAAACGCCTGCAAAAAGAAAAACGCCTGCAAAAAGAAAAACGCTGCAAAAAGAAAAACACCTGCAAAAGGAAAAACACCTGCAAAAAGGAAAAACACCTGCAAAAAGAAAAACACCTGCAAAAAGAAAAACACCTGCAAAAAGAAAAATGCTGCAAAAGCACACAAAACACAACGGAAATGTTTCTGGGGAGACAATAACCCGACGGACCAGTTGCACGAACCAAAACATGCTAACGCTGCTCAGGTTGCTAAGGCCAGACCGTCCCAAGATCCCAGACCTCACAAGCCTCTCACTTCCACACTTCTCATACGTAGATAGTATGTGAACTGCGCGTATTACAAAGCGTGCAGTTGCTGCATTGGGACACAGCCAACATGTCTTGAAGTTCTTCAGAGACCTGGTAAATGAACTAATCATTTGATTCAGGTGTGGTGACCCAGGGTGACATCTAAAACCTGCAGGACACCGGCTCTTGAGGACTCATGTTCCCTACCCCTGTGATATGGGTTGCTCTACCTACTCTCTACCAAGCAAAGCATCCTGTAGACAATCCAGGAATGTTGCTAGAGGTTTGTTGTTGTGTGGCCCAACAGTAACATGACTGTGGAGAACTCCATCGCAACGACCGAGACTGTCCAAGCTGGGGCTCGAACCAGCAACCTTCCGATTACAAGGTAAACTCCCAACTCTTGAGCAGCGATCGCCCCCATTTATTTATATTAGATTTAGTTATAAGTATACATAGCACATTTATACATGATTCTATTTCATTTACAGAACTAAAATTAGTTTGTTGTGTACAGAGAATCTTTGAGCTTGACTCAATGGTTAGACCTCATGAATACAGGGAGTGCAGAATTATTAGGCAAGTTGTATTTTTGAGGAATAATTTTATTATTGAACAACAACCATGTTCTCAATGAACCCAAAAAAACTCATTAATATCAAAGCTGAATGTTTTTGGAAGTAGTTTTTAGTTTGTTTTTAGTTTTAGCTATTTTAGGGGGGATATCTGTGTGTGCAGGTGACTATTACTGTGCATAATTATTAGGCAACTTAACAAAAAACAAATATATACCCATTTCAATTATTTATTTTTACCAGTGAAACCAATATAACATCTCCACATTCACAAATATACATTTCTGACATTCAAAAACAAAACAAAAACAAATCAGCGACCAATATAGCCACCTTTCTTTGCAAGGACACTCAAAAGCCTGCCATCCATGGATTCTGTCAGTGTTTTGATCTGTTCACCATCAACATTGTGTGCAGCAGCAACCACAGCCTCCCAGACACTGTTCAGAGAGGTGTACTGTTTTCCCTCTTTGTAAATCTCACATTTGATGATGGACCACAGGTTCTCAATGGGGTTCAGATCAGGTGAACAAGGTGGCCATGTCATTAGTTTTTCTTCTTTTATACCCTTTCTTGCCAGCCACGCTGTGGAGTACTTGGACGCGTGTGATGGAGCATTGTCCTGCATGAAAATCATGTTTTTCTTGAAGGATGCAGACTTCTTCCTGTACCACTGCTTGAAGAAGGTGTCTTCCAGAAACTGGCAGTAGGACTGGGAGTTGAGCTTGACTCCATCCTCAACCCGAAAAGGTCCCACAAGCTCATCTTTGATGATACCAGCCCAAACCAGTACTCCACCTCCACCTTGCTGGCGTCTGAGTCGGACTGGAGCTCTCTGCCCTTTACCAATCCAGCCACGGGCCCATCCATCTGGCCCATCAAGACTCACTCTCATTTCATCAGTCCATAAAACCTTAGAAAAACCAGTCTTGAGATATTTCTTGGCCCAGTCTTGACGTTTCAGCTTGTGTGTCTTGTTCAGTGGTGGTCGTCTTTCAGCCTTTCTTACCTTGGCCATGTCTCTGAGTATTGCACACCTTGTGCTTTTGGGCACTCCAGTGATGTTGCAGCTCTGAAATATGGCCAAACTGGTGGCAAGTGGCATGTTGGCAGCTGCACGCTTGACTTTTCTCAGTTCATGGGCAGTTATTTGGCGCCTTGGTTTTTCCACACGCTTCTTGCGACCCTGTTGACTATTTTGAATGAAACGCTTGATTGTTCTATGATCACGCTTCAGAACCTTTGCAATTTTGAGACTGCTGCATCCCTCTGCAAGATATCTCTCTATTTTTGACTTTTCTGAGCCTGCCAAGTCCTTCTTTTGACCCATTTTGCCAAAGGAAAGGACGTTGCCTAATAATTATGCACACCTGATATAGGGTGTTGATGTCATTAGACCACACCCCTTCTCATTACAGAGATGCACATCACCTAATATGCTTAATTGGTAGTAGGCTTTCGAGCCTTTACAGCTTGGAGTAAGACAACATGCATGAAGAGGATGATGTGGACAAAATACTCATTTGCCTAATAATTCTGCACTCCCTGTACATCCCTGTGGATTCAGTCTAGCAAAAAGCAGAAGAAGAGGTTTCAACATGTCTTTTCAATTTTGAGTGGTAGTGTGTTAATGATGAAGAAAGTGTGTTAGTAGCCTGTGTGCACCATTCTTGGTACAAGTGCACCACACTGCTAAATGTGTTTTGTGTTTGAGAATGTGTTTAGAGTTTTGGTAAATGGGAGATTCAGATTTGCAAATGGTGTCTTAGCCAGATGAATAGTGTTTAAGATTTTGGCAACTGTGGGATTGATTTGATGAAAGAGTTTTCTTAGTTGACAGTTTAGTTTTTGCAATGGGAGTTAGTGTTTTAGCAATTCAGAAAAACTGTAATGTCTTTGAACGTGTTATTCATACAGCAATTATTTGCAGACTCGACTACTGCAGCTCTCTGTAGTTTGGTTCGAACCATTGCTCTCTTTATCATCTTCAGTTGGTCCAAAATGCAGCTGCTCATCTGCTAACTGGCACAAAATGGAAAAAGCATATTAGGCCAGTTTTGGCCCCTCTTGCTTCCTGTTACTTACAGGATCCAATTTAAAATTTTACTTTTTTTTTTTAATCCCTTAAATGCCAAGCCCATTCTTACCTGTCTGAACTCCTATTTCTTTATGCTCCAGAAATAACCGTGAGGTCCAGGTCAAAACTAACTAACTAACTAACTAACCAATGCAGCAGGCCAGACCACACCTCTGCCACACACCCCCCGCCGCCCAACTGAGGCTAGACCCATCTTTCTTCACAACTACAACTATGGGGTTGCGATTCTTCTATTACTCCCATTTCCAGCATTTTGGAAAATTCTCTCTGAACAATTGCCTTTTATGTTCAGGCATCACATAGGGCTGTGAATGCACCATCACGCCAGACTGCATGGTGCTCGATGATGAGTCATACAGTAGGCAGGGGGGAGAACACATCTGCAAAACACTGTTGCAATTCGTCCTCTGGTCCTGTGTGAGATGGTTATCAAAAAGGAGGGAGGCGGGAATGGTAGAACTTGGCACCTCCGGCCCCAACTCATCTGTTCCCTTAACCAGGCTCACTAGAACCTCTCGCCAAGCTTTAAAGAGGTTGAGGTCATGTATCTGTGTGGATCCTCCGTTGTCCGACTGCATTACCTCAGTCAACATCCCCTACATGGAAAGCTTTCACGGGGACATAAGTCAGGTAAAAGGAGAGCCATCTTAATGACACTGAAAACTCTTAAACTCAATTTACCCTCCTGTAATCTAACTTCAGTTATTAATAAGCACACCGTTTGTTTGCAGTTTGGAAGGGTAAACTCATCCTTTCAGTATCTTAAACACACCCTCTGCAAACTACCTATCCACAGCAAAGTTCTGGGATGAAAATTACGAATTTATTTTCATTGAAGATAATTTTTTACTGAGTTGCAGGAACCCTGTTCAGTGTGAGTGGAGAACAACCAAGTGTCCCCTGATGGCACCCCACATGTGCCATTAAAAAGTTAATCTGAACCTGAAATCTTGGCTCAAAATACTTGTTGTGAGATAATTTCTTTATTTTATTTTATTTTTTTTTACACCAAACTATTAAGTTAATCAAATATAACTAAATCTTTAGTAGTATCAGGATTTCACAACACAAACGACAAACAGAAAACAGCTACAGAACATGTGGATCAACAGGACAGGAAATAAACTAAAGTAAAACTAAATACATGAAAAAACACATTCATTTTGAAATGGAATATCAAAGGTAACCAAAGAAAAACAAGAATTTGATGTAGATATCTATACTTCTATCTTCCTGAATGTACCATTCAGGATTATTCATTGTAAATCCAGAAATCAGAGCTACCTCATCAGATCTGTGGAGCCTGATCTCAAGGTTTTTAAAGTCTGATCCTGAAACCAGAAGGATCTTTCTGTCTCTTCAGATTCATTGTGATCCAGTGACTTCAGGTCCGCTTGATGTTGATGTTTGCACAGAGCAAATAATGAAGTGAATGTTTTGGCACATTGGTAACTGTAAAACTGTGGGGACAGTGTGGGATTGTTTGTGTTCGGAGTATGAACTGAGACTCTTGAAGGTCTTGTCACACTGGTCACAGCTGATGTTCTCTTCCATGTGTCTACGTTCATGAAGGTTACGATTACTTGATTGTGAGAAGCTTCTGTCACAGTGTCTGCACTTGTATGGTTTCTCTCCTGTGTGCACGCGTTTATGCTGTTTGAGATGACCTGCAGTGGTGAAGGATGACCCGCACTGATCACAGACGTGCTTTTTAACCCCACTGTGAATAAGCTCATGTATTTTTAATGTACTTGGTGTGGGGAAGCCTCTACCACATTCGTTACAGTAGTTCATTTTGTTTCCAGTGTGTCTACGTTGATGTAATGTTAGGCACCACTGCTGACTGAAAGTTTTTCCACAAAGGTCACAGTGAAATGCTTTCCCACCACCACAGTGACGGCAGGGTTGAGAACTGGATCCATCTGTGTCACTCTGCTTCTAAACAAAGACACAAAGACAGTGGAAGTCAGGGAATTCCTTCAATATTTTTATCCTGAACATCGCCTGAAACAAAGAGCCGCCAACATCCAATTACATATTGTAACACTCAGCGTACTGGGCGAAAATGACTCTTCATTTGTAGGTAAACGTACTTCATGTGAAGATTGTTGGTTAAATCGATGGATGCTCTACTCTGCATGTCACAAGATACTAACCCCAAGCTTTCCCAAGTGTGAATGTTAGATAGACAGCAAGGGGAGAAGCTTTTAAAACTTTACGTTTTTCCAACATCAGGAAAGACTCTGATTTGTCTCAAACTTGATTGAATATTCTGTACATGACGTTTTCATGTCTCATTTAGCTTTGAAATTAAACTTAATTTACATAATACTTCAAAATAACTGCAACTGTAAAAATATAAATACATACCTCACAGTAACTGCACTTGTAGACTTTCTTTCTGGTGTGGATCTTTTGGTGTGATTTCAGGGAACGTGGATCTTTAAAAGCCTTATCACAGAGGTCACATTTATAAGGTCTCTCCTCAGTGTGGGTAAACATGTGCTGCTTTAAATCTTTGTATACCACAAACACTTTGCCACACTGATCACAGCAGTAAACATCATTTTTGGTGTGAATGCGTACGTGATTATTTCGGCTGAGTAGCCAGCGGAAGGTTTTTCCACAAATGTCGCAGCTGTACGGCTTAATTCCAGTGTGGACAACTTGATGAAGTTGTAAGTTTTCACTGCAAGAAAAAGTTTTGCCACACTGATCACAGCTGTACGGTTTAAAGCCACTGTGGATGCGTTGGTGTCTATATAAGTGTCCAACCGTCTTAAAAGACTTTCCACACAGCTCACAGCTGTGTGCTTTAATTCCACTGTGGCTGAGCTGATGTGATTTTAAGCCTTGAGGTTGGGTAAAAGACTTTCCACACAGCTCACAGCTGTATGCTTTAATTCCACTGTGGATGAGTTTGTGTGTTTTTAAACTTCCAGCCTGAGTAAAAGACTTTCCACACAGCTCACAGCTGTACGCTTTAATTCCACTGTGGATGAGTTTGTGTGCTTTTAAGTGTCCAGCCCCACTAAAATCCTTCCCACACTCATCACAGCTGTAATTTTTCCGTCCAGTTCTTCTGTGAGGTTTGTCGGTCTCCTGAGAGCGCTGACTTCTCGCTCCATGTTGGTCCTGCAGTGACAGAGATACAAACAGAGGCAGTGAGTGAAATGCAGTCGTGGAACAAACTGAAACTCCATTAGTGGAATCAAAGATGTCAACAAACAAGTTCTAGGTGTGTTGCCACCACATTTTGTTGGTAGTTTCACATTACAATGATGTGCTACAATGAGAATTGGAATGAAAATAACATAACTGAAGAAATATTGATCGCTGGAAAAAATCTTTCATTTCATGAAAAATGGGGAGTCCAACTGATGATGTTGTTGTTTCAATGTGTGCTGAAAATATGATCGTTGTGTTTTCTTATAACTTTGTGGTTTTTGTTTGTGAATGTGGATTCTTTATGTATGGAGGAGCCCAGGATGGAAAAGCTGCTGTTATCGCGTGTCAACACTTTCAGCACAAGAACACTGAATAAGGGAGCTCCCCAAGGGTTTATGTTGAGCCCCCCACTTTCTCATCATGTTTGTGGACGACACAGCTATGGTAGGACACTTTAACAATGGTATATGGCCTGTATTTGTATAGCGCTTTACTTAGTCCCCATGGACCCCAAAGCACTTTACACTACATTCAGTCATCCACACATTCACACACTGGTGATGGCAAGCTACATTGTAGCCACAGCCACCCTGGGGCGCACTGACAGAGGCGAGGCTGCCGGACACTGGTGCCACCGGGCCCTCTGACCACCACCAGTAGGCAACGGGTGAAGTGTCTTGCCCAAGGACACAACGACCGGGACTGTCCGAGCCGGGGCTCAAACTGGCAACCTTCCGATTACAAGATGAACTGCCAACTCTTGACCCACAATCGCCCGACAACAATGATCAGACTTATTACAGGAGTGAAGCTAAACATCTGGATGAGTGGTACAATGTTGAGCAATGATAAGAAAATGAAATATCGCGATAGAACGCGCATGCACAGTGCCTTTGTTTTCATACGCACATGGCGGCGACGGAGAATAAGAAGGGTGAAAGTGGATCGTTGAATTAAACAGATGACCCAGAATTGGTTTGTAAAAATGCTGCAGCTTCAGTGGTGTGGAACTGGTTTAGCTTTCGTCCGTCAGATACACAACAAAGCACTATTTGTGGTAGAGCATGCTAGCGGGCCGTCGTTATTACCGTGTTGTTTGGAAAATACAGCGCACTTAAAATCATCCTTTGATTTTTCTGAAAGTTTACAGAGCCCCTTATAATCTCGTGTGCCTTATGTATGAATTCTGGTTGTGTTTACTGACCTCCAACCGATTTTATGTACATGGCGCTCGAAAATCTGTCAAATATGTTTTAGTACGACTTTGCTGAGCTACGAAGCCGCACCGCTTGATGGATTGTTGGAGCATTACGGCTGTCATAGGCAGGAGCCTCACGGAGTGATATGTACTGTGCTTCAACATAATAGCAACGTGTTACATCATTATACATCAATGAAAATAATGGAATGAAAATTTGCAGAGCTTTTCTGTTTGAACTGAGCAGCTGTGATAAATGTATTGTAGGAAAACTGAATGCATGAGTGGTCTGTGTGTGTGTGTGTCTGTGTGTGTGACCTCTTTAAGTTTTGTGGATATTATACATGGTGATGCTCAGGATATGCCAGCCAGTTTCCACTGGAAATGCCTTTTGGTTAAACTGTTAGCAAAGACTTTGTATTTTCACTGTTACGTTTTTATATAACTTAAATGCACATGAAAAACAGCTGCTTTAAGTGAAAATACATTATTAGTGCAAAAAACCCATCAAAGTTGTGGAGTTGTAAACAATGTTACCTCTAAGCTGCGCGCATGTGCAATTGCGCACTGCTGGCACGGTCTCTGCGCACAGAAAATCTGCATTGCGCACAAAAAAAAAGAAAAAAAAAAAAAGAAATTGAAATTAAAACCCAAACTTTAACAATTCTGTTTGCAGGGCTTGCAAAATCGCTAGCCCGACGTCCCGGAGCTAGCGATATCTCCAGTCGGGCGACCAAAATCTATCTCAGCCCCGCCCGTCGGGCTATATGATAACCCAGCGGGTGGGGCTGAGATAGATTTTGGTCGCCCGACCGGAGATATCGCTAGCTCCGGGACGTCGGGCTAGCGATTTTGCAAGCCCTGTGCAGTGTTAGTCAGTAAGTGACTGGCTGCTCCCGTATGGGATTAGAACAATGCCACATTATCCCATGGTCCAGCCAATAATGCGATTCACATTCATATATAGCCTGTCTATAGCCTGCCTGCACATAAGGACACTATCACAGCGTCCTTATGTGCCGACACCAGTGTTTTGGCGAGCAAAGCGGCGTGGCTGATGTGCAGTGAAGTCACGTAAATGACAACATGTACAACCATTGGAGATGTGAGCAGGACAGACGGAACAGTTGATTGAAAAAGTGTGGACTTTATACCAGTTTTTAAATTGTGTTGATCGGCCACGTAAAACCAGAGTTATGATAAAAATATCTGTAATGTTTGGTTTTCTTCCTGAATACTGTGGTTGTTTACTGCGGGGGGAAAAAATGGTCATAACGGCGTTTTATAAGGAAAACGCTCTCCGCCTGTGAGCAAAGACAAAACCAAAAACACCCCCACCCTTTCCTATTGCTCGGAAAATGTACCGTGTCGACCAATCAAAAAATGATGGCAACATGGCATTTAGTTGTTTAGGAAGTTTTAGGAGTGACGGCGGTGGGTTGAGATGTGAGAGATAATCTTGTGTAGTTAGTGTGTAGTTAGTGTGTAGTGTAGTCAATAGTTTTGTGTTGTGTGTGTCAGAACAATGAGGCGACTGCTGAGTGTTACAGGTGTTACAGCAGTGATACATCTGCTGCTGTCAGGCCTGCAGGTATCAGGCTGCTGTTCTCCTTCATCTCATAGTGGACAGAAATTATTTTTTGGAGTGACACAAATAATTTGTGTGGCATCAAATTTGATGCAGAACAGCTGATTGTTCTGTAAATAGTTTGAAATTTTTATTTAAAATCACCTTGGCTGCATTTTTAGGTAAATAGCTGCAAAAAGCTTTGTTGTTTGCAAAACGCAGTTACTTTTTTGTAACTGCATAATTAATTGCCCAACATTGGTCATTATATACTGTATTTTGCAGAGAGAGAGTTACAGGACTCTCTTATTTTAACTTCCAATAGTGTTAACATGCTACACAGGTCATGAACAAGATTTTTTTTAAATTTTCATTGTAAGTGGGCTAAAGCAGTTAATTAAAAGTAGTCTAACATAAATGTAAATGCTGTAATTTGATTATTTTAATAAACCATGTAACTTCAATGGACTAGCGCGACCACAGTGCACACGTCTGCTGTTGCTCACAGTGGTCCAAGTGTCCGCTCAGGGAGTTTGTGCGTTCGCTCAGACACATGAAAAATTAGAGGGAACATTGGTTGTAAAGTATTTTGTCTCGTGTTAATTATATCGTCAGTTATATCGTTATCGCACATTTTCAAATGTATATCGTGATAAATATTTTTGGCCATATCGCCCCATTATAGAGGTAAGCAGCACCAAGTTCCTGGGTGTGCAAATCTCAGATCTCTCCTGGTCAAAAAACACTGCGTCACATGTCAGCAAAGCTTAATAACGACTCTACAGCCTCTGCAAAAGTGAGGAGAGCAAGAGCCTCAACCCCAATTATGAGCACCTTCTACAGAGGCACCGCCGAGAGTATCCTCACCAGCTGCATCACTGTGTGGTATGGCTCCTGCACCATGATTGTGTTGGACACTGCTGTTTAAATAATTGTACAGTATTGTATTGTACATAACGCTCCTATTTTTTTTTTTATCTTTATATTATTTTAGTGTACACTTAGGGCCTGTATGTATGGTCTTTGACAATAAAGCTGACTTTGACTTGAAAAAACAACCAGCTGTGCACTAGGGCTGGGCCATATTATACCGTTCAAGGTAATTACCGGTAAAATGTTGGGCAACGATAAGAAAATAAAATATCGCGACAGAATATGGGTAAAGCGCGCATGCGCAGTGCCTATGTTTTCATACGCACATGGCCGAAAAACCACGGCGGCAACGGAGAATGAGAAGGGAGAAAGCGGATTGTTGAGTGAAACGGATGAACCAGAATTGGTTTTTAAAAATGGTGCAACTTCACTGGTTTGGTGTTTGTCCGTCAGATATACAACAAAGCACATTTTTTGTAGAACATACAAGCGGGCCGTCGTTATTGCCGTATTTGTCGGACTAAGGTGCTCGTAAATCTGGGAGTAATCTGGGTCCTAAACTCTGTCCTGTAAGGTCCCAAAGTCAAACGAACACTGCAACATCACTGAGAGTTAAAAACTGTCTAAATTCTTTCATCTTTAACCCTTTAAGACCTACCATAGAACCAAGTCCGCCAGAGCTTATATTATATTTTTACATGCTGTGGAGCCATTTTTTGGAGCATTTCAAGTTGCTATACATCAATATAACCATTATAGCCCAGATTTTAATAATATGTATTCATTAAGTGCATAGTAATTACATAAATTGCAAAAAAGTGCAATAAACTACAAAAAAATTGAAAATCGTTTTTGATTTTTTAACATATATTTCTAGTTAGAGAAATTTAAGGGGCTTATCCCTCAAAACTGTAAATACAAAAAAGTTGCACAAACTAGTGTCCCACCAAAGGAAATTTATTTTAAGTGTCTTCATAGTTTTATTTTTGAGATACACCAATTTTCATATACTGCAGGAAAAACGAAAAAATATATTATAGTGCAAATTTGCAAAATAACAGCATATGCATCAAAATAAAATATTTCCAGCAGTGCAATATGAGTCTTCAGCATCCCAGAAACGACACAGAAAGTCATAAAGTCAAACATAACTTTTAAAAACACAAGTATAGGCTCATAAGGCCACGATGGTAAAAAAACTACATTTCCGCAAAATGACGTCACTTCCGGTTTCGGGCCGGTCATGCGGTCATGTGATAGTTCGCGCTGATGGACGTAGGAAGTGTTACAAACAGCTGATCGGATCGGCAAAGCGTGTTTCTGGAATATTATGTTTTTGTTGCTGCAAGTGCTTTTTTTTGCAGTTTTTGCAAAGCTATATGTGGAAGGAAACTGTGACCTAGGACAAGCTGATGGCATAAGATGTAAGTACAACTCCTCCGGTTTCATATGCAAAAAAAATTATTGCGCTAGCTTACGTGGTTGCAGTGCTACCGGGATTTAAAAACAGTTACGCAAAATGGAGCGTGTCTGCTCCGACCGGCTTTAAAGGGTTAATAAAATGATCAGCATTGCTGCTTTACCAGGTGTAACTATGAAGTTTAACATCCAGGCATCCATGAAAACAAAATTTATTACATTTAACGGAGTTAGAAGTTAACAGGAAGTTAGCGGAAGTTAGCTCGCTAGTTTCGCTAGTTACCTAAGCATGATATTGCATGTTCTGACTGAGAGATTTCTGAAAAAATTCAAACGTACAGCTCTACTATCACTTCCAACATAAATGAAGACAGGAAACTAAACAGCAGTGACGTTTGTAGGGTTACTGAAGTTGGGCTAGCTGGTTATATAATGATGTGCTACGTGATCGCTAGCGACACAGCTATGTTAGCATAACATAAACAGTGAAGCTGGAGGATGAACGCTAACACTTTCCCACTCGATAAAAGTTAACGTGAAGGTTCCTGATGGTTAGAGACAAATGCAATCACATGGCAGGATGCTTTAAAGGGACCAAACTTCAGTCAGGAGAACAACTGAGATAATCTGTCTGTGAAGGTTCTCAGTCATCCAGGTCATCGTAGTCAAAGGAGCTTGCAAAGAAAAGCGTCTGGACTTCTTTAAGTTGCTTGAAGACTGAGATAATCCATCCACAACACGAGGTTAGTCATTAATATACTGCAACAACATGGGAATAGAGCAGCTGTGATAGAATACAGCATTAAGGAATCAATGGTACAGAAGTGGAGGAAGCAAGAAGAATGAGTTGAATAAGGTTTGATATATCTGACTGCTTTGTTTCGCTTAATGTGCCTAATAATCCCGTGCACCTTATGGTCCGAAAAATACAAATTTGACTTTTTTTATTTGCCACACTGCAGTTTAATGTAGCAAAGCGCCTCTTTTTAACTTCAGTGGATATTATACATGGTTATGCTCAGGATATGTCAGCACATTTCTACTGGAAATGCACTTTGGTTAAACTTTCAGCAAGAAATTTGCATTTGCACTGTTAAATATTTATATAGCTTTAATGCACATAAAAAAAACAGCTGCTTGTTTAAGTGAAAATAAATGGATGGGGGTTTTTTTTGCGCTAGTAAAGTTGTGGAGTTGTATTTTGTCTCGCAGAAATTATATCGTCAGTTATATCGTTATCTCAAATTTTCAAATACATACCCTGACATATTTTTTTGGCCATATCGCCCTGCTCTACTGTGCACACAGTTTCAATAACAGTGTAACTGTCATATTTTTCTCACCTCCTGTGTTGAAGTCATTGTTTCCTCTGTAGTGGCTGAGCTGAGTCCAAATGGCTTGAAACTGTTTCCTCCTGCTCTCCACAGACTACTTCTCCTCCGGTAATCAGCTGTAGAACACAAAAGTGGATAGATTAGGTATTGTATCCCGGACAAGAGAAGCAGAGCAAAAATTAACATTACTACACTCAGTGACAACAATACCTATGAAGCTTCAAGGTGAACCCCCAAAAGCAAAGCTACAAAAGAAAGTCACAAGGCTTCCTACAGAGAAAATTGAAAAAGCAACTGAGCCCCTGCATCACCTTAACCCAGGGGATGCTGCAGCCCTGTATTTATTGAACTTCCATAGATACACAAAGAAGGAGTCCCACTCAGGCTCATTGGTAGCAGCATAAACTCAGCCACCTACAACATTTCCAGCACATTACTACCATCCTAGTACCCTTTGTGGGGAACACACCCCACACCTACATAAAAAGCTCCACTGACTTTAACAACAAGGTCCACAAACTTACACTTGATTCAGATCAAACCACAGTGAGGCAGTGGACACTGTTGAAAAACAGTGTCCACAAAGCTGCACCGCTTGATGGATTGTCAGAGCATTACGGCTACCACAGTCAGGATCCTCGCGGAGTGATACGTATTGTGCTTCAACATAATAATACTCTGTTGTGTGTGTAAGGCCCCCAAAATGGCATCTTTTAAGAGACTCTGCTTATGAAGCAAACTCTATCAGTCACCCAGGAGAACATGGAAATAGAGGAGCTGCAAGAGAATTGAACATTAATGAATCAATGGTATGGAAGTGGAGGAAGCAAGAAGAATAAGTTGAAAAAAGTTTCACTTATCAACCAGAATTCATACATAAGGCACACTTTTGAGAAAATTAAAGGATTTTAAGTCTGCCTTATAGTCCAAAAAATACACCATTGAAGAAGTTCTTGTGCTTAAAGTGCTTCACTGAGCTGAAATTTAAACATCTCAAGATATATAAAATAAAAAGGAAGAATAAATTAAAAATGCCATAAAGGCTTGGAATTGATCATCTCAATATCCATACCTTGGGCATGGACATCTTAGAGGTTCCGCCCTTGACTATCTCTGATTGGTTTAGATCACAATATGGGCAGTATGTTGTCTGTCATTGACCACAGGCGACCTTTTTACTTGGACGACCTAGGATTAGTCACACCATTGAGAAATTAGATCGAATATCCAACCAATTAGTTTCTAGAGCCCTGACTAATCCCCACGGCTAGCAATAAGATGCATATTTTGGTATCGATCCGATAACAAGTAGATATGGGCCAGTATCGCTGATACCGATACTTTCAATAAATAAGGTGGATGTGTCAATGAATTGAAAATAATTTTCATGACCTTAAGTGCTTTTTGTGATGTTTCCTTCTTTATTATTAAATAGTTAAAACCCAAGACATAATTAGTCTTTAATTTAACAAAAATTAAATGGTTCGGTTGGGTGTTTTGGGCCTCTAAAACTAATGTTTCAAGGTATGTGGGGTGTGCATGTGCTAGGCCAAATCACCATTTTTTCTATCATAATCTAATAGAGATTGAAATTTTTCATATGAAAACAGTCACACAGCGATAAAAAAGAAACAAATAATGACAAGAAGCTGTTGTATTATTAACTGCAATAGCCGGTCGCATGACAGCCACAGGAAGCCGACGGGTAAAGTGATCGGTTTTTATCGGATTATGTCGTGGAAGAGAAATTGTTCAAGCCATGTTTCCGAAGTAACAAAGAGGCGACGGATGGCCTGGATTGCAGCCACTCGAAGACCAAATATAACTTTTCAGAACACTCAAGCTCACGTGTTAGTCTGCTCCAAGAATTTCCACAAAGGTCAGTCTTCTGTTGTAGTTATTACATAATTTATCATAACATAATCGTTGATGTAGGTTACGTCTAGGTTAAGTCTTATATTTATTTGGAATTGAATTCGTTGCGCTATGCTGCTTTGTTCACTATAGCTTTGCGGGCTAATGTTTGTTGTATTTTGTAGGAAAACCAGCCTACAAAATGCTGGAATGTGATCCAGACTGGCGCCCTCTATCAACCTGGTCATACAGGTTAAAGCTGCTACCACAGCCAGATTTGATCGGTTAAGAGAGAGAGCGATATCAATACAGCCACGAAAAGTCCCGCATATATGTGCCCAAGTGTTGTATTGAAGCAATCAAGTGATGAATAACTGTTTTCCAGTAAGTTGTTTTGATATGTTTTTTTTTGTTGCATTGTTGATTTGTTCTTCACCGAAGCAGCTAATAAAGCACAATGGATTTTTACAATTTTGCATCTTTCTTATAAGATTCTATAATAGAATAAAACAATAATGCCAGTTACATATAAAGACAATAAATTGACCGAATTACGAAACACCTATTTTATTTTTATTAGATCTGAAAAAGTTGTGTAACACTACAACCTGAAACAAAAATTAGATTGCGTTGGCCTGTACAGGAGATAAAGAAAACATTTTAACAACAGCTGTGAAATGGAATAGTCCAAATCACCAAAGTAAACTGGACCTGGGTTTGTTGCAGGGATCTGAAGTTACTAAACATTTTGTGAGTGTATGAACTCACACTTAGGACCATATAATAATAAATATGTGCGTGATAAAAGTCGGGCAGCAGGCTAACGCCCTTACTCCACTCTGTATGCTCGTATGGGTCTGACCCTTTCACTCCTTTGATTTTTCGTCATACTTGATTTTTTGCCTTTTTGGAAACCATCTTTGGACGGACTTTGTACATAACTGTTTTTGGGGCAAATAAAATGCAAGTAGGGATTAAAACCGCGGAATTAATGATTTGTTGATGTTTTAATTTTGTTGCCACTCGTACCCACAATGCAATGCGCGGAAGTAACGTGGTACAGCTAGCTTAGCATGTATGCTGCAGTTGCAGGAACACTTTAAAAACAAAGAACAACAAGGTGGTTACAGATATGATTAACCTAACCTAACAAATTAAAAATAAAGCAAAGCAGCCTTTAAACAACCCTATCTCGTTGAGCGTAAAGAATTTACGCAGTGCAGCTAAAGGTTCCAACTTTCTGCCAGCAAACGCTCAACTTCTCCCAGCATGCTGAGCTAATGGTTAGCAGGTGTTTTTCTCCAAACACTCTCTCACTCTTCTCTCAACGTGTTCACAATAAACTGTGAACAGACACCGAGGAGAGCAGCAGAAGACCTCATTCAGGAGCTAAACTCAACATGAACTGAACTCACAGTAAAGTTAGCTCGGTGCTTACCTTTAGATGAGCCCACAAACCGAGAGAAACTCCGCGATGAAGCTGCAACTCTTTCCAAACACAGGAAACAGATCAGGGAGCAGAGACCCACGTGGTTCACGCTGATCTCAGCTACGATCCAGGAGACAAGGGTGGGCAGATCGATGCAGATAACGACGTTGGTAGTGGTTTATGATCGATACTTCATTTTGTTTCTCTCCTCTAAGTTCACTGCTTTACTCCCGTTTCGTGAAAAAGCAGCTCTCTCTGCTCGACTCCTCTCTCGCACACACACTTTGCTCCGCCCCCTTCTTCCTGCTTTGACGTTGTTTGTTGCTGTGCGGTCACGTGACACAGCTGTACACATGTAACTACGTGAGGTGCTATTCAAAAGTACTTCCTATCTCCTTTTCCTAACCCCTCTTCCTTGGCCTCGATGAAAACGTCATTGTGGAAAGGAGAATTGCTAATGACTCAGAAAAAGGGAAGAGCGGTGCTGAGAATATGAACAGCTTTACCCTCGTCTCTCTTTAACGATGTGACGCCGCATGTCCGCCTGGTGAAACTACAATGTGCAGAAGATGGACTACAAAATAAACATCTTACTTCTTCACAATGTGTTCTAACCCTGTTGTTTTATGGAGGTCATATAAACAATAACAACCTGTTAAATCCCTTAATTCAAACTAATGAATATCAATTCATTAGTTTGAATTTTAAAGAAGAAGGAACATTTAGGGTCAGATTTACAAACATCTGCAGCAGCTCAAACACTTCTAATGATGTTAAAAAGCTGCTGGATTTACTGAAGAGGCTCAGTGTCAGTTTGTGACTCAAAGTTATGACGTATTTTCAACATATATTCGAGACTGAATTGGGCTGGCTATAAACTGGGACCTGTGAAGACTTGTTGGGCTGCTCTAGGGAGGATAGATGGTTTGAGCGGGACAATAGGTGGAGTTTTTGTGAGACAAGCAGTTTGAATTTAGGTGGGTGTTTTGGCATAATCTGATGTGGAGCTAGCTAAGGTGCTCCGAGACGGGAGTTTGTTTATAAAATTTAAAAATGCAGAACAAAAGAATAAAACACTTAAATTGCAAATGGTTTGTTAAAAGGAAGTCATGTAAAGGAAAATAGTGGGTGAGTAGAAAGGAGGAGGAGGGATTTCAGTTATTCTCCATTGAGGAAAATGATCAAAGGAGGAGAGATCACTGGAATAAAAAAGACTAAAAGCTGTTAGAAATGGAGAAAATGTGGATAGTCTGTCAGTACTGCTTGAGATTCAAGGTAATACTTTGCTAGACAAAGTCATGGTGGGATACGTGAGTTTTAGTGTCTGTGTTTATGTGCCTCCTCCACTCAGGCGCTATAAATGTCAGATGTTTGGTCACATAGGTAGTGCAAGTATTGGGGAAGTGATGAACTGAAGCTTTCCATCCAACTGGTCGACTCTACTGCGCCATCAAGTGGATGATTCAAGTGAAACAGGCTCTTTAATCATAATTATGTGATTTGTAAACCTCTAAACTGAATAAATAAATAGTTTTCATGGTTATTTATCCCAAATATTGTCTCAGTATGTCTAATACAAAAGAGAAAGTGGAAACTATCAGCACCGAGTTTTAGTGTGATTGTGTAACTGTGCCATCATGCTTATATACATCTGGATAATGACACAAACTAGCGTGTGGCGCTTCACGTTTTAATAAACTAAAAGACAGAAATCAGATTATAGGATATGTGGTGTTGTTTATTTATATTATGGTGCTTATCATTTGTGATATTTATTACTGTGTGCATACTTTATTAGGAGAGATGAGATTTAAAAAAATCCCTTCCTTGCTGGTTCCATCAAAGAAGAAATGGTCAAGTAACTATGTAGCACAACAGTGTGATGGGGGAAATCAGCTGTGTTTTGCTGCCCATTTCAATTCGAATCTGGCGCGAACTGGTGAGCCAGTTCCTGAATCAGTCACGTGTTACGGACTGCCCACGAGGCCTCGAACGTCACTGCATACGTAATCAAAGCGAGCCTCGATACACGCTTCACAAAAACTCCCCCAAGATTACCCGACACTCTTCAAAGCTTCGACACACAGGACACATCACTAGTGATCAGGTTAAATGTTGTAAACAATTAAATGACACAAAAGTTTCCAGTATAAAAACTTAAATTTTTTACAACTACAGTAAAAAACAAAGAAACTATACAGTCAGAACCTTTTATGTAATTTTACATTTATTTCTTATAACATCATAAAATGTTCATTAAGCCGACCAACAGTTTTATTACCAGATAATTTTAATGTCTCCCGAATCTTTAAGGGGTTATTGAGATTGTGTGATTGAGATTGTTGTCTCTGTAAGAAAATGATCACCTTTGACTTTTCTAATGACAACTGTGCACGTGTCACACAGCTGCTTGAAAAACAGCCGATCAGTGTGGAGGTTAGTTCTCCGGGCTTTGGCCCACGCCATGTTCTGCTCATGGAGAAGTTTAGATAGATCAGAAGTAAACCGTGCATTAGCTCAACAATGATTTTCTTTACATGTCCATAAAGGGATACAACAAAATAAAGAAGAATTCAACAGCATCAAATGGAAAATTCAATACATGCACAGTATAACAGGTTCCCTCTCAGTGCAGCCAGCTGGATGAGGTTTACTGATCAAACCATGACAGAGAGATTCTACATTCGGGTAAACCAATCTACAAGAAATGACACAAAAATAAAAATTATAGGATCCGGTTCAGGTGAGTTTGTGATTCAACAGTTTTTATTTATCATCCGAACAAACACAAAAACATAACAAAGAAGCAAAAGAAAGGGAATCGCATACAGTTAAAGTCCTTACATTTACAATTACACATATGGGGAAAAGAGGAGAAAAAGAAACTCTATGAGGAAAAAGAAAAAACTACCTATTCACCCACAGATTTAAAAAACAAACTACAAGAGTGAACTCTCATCCTTGGTGCTCACTTCCTAATTACCTGGAGGCACCTGAAAACAGCTAACAGTAACAGTTTATCACATAGTTTATGCTGCAAGTAAGTTAATGTTCATTCTTTTGAAAGTGAACCAAGAAGAAAATATCCACGGTCCTTTTGGATCCCATTCTTAAAAATATTACTCAGTACTTGAGATATAGAACTCCACATTGTTCGATTAATTTGCATTCCCAAAGGTAATCGACAAGGATGCAAGTTTCATTTTGACATTTGATACAGAAGGGGGAAACCTGAGGTGTAATCTTATGCAAAACATTAGGAGCTATATATAGGCGGTGTAAATTTTTGTATTGGGTTTCTCGTAAGCGGTTGCAAGTAAAAGTAGATGTAGCTATGTTAATGGCTCCTTTCCAAGCCTCCTCTGTATACTCATTATTAAGATCCTCCTCCCATAACACTCAGTGTGCTGCTACTATGAGCATATAGTAAAGAATAAAAGGCAGAAATAAAATGAGTTCTGTCTTTTTGCTTTATAAGAAATGTCTCCAAATCATCATACGTAGCTGTTTCTGCAGATTGTGAAACTTTGGAATGAACAAGATTAGATTGATTAGCTGGAGAAAGTCATTTCTTTTTGTTACAGACAACTAGGCTCCAAAGTTAAAAAGGTGAAGCAGACCAAGAGTCTAGGAGGGAATCAAAATTGAGATAACCATGTAACCACTTCCATAAAAAAACAAAAACAAAACAAAAAAACGGGTATGGCCTGACCATTTATAGAAAATTAAATTTGACAACCTATGCCTCTCCTATGTGTAGGCAATTATAAGAGTCTAATTTCTAATCCAGGTTTCTTCCATGTCAGATATATTTTGAAAAACCTTTTCTATATCCCGAGAAACATTCGGGGTTATCCATAGAGGTAGTGTTTGTATGGGCTCAAATTGTGGTCAGAAATATTTTGTACTTGTAAATCAGGATTTGTATGTGTAAAAGGAATTTGTGTGTAAAAAAGATTTTTGTGTGTTGTTAAATATATATTTTTAGCACTTATTTTATGATTATATTGTTTTATGCATTTTAATAATAAAGGCTTGTAAAGCAAAGCCAGTTTTGACTCATAAACCAAGTGCTCAGCCAAACTGAAAAACAGGAAGTTTAGTGCAGAGCTGCAGAGGCATATTAATAAAATACAGGAAACCAGACAGAAAAAGTGGAACTAGTAACATACAAGCAGTTGTTTTTAATCGAAACTATGTGTGACGTGTAAAGGACCAAAATAACACCTATATGAGACACATTTTTAGCTTCTAAATGCTAGAGCTGGCTTTGGGCTGTGCAGGGCTCTCTCTTCCGGAAGATGATTGAATAAAGGATCATAAATGTTTTGACCACTCCTGAGTCGGGTTTTCTCCGTTCTATCATGGGGATCAAAGAACCGGGTTTAATAGTTTCGACTTAGCCAAAAAAAAAATACGTGTGAAACTCTGCACTCAAGTTTCAAGTTAAAAGTACAAATTTTGACCCTGTTTTTCTTCCTTTCATCTGATTGGCCAATGTCATGTCAATCACAAATGTAACTATCCAATCAGAGAATAGATGGGTTTGGCTCTTTTTTTTTACACACACACACAAATTCTTTTTACAAGTACAAAACTGATTTACAAATACAAAATACTTATGACCACAATTTGAGCCCATACATTTGTACTGGATATAACAAACAAGGGAGAATATTGATTTTAATTAGGATCACATGGCTCCTAAAGAGAAAGCAGCAAACTTTGCCATCTGTCCAAATCTTTTCTCTTTTTTTTTTTTTTTTTTTTTTTTCCCCCAATGAGAACTGGGGACAAGTTCAGTTTCCATCGGTCTTTAAGAATTTTTAGCCCAAGGTATGTGAGACCGCAAGAGGACCATTGAAAATTGCAAATATCTGTCAGAGAGATCACCTGATCACCCAGCGGCATAACCTCTGAATTCCCTAAATGAATCCTGGAATCAGAGAACCAGCTGAACTTACATATAATAGACATAATGTCTGATATTGATAGTTCTGGTTTTAATAAGAACAAAATATCGACAGCATACAATCCAGTTTTATGATTTGCTCCACCCACTGTTATGCCATGCATATCTTGGCGAATGGCCTCAGGAGAGGTTCAAGTGCTAATGCAAAGATGCCTCATATCTCTTTTGTAGTGGGAAATGGTAAATGGCCTGTATTTGTATAGCGCTTTACTAGTTCCTAAGGACCCCAAAGCACTTTACACATCCAGTCATCCACACATTCACACACTGGTGATGGCAGCTACATTGTAGCCACAGCCACCCTGGGGCGCACTGACAGAGGCGAGGCTGCCGGACACTGGCGCCACCGGGCCCTCTGACCACCACCAGTAGGCAACGGGTGAATTGTCTTGCCCAAGGACACAACGACCGAGACTGTCCAAGCCGGGGCTCGAACCGGCAACCTTCCGATTACAAGGGACTCCCAACTCTTGAGCCACGAGAGTTGGGAGTTCGCCTTCCCGATCGCCCCAACGATCGGGAAGACTGATGATTGTACACCATTTGTTTTAACATAGGCTTGTTGAGGTTTGTAGATAGTTTTAATCCATCCAATAAAACCCTTGCCTAAGCCAAATCTTTGTAATACGGTAAAAAAAAAGCATGTCCACTCGATTCCGTCAAATGCCTTTTCAGAATCTAAAGATATAACATAAGCCATATAATTTGTCTGATTCGAATATTGTATAATATTTAACAATCGTCTAATATTTTTTAAATGAGAAATGATTGTGGACAAAGCTGTTTGATCAGGGTTTATAAGCAATGGGAGAATGCCCCCCAGTCTCATCGCTAATAGCTTAGAGAGTAATTTAGAATAGACATTGATGAGGCTGATCGGCCTATATGATCCAAACCTATCTGGTGATTAATTTTTATTTAAAATTAACGAAATATTAGCCTGTCTAAGTGTTGGGGAAAGACATTCATTCTTAAAAGAGTCTAAAAAAATATCCGTCAATGATCTGGCAAGAAGATGATGTAGTTTTTTAAATAAAATTCTGAGCAGAAACCAACAAGTGCTGATGCTTTTCCTCCTTTAAAAGAACTGATAGCAAGTGGCACTTCCTCCTCAGTCACTGGGGTATTTAATGCTTCCCTTGGATTCTCTGATAACGATACAAAAAGTGCTTATCTAAAAATCCTGCCATCTTCCTATCTGTATTACTACACTCTGATGAGTACACGTTCACTTAGAACTGCTTCATAATCAAGTTGATGCCTTTTTCTGCATTGTGGTATATGAACTAATACTACCCCTAAGATAGGCTTTGGCATTTATGATTTATTCAGACTGCTTGGCTATATTTATTTCCCTTAATACATACAAACATTTTGTTTTTCAAAGTCTGTTTAATGAACTAAAGCACTTAATTGTAACGCACATAAAAATCAGGAAGGGAGAAAATACTTTGCAGCTTTTAAATGTAAAATCCTGTACTAGTCACTGCAGGAACTGGTGTGAAATGATTTGGAGTTTTGAAAGAAATGGATTTAAGAACAGGGATTACCAAAGCACAAGTTTAAATATGAAAAACCATTCAAATTTAACTGAGGTAACACAAGATAAATAGATGAAAAACAAGTTTATTAAAAAAAACTAAGAAAGTTGAAATGAAAGAAATTGATGCATATAGCCATACACTGATATTTGGTACAATATAAGTTTGGTTAAAAACAAAAACAAAAAACATATTCACATAGCGTTTATAATACTTTAAAAAGTACAACTACTAAACACTATTGTGTTTTAATTGAACAAAGATTAACATTTAACAGGGATAGAAATTTAGAGCATTAAATCCCTCAGGGGAGAAAACCTTGATTTTCATGTGTATGCTTGCAGATTCCCAAATTTAAGATCCAGGATTATTCACTGCCGGTCCAGAAATCAGAGCTACCTCATAACATCCAAGTGTGACATCAGCTGCACTCTTTACAGGAGACTCTAGATGAACTCTGTGGAGCCTGATCTCAAAGTTTTTAAGTCTGACCCTGAAACCAGAAGTGGATCTTTCTGTCTCTGCAGAATCATTGTGATCCAGTGATTTCAGTCCTGCATGATCACACTGATGCCATTGGTCACAGCTGAAGTTCTCTTCCATGTGTGTACGTTCATGAAGGTTATGACTGCTCGATCGTGAAAAGCTTTTGTCACAGTGTCTGCACTTGTATGGTTTCTCTCCTGTGTGGACTCGTTTATGCACTTTAAGCTCACCTGCAGTGGTGAAGGATGACCCACACTGGTCACACACGTACTTTTTGACTCCACTGTGAATGAGTACATGCTTTTTTAATGCACTTGATGTGGGGAAGCCTCTCCCACATTCTTTGCAGTAGTTCATTTTGTCTCCAGTGTGTCTACGCTGATGTATTTTTAGGCTTTGTTGCCGAGTGAAAGTTTTTCCACAAAGGTCACAACGAAAGTCTTTCCCACCACCACAGTGACGACAGGGTTGAGAACTGGATCCATCTGTGCCGCTCTGCTTCTAAACAAAGACACAAAGACAGTGTAAGTCAGGGAATTCCTTCAACATTTTTAGAACTTTTATTGTCATTGTGCAGTTTCTTGCACAGCGAAATTGGGTAGCATGTGGAAGGGATTAAGCACCATCACAGATTACAAAGCCAGAGACACTGCGCCGATCAATGCAGACTCTGCATTTACCAATGAGCTGAACGCGTTCTACACCAGTTTCGAGGTTAGCCAGGTGGCTAATGCTAACTACTGCCTTACAACAGAGGACGGTGACGTCAACGGCAAGGGACCGGTGATCCGTATCGTAAAGCACGCCGTCCATGCGTCGCTGAGAGTGAACACAAGGAAAGCGGCTAAGCCAGATAGCAGAACCGGCCATCTGCTGCGTCTGTTCTGTGGACCAGCTAGCAAGTAAGCTCACTTCCATTTTCAGTGAGTCTCTGGCAAAGTCTGTGGCCCCCACATGCTTCAAGAGATCCACAATCATCCCTGCACCCAAGAACAACAAGCCCTCATGCCTGAATGACTACCGGCCAGTTGCACTGACTTTGGTGGTAATGAAGGTGTTCGAGAGGCTGCGGAAAAACATCATCTCCTTCTCCACCACAAATACCACAGATCCACTCCACTTTGCTTACCAACCCAACAGATCCACAGAGGACGTCATCGTCCATATCCTGCACACCACTCTCAGCCATGTGGACAGGAAACAGGGTAACTATGTGAGTAGAGCAGTGGCGAGAGAACACAGGGGTGTGTTCTCTCGCCACTGCTCTACTCTGTCTATACTTCAGACTGCGTGGCCACTCATAGCTCCAATACCATTGTGATCTACTGACGACACAGTGGTGTTGGGTGCCATCTCCAACAACGATGAGGCGGCCTACATGGAGGAAATGAAGAATCTGTCATTGTGGTGCCAGGATAACCACCTCCAGCTTAACGTCTGCAACACCAAGGAGGTTGGTGTAAGTATCCCAGTGTCCACATCTCCTCAGGTATGACATGGTCTGCCCACATACAAAAAGGCTAGCCAGCGCCTGTACAACTTCTGACAACTGAGGAAGTTCGGTGTCTGTCCAGGGATCCTCAGAACTTTCGATTCAGCCCCTGTGGAGAGCATCCTCACACAGAACATCTCATCCTGGTATGGGAACGGCTGTACTAAGGATGGCAGATTTATATATTAGATTGCTGCTGAAGGACTCCTCTCCTCTCCCTACAGGACATTTACACCAGGAGATGCTGGTCCAGAGCAGCTCAGACACTGAAGGACCCAGTCCATCCCAACAACAAACCGTCGCTCCATGCCATCCAGTCAAGAACAGAGAGACTAAAGACCAGCTTCTGGTTCAGGACATGCAGGCTAAAATAATTCTTCATTTTTGCATCCAGTTTATTTAAAACAAAAACAACTGTATCTAAGCAAAAACGTTATATCATGTTCTTCATAAATACACATGAAAAGTTGCAACCAAATCGGTCTCATTCCCAATTTAAAGCAACAATAACTGATTTTAGTTAGTAAAGAAGATAATAAGTCATCTAACACTGGCCAAATTGTGGCAGTCTTAACTATGGGAGAATGGGGAGATTGTGACTACAGAAGAGTTATTACTTATTGGTTTTATGACTATGGAAGAAATAAATAAGAGCTGAGACTAAAATCCAATAAGCACTGCTTTTATATGCAGTAGAATTACTAAGGAGTTATTACAGAAAGTTAACAAATTGAATGAGCAGAGTAGTTCCAAACAGTCAGGCTAAAATTAAAAGATAAATACATACCTCACAGTAACTGCACTTGTAGAGTTTCTTTCTGGTGTGGATCTCTTGGTGGAGTTTCAGGTGACGTGGAGATTTAAAAGCCTTATTGCACAGGTCACATTTATAAGGTCTCTCCTCAGTGTGGGTAAGCATGTGGCTTTGTAAGTTTGTGGCTGTTGTAAACAGTTTCCCACACTGATCACAGCAGAAAACATCCTGTCCGGTATGAATCCGTAAGTGAATATTGCGGTACCCTGGCGTGCTGAAGGTTTTCCCACAAATGTCACAGCTGTACGCCTTAACTCCAGAGTGGGTAACTAGATGACATTGTAAGTTGCTAATTTGAGCAAAAGTTTTACCACACTGATTACAGCTGTATGGTTTAACTCCACTGTGGATGTTTTTGTGTGTTTTTAAGCTTCTAGGATACGTAAAAGACTTTCCACACAACTCACAGCTGTATGCTTTAACTCCACTGTGGATGAGTTTGTGTGTTTTTAAGCTTTGAGAATGGGTAAAAGACTTTCCACACAAGTCACATCTGTGTGCTTTAACTGCACTGTGGATGATTCGGTGTGTTTTTAAGCTTCCAGCCTGGGTAAAAGACTTTCCACACAACTCACAGCTGTATGCTTTAATTCCACTGTGGATGAGTTTGTGTGTTTTTAAGCTTTCAGCTTGGGTAAAAGACTTTCCACACAACTCACAGCTGTATGGTTTAACTCCACTGTGAATTAGTTTGTGTGTTTTTAAGCTTCTAGGATAGGTAAAAGACTTTCCACACAATTCACAGTTGTACGCTTTAACTCCACTGTGAATTAGTTTGTGTGTTTTTAGATATCCTTTCTGACTAAAATATTTTCCACACAACTCACAGTTGTATGCTTTAACTCCACGGTGCATGAGTTGGTGTCTTTTTAGGCTTCCAGGTTGGTTAAAAGACTTTTCACACAACTCACAGCTATATGGTTTAACTCCGCTGTGGATGAGTTGGTGTGTTTTTAAGTGTCCTTTCTGGGTAAAACATTTTCCACACAAGTCACACCTGTACGGTTTAACTCCACTGTGGATGAGTTGGTGTGTTTTTAAGCTCCCAGACTGGGTAAAATCCTTCCCACACTCTTCACAGCTGTATATTTTCTCTCCCGTTCTTCTGTGAGGTTTGTCGGCCTCCTGAGAGCGCTGACTTCTCGCTCCATGTTGGTCCTGCAGTGACAGAGATACAAACAGAGGCAGTGAGTGAAATGCAGTCGTGGAACAAACTGAAACTCCATTAGTGGAATCAAAGATGTCAACAAACACCAGCTGTGCACACAGTTTCAATAACAGTGTAACTGAGATATTTTTCTCACCTCCTGTGTTGAAGTCATTGTTTCCTCTGTAGTGGCTGAGCTGAGCCCAAATGGCTGAAACTGTTCCTCTGCTGCTCCACCAGACTCTCCTCCTCCTGTTACTCAGCTGGGACACAAAAAGTATAGATATGTATTTTATCCCTGACAAGAAGAAGCAGAGCAAATAAACATTACTACACTCAGTGACAACAATACCTATGAAGCTTCAAGGTGAAACCCCAGAAGCAACTACAAAAAGAAAGTCATCAGCTGCCTACAAGAACTTGAAAGGGAAAAAGCCACTGAGCGCCCTGCATACCACCACCTTTACCCAGGGGATGCTGCACCCTGTATATATGAACTTCCATAGATACACAAAGAAGGAGTCCCACTCAGGCTCATTGGTAGCAGCATAAACTCAGCCACCTACAACATTTCCAAGCACCTCATCACCATCCTAGCTCCCCTTGTGGGTCCACAAACTTACACTTGATCCAGATGAAACCAGAGTGTCCTTTGATGTGGTCTCACTTTTCACTTGTATACCTCCAACCGAGGCAGTGGAGACTGTCAGGAAACAACTACATCAAGACAGCTCCTTAAAACCAGAACCAGCTTCACCCTGATCAGGTCTGCACACTGTTAGACCTCTGCCTTACCACCACATATTTTAAATACAACGAGGGTTTCTACAGACACAAACATGGATGTGCTGTGAGCTCCCCAGTGTGTCCCATTGTAGCCAAACTTTACATGGAGGAAGTGGAAAGAAAGGCTCTTGGTTCTTTAACAGGAAGACTCTAAACTAACTTTTTGCCAAGGTTGCCCTGGTGCACCTAACTTTTTTTCTTAGGTGCACCACAATTTTTCAACCACATCGTTGAACACCGCAGTTTTAACTGTGACTTTTTCTTTAAATTGCTGTGCTTACAGACAATATTGATTTGTAAATGATTAACTAACAATCTTGTCAACACAAAGTTCTTTATTTGGAACACTGCTCTACAAGAAAGATACAGTATGTTACTGAAAAAGTGCTTGTGCTTAAAGTGCTTTGGCAGTTTTAGGTAATATTGTAGACAATGTTAAACTTAGTCATCACATCGGCCTCCTCCGACGACCTGTTTGCTGCTGCCTGCCACTGAAAGGCAGTGGGGAGTTGGGGCACTTGGACAATGCATTTATCACAACATATACGGTAATTGTTTTCTGGATACACTGTGCTTTTTCAGTGTTTCAATTAAGAGTCATGAATACAGAATTGCCGGGCATGGTCTTTCCACACTCACGACAGTAAACGCTAGTGGTGCAACGGATCACGGTTGATCCGAAATCCAAACCGATCCCACTCCACGGTTCGGTACGCACGTGATCCGAAGATTCGAAAAAGAAAAAAAAAGTATTTGTATGGTGCGCGTGATCAGTCTGTCAAGCTGTAGTTATGGTGAGCGCTAGCGGTCCAAGTGGCGCAGCAGAGGATTTAAGCAGCCTTTTGCTGCCCGATCCGACCGGGCTAAAGCTATTACTAAAGCTATCGGGGTGTTTAGCTGCAGACGGGAGGCCGTATTCCGTTGTGCAAAACAAGGGGTTTAAACTGTGATGAACGTGCTTGAGCCACGCTATGATATCTTGTTGCGCGTCCACTTCAGCGACAAGATGGTTCAAAGCATGTATGAGCAGGAGAAGTTTAAAGTTATGGCTGAACTGTCCCAGGCATCTTCTGTTGCTCTAACTACAAATGGGTGGAGCTCCAGGGCAACGGAAAGCCACGTGACCGTGACCGCTCGTTATATCACAGCGGAGTGGTAGATACAAAGCCCTGTACTGCCCTATAGATTACATTAGATTAGATGGAACTTTATTTATCCCTCAGGTGGGTTCCTCCGGGAAATTCAGTTTCCAGTAGCACAGCACCCAAAGAAGTTGCAGAATGTGAGCTGAAATACACACATATATAAATACAGAGAATACAAAAGGGATAAATAGAATAAATAGGAATAAGAATACAAGGGAACGGCACATTATTGTGAGTCTATTACACCGTTGGTTATTAAAAACTATTGCACAGTGAAAAGGCACTACAGCTACTTGTTCCCCCCTCCTTTGTCCCCGTTTCCCCTCCCTCTCCCCTCCAGCGAGGAGTTAAACAGTTTGATGGCGTGTGGGACTTTTTAAGTCTGCTGGTCTTTGACTTTGGGAGAAGCAACCTGTCACTGACAGACTCCTCTGGTTGTTTATGGCCGTGTGCAGAGGCTGCAGAGGCTGCCCAGCCTGGTCCATAATGTCCATATTGCACCTTAATTTGTTTTTATATAAGTGCGTGGAATGAGTCTTCAGTTGAATGATTTTAAATAGGCAAAAAATACTTAAATAAGTAAATGGCGAGTCTAATTTTCGTCTTTTTTTCTATTTTTGATGATCCAAAAATTGATCCGATCCGTGAAATTTTTGATCCGTTGCACCACTAGTAAACACAGTGCATTATGTTGTCAGCTTTACTGTATCACAGCCAGGGAAACTGGTCAAGCTACTCTATTCGAAATGTATTCACTTTCCCCCTTTTACTGTCAGTGGGCTGTGGCTCGGCGTCAATCACAGGGCCGTGCAGAGAGGTTTAAAGGGGCGGGTGCTCAAAGTTAAAAAGGGGCACATTGAACCAGGCTGAATAACAACAACACACATTCATCAAGAATCTAATATGGGCAACAAGGCAAAGCAAACGTAGCCGATGTTTTACCTGATGGGTACAATGTTGCTGTTGAGGGGTTGCTGTGGATAGTGCTGGAGGGCAGGGCTGTGTTGATCTGAGACTGTAGACATTAAAAAGTCCACAGGAGAGATGGTAGCTGATTAAACAAGTGTCATGAGATAATAACAAAATGCAAAGATTGGTGACAGCGCTTGGAACCATAAGGCAACAAAAACTGTGAGAAATAATTTAGGCTCTGCCTGTGAATCACTCTTTGCTTCTCTTCTTCCTTCCATCCCATCATTTCATATATCACTCTCCACTTGCTGTCTATGTGAGAACAAGGCACAACTTGCTATTGCAATAAACTATAATTTAATTATCCACACCTAACAACTCTTGCACTTAATCTATAATAAAATGATGACAGAAAAATGTTATAGCACTGCCTTTAGTAGCCTCACAAAGCTCCTACTGTTTCCTCCTCATGTCCTTACCAGCCATGTCTGGACAATGTTATATCATGAGTAATATTTTTTTTTAAAAATCCATCTAAATAAAACACACACATGCACGCACACACAGTGACATTTTAGACCTTCTTCAGAATACTGTATATACTATGGGCATCACGGTGCTGATCCAGAATCCTTACATTATTATTTATTACTAGAGCTACAATAACAAAGCAATGAGGAGGGGGAAGTAATAAATATGAAATAATGTATTTATGATGATTCCATGTGTTTCACTATCCACTCTGTGCAGGGGCAAAGCTTATTACATGTTTAAACTGTAGAGATACAATAATTTTACTGCTGGAAAATCCAAACTTTGTCTTATTTAAAATATAAATCTAATATAATCTGCTTCTTAATGTATGTTCTTTAAAATACAGCGTGTGTTTTTTTTATATATTATAATTATAATAATGCATAATTATGTGGACATGGATATTAGATCGTTTTTTAGTGAAATATAATCCCTCCAGAAAGGCAGGAAAAGCCCTGTAACTAGTTAATAAAAGGACAGGTAATGTTTGTCACGCTGTTGCACACACAGCACGCTCGTTTGTTTCAGTTCGTCAGTTGCAACAAGACAGCTTACCAACGTGTACGTAATAAGCTGATACTCCTGGGTGCTACACACTACAGTGTACGCTGTACACCTACTTACTGGTTTTGTCGCATCAGTCTGTGTCTCTGAGTTAACTTGTGTTTCTCCTACAGCTCCGGACCGCAAAAAATGCGCGTGCTCTTTGTGAGCTCGTTCCCGGCTCGTAACCAGCGCGTTCTGTCGTCAAGGGCGATCATTGGTTAAATGTGATCATGTGACTGATGCAAGCCAGATCCTTTTATTTAGCAAAACTGTGATTAATAGTTAAATATTATTGTTGAGGGGCACAGACAGGACTCCGCACGCACACACACACATTAAAAAAAATAAAAAAAATAAAATAAAATAAAATAAAATACATTTTTTTAAAAAGTTGCCTCAACAAAAGGGCACCTTGGGCACCCATCAGGAAAGGGGCAGGTGCTCAAGCCCCTCTAGCCCCCCCCCCCTCTGCACGTGCCTGGTCAATCATATGTGGCTCATTATTTGATGCGGTCTCTGAACCAGTGTTAAACATAAGCTGAAAGGTTGATGGCTCCGTGTCAGAGCACTGGCTATGAATTTCAGACAGATCAGGCTTTAACTTAATGAAAAAGTTATCAATTGTTCTTTTCATCTTTCCTCATCACCCACAGCTACATCCCGTTCTTTCGGGCCTCGGCCTAGATTTCTATAATCCATTTGATTCTGATTCAGCAGGTCTGGACTTGATTCAATTCAATTTTGACTCACACAGTCGGAAATATTATAATTCTAGTAATTTATCAGTATCGACATTTGTGAGACTTCATCAGAGGTGTAAGCATTATGGCAGTCAAAGTATTTGAGGATAAAACACAGGAAAACATGAAGGAGATTACCCTGGCCTGGCTTTTTACAGCAGATAACCCGTTTTAGCTGTTTTGTGGTTGTTGAAGTAGTTTTGTGAGTTTTAACCTGAGATTCTGGCATTTCTGGCAAAATATATTTATATTTCAAAATCCATTTACGATTTAATAAATAGATATCGCATGGTTCATGCTAAAATCAATTTGAATCAGTTTTGAATCGATTTTCTAAACCCACCCCAACTCACACACCAGGGTGAGTTGGGGTGGGTTTAGAAAATCAATTCAAAATTGATTATCACTTCAAATAGAAATGAGGCTGTAGAGGTTTGGTGCAGGCAGAAAAACAGCTGCAGGGACAATGAAAAGACTTTTCTGCTCCAACTTCTCCCAGCATGCTGAGCTAATGATTAGTTGGTGTTTTTCTCCAAACACTCTCTCACTCTTCTCTCAACGTGTTCACATTAAACTGTGAACAGACACCGAGGAGAGCAGCAGAAGACCTCATTCAGGAGCTAAACTCAACATGAACTGAACTCACAGTAAAGTTAGCTCGGTGCTTACCTTTAGATGAGCCCACAAACCGAGAGAAACTCCGCGATGAAGCTGCAACTCTTTCCAAACACAGGAAACAGATCAGGGAGCAGAGACCCACGTGGTTCACGCTGATCTCAGCTACGATCCAGGAGACAAGGGTGGGCAGATCGATGCAGATATCAGGACGTTGGTAGTGGTTTATGATCGATACTTTAGTTTGTTTCTCTCCTCTAAGTTCACTACTTTACTCCCGTTTCGTGAAAAAGCAGCTCTCTCTGCTCCTCTCCTGCGCACACACTTTGCTCCGCCCCCTTCTTCCTGCTTTTCCGTTATTAATCTTGCAAACAGCAACGCAGTCAGAGGTCAGTGTCAGAGAGGGAAAGAATATCCAGGTCGCTCATTTAGTGCTGAAATGAAGTTTCAGTCATACCTGTAAACTAAAAGCTGACATTAAAAATAATATATTTATATATATTATATTAATCCCAATCAAATCTACCCTTTCACAGGGTAGAAGGGGGAGTGGATGCTGGCGCGTTTTGGCTGCCGCTGCTGACAGACCACGTGACTTTCGCGCATTGCATTGTGGGTACAAGTGGCAAAAAAATCAAAACACTGCATCAAGCGCTAGTATTTCCAGCACCGGTAATAATTAATTCTGCGGTTTTAATCCCTACTTGCATTTTATTTGCCCCAAAAACAGTGATGTACAAAACGACGGAGAACACGGCAGGTCTGTACAAAGACAGACTTGACGAAAAGGCAAAAAAAAAGTACTTTTGGACATATTTACTGTCAGATATTAGCATCAGCTGTTAGCCACTGGGCTGTTTTCGGATAGCCGGTGTTCTGGGAATCGATCCTACCTGGAAAAGCATCCTACCCAATGTTTCCGCGCAGACGTGGCGCATGCGCACAAAACCAACAATGAATTAACTTTTTTCTCTCACCCATCCGGAATACTTCTTAAGGTTATGGTTATAGTATAACATCATGCTAAGGTGCTGTTCTTCCTTCTGTGCCATTGTAAAGTGACCTTGAGGGTCTTAAAGGCGCCTATATATTAAATGTATTATTATTATTATTATCATAATCATCATTATTACTATTATTAGAATGTGTTAAATTACCACTTTTATTAGAATTTAACAATCCAACTTTAAACTTCAAGAATAAAGACGTCTGAACATAAAAAGTTTTTATTTTTCGAGTCAAATCATTCTTATTTATGTAGCACATTTAAAAACAGCAGAAGTTAACCTAAAGTGTTTTTCAGACAACACATTCACATTCCATGTCTCCAAAGATCACAGTTTCACAACACATGATAAACTATGAAAGCTGCATTTGGTTGTTTTAATCAACACAACAAAACACACCAACAGTGGAAAGCAAAATTCACACACATCATGAAATGTTGATGAACCATGGTGATTGTGACAGAGCAGTGAACTTCATAATAACTTCATACTGTCACCGGGTTCAAACTAAAGGAATGCTCACAAGAAATCATCAGAGTATCAAACTGTAACATTATAAACATTATTACTTAAAAAAATATTTTGTAGTATTTAGTTACTTTTATAATATTGTAAATCAATTATTAACTCAGTTACTTTTTTGAAGAAGTAACTATAACTAATTACTTCTTCAAAATAACTTGCCCAACACTGAAAACAACCCGATGAGATCCATGCCAGTGCACACAAACTGGACCTCCACTAATGGTAACAGGCGCAAAGGTGGTTTTGGAATGGTTAGCCTTTCTTTCATTAGTCACTGTAAAAGCTGCTCTTTAGAAACACAGGAGTGCACACTGCACTAATATTTTTTTTCAGCTTATCTTCCTGTAATCTCACTTCAGGTATTAACAATCACACAGTTTTCTGTTTGCACTTTGGAAGGAAAAATCATCTTTTTAGCATCTCAAACACGCCCTCTGCAAACTTCATACCCACAGCAGGTTTTTGCAAAAAACCCTGTTCACTGTGAGTGGAGAACAGCCAAGTCTCCTCCTTTGATAAACCTCCACATGTGCCACTGAAAACAGTTAAATTAGTTTGAATCTGAAATCCTGGCTCAAGCTATTTGTTGTGAGACAATTTCTTAATTTTACACACTAAACTGCTCATTTAGACACACTTTACACAGAGTTAATCAAATACAACTAATGCTTTAACAGCATAAGGATTTCATAATACAAACATCAAATCAACAAGAAAACAGCTTCAGAACATCTGGATCAAAACACATTCACTAAAAATAACAAAATGTGGCCAATTTGTGGATACGGTAAACACACTAAAGTGAAAGGAGGAGCCAAAAGTAGAGGTTTGGTGGAATTTTAATTACCTAAAATGTGATGTTTAAAATGGTCCTGATGTGTGCTGCTGTAGTGATGTGATGGTCGCGAACGAAACGGCTCTTAGAGCCGACTCTTTGAGTTGAGAGCCGGCTCGTGTTTTTTTTTTCTTTCTTTCTCTCACCCTCTCTCTCGCACTTGTTTTCTGCTTCACTCCGCATGTAAGCCTTGTGCTTGCACAGGGCAGAGGGGCGGTAGTTACACTCGCAGTAGCACAGGAACAGAGCGGGAGGGAGAGAGAGGCCGTATCCCAATTCAGGGTCTGCAGCCTTAAAGGCCGCATTTTAAGGCCGATTACGTCACAGCGACGCGACCAAGGCTGTCCCAATTCAAAGGCTGCTCGAAATGCGGCCTCAAATGCGTCCTTCATTTCCCTGAATTTTAAGGATGTGGCGGTGTAGACTTCATAGCGCGGAGGTGGGTGTGGATAATTTTGCCGAAAAAAACGGTGCAAGAGGAGCGGCCGAAGAGTAAACTTTTAAAAGTAAGTACTGAATATTATGTAACTTATTTATGCGCAAATGTTTAATAACGAAGATCATTAAAACATTCCTGTTGGCCACATGTCGGCAAAGTTATGTGACATTAGTGATGTTTGTACTAACTTGGTTTTAAAGCCTTTACTTTAAAATATGCGCCGTTAGATAGTCGACCTTAATCTTACAGAGAATCTGATGATTTTATGGATAATTAAAGTCAGTCATATATCCACAAACACAATAAGCTGAAAGTCAGTGATGCTGCTCGGTTTGCAGTCCTGAATATCACGGCACAAGCAGGATTCACTGCACTGTTAATGTGAGCTATGTTATATTGCTGCCTCTGTTCGGTGGTGTCGAGCCAAACGGACTTTAACGTGTGCTTGAACGAGCTGACGGTTCACTCGTTAAGCTGAAAGAAAGATGCTTTAATCACAGCAGTCACACATGTGTCCACTGTACCATCTGGAACTCTTCTTGTTTAGCACTCGTAATAACACAAAAACTAAATCCTCCTGTTTGTTGTTGTTTGTCTGTTCTTCTTTTGCTCTCAACGAAGGCGGTCGCACTTTACTCCTCTCCTCCTCACCCTTATCTTCCCTGCTTAGCCTCTATGTCCTTGTCTTGTCTTGTGTGCATTTACTTTCCCTGGAACAGTCTCTCACTGTCGTTCTCTAAAACCTAAAAGAGAATTATGGATTTGATCAACTGGTCTCTGACTGCTATTGACACCCTTTTCTCAACGAGAAGTCGGGGCTCGGGAGAGCCTGAGTGCCCTGGAGGGACTTTCCCTGCCGGTTACACGATGGACGGGTGGCAGAACTGGAGGACCGTGTGCCTGGCGGGACTGTCGATCGAGGACGCTGAAGATATCTACCTATTCGGAACCATGATAACAGGGTTCATGCTGATCGGCGTTGGCCTAGCCCTGGTTTATCAGAGAATAAGAGAGCGGAACCGGCTGTTCAAACCCCCACAAGGCTGCCCGCTGGATTCGAAGCGACGGGACGAGGCGCGACCTCTCACAACGAACGTAATATGGTCAACACCTTGGAGACGCTTACAGCTGCTGTGAAGGCTCAAAACAACACCATTGAGCGTATGAGGGGAAACATCAGAGAAAGGCCTGCTCAAAATGACACCCTTGAGCGACAGTTGGAAAACATCGCGGAACGGATCACTGAAGTTGTGAGGTCTCAGAATCAAAAGACTGACAACACCATGGAACAGAAGTTTGATACCATCATGAGGAGGCTCGCGGCTCTCCAACGGGAGATCGAGGGACCAGTGTCGGAGGGCTAAATTCGAGCTGCTCACAAAGGAGAAATCAACAATATTCAACATTTGGACACCACGGCGCCAGCTGCTAGGCCCAAAGCTGGAGCCCACCAAAACAACTCCCTGATAACGACTGTGTGATGACTATTCTTCCCGTCCCACGAAGGCCACCTGGGTTGGCTGGCAGACTGTTTACTTAGCCCTGATAGAGCGAAGGACACTGTCTCCGCTGAACTCTGGACACGCATACACATACACTTACACTGATAAGCACGCACTCATCCCCCTCCCTTCCAAACGCCTTTGATGCTTGTTTCCTGCGGGGGGAGATAGCGGGTCTGCGCACCGCGCTGAAATGATAGCATGGTGTAGGACGACTGCTGTGTTCCTTCGTTTACCCCCCACCCCCCTTTCCATCCCCTGTGGCTTGTCACGTGTTCTACTGTTGTGCTGTGGATATTAATGTGCTCTCTGTGCAGAGGAGTTTTTTTGTTTCCTGTTCTCATGCTGTCCTCCCATAGGTTGCCCAGCGTGTGAAGAGGTCTCTTTTTTTTCCTCTTGTACCTTTCCCATTGTTGTGTAATTTGTTTTCAATGTTATTCTCTGCAACGCTGCCGATCTCTGACTGTATTCCCATGTGATGTCTTTGTTGTGTGTGTAAGTCGGGGGGGGTCCTATTCCTCTGTGGGGCAACCTGCATATGGCCAATAAAGCATTCATTCATTCATTCATTGTAGCAGTGTGTACACCTGAGACTGTCACCTGTCTGTCTGTCCTGCACTCTCTCTCTGTTTCTTTCTCTCTGATTGTGGAATAAAACTATGAACATGTGTTTATAAGTTACACTTGTGTTTGAATCCTGCAGCTTATCACACATTTGATTTCCATGTGTGACGACTGCAAGTGTCCAGAGTGAGGACAGACTGAGGGACCCACTGCTGCACATCATCTGTGAGGCTTTGCACCCCTGGTGATCCACCAGGACGAACTCAGCAGTGTGTGAGGAAGAGGAGGAGGAAGAGCCAGCAGCAGCTGACAGATGGAGAGAACAGACAGACTGTTCCCTGTTTGTGAAGGACTGCTAGGAAAGTTTAACATAACTAACTGTCTGTCCTGAATCAGTCTTATTAGGTAATGTTCAAATAATGTTATCATCCCAGTGTTTTCAGTGTGGGAGAAAGTACTCAGGGCCTTCAAGTTACACACTATGAAAGGCAGCAACAAGTTTAATGTTCAGAAACCTGAATATAACCTGAATGAGGTAAGTTGATCTATAGTGTTACATCATATTCTATAAGGATGTTATGTGTTTGTAGACTTTCTGCCCAGTTTGACCCATTTAGCAGAAGTCAGCCTGTTTAAGGCTCTGATATCTATTCTGTGTGACTTAAAGCAGTTATGACATGGTCTGATTTTCTCACCCAATAAAGGAATATTTCATATATCAGTCTACTCTTCATTCTATCAGACACAGTTATCACAGCTCGTACATTTGCTTTTTACACATATATGTAAGCATTGAGCCAAATGTAATAATGGCAACATATTAAACGAACAATATTTGTCTCTTATATATAACACATCTATACATCTAAGGTGATGGGAAATATAAATAACTGCAACTTGAATCTTTACTGAAGCTCAGTATTTGACACAGAGTTCACTCACATGAATTTCACTCACATGTGCTGTACCAGTGTACCTGCACATGTGTTGTGACAATAAAAGTGATTTGATTTGAGAGTTCAATTTCACTGCTGTAATAACTAATAATGATTAATATAATAACTATAATATTGGTCATATTATATTTACACTGACTTTAGTCTCAAGAACAACGTTAGCTAATTGTTATTTAATAGCTAATCTTAAAATGACTGTTCAGTACAGAAATGAAGCCCAACAATCATGTTTTGCAGTTCCGTGGTCTCAGCCTCAGATACTCATCAAATCACACAAAGCTCTTGTAGAAACAAATAAACAAATGAACAAAATATGTTCTTCTTCATTTCTGTCAAATAAAGCTGTATGAAACGTTTCCAGCTGTTGCTAGGCAACCTGGCCAGCACGACGGAGGCTAGACCGTCCCATTTCACAAGCCTCGCACTTCCGGTCTTAGTGGTCTTTGAGTACGCGGCCCTTGTGGACCGTTAAGGCTGCAGAACCTGAATTGGGATACAGCCAGAGAGAAAGTGAGCCAGGGACAACAACATCACATTAGAAAAGTATAGTAATTATCAAATCAACTATTTTCAGTTGCGGATGATAAAGGATTCAGAAAGTTTATTCATGCAGGCCTATATGACAGAAAATGTGCATCTTCTTTTCTTTTGCATATTTTAATTTATATTTAATTGTATTGTGGTTTGCAGTGTTTTGTGTTGTTTCACTTTAAATGTGTTTAAATGGAAAAGGTTGAAAATTTAAATAGTTAAAAGTTGAAATGTAAATAGTTGTTTTTTGTATTTTATTACATTTTATGTGGAGTGAATAAATAAAAGCATATTTACAGTGGCCCCTAGAGACAAAGCACGTACAAACGCCAAACAGAAGTGCTCCAGGATGCTAGGCGCAGTGTTGAGCTTTTGTTACCTAGTGGCTACACAAGCCAGGATGTACCAATGACCTAATTTGGTGTGTGGTAGTAACAGGTGAACATTTTTAATCATAATTATTTGAATATATAAGAGTGCTTGTGTATAAATATACAAACAATACACATATGCTTTCAATTGTGTAATTTAAGTGATCTAGGTAGCTCTGTTTTGGAAGTTCAGTTAATGCTAGACATGTGTTTTGGAGTTTGTACGTGCTTTGTCTCTAGAGGCCACCGTATATATTTCTATATAAACATATATAAATAAAACCACGTTTTGTTTTAAACATTAGTAATTCCTTTTGTACATAATGTTATATCATTGTTAATGATAAATTAATTAAAGCAACAAAACAACCTGAAGGGCCAGTTGGGAGCCGGTAAGCTGGCAATCTTTTTAGTGAGCTGAGCCAAAAGAGCCAGTTCTCTAAAAAGAGCCGGAATTCCCATCACTACTTTGTTGCCAATGTGAATAAGAGGTTACACTAACTCACTGCTCCATCTTCTGGTACAAACTGGTATTACATGAAAGTAAAGCCCAGAGAACAGAGGCGATTTTTAACCCCATTTGAGATCAGTTCATGTTTTTTTAATTCACTTGGTTTGGGGAAGCCTCTCCCACATTCTGTTTAAATTAAGTCGTAAATATATTTGAAATATAATTCTGTGTTCTGATGGACTCTACATTCAAGATTCAGGAAGTTTATTGTTCATATACATCACAAAAAACCAAACGGTACTCAGAGCCATGAAATTCTTCCTTAGCAGGTTCCCTTCAATGTGTGTAATCTCATGACGTTTACAATGAGCCGATTGTAGGAGGCTTCTGTCACAGTGTCTGCACTTGTATGGTTTCTCTTGTGTGGACTCCTTTATGCACTTTAAGGTCACGTGCAGTAATGAAGGATGACTGACAATGGTCACAAAGGTGCTTTTGAATACCAGTGTGAAGGAGATAGTGCTTTATGGTTAATTGCTTTTTTATTAATTGACTTGATGTGGGGAAGCCTCTTCCACATTCGTTGAAGTCGTTCATTTTGTACCCAGTGTGTCTACATTGATGTGGTTTTAGGCTCTCTTGATGTTTGAAATGTTATGCACAAACAACGCAACGACACACTTTCCCACCACCACATTGACGACAGGGTTGAGAACTGGATCCATTTGTGTCGCTCTGCTTCTAAACAAAGACAGTGTAAGTCAGAGAATTCCTTAAACATTTTTATCCTGAACATTGCCTGAAATAAAGAGCATCTTTGCCAGTGTCCAATTACATTTTACTGTTTACATTATAACACTCAGCTTACTGGGCGAAAATGTCTCTTAATTTGTTGGAAATCTACTTAATGGGAAGATTGGATGTTAAACCCCTGGATGCTCTACTCTGCATGCCACAAGATAATAACCCCAAGGTACTCTCTAATGGATCCATTGGATTTTGAATGTTAGATACATAGAAATGAGACAAGGTTTAAAACTTTACTTTTTTCCAACATCAGTAAAGTTTCAGGAGATTTGTGTCAGAATTCACTGAGTTTTCATGTCTCATTTCGTTTCGAAATTAAACTAAATGCACATTGTACTTCAAAATAACTGCAACTGTAAAAAGAGAGAAATATAAATACATACCTCACAGTAACTGCACTTGTAGAGATTCTTTCTGATGTGAATCTGTTGGTGGACTCTTAGGGAACGTGGCTCTTTAAAAGCCTTTACACATAGGTCACATTTATAAGGTCTCTCCTCAGTGTGGGTAAACATGTGCTGCTGTAAGTCTTTGTGTGTCACAAACAGTTTGCCACACTGATCACAGAAGCAAAAATCATTTTTGGTGTGAATCCGTACGTGTATATTTCGGTGCCCTGGCTGGGCAAACTTTTTTCCACAAATGTCGCAGCTGTACGCCTTGATTCCAGAGTGGGTAACTCGATGGCTTCTTAAATGGCTACTGCGTGTAAAAGCTTTACCACACAACTCACAGCTGTGTGCTTTAACTCCACTGTGGATGAGTTGGTGTGTTTTTAAGTGTCCAGGTTGGCTAAAAGATTTTCCACACAAGTCACAGCTGTACGCTTTAACGCCACTGTGGATAAGCTGGTGTGTTTTCAAGCTTCCGAGATGGGTAAAAGACTTTCCACACAAATCACACCTGAACGGTTTAACTCCACTGTGAATGAATTTGTGTGTTTTTAAACTTCCAGCCTGAGTAAAAGAATTTCCACATAAGTCACAGATGTATGGTTTAACTCCACTGTGGATGATTTGGTGTGTTTTTAAGTGTCCAGCCTGGGTAAAAGATTTTCCACACTCAGCACAGCTGTACGATTTAATTCCTCTGTGGATGAGTTGGTGGGGTTTCAAGTTTTTAGGATGGCTAAAACACTTCCCACACTCGTCACAGCTGTATGTTTTCTCTCCCTTTCTTCTGTGAGGTTTGTCGGCCTCCTGAGAGCGCTGACTTCTCGCTCCATGTTGGTCCTGCAGTGACAGAGATACAAACAGAGCTTTAAAAAAACAACAAAAAAAAAAAACATCCAGCTGTGCACACAGTTTCAATAACAGTGTAACTGTCATATTTTTCTCACCTCCTGTGTTGAAGTCATCGTTTCCTCTGTAGTGGCTGAGCTGAGTCCAAATGGCTGAAACTGTTCCTCTGCTGCTCCACCAGACTCTTCTCCTCCTGTTACTCAGCTGGGACACAAAAAGTATAGATATGTATTTTATCCCTGACAAGAAGAAGCAGAGCAAATAAACATTACTACACTCAGTGACAACAATACCTATGAAGCTTCAAGGTGAAACCCCAGAAGCAACTACAAAAAGAAAGTCATCAGCTGCCTACAAGAACTTGAAAAAAGCCACTGAGCTCCCTGCATACCACCACCTTTACCCAGGGGATGCTGCACCCTGTATATATGGACTTCCATAGATACACAAAGGATTGGATTGGCAGCAGCATAAACTCAGCCACCTACAACATTTCCAAGCACCTCATCACCATCCTAGCTCCCCTTGTGGGGAACACACCCCATCACATCAAAAACTCTGCTGACTTCACCAACAAGGTCCACAAACTTACACTTGATCCAGATGAAACCAGAGTTTTAAATACAACAACGGTTTCTACAGACAGAAACAGGGATATGCAATTAGCTCCCACGTTTTTACTCATTGTAGCCATCCTTTACATGGAATAAGTGGAAAGAAAGGCTCTTTGCTCTTTAATAGGGACAGCACCTAACCACATGATAGGGTGAATCAAGGTTTGAAAATGGTTTCACTCAAAATCTCTGGTGATAACGACTCACGCTTTTTCCACACGTTTGTTCTTGCGTTACGAACAAACGCAAAAACGCTGAAGGTGAGCTGACAGTAAGAGGGTCATCATCTCACAATACATTAGGATTCTCAGACCTAATGCAGACCTAAGTCATGGTTTACTTGATGCCTGCAAACAGGCACAAACTGAAACTCTCTAAGGTTTTTGTAAAGACACTGAAGCAGTGGATGGAGGAGACTGTGGAGAATCTGCAGGTGTGTCTGGACTGCACCGACTGGCAGGTTTTCAGGATTGTTACCAACAGTTTGGATTATGTTACGGAATAAACATATATTCTTAGTGCTTATTTTCTGATTATATTCTTTTATGTATGTTAATAATAAAGGCCTCTATAAAGCAAGGCCAGCTGTGAGAGAGAACTAGGTCAGAGGGTGACAGGTCGCCTTAGCAACAGAAGCTTAAGTTAGTGGAAGTTTAAAAAACAGGAAGTTCAGTGCAGAGCTGCACAGACATATTAATAAAATACAGGAAACCAGACAGAAAAAGTGGAACTAGTAACACAGAAGGAGTTTTTTTTGATTGAAACTATGTGTGACGTGTAAAGGACTAAAATAACACCTATATGATACACATTTTTGGCTTCTAATGCTAGAGATTTTGCAACTGGCTTTTTGGGCAGTGCGGGTCTCTCTCGTCTGAGAGATAATTAAATAAAAATTATAAATATTTTGATTAACTGAGTCGTGTTCTCTCTATTCAGTAAGAGAATGACAAGAACCAGATTTAATAATTATTATAGAGATGCTGTGATAACCTGTGACGTCAGCTTCTGTGAGGACAGCTGCACAGCATCAAACACCAGGGTGAGTTAGAATAATGACCAGCTCTGGTTTACAGCTAAGCCAAAGCAGGCTGAGGCTGGAAAAGCAGGAAGTGTTTCGGAGTGGGGACAGAGACAGTTTGAAAGACTTTCAGTTCCAAAAACTGTTTTCAGCTAATGACTCTGCTTCAGTCTGGAAAACACTCCGACAGCGAACCAACCACAAGCCTGAAGACTCCACTCCACCAACAACTCCCCCACTTCAGGCTCTCAGTTGTTTACGAGCACTTCACTAACCCTCCAAGTGAGGCCTGTAAATCTTTGCCTCCAAATGCTAAAAGTTAACATGAAAATTACACCTGTTTTTACAGGCATGTTCACGTTTGGGATATGCAGGACTTCAGCTGGTGCAACATCATCTATGATGTGACTCAAGCCCCTGGCCCTTACCTCAAGGATTGGTTTGTTAACCATACCACAGAAAGGGTTGATGTGTGGTAGCTCTGCAGGGATGGCAAGCTGAGAGCTAGACTACCCTTTGAAGGGAAAGGAACCTGTGCATTAGTTTCTCTGCTCATGCCTTTCAACTTGTTCACACTAAAAGACTTTAAGCAGTTGCCCCAAATCGTAAAGGAGTGGGGCATAGAAACTAGAGTAACACTGATGTATTAGCAGAAAAACACTATTCACTGCATCTTGAGTAAATATTATAAAGGAGTGTAGCATAAACAGGAGTGAAATGACAGAAAAATGTAGTAAAGCTAGGCAACACTCTTTTCAGAAAACTGAAGGAATGCATCTCTCTGTCTTCATGTCCCTCGAATCAGTCTTTTTCCTCCGGCCTTGTTGTGACTCCTCTGCCATCCATTATCCAAAGCACGGAGAGAATCATGTACAGGTAGAACATGTAACTGAACTCTTTCTGTAAGAGCATCTCACACATATCTGTTCCCAGGATAATATTGTGTATGCCATTGCTTCCTTGCAACTAAATAAATGCATTGGAGCTTGCTGCTCATTAGTGAAATTATCTAAAATTCTAATACTACAGCAGATTGCTCTAATCCATTTCCTGTTATCAATTCAAACAGGAACCACGGACATGCTATGGCTATTCATGGTGCCTTTAGGTGCACCTCATAATTTCAGCAATCCATACTCTTAAAGACATAAAGTTGTTTAAAAGAATATTTTGGGTTAATTTTGATTTGCTGGAATAAATTATAAGTTAGTTAATACAGTATCATAACCAAGCTGTTACCAACTATTAAGCCTGTATTTTTCTCAAAGCTGTCTTCAGAAATGTGAAATTATTACATCCAGAAATTACAAGAATTCCCACATTCACGGCTGTAGCAGCATATATTCAAAGATTCATAATTAAAATCACCTTGAGGTGACTGTTGTTGTGACTTGTTGCTGTATAATTGAAATTGAATTCAAATAAAATGTTTCCTGCAAACCTTAAACATGTTCTCTTGTACACTTGTGATCATTTTCAAATTGTATGGCTGTAAAAATGTGACATTTTCTCCCAAAGTCACAGTATCAGCCCATTCCCCTGTGTAGAGGCAGGCATTTTTTTATTCATTTATATTTTTTACACTCCCGACCAGTATTGTTCGGCTCAGTCACTGGGTACATTTCTGATTATTTTACATCTTGTTAAGCATCTCTATTAAGGGGTCAAAGGTCTCTCTCGTACTTTCAGCGCTGCCAAATCTGGATGTAAGTCCTCACTGCACTGTGTGTGTCTGTTTCCTGATTCAGTAAAACACATGCAGCTCTCCCAAAATGTGACAGCATCACTGTTTTTGTCCTCCTCTACTCCATGAATCTTATCAGTATACAAGGCTCACACCAATGTTAATGGAAAATGTAATGTTAGTGTCATGTTAATCAACAATGTCTGTGAAGGTTCTCAGTCATTCAGGTCATCGTAATCGAAGGAGCTTAGAAAGAAAGCAACTGGACTTCTTGAAGACGTTTCACCTCTCATCTGAGAAGACAGATGATAATAAATTATAATAAAAACGCTAAGAATTACATGTCATTTTAGTCTCTTTAATTGTCCTTAACTTGAGAATAGAGGCTCAAATTTGATCCTATAATTGAAAATACTATAATATCATAATTATTATTAGCTTTAAATGTTGCAAATTTAAGGGATACATATACAGCAGGTGGAGAAATACTCTGATCATTGCTTTTGGTCCTCTTTGGATGCTGACTGTCTTTTGTTCTATTAAAAGTATTTCGACAGACACACAAAGCTGGACATCTTTAGTTCTGAGTCTAAGAAGGTTAGAAAAAAGTGACTGAAAATCTTATGCAAATCTCTGCAAATGTTTCACCTCTCATATATACAGTGTAAGAGTCATTTACAGGGACTTCATGTTCTATGTGAGGTAACTTGTTTGATGCATATTCTGAAATTTGATGTTTGAGAATACTGTATATTGTCATTATTTTTGGTTTATTTTGAAAAGTCTCAACAGGATCTTTAACTTTATTGTGAAAGGGTTATATGAAAAATAAATAAGCGGTCGGCTGAGCCACACGATGGTTTTACTGTCTTTGCTGACGAACGATGCGTAATAACAGTCGCTTATCCGTCCGTAGTGTGGTTATTTTAACTGTAGGAGAAAGAAATTAATATAATGACTACATACAGTTATGACTGAATTATATAAAACACTGCATGAAAAACACCAACGACGTGATTACAGATATGCTGATCCCAGCAAAGAAGAACCGAAACAAAACAGCCTTTTAAATAACCGCGGATGTGGTGACCGTGGTAAACACAAATGAGGCTGTAGAGGTTTGGTGCAGGCAGAAAAACAGCTGCAGGGACAATGAAAAGACTTTTCTGCTCCAACTTCTCCCAGCATGCTGAGCTAATGATTAGTTGGTGTTTTTCTCCAAATACTCTCTCACTCTTCTCTCAACGTGTTCACAATAAACTGTGAACAGACACCGAGGAGAGCAGCAGAAGACCTCATTCAGGAGCTAAACTCAACATGAACTGAACTCACAGTAAAGTTAGCTCGGTGCTTACCTTTAGATGAGCCCACAAACCGAGAGAAACTCCGCGATGAAGCTGCAACTCTTTCCAAACACAGGAAACAGATCAGGGAGCAGAGACCCACGTGGTTCACGCTGATCTCAGCTACGATCCAGGAGACAAGGGTGGGCAGATCGATGCAGATATCGATCAGGACGTTGGTAGTGGTTTATGATCGATACTTTAGTTTGTTTTTCTCCTCTAAGTTCACTACTTTACTCCCGTTTCATGAAAAAGCAGCTCTCTCTGCTCGACTCCCTGTCCTGCGCACACACTGTGCTCCGCCCCCTTCTTCCTTCTCTGCTGTGGTTCGTTGCTGTGCGGTCACTGCGCACACGTGGGGTGCGTTCCATCTCCTATCTCCTTTTCCTAGCTTCTTTTCCTTGGCCTCTATAAAAACGTCGTGGACAAGAGACTCAGGAAAAGAGAAGAACTGAAAACTACATTGAAACTACAATGTGCAGAAGATGCACTAGAAAACAAACATTTCACTTTGTCACAATGTGTTCTAGCCCAGCTTTTTTTTATTAGATTAGATTAGATAAAACTTTATTACTCCTCTGGTTGTTAATGGCCGTGTGCAGAGGATGCCCAGCATTGTTCATAATGTCCAGCAGTTTCTTTAGTGTCCTTTTCTCTGCCACTGTCACCAGAGTGTCCAGCTTCATGCCGACCACAGAGCCAGCCTTCCTGATCAGTTTCTCCAGCCTGGATGAGTCCTTCTTTGCTGTGCTGCTCCCCCAGCACACCACAGCATAGAAAAATACTCCAGCAACCACTGACTGGTAAAACATCCTCAGGAGCTTCCTGCAGATGTTAAAAGACCTCAGCCTCCCGAGGAAGTACAGTCGGCTTTGGGCTTTTTTATACAGGTGCTCTGTGTTGCATGACCAGTCCAGTTTGTTGTCCACCCACAGCCCGAGGTACTTGTATGTGGTGACCACCTCCACCTCCTCTCCCTCTATCTGAACTGGCAGTGGACCTGCTCTGGACCTCCCAAAGTCCACAACCAGTTCCTTATGGAGGTCAAATAAACAAGAACAGCTTGTTATAATTTAGGGTCAGATTTACTAACGTCTGCAGCAAATGAAAGACTTCTGGTGTTCAAAAGCTGCTGGATTTACTGGGGAGGCTCAGGGTCAGCTTGTGACTCAAAGGTTATGGCATATGTATTTTTAAGTGTTTCACTTTCAGAAGAAGATTTAAATGAGTCACACAAATGTGAATTACACAAAATTTCACATAGTATATTTCTCCTAAAATGGCTTTTATTCATTGGCTCACTGATTTAGGAAGGCGTTCATCAAGCAGCAGGGTTAGACACCGTTTTGCCCTACAGTCAACATTCTCTAAGGAGAAAGAGCATGTATGGATGTAGGTTATAGGCACTACTGAGATTTTTGTTTATAAGGCAGGTAACTTTGACCAGCTAAGCCACAGTGTTACGTGTTATACAGGTTGTTATTGCTGGTTTTGACTAAGTAGTGGAAACAGGAAGAAGACTTAAACTAGCAAAACAGTCACTTGGAGGACTCAAATGGAATAGTTCAGAAGGTTAAATGAACAATGTGCAGTGGTCTGAAAATAAAGAATGTTTGAAGACAACAACAAATCAACTCAGGTGTAAGCGCTTCTTTAGGTAAGTCTAAGGGGGAATACATTGCTAGGAAGCAGGGTACCAGGAGGTAATGCGCACAGGAATCAAAAACTCCCCTCTTTGGGTGGCTGTAGCTCAGGTAGTAGAGCAGGTCAGCTATTAATCAGAAGGTTGGTGGTTCAATTCCTGGCTTCCCCTAGCCTGCATGCCAAATATCCTTGGGCAAGATACTAACCCAAAATTGCTCTCCAATGCATCCATCGGAGTATGAATGTGTGTGAATGTCAGTTAGAAAGCACCTAGGAAAGAAATGTGCTGGTGTGAATGGGTGAATGCACAAGTTGTATAAAGTGCGTTGAGTGCTCAGAAGAGTAGAAAAGCACAACATAAGAACCAGTCCATTTACCATTTTTCCACAGGATAACTTTTTATTAATTCTTTTATTAAAAAATGAATGGAAATGAGATTTATGAAAAATGTCGTTTCCAATAGAGACCAGGCATCATGGCAGCAAAAAACACGTGCACCAAATAATAACGTAATTAAAACAAATACAATGTTCCATACATCCCATAAGGTTGAGTCTGTTCATCTGGATGTAACGTTTTCAGTGGCAGGCAGATATATATATATATATATTTATATATATTAAAAAATTCCCTGCTTGCCCCTGTGGGCGGTCAATCCTTCGAGCTCGGGTCCTCTACCAGAGGCCTGGGAGCTTGAGGGTCCTGCGCAGTATCTTAGCTGTTCCTAGGACTGCGCTTTTCTGGACAGAGATTTCCGATGTTGTTCCCGGGATCTGCTGGAGCCACTCGCTTAGCTTGGGAGTCACTGCACCTAGTGCTCCGATTACCACTGGGACCACCGTCACCTTCACCCTCCACATCTTCTCGAGCTCTTCTCTGAGCCCTTGGTATGTCTCGAGCTCAAAAGCTATATATACACATCCTGCCTCAGAGTGATGCTGAAAAACTAGTTCATGCATTTATTACTTCCAGGCTGGACGACTGTAATTCATTATTATCAGGAAGTCCTAAAAACTCCATGAAAAGCCTTCAGTTAATCCAAAATGCTGCAGCAAGAGTCCTGACAGGGTCTAGAAAGAGAGAGCAGATTTCTCCCGAATCCTTGAATCATATCTGTTATTAACCTCTGTCTCTCTTCCACAGCATGTCTTTATCCTGTCTTCCTTCTCTCAACCCAACCAATCACAGCAGATGGCCCCGCCCCTCCCTGAGCTTGGTTCTGCCGGAGGTTTCTTCCTGTTAAAAGGGAGTTTTTCCTTCCCACTGTCGCCAAAGTGCTTGCTCATAGGGGTCATATGATTGTTGGTTTTTTTCTCTGGATGTATTATTGTAGGGCCTACCATAAAATATAAAGCGCCTTGAGGCGACTCTTGTTGTGATTTGGTGCTATACAAATAAAATTGAATTGAACGTCAACTGGTCTGAAACAGTTTAGTGTTCATGGACTCTAACTAGAATAACATTTTTGGCCATTAACAATGCTAAAAGAAACATGATCTTTACTCATACTTTCCTAACCCTAACCTTCAAACAATCAATCTGAATCTTAACTCAAATCTCAAACTACTTGTTGTGAGACCATTTCTTTATTTTTCACACCAAAGTGTTTTATAAAACAAACTTTACAGAGAGTTCATCAAATATAACTAATGGTTTAACAGAATGAGGATTTGACAATACAAACTTAAAATCAACAAGAAAACAGCTGCAGAACGTGGATCAAAATGCATCCAATAACAAACAACATGTGGACGTCAAAGATACAGTAAATAAACTAAAGGTTACACTGACTCACTGCTGTATCTTCTGGTACAAACCAGTTGACAGATTTAGTTCATACTGGAAGCTTTAAGAGCAACTCGTGTGACATTATTTGGAGTTTGGGAAGAAACACTTTTAAGAGCACAGATTACCACAGCATAAGAAGATTAAATAGAAAAACAATTAAAATTTTACTGAGGTAACAGATAAAATAAATACAGTGGAACCCCGACTTACGAATACCCCGTTTAACGAAAAATTCAAGTTATGAAGGCACTGAACGACAATATTTCTGCCAGTGTTACGGCAAAATGCCCGGGTAACGAAATCCACTGGCTCTGATTGGCTGAGCCTACAATGCCCACAATGCCTTCCGAATCATGTGACAACCCCTTGGGTTCCGTACTTGCGCTTCGCTGTTCCACTTGAACGACGTATTGTTGTTCTAGTTAGCAATTAGCCTATAGCCTATCGTTCAGCATCGCCTCACTCAAAATGCGCAATGGGTGTTTCGACTTACGAAAATTTTCGACTTACAAAAGACCCTTGGGAACAAATTAATTTCGTAAGTCGGGGTTCCACTGTACATACAAATACATAGAAAGAAGTTAGATTTGGAAAAAAGCAAGAAAGTTATAATGAAAAAAATATATACACACACACATGTATATACAGTCGCCTGGCGCTATAACATGGTTCACTTTTCCCGGTCTGTTTTTTTTGTGTGCAAATTTGCATGTTTTTTTATTTATTTAATTTTTTTTAACAGCGGATTATGTTCTGGGTACTGATTGTAGACCACTGTGACTCAAGGTCTTAAATAATCAGACCTTGAGTCACAGTGGTCTGCCGTGTCTCCTGTCAAATTTACATAAATCTTCAATCGCTAGTAGTGTGACTGTGAGATGCTGTACCGTCTGTTTGTAAGGTTTTGTCATGGTCCCCATGTCTGCCTGGCTGACCCAGGTCGGCTACATATGTTTCTGGTTCTCCCTCTCTCTTTCCCTCACGCTCACCATGTGTCGCCTGGGCGGAGCTCATTGCAGGCTTCCGATCCTGCCCTTCGCACCTGTGGCTCATCACTTCACCAGCGTCCACTACTTAAGGCAGTGGCTGGAAACATCTCATGGTTGGACTATTGAGTAACCTCGGTTGTAAGCTTCCGTACCCTAGTTTCAAGTTGTCTCTTCGTTTTATCTTTCTGGATTAACCGCTTGTTCCTGTGCGCAGGATTCTCTTTCCCTTAAAACCCTGGGCGAGTGGAGTTGCTGGTGTGTTGTGTTTTGGAACTGTGTGACGATTTCCTCATGTGTAAAGAGCCCCTATTTCTGGACGTCCCCTGTGCCCCTCTGGATCCCCCCCCTCTCTCACCTATATATAGTTGCACCTGGTGTTGTGTGTTAATAAAAGGAACTGCATTTAGCTTCCCTTGTCTGCGCATGAGTCCATCCCGCCTCGTGACAGTTTTCTTTCCAAAAAACACAATGTTGACGAAATGTTTTGCACCATCAAAGGCATCTGTGAGTGCCTTTGGTTTCATTCTATAATACTGGACGTCTTTTTCTACGAAGGTTTGAACTTTCACAAGAGAAGTGTGAACATTGTCCATGTCTGTCTGACAAAAATGTATGAAGTGTGTAGTGGGGTGTTTTACAGCCTTAAAACATCTATAAATCTATAATAATTGTAAAAAATAAAGTTGGATACTTTGCGGATTTCACCTATCGTGGGTTATTTTTAGAACATAACTCCTGCGATAAATGACCACCGTATGTAAAATAGCTGCTTGGTATTTTGTTTGAAAATGCTTTATGAAGTTATTATTGTCCACATCTGCAGTTTTCATGCAATATCAGTTTGGTAAAAAACACATTCCTATAACTTTTATAATACAATAAAAAGTACAACTACTACACACTACTGTGTACTAAGGGAACAAAGATTAAAATGTGACAGGGATAAAAAGCACTAATATCGCTCAAAGGAAAATAAACTTTATGTTTATCTCCATACTACCTAAATTTAACATTCAGTGCGTTTACTGCAGGTCCAGAAATCAGAGCTACCTCATCAGATTCAAGTGTGACATCAGCTGCACTCTTTACAGGAGACTCGAGCTGAACTCTGTGGAGCCTGATCTCAAGGTGTTTAAGTCTGACCCTGAAACCAGAAGAGGATCTTTCTGTCTCTTCAGATTCATTGTGATCCAGTGATGGGAATAATTTCATGACCACGCTGATGTTTGCACAGAGCAGATAATGAAGTGAATGTTTTTGCACATTGGTAACAGTGAAACAGTTTATTTGCAGCGTGGGATCGTTTGTGTGTGGTGTATGAACTGAGATTTCTGAAGGTCTTGTCACACTGGTCACAGCTGAAGTTCCCTTTAACGTGTGTACGTTCATGTGTTTTACAATGAGCTGATTGTGAGAAGCTTTTGTCACAGTGTCTGCACTTGTATGGTTTCTCTCTTGTGTGGACTCGTTTATGCAGGTTTAGGTCACCTGCAGTAGTGAAGCCTCTCCCACATTCGTTGCAGTAGTTCATTTTGCCTCCAGTGTGTCTAAGTTGATGTTTTCTTAGGCTCCCACGATTACTGAAAGTTTTTCCACAAAGGTCACAAAGAAACTCTTTCCCGCCACCACAGTGCTCACAGGGTTGAGAACTGGATCCATCTGTGTCGCTCTGCTTCTAAACAAAGACACAAAGACAGTGTAAGTCAGGGAATTCTTTCAACATTTTTATTCTGAACGTTGCCTGAAATAAAGAGCAGCCTAATTACATTTTACTGTTTACATTATAACACTCAGCTTACTGGGCGAAGTTAGAAATAAAATGATTAAACAATGTTTTTTTTAATGTACACATTGCTATGTGCTCATTAAAGAGTTGGCACTCCATGTAGTGATGGTCAAAACCTTCATTCAGCACTATGAATTATTGCGACTGACATGCTGAGTTGCGGAGGGTTCTGCAAACATGCTTACACATCACACTGGTTAAAGTCAGGGAGATACTTTTGCTTGACCAAGGGAGACCGAACATGTCCTGAGCTTAGATAATAACTAGAAACGGTATGCTGAAAATTTGCTAGATAATTTTAAATGCAGCAAAGATAGGTTGGGGAGGTGATTTTTCGTTCTCCATCTTATTCCAGGAAGAGGGATGATACAAGACGAGGTCAAACGTGAATGAGGTGCAAGAGGAGAACCAGCCAGGAGAAGCCAGAAGAAAATAGTCATAACAATACATTTTTTCTTTTAGCATAAAACTGCGTGGCCCTCCTCTAAGGGCATCCTTTGTGAGAAAACAGACCGCTGATTTCACATCAATGTTCAGCACTGTAACTTTTAATTTCAACTGCTGAAGCAAATTAAATCTTTTAAAAGAATAGACGCTCTGACATACATTATCAGTAAGCAGTCTCTGTTACTGTCAGTGGCTTCATCCATCTGCAGAGAAAAGTGTTTATCACGCACCTTATCATTAGGCTGTTCCACTATGTCCTCTGACATATAATAATAATAATAATAATAATAATAATAATAATAAATGTATACTTTATTGCTCCCTGTGGGGAAATTACTCTCTCTGCATTTGACCCATTCACTCAGTGAAGCCGTGGGCAGCCACTAAGGAGGTGCACCAGGGAGCAGTGTGTAGGGACGGTACCTCAGGGTAGCTGTTCAGTGGATTTGAATGCCGGACCTTCTGATCATGGGGTTCTACTAGAGCTGGGCGATAGAACGATAACGTTATGTATTGCAAAATAACTTTTTCTCGATAGAAAAATTAAACTATTGCGATAGGCCTCATCTCTCTTGTCCTCTTAACAAAAAAAAAAAAAAAAAAAAAAAAAAAAAAAAAGGAAGAACAGCCAATCCACATTAAGTAGCGCAGAGCCGAACCAATCACAGCCGCAGCGTCACGTCACGTGACTTGTTACGTACAGCACAAGTGCCAAGCCGCACGTGTGTTTGTTTGGGAAGCAGCCAGCGGGTAATGGAGGAAATGAGTGCGCCGACTAGAAAAATCAACCGAGCGTGACCGAAGAGAAAACAGATGATGGTTCCAATGCCGGAGAGATTGTCGAACGGAAGAGCCATAGAAGTTCCGTAGTGTGAAGGTATTTCGGCTATTTCAAGTCTGACAACAAACAGAGTAGCGTGCACTGTAAATTGTGTCAAAGGTTTTAAAACTGTTTGAAAAGCTAATCTATACAACAAGGAGAGATTGAGAATTTCCTTTTAGTTCTCAGTTTATTTGATATTGACAAAAGTTAGTTTGTTTTACAGAAGAACAGACAAAATTGACTAAGATTTATTTTTAGAATTAATATTTTGTTTCTAAGTGGAATTGACAATTTAGTCTGTTTTGTTTGTTCTATTTTGAAACTTAAACGCTTTAGCGGCTGCCTTTTGTATAGTTTGCAATATTTGCCTTTATTTATCTGAAAAAGTCTCATGTTCCTTAAGTACATCTACCCTGTTGAACTTATTATGGGAAATAAATATTTAAATCAAAACAAGCTGCTGATTATTTCACATTTTACTTGTGAGCAACGGCACATTTAAATCTTACAAATATAGTTATTTGGCTTATATCGTGATAGATATCGTTATCGCCTGAAATGAAAAAAACATATCGTGACATGAAAAAATCTCATATCGCCCAGCTCTAGGCTCTACCTACTGAGCTTTCCCTGCCCCCATATCATAAATATGCTGATGCTATTAATTCCTCCACAATTGTGTGTGGCTTTTTTACACTGTGCCACTTGGTAGGCAACTTTATAAGAGCAGAGGTAAGCGTTTGCTGGCACAGATGCAGCTTTATTAAAAAGACACTGCTAAGGACAACTATTCACAAATTTTTGTTTAAAAAAAGTAAACTGACTTGTCTTTGTGCTGTGGATGTTTTGTCTCTAAGTGGCATTTAGCTTGTTTGGCTTTGTAAAGGTGAAGACAAAGGTAAGACAGGCTTCATCAAATTTCTACTCTTTGGCTTGAAAGAGATTGGTTTGAAAACATATTTGGTGATGCTTCTGTTCTCTACTATGCTAGCAGTGTCGAAGCCTTTTTTTTTTTTTTAAATTTATACCCACCCGCAATGGCTCTACTCTACCTCAGCACTCAAAGAGCTTTTTACAACATGCCTCATATACGATAGAAACGATATAAATTTTGCCAACGATAGAGATTTTGACTATCTGACGCTCTATCGCGATAGTGCATGTTGATGATGTCACCAAGCTGCGCCTGTTTTGGTCGAAAGCATCGCAGCGGCTACAACCATTATCATCTGCAATTTATCATCACTTCATCTGCCCTTCCTCCACTTCTGTACCATTGATTCATTAATGTTGAATTCTCTCGCAGCTGCTCTGTTCCCATGTTGTTGCAGTATATTAATAACTAACCTCGTATTGTGGATGAATAATCTCAGTTGTTGTCCTGACTGAAGTTTGGCCCGTGTACAGCATCCTGCTATGCGATTGCATTGATATTAAAATTAGTTCAAAAAAAATGCTTCAAATGAATTGCAACTCTAAATCCGATTATGGATACAAAGTAACAGTGATCATTGTTTTTAGATAGATGACTTATGTTCTTTACTGACACTTGCCAAATTCCAGCAGAAATGGCAAATGTAACATGGGCCTGTATATGGTACAAAGTGGATACTGTGTCTACAGAGAATTAGTTATTCAGTGTTTTTTTAAGGATCATGGAAGCAAACCTCTGAACTGAAATTCAAGTGTGATAAATCCAAACAGTCCAGGGTAAAATAAAAATATAAATACATACCTCACAGTAACTGCACTTGTAGAGTTTCTTTCTGGTGTGGAGCTGTTGGTGGACTCTGAGGGATCGTGGAGATTTAAAAGCCTTATCACACAGGTCACATTTATAAAGTTTCTCCTCAGCGTGTGTAAACATGTGTTGTTTTAAGCTGTTGTATGTCACAAACAGTTTGCCACACTGATCACAGTAGCACACGTCATTTTTGGTGTGAATGCGTAGGTGTTTATTTCGGCTCTGTTTGCCGCTGAAGTGTCTTCCACAAATTCCACAACCGTACGCCTTAATTCCAGAGTGGGTAACTTGATGAAGCCGTAAATAGCTACTGTAAGGAAAATCTTTACCACACTGATCACAGGTGTACGGTTTAACTCCACTGTGGATTAACTGGTGTCTTTTTAGGTTTCCAGCCTGGGTAAAAGTCTTTCCACACAAGTCACAGTTGTATGGTCTCTCCCCAGTGTGGATGCGTCGATGTTTTGTCAAATACTCAGCAAGGATAAAAGATTTTCCACACAAGTCACAGCTGAATGGTCTCTCCCCAATGTGTCTAAGCCGATGTGTTTTTAGTGAATCCTTTCGAGAAAAATCTTTCCCACACTCATCACAGCTGTACGCTTTAACACCACTGTGGATGATTTGGTGTGTTTTTAAGTGTCCAGCCTGGGTATAAGATTTTTCACACAACTCACAGCTGTAAGATTTAACTCCACTGTGGATGGATTGGTGTGTTTTTAGGCCTCTAGGACGGGTAAACCCCTTCCCACACTCATCACAGCTGTATTTCTTCTCTCCCTTTCTTCTGTGAGGTTTGTCGGCCTCCTGAGAGCGCTGACTTCTCGCTCCATGTTGGTCCTGCAGTGACAGAGATACAAACAGAGGCAGTGAGTGAAATGCAGTCGTGGAACAAACTGAACCTTCCAACTTCCTCCATTAGTGGAGTCAAAGATGTCACTAAACACACTGCAGTCAAGTCAAGACAGATTTCTTTGTATAGAACATTTAAAAGACATCAAGTGTCAGCCAAAGTGTTGAACAGAGAGATAATCTAAGGAAATAAAAAAATAAATGAGGTAAAGACAATACTACAAGATTCATTATGCAAATGTACTGTTTATAAGATTGGGGAAACCTGCAGTCAGCTGAGACTGAAGAAGTCACTTGGATGAGTGACGAAACGTTTCTCCCACAAAACGCTACGTGCAGATGAACAGAATCAACTTTTGGAGCAATAACTTGGTTATGGCGTTCCATGTTTGTCCTGCCTGCCAGCATCTTGCACCCTGCTGTTAAGTGCTGGAGTCAACTTTACACCCTCTTCACCTGGGGTCTTGCCTGGTGTGATAGACCCCATTCTCTATCGATCTTGTGCATAGAGCATGCTCCTGTGCTGCCATGATTAGTGCCTCTGTGCTGTCTTTCAGTCCAGCTTTGTCCAGCCACTGGTAGGACTTCTGGATGTCAGCCACTTCCTCTATCTGCTGGTGGTACATACCGTGCAGGGGCCTGTCCTTCCATTATGGTTCCTCCTCTTCCTTGGATTTCTGCTGCCCGAGGAACTCACTGAGCATGCGTTTTTTAAAAAAAATCTCAGTTTTCGGTGATTCGAAACGCCGTTTACGTGTGGACGAAACAGCTGCGTTTTCCAAAATACCCGTGTAGGTGCGGACGCAGCGTAAAAGAGTTAATAGTTTATTTTATTACTACCTGTAATTTATTGCAGATTACTTGTATTTGCTTAATTGTTTACTAAATGTTTGAGGTGTGAAATAAACCACAATGGAGCAAAATATGGGCGTGTGTGGTTGGAGGATGTGTTTGTTCACGCGCGAGAAGGGGGGGGGGGGGGGGGGGGGGGCAAACATTTTTCTGGTAAAACAAGGGGGGCCCAGCAAAAAAAGTTTGGGAATCACTGCTCTACAGGGTACACTCCTATATGTGCCAGACATGGGCTCCTTCAATTCATGGTCCTACACAGATTACATACCTCAAGTTAGCAAGATTCCATACAGGAGCTGCCCCCCTGTGTAACAGACTGCCATGTGTGTGCATGCGTGCTGATAAAATGTGATCTTTGTATTTTCTTGTAACTTCTGTGGTTTTTGTTTGTGAATGTAGATTCTCTATTTATGGAGGAGCCCAGGATGGAAAAGATAAAGCTGCTGTTAACAACCAGCTGTGCACAGTTTCAATAACAGCGTAACTGAGATACTTTTCTCACCTTTTGTGTTAAAGTCATCGTTTCCTCTGTAGTAGCTGAGCTGAGTCCAAATGGCTGAAACTGTTCCTCTGCTGCTCCACCAGACTCTTCTCCTCCCGTTACTCAGCTGGGACACAAAAAAAGTATAGATATGTATTTTATCCCTGACAAGAAGAAGCAGACCAAAATCTTATATCCCAATATAAGACATTCCTCATCCTGATAACAATATAGATCCAAAATAGTGCATTTTCTTTAAACTCTGTAAATGTCGGGCAACTTGACTTGTGTGAAGTGTTTTCAGCTGAGCATTGTGTACATGGAGTTGAGTGTTTTGACCAATGCATGAAACCAGATATTTTTAGACATCATTTATTACATGGCACACTGTGGGGAACAGCCGGTTCTAATGTTTGAGTCTAAGGTTCATTTTGAGCACCTGACGGTTGTTTCTTGTATTTTGCACACTGGTGTTGCTTGTGAACCTTGTGTGATACCCACCAACGTGTGATCACATTTTTGTGAATTCATTTATGTTTAAGCAAGTGACATTTTCATTTGAAAATGCCATAAATTAACTAGTTTTAATAGGAGACCTGGTAACTAGTCCGGGATATTTGTAGCATATGCTTCATTTTTGTACCAGTAGGTGGCAGTGTGAGACCATGGTTTGGCCCGTTGTTAGCAGTCAGAAGTCTATGATCCGCACTGTTTTCTCATAATGGTGGAGTATTCAGGAAGGACAAGCCACGTCTCCCTGTCTGATCATGTTTGTCCTGCTTGCCGGCCAGCATCGTGCCAGAAATATAAAGTAAAAGCAGTCACACCCGATATATTGCATAGATTAGTTATAAAAGTCGGAAACTGAAAGCGCACAACATTGCGTAGTATAATATATTAGATTTTTGTACGCATTTGTTTACGGCTTTAGCAGCATGCTATGGGTATACTGTTCGGCTCCACCGTTATCATGTATTGTTTTAGTCGCTTTTTCTGCCATAAAGCGTTTCCTTAAATTCATCACACATATTGAGATGGTGCTGATTACATAATTCTTTCAGAATATTTGGGATTTATGGATTTATCTTTTTAGCATTTGTTTTGAAGAAAGCTTGATAAGAAAACTAGGTATGTCTATGACAGTGAAATATGTTGATTCTCTTTGTCTAGCTAATAACAGAATACATATATGGAATATGGAACAGGTAAATACACTGTTGTAATACTGTACTGTAACAAAAAGTGCATAAGTAGGAATTGGAATAATGGTGGAGTATTCAGGAACGACACGCCACGTCTCCCTGTCTGATCATTTCTTTCCTGCTTGCCAGACACATATACTGCTGTGTACGGGTGCTGCCACTTGGTACCTGTAACACTTGCACGCAAGAATTTCACTCACATGTGCTGTACGATTGGAGCAGTAATGTGACGTGACAATAAAAGTGATTTAATTTGAGGTCCACAAACTTACACTGGATCCAGATGAAACCATAATCTCCTTCGATGTGGTCTCGCTTTTCACTTGTCTAACTACAAACGAGGCAATGGACACAGTCAGAAAACTATGGGCGCAAGATGTGGTCATAAATATTTACTTGTATTTGTAAATCAGGATTTGTATGTCTAAAAGGAATTTGTGTGTGTGTAAAATAGATTGGTGTGTGCACTTAGCCAAAAAAATACGTGTAAAACTCTGCACTCAAGTTTCAAGTTTCAAGTCCAAATTTTGACCCCATTTTTCTTCCTTTCATCTAATTGGCCAATGTCATGTCAATCACAAATTTAACTATCCAATCAGAGAATAGATGGGTTTGGCTGTCGGAGGGGTGCTTTTTTGAACTGCAGGTCCTTGAAGGGTAATATAGTTTGAAGCTGGAGGATCTCTAAGTCAGGATCACACAGTCAGTGTGCAGCTTAAAGGTCCTTTCAAATCGGACGTAGCATGTGCTGCTAATGCTAACTGCTAACTAAAAGCCAAGGATCCAGAATTTGTTGCGCTGGCTGCTGAGCTCCGTGGGTTTTTGCAGCAGCTCTACCTGTACTAGATGCACCTGCTCCTTGTCGTTTCCATCTCTGACTTTTTTTTTTTAAATCTTCAAATGTTCAATAAAAACATGTATGCTAATTCATAACGAAGAAAGCTTTGTAACTATCCCCACTAGTGAAGACTGTCATTCCCCCCAGACACAAAAATCACTAAACTCTGACCACCACACTGTTTTTCTTCGTGGTGATGAAGGAAAACGCTGGGCTGCCATGTAAAGCGGCATTTATTCCCTTCAAGGACCTGAAGCTCCATAAAGCACCCCTCCAATAGCCAAACCCATCTGTTCTCTGAATGGATAGTTAAATTTGTGATTGACATGACATTGGCCAATCAGAAAAGAAGAAAAATAGGGTCAAAATTCATACTTGTAACTTGAGTGCAGAGTTTCACACGTATTTTTTGCTCCATACACAAATCTTTTTCTTACACACACACACACACACACACACACACACACACACACACACACACACACACACACACACACACACACACACACACACACACAAATCCTGATTTACAAGTACAAAATTTATGACCACAATTTGAGCCCATTGACGCAGGTTTCAGAGCTCCATACTTTAATTACTCTTCAAAAATTATGCGATATTGCTTCACATTCAAGAGCAACAACATGATAGAAAACAACCATCCCGGGCTATAGACAATATGCCCCAAACATTTTGGGCCAACAAGACGGAGAAGGCTAGTAGTCGCTTTTCAAGCGACTACTAGCCCAGTTAGCTTAGCTTGCCCAGCTACTGCAGGGACAACTGCAGGCAAGCAGCAGGTGATCCTGAAGGAGCAATTAATGAATATATCTCGATATATTGTAATATATCTATATCATGGCTAAAGCACTTCTGGATGGATGCAAACTGCATTTTCTTGCATGGACTAGTTTTTCCAGGCCCTGTTGAGACAGGGCAGGGCAATATGACCCAAAATTAATATCTCGATATTTTTTTTAAAGCCATAAAGTAAAAACAAAAAGAGTTCTTAGATGTCACACAGGCACTTTTATTAACATACACCGTAGATGTACACGAAAAAAACTACTCAAAAATAAATTATGAGCATTTATTAAATAATCATGCTCCATAAATAAAAGAAAACTATGTTGTTTTTGCGCATAACAAAGAGCTCACAATTGTGCAGTCAAAATGTAAACTAAACGCTGAGCATAATAAGAGAGACAGATTTCACAGCTGCTCTGTTCCCAACTTCTATGGCGTGATTGAAAGCCTGGAGTTTGAAATCCGCTTCGTAACCATGTCTCTTAACAGGTGCCATTTATGGTCCTTATACACACACACAATATGGTAATACGTATCACTCAGTGAGGCTCCTCGGCAGCCGTAATGCTCCAACAATCCATCAAGCGGTGCAGCTCCGTAGCTTAGCAAAGTCAGTACGTACTGAAACATTTTTTGACAGATTGCTGAGCGCCGTGCACCACATAAAATCGGTTTGCGGTCATCGAGCACAACCAGAATTCATACAAAAGGCACGCTGTCAACTTTTGAGAGAATGAAAGGATTTTTGGCTGTGCAGTCCCTCTGGGCTGCATGGCGTTAGCGTGGTTAGCTCGTTAGCTCATTAACACATTGACGCCGTCCAGCCCCACGCACGGGGCAATGCGCGGTAACTCGTTAACAGAGATTTGCCGGGTCCATCTTGTCGCTGCCTGCAGGTAAAGCGATGGGGGAGGAGGGGGAGTTGTGTTCAGATAAGGAGAGAGGCGAGGTAAAGTAATGTTGCGTAAAGACAAAAGTGGACGAAAGAGAGGCAAACTTGTGGCTCCACAAATATAATTATAACGTAACATAGACTATATCGATATAAAGGATGTGTCACATCTTATATCTCATATAAAATTATATCAATATTTTAAAAAACCCACTCGACATATCGCCCAGCCCTACTTAATGCTCTAACAGCTCCCGCTTTTTCTGCTGCTTTTATGGACTCTGGAATAATGAACTCCAACTGTAAAAGTGTTGAGGACCTTTCGGACATTCTTCATTCTACCTGCACTGATATCTTGGACTCTATTGCTCCGCTCAGGACTGTGCGCGCTAAGCATTTATCAGAGCCGTGGTTGAACGAACATACGCGCTCCCTTAGACGTGACTACAGACGCGTCGAAAGATTGCACGTTTCCCTACAGATTTTAAGGACTCGTTTTTCTGCTTACCAAGAAGCTGTAAAAGCTGCAAAGACAGTTTGTCTCAAACTTAGTGTCAGTAAACAGTCACAGGCATCAGGTACTTTTTAATGTCCTTAACCCTTTAAGACCTACCATAGAACCAAGTCCGCCAGAGCTTATATTATATTTTTACATGCTGTGGAGCCATTTTTGGAGCATTTCAAGTTGCTATACATCAATACAACCATTAAAGCCCAAATTTGAATAATATGCATTAATTGCATAGTAATAACATAAATTGCAACAAAGTGCAATAAACTACAAAAAAGTTGAAAATCGTTTTAGTTTTTTTTAACATATATTTGTAGTTAGAGAAATTTAAGAGGCTTATCCCTCAAAACTGTAAATACAAAAAAGTTGCACAAAATAGTTTCCAACCACAGGAAATTTATTTTAAGTGTCTTCATAGTTTTATTTTTGAAATACACCAATTTTTATATACTGCAGGAAAAACAAAAATAAATATTATAATGCAAATTTGCAAAAAAAAACAAAAAACACCAAAAAACAGCATATGCATCAAAATAAACTATTTCCAGCGGTGCAATTTGACTTTAAGCATCCCAGAAACGACACAGAAAGTCATAAAGTCAAACATAACTTTTAAAAACACCAGTATAGGCTCATGAGGCCCTGATGGCTTAAAAAAAAAAAAAAAAAAAAAAAAAACTACATTTCCGCGAAAATGACGCGGAAAATGACGAAATGAGTGCTGCCCTTTTATTGTTGGACTTGTCAGCAGCTTTTGACACGGTCGACCGTGACATCCTGTTATCACGGCTAGAATTTCATGCTGGCCTAAAAGGATCTGCCCTCCAGTGGTTTCGGTCCTATTGTCAGAAAGGTCTTTTCATGTCAATATAGGCCCCCACAACTCCAAAATAGCCCCTCTTAAATACGGTGTACCTCAAGGCTCAAGGCTCTATTTTGGGTCCTGCCCTGTTCGCACTCTATTTGTTGCCATTGGGCTCCATCTTCTCGTGGTACAGCATTTCATTTCATTGTTTTGCTGATGATTTGCAGATTTATCTACCTTTAAAAGCAGGGTCAGACCATCCCCAGCTCTTCTTACGCTGCCTTGACGATGTCAAACAGTGGTTGTCATTAAATTTTTTAAAGCTAAATGAAAATAAAACTGAGGTTGTCATTTTTGGCAACTTTAATCATATCGACAGCACTCTGGGCGCCCTTTCCTTCTATTGTAAAACACATGTAAAAAACCTCAGAGTCAACCTTGATGGTTCTTTTAAATTGAATAAGCAGGTGAGTGCAGTAGTTCAGTCCTGCTTTTTTCAGTTAGGGCAGCTAGCCAAGGTAAAGCCATCCCTCCCGGCTAACATCTTTGTTATTCACCTTTTCCTTACTTGCAGATGAGACTACTGCAATTCATTGTATTATGGTCTAGATCGGGCCTCCATCCATCGTCTTCAGATGGTTCAAAATGCAGCTGCTCGCCTGCTAACTGGTACCAAACGGAGAGAGCATATAACCCCAGTTTTAGCTTCTTTACACTGGCTTCCTGTCTCCTACAGGATCAAATTTAAACTTTTACCTTTTGTTTTTAAGTCACTTAATGCCCGAGCCCCTCCTTACCTGTCTGAGCCCCTCCTTACCTGTCTGAGCTCCTCTCTGCCTATGCTCCAGGAAAACCCACGAGGTCTAGCTCAAAACTAATGCTGTCCATCCCACAGACTAACCTCAAATCTCGTGGTGATAGATCCTTCTCTGTTGCAGGTCCCAGACTTTGGAATAGTCTCTCTTTAAATATTAGATCTGCACAAACACTTGCGCAATTTAAATCATTACTGAAGACACATTTCTATGCCCTAGCTTTTAACACACTATGACCCAAGCATTTTGGTCTTATTTGAATTAGTTTTAGTTATTGTTTTAATTCTCTTATTGTTTTATACAGTTATTATTGTATTACATTGTTGCTTTTTAATGCCATTTTTATATTGTTAAGCACTTTGTGCAGCATCGGCTGTTTGAAATGTGCCATATCAATAAATTTGACCTTGACAAGCTCATTGACTGAACCTCTGGACAGGTCAGGTGTTAATGGGAAGACCTGGTTAAAGATGTCACTACTGTCTTCAGTTATACACCGTTTTATATTTAAAATTGATTCAGGATTTAATACCTCGATCAGAAAATTGATTATTGAAACCTACTTTAAAAAAGTAATTAATTACTAATTACTTAGTCAATATTGTATTTAAAATACTTATCTAATTACTGTGTCAGAAAAGTAACTTAATTACTAAATAAGTAATTTAACTAAATACTTCTTAAAATCCCTGTAAACCTTCAGTGGGCAAACAATAGAAATTAAACTAATTAAATTAATTCATTTTTTTTTTTAAAGACGGAGACTGTACAGTACGCAGCGCTAGCATCTCTTCCACAACGTAGCCTGCAATCATTTTTTAAGCTCACCTTTTTAAGCACCTTCTGTGCTGCTGAAGTAAAATCAAGTTTTGCCTGCTTAGCAGGAGTTGCCGCGGTGTTATCTGTGGATGATGAACAAGGATCATAGCTTACATATTACTGTAATATTCTTGTCTGCTTGTTTCAGAAAAGTGAAGAGACGGGAATATGTCCATTTCATAAGACAGCCACTCGCTTCAGCCGAGTCCGACATCTTCCGCTTTAGAATACGACTGTGCAGCAAACTGGCGCGAAATGACGCGCAGCTGCACTACAGCGATGTTAAAGCGGCAGAGTTTACTTCTACGTTTAGAAGATAAATTATTGAAGTTAAATAATGATATTCTGCGAGTTTAATTATTTTACAATGTAACGCAAGCACATTGTAAGTAACTGTAATTAAAATACCTAAAAATGAACAGTAATTAGTTACTCTACTTTTTCAGTGGAAAAATAATTTAATTATAGTAACGCATTACACCCAACACTGCTTGGCACCACAATTGTGCAAGTGAAGCAAAAGGCAAGATATACGTCATCATATTTTCTACTCTTTGGCTTAGAAGGATGTTGGTTTGGAAGCATATTTGGCGATCTTCATCTTCTGCTTTAGGTTTGCATGTGAGCCTCATCAAAAACCTGCCCATTATGCTAGCAGTGTCCAAGCATTTTTTATTTTAATTTATTTTTTACTCATAGCGTAACATCTGGTAACATAACATCTCTATTAAGGGAGAAGTTAAAAGTCAAAGATCTCTGTATAATTTTCAGTGCTGCCAAATGTGGATTTAATTCCTCACTGCACTGTGTGTGTCTGTTTATAGATTCAATAAAACACATGTAGTTCTCCCAAAATCCTTCCCCTTCTCATCAGACTATGCCCAACCCAAAAACAACCCCAAAACTAATGAAATATGTAATTTTGAGAGTATTTTATTTGTTATATTAGCTTTTGGGATAAAACCAAGTAATATGATGATAATAAAATAATAAAAACACTAAGAATAATTTAACATTTTAGTTTCTTTACTTTAACTAAAAGAATAATAATAAAAACAAACGACCAAAATATAAGCTCCAAATTTGATCTTAGTACTGAAAATACCGTATTACTATTATTATTACTATTAGCTATGGTTGTGACTACTGTAAGGGATACATATGCAGCAGGCCCCTAATATTCCGGCCATCCTCGTAAAGGAGAAGAAAACTACAGGATCATTTAAACAACCTTGTGAGTTTAGGTGTACAGTTTCCTGAATTTACGAGGTGCACCTAAAGGTACTGTTGAATAGCGATGCCCGCACTGAACTGTACATAATGCTTTTTTAACCCTGGATGTGGCTCGGTGCTTACCTTTAGATGAGCCCACAAACTCCGCGATGAAGCTGGAACTCTTTCCAAACACAGGAAACAGATCAGGGAGCAGAGACCCACGTGGTTCACGCTGATCGCAGCTACGATCCAGGAGATAAGGGTGGGCAGATCGATGCAGATATCGATCAGGACGTTGGTAGCAGTATATGATCGATACTTTAGTTCGTTTCTCTCCTCTGAGTTCACTACTTTACTCCCGTTTCATGACAAAGCAGCTCTCTCTGCTCGACTCCTCTCCTGCACACACACTGTGCTCCGTCCCCGTCTTCTTCTTCTTCTTCTTCTTCTTCTTCTGCCGTATAGGGTTTACTGGCGGTTGGCAAACAGCAAAATGGTGCATTGCCGCCACCAACTGGTGTGGAGTGTGGACAGAAAAGACAAAAAAATAAAAAAATAAAAAACATAAAATCCTCTCGAACAAATGGGTCTGCCTTAAAAACCAAAATACAGCCTGATAACTTTCACTTACAGAGGTCGTGCGAAACAAATCAATCAAGTCCAACTTCACTTCCATATCGTCCAGCTTTTTGATCAGTTGTCTCCTTTCAATATCAAACCTCTGACAATTCAAGAAACATGTTCTATTGTTTCCTGTTCCCTACTGCAGTCACTCCCCTGTACAGTGTTTACCTGTTAAAAACAAGGTGCTATTTGAACCAGTGTGTCCGAATCTCAGTCGAGATATAATCGTATCCTCTATCATGTTTCGGCCTGTACTTCTCATTTTCCCCACTTTCCTTTGGATTTTATAAAACCATCGCCCTTTCCTCTCTTCCTCCCATTGCTTTTGCCACATTTCCTTCATTTTGTATCGTACTGTACTCTTGAGCTCTGTCCTACTCACACTAATAACCATATCTACCATCGGTCTTTTGCTGTCCTATCTGCCATTTCATTTCCTTTACCTCCATGATGCGCTGGTACCCATAAGAATGTGACCATAAGCCCCATCATAACAAGTCTGAACAATGTTTGCTGGATCTCTATCAGAATGTCAGGTCTGCAGTCTGAGTGACTGTCTTGCAGACTGGCCAGTGAAGAGCTCGAGTCTGAAAATGTCACAGATCTTAGTGGTTTTGTTTCTTCAACCCACTGGACAGCTAACAATAATGAAGCCATTTCACCCGTGTACACTGATAAATCGTCACTGATCCTTTTCCCCACCTTGATATTAAATTCTGGAACTATAAATGCTATCCCGCTTTGGTTGGCTGTATTCTTTGATGCATCTGTGTAGATTTTGACATAACTCCAATACTGATTAATATATTCCTGCGCTGTATGCAGATTTAAGATAAACCCCTCTCCTTGTTCTTTTTCTTTAACAATGTGAAATCTGCTACTGCATCAGGGAGCATCCATGGTGGTATTGTAGGCAACGGTGCTGTTTGACTTATGTTTATCTTGTCCAGATTAAGTTCAGCTGCTTTCTGTCCCACTGTCCACCCAAAACTCTTCTATTCATGTTTCTCTTTTTCCCAGCATGGTTGGAAAACTGTTTTTGTCGGATGATCCTGACCATGTCCTTGTAAACCTGCCCAGTAATTCAATGCCAGTTGCTCTCTTCTTATTTGTAATGGCATTTCCCCCATTTCTACCTGTACAGCTGCTGCAGATGTTGTTTTGAATGCACCTGAGCAAAGTCTTAACGCTTGATATTGGATACCATCCAACTTACAAAGACTTGTTCTGACAGCAGAATTATATACTACACACCCATAATCCAATACTGACCTAATCAACCCAGTATATAAAGCTTTTAAAGATTTCCTATCAGCCCCCCAGTCAGTTCCCACTGAGCACCTCATTATATTCAACACTTTCTTGTAGTGATGGCCCGCTTGAAGCTGAAGCTCCGGTGCGTGTGTCAAAAAAATCAGCACACTGCTTCAGAAGCTCTGTGTCGAAGCTTGATTCGTTTGGCCAGAGTCATGTGATCAGTGACGTCCGAAGCTTCATTTAGAACCTAACTGCTTCGGTAGAAAAACTTCCACTTGACTCTTTACATGTAATGTTGTAAAATATATATTTTATTGTTTAATTAATCTGAAAATGTTAGTCTGCCAAATGTGCAGCAATTTAATGTATTTATTCTCTTTAGCTGATAGTTTGTGGGGCCCAGGTAGACTGTATAACTGCATCTCTACCAGTTTCTCTGCACTCCAGCCTCCTCTGTTCCATGTGAAGGGATTTTCCTTAAGGCAGGAGAAATTATCTCCACGAAAAGGAACAGTTTCAGCCATCGCACAGTGGAACAAATTCTCTTCTTAAATAAAAATGAAAAAGGGTTACTTTAAATGCATCATGTTTTTAGTTTGCAAGTTTATAACCATTTTCCATTTCACAATCAATTCTACCCCCAGGTCAAAAATATGTCTGGGAAAATTTCCCTAATATAATATTATTTATATATATACACCCGTCTAGCGGTTAATTGCATAAGGGCATGGAGGCGGGACCTCACAGCAGAAGCATACTTCATAATGTGTTGTACATTATTATATGTATATTATATGTAATGTGGTATTTTTCAATTATTGTATTTACCAACATCAAGAAGTCTCAAGCAAAGAAAGACCACACAATGGTGCATGTTTAAACAAGGAGAGTTTACTGGTCAAAATTATTTATTAAACAAATAAACCATATTTTTTTTAACCACCAAAAAAAAAAAAAAAGAAAAATACACGTTCAAAGCAACACAACGGCGGCCCAATATCAGACAAAATTCCACTCTGTACAGTGGGCAATCTTAATGAAGCAGTTGGTTTTATTTTGTGGATTCAAGCGGTTCTTCATATTTTTGGCCACCAGATGTCACCAGAGAGGACTATGTTGAAAAGCTTCGAGTAATGAACCGTTTTTCAATACAAGCTTCAGAAAGCTTCATTTGGCCATCACTACTTTCTTGCATTTGTCTATTATTTTCTGAATATGTACAGTCCATGTCACCTGTGACAAAGTGGGTGAAAGTACCATTTGTCCATATTCTTAGTTAACATTCTTGTTTTGATTTAACCATATTTCACATGTAATCTGCAATAGGCAAACATCTAATATCCCGGGTTTGTTTATGTTTTGCACTTTTATAGATTATATAATATAACATCTCGGTTTAAATCAATTCCTACAAGTTTGTTAAGTTAACATGTTATTTACTTCAACTGTTAATTTGTATTGTTTAGAACTTACCTTACCTACCTGTCTTCCAGAAACAAAAAGAGGAAATGTAGTTTTACTTCCTGCTTTATAGCTTCTGGGTTCATCTGAGGTCACAGGAAGAGACCAAGTGCAGAAGGGGAAGAATTCTTGTAATTTAATAAAGTTGATTTTAGAGTGTTTATGGATAAATACATTTATTGATGTAATATGTATTGATTACACCATAGAGTTTATGTTGCTAGTAAAGAGTGGCAGTAGAGGTTTGAATATAATCATGTTCATCTTACCTACCTACTGAATGGAATAGTCCAGAGGAGAAATTGTTTGGTTAAGTGGACTATTTAAGCAGAACTCAGGTGTTTGAGGAGAAAGGTTCAGGTCGGTGTAGCTGTGTGCACTTTGACCTTAATTTCCGTTGATTTAAGTTCACTTATGTTTATTTGAACTGAGTTAATTTGAGTTTCTTATTTGTTTCTTTGTAAATATTATTTGGGTCACAAAATGGTGAATAAATCACTTGCTACACTGGACAGCATCAGCCTCCTGCACTTCTTTGGCCGCTTAAGTCAAGTCCTACCACATCACCCTTTCATCAATCCACAACCACCAAAATTTAAACTGTTTTACCCTTTCTAATTCTTGTCAATATAATCTGACCCTGATGTCAACACCAACTCTTTTTCTTGTAAAAACCATTATTTTAGTCTTATCAGCTGAGAATTTAAACCCCCATTTATATGACCACTGTTCTATTTCTGTGATTGCCCCCTGCACTTTCTTTACCAAAAAGTCTAACCTTCGTCCTCTTGCCCACATTGCCCCATCCCACCCTCTATGTTCTTAAACACATCATTTATCAGCAGTGAAAACAATAACGGGCTAACTATGCTTCCTTGTGGCGTTCCATTTTCTATCAGCAAACTCTCCGAATAACTCCTCCCAATCCTCACTATTATTCGTCGGCCTTCCAAAAAATCCTTAATCCATCTGAACATTCAACCATTTATACCCATTTCCCTCATTTTTATTAATAGACTTTCCCTCCACATCATATCATACGCTTTCTCTATATCAAAAAAGACTCCGCCCCCTTCTTCCTGCTCTGTGGTGATTTGTTGCAGTGCGGTGGCGTGACACAACTTCGCTGAACACACACAAAGTACCTGCTCTTTCGTTTCCCTAATCCGGTCTTTAAGTGATGACGTGACAAATCCTACTTCCGGGCCTAAAGTAGTCTGCGTTTAATATGGCTTTTGTGTTGTTAACATGTTTAATGTTTTGTATTTTCTTCTATTTAATCTCAAAAAGCTCCTAAAAACAGTCAGTGATCACTGTTGCCTCCCTCGGCTTTTATTACCGCTAATCATTTATTTAAGCTCAGTTTTTAAAACCTTACGATGTAACTACAGCCCAGCCCGTGCAGGAGTATATGAATGACTAACCCAACTACCGCCTAGCTCGTGCAGCAGTACATTAAGAACGAACCACTTATTATGAATGAATTATCTCAGTTGTTCTCCTGGCTGAAGTTTGGTCCGTTTACAGCATCCTGCCATGCGATTACATTTGGTCCTCCTGACCACCGAGAATCCTCATGTTAACTTTTATTGAGTGGAAAAAAGTTAGCATGTTTATATTATAGCCCAGCGTAGTGTAGCCCAGCAGAGGATGTACTTCCTGAGGCAGCTGAAGAAATTCAACCTGCCAACACGGACGATGATGCAGTTCTACACTGCAATCATCGAGTCCATCCTCACCTCCTCCATCACTGTGTGGTACGCTGGAGCCACTATCAGGGACAAACAGAGACTGCAGCGTGTTGTGCGCTCTGCTGAGAAGGTGATTGGCTGCAGACTCCCATCTCTGCAGGACCTGTACACCTCCAGGACACTGCGGCGTGCAGCTCGGATCTCAGCTGACCCTTCTCACCCTGGACACAGTCTGTTTGACCTGCTCCCCTCAGGCAGGAGGCTCCGGTCCATTCGCACCAGAACCTCTCGCCATAAGAACAGTTTCTTCCCCTCTGCTGTCGGACACATGAACAATAACCATATGACTGTTCCCACCACTAACACATGACCCTACGCTGTGTTCACTGCATCATTCCATGTTTGGCACTGATCACCACCTGCACTCATGTATATATCATGTATATATCTATCCACTTAGCACTTTTAATTCTTATTCTTATTTTTATATTTTTATGACAGTATGTTGCACTGAAGCACCGCAGCAATTTCCTAATGTTGTAAACCTCCTCAACATCTGGCAATAAACCCTTTCTGATTCTGATTTCTGATTCTGATTCTGATTCTGATTCTGATTATGCTCACATAGCTGTATGGCTAGCGGTCACGTAGCACATTATTATATACCAGCTAGCCAAACTTCAGTAACCCTACAAACGTCACTGCTGTTTTGTTTTCTGTCTTCATTTATGTTGGAAGTGATAGCAGAGCCGTACGTCTTAATTTGTTTCCAAAATCCCGCAGTCAGGACATGCTATATTATATTTAGATGGAAGCTAGCGAGCTAACTTCCTGCTAATTTCTAACTGCGTTAAATGTCATAAATTCCATTTTCATGGATGACTGGATGTTAAACTCAATTGTTACACCTGGAAGAGCAGAACGCTGATCATTTTATTACAGATGAAAGAATTTAGACAGTTTTTCAACTCTCCGTGATGCCACACTGATCGTTAGGGACCTGCAGCGGAGTTTGAGCCCAAACACGACTAGTGACGTCAGACTTAAAGAACGGATAGAGATCAATGACTGTAGAAAACATGGATGACACGACAGCGCCTCCTCCTATAGGGCTTTGGAGCGTGATGTCACGGGGGTGGGCGTGGAAAGGATTTTGGCCTGATGCGCCATTTTCGGGGTCAAAGCAAAGCGCAAGCGAAAAAGGAGCGAAGGCACACACAACAGCCACGGTTTGTATTTGCTGGGTGGTCGGCTGCAATGTTCGATCGCACGACCAGCAAGAGAATAAGCTTGAAAAGGGTTTATCTTTTCATTATTTCCCAACCTGGAAGCAACATGAGGCAGCTCGTGTATCGATGTTACCAAACGAAGGCGTCTAGCCTGGATAGCAGCTGTGAGACGAGCTGATATCCAGTTCTCTTCCATCTCCAAATATCTGTTGGTGCTCCAGACATTTTCATTCCGGTAAGTTCTAAACATGTTCATATCACTCTTTATAGCCTATTAGTTTTATTTTCTATGCACTCTGAGCTCATAGCAAATTACAACAAACATCCTACTGAGTGATTGTGCAGAACTACCTTCTATTTATAGAGTTGCTAATTATTTGGCATTATTGCAGCAAACCAGCCAATGAAATGGATGAAACATCGTGACTGGGTTCCAGCGCTACACAAGGGACCTGCTTCAAACATACTACCATGCCAATCAGATTACTTCTTCCATGTGAGGGTGAAGAGGTGACCCTTCTGGATAAGATGGTGAAGGTTTGCTGCCGTTTTGGTGAACAGTGTGGTGGTAAAACCAGAGAAGAATGAAACCTGCTCCTGTTAAATATTCTTGTGCTGTCTGAATAGCGGTAATTTTTCAAAAGATGCAGTAATTAAAGTAATGTTAGTAGTGGGTGATATCATGTAAACACTGTCATGATTTTGTGTAAACATTTTGTCATTTGTAAACTATAAATGATATGGATTCTACATTGTAGAACATCACATCAGTTACAAAGTGGTTTTAATTTAAAAAAAAAAAAAAAAGGCAAAAATTATTGTTTCTTTATTCAACGGAATTACAAGCAGTACAACATTTTGCGGCAACGACAGACTTATGGTCGAGTCAAACTGTGGAGCCATACATGAGCCTGACAGTCCATTATGTTACCAGGGACTTCACCATGAAAAGTCGGTGCTTACAAACTGCCTTTTTCCCCGAGGATCACACAGGCGAGACTCTAGCACATGGATTAAAGGAGGGTCTTATCTCTTGGAGTTTGGAGGAGGAAAAAATGGTGTGCATAACAACAGACAGTGGAGCCAACATTGTGAAAGCAGCATCCCTTAACTGGACAAAGCTTCAGTGTTTTGGCCACAGACTACATCTTGCTGCTCTTGTAAGTTGATAATTTTATTTTGTTTAAAAAAAACTAAAAAAAACAAAAGCTATATGCTAGTATGATGTATATTATAAACAACAATAGCAGCATTAATAATACTACAAAAATAGTTCATATTAATACAGCTGTATGTTTTAAACAACAATAATAATTAGGCAATAATGATATTGATAATGATACTGTAAGATTTTAAATATAATAATAAATTAGTTCATGACAAGAACTGATTCAAATTTTATTTTTTCTTGTTAGAGAATGCAATGAAAGATCCAAGAATTGATCGTGCTGTGGGTCTCTGCAAAAAGCTTGTGGGCTAAGGCTTCAGAAATAAGAAAGTAGTCGATTCTAGTATAAACATGAGGCGGAGAGTAAAAGGAATACTCCCTATCTTCTGGATGCATTGTCTGCCAAATATCATTCAGACCTAAATCTGAGGTCATCTGCCTTATGGCAACTACAGATTTACTCACTGTGCCTCTCCTAGGAAGTGATCTATCTAGGTCTTGATCCAGTATTTGATTAAAATCTCCTTCTACCACTATTTGTGCACCTTCTAATTCCAAAAGATACTGTGACAGGTTATGAAAAAAGGCGGGTATGTCTGCATTAGGTGCATAGATGTTACATAAAATTGTGGGCTGCTTCAGTTACAGTTGGAGACGGAAGAGGGAACTTGCTGAGGCCCAAAATGAGCTTAAGCTACCAGAGCACAAGCTTAAAATGGAGTGTCCAACAAGACGTGGCTCCAGACAAGCTATGGTCCAGAGGGTACTTGAACAGCTACCTGCTATTTCACATGTTCTCTCCTCTGATCGGAAGACTAGACACCTGGTTCCAACATGGCAGGATGTTGAAGTTCTCGAGGCACTCAACAAAACACTCAGCCCACTGACAGACTTCACTGATGCCCTGTCAGGAGAGCAATATGTGAACATCTCAGTGAAACCGGTTCTCCACCTCTTTGAAACATCAGTTGTGGCTGTGCAGGAAGATGACTTGGATCTCACACGATCAATTAAGTCCAAAGTCCTGGGGTACCTTCAGGAAAAGTACAGTGATCCAAACACACAGCAGCTGTTAGACATTGCCACATCTCTGGATCCAAGATGACATCCAAGATGGACTACATCCATGAGGAACAAAAAAAAAAAAAAAAAATAAAAGCCAGACTGACACATGAGATGACTAGCATAAATTCAGTTGTGGTAATTATGTTTACATCAGATCATATCAGACTCATAATGATATTCACACATTTTAAATTATTAGAAAAAATTTTATATTGTACTTTATTGTTTTAAAGGTATTACTGTGGTGTGGAATAGAATGTTAAGATGAGTTGAGTTCCACCTCAACTGCATCCCCGGCTGCCTCCATGAAGAAGAGCCGACCTTAGGCAGCTTCCTTAAAGCAGCAAAAGGCAATGAGGCACCCTCCCAGCCTGAGCAAGATGTTGTCTCAGAACTACAGTCATATTTGTTCTTAAGCAACATTGATAGTGAAGCGGACCCCTTAGTCTGGTGGAGGGAACACAAGGGAGAATTTCCAAGACTGTCCATACTGGCCAAAAAATACCTCTGTATTTCTGCCACAAGTTCCCCTTCTGAAAGGGTGTTCAGCACAGGGGGAGGACATTGTAACGTGTCTCCGTTCCTCACTGAAGCCTCAAAATGTTGACCGACTTGTGTTCTTGGCAAAAAACCTTTAAGCAGCTGGCTGCATAAAAAAAGGACTACGTTCTCTGTTGTGGTCCTGCCATGGTCAACTATCATATCGTCATGTCAAGCGTTATATTTTGTTAATATTTGTGGTTTACATTTTAAGAAACATACCTATTACCTACCTCTTTCATCACCTTACACACGCAAAGAATACTGTTCAAAATGTTATTGTTAAAGTATTGTAAATATTAAATATTTTGTACGTAAGAGCAGACAAGTGAGACATTTATTGTTTTTATGTTCAGTCTCAACTGTTACGAAGTTGATGTGCAGTTAATAAGTGCAATAAATATTTATATTGGAAAAAAAAAAAATGGTGATTCTCATTTTATGCAAAATGGTGCAGCCCTACGTACAAGTACTGAAAAATTATTTACTAGTACTCACCTATCATGTGATTGGAGAGCGCAAACTCCGCTCGTGTCTTTTTCCATCAAACACTCATTAAAACAGCAACCTGCAGGTATGTTAGCGCACTCATTCCTGGCTATTGACGCCAGAATTAAAGACTGGATAATGGTTGTAGTGAGTAATTTCTCCAACTGCTGGCACAAACTGGTTTTACATGAAAGTACAGCCCAACACAAATTTAGCTTGAATTTTTTTTTTTTTTAATTTTATTTTCGGTATCAAGTCACATCAGTCGTTGTTTCAAAGCCTGTTGACCGATTTAGTTCATATTAGAAGCTTCACGAGCAACTGGTGTAAAATTATTTGGATTTTTGGGAGAAAAGCAATTTAAGAGCACAGATTACGAAACAGATAGGAGGATTAAACATGAACATGGAATTCAACTGAGGTAACTTATGAAATGAATAAATAAATAAAAAACATTCATGTTGAAACAGAGCATCAAAGGTAATCAAAGAAAAATAAAAACTTGACGTACATATTTATAATTTCAGCTTCCTGAGTGTAACATTCAGGATTACTCACTGCAGGTCCGGAAATAAGAACTACCTCATCAGATCCAAGTGTGAAATCAGCTGAACTCTGTGGAGCCTGATCAAGGTTTTTAAGTCTGACCCTCCAAACAGGACTTTGCTGTCTCTTCAGATTCATTGTGATCCAGAGACTCCAGGTCTGCATGATGACGCTGATGTTTGCACAGAGCAGATAATGAAGTGAATGTTTTTGCACATTGGTAACAGTGAAACTGTTTATTTGCAGCATGGTATCGTTTGTGTTTGGAGTATGAACTGAGATTCTTGAAGCTCTTGTCACACTGGTCACAGCTGAAGCTCTCTTCCATGTGTGTACTCTCATGTTGGTTACGACTAGTTGAACGCGAGAAGGTTCTGTCACAGTGTCTGCATTTGTATGGTTTCTCTCCTGTGTGGACTTGTTTATGACTTTTAAGGTGACCTGCAGTGGTGAAGGATGACCCACACTGGTCACAGACATGCTTTTTAACCCCACTGTGAATAAGTTCATGTATTTTTAATATACTTGGCATGGGGAAGCCTCTTCCACATTCTTTGCAGTAGCTCATTTTGTCTCCAGTGTGTCTACGTTGATGTAGTTCTAGACTTCGGTGATGGCTGAACGTTTTTCCACAAAGGTCACAGCGAAAGTCTTTCCCACCACCACAGTGACGACAGGGTTGAGAACTGGATCCATCTGTGCCGCTCTGCTTCTAAACAAAGACACAAAGACAGTGTGAGTCAGTCCTTCAACATTTTTATTCTGAACATCACCTGAAATAAAGAGCAGCTCTGCCAATATTCGGTTACCTTTTACTGTTTACATTATAACACTCAACTTACTGGGTGAAAATGTCTCATCATTTGTAGGTAATCTACTTAATGGAAAGACTGATTTTTAAACCTAAGGATGCGCTACTCTGCATGCCACAAGAAAGTAACCCCAAGCTGCTCTCCAATGTATCCACTGGAGTGTGATTGTTAGATAGATAGAAAAGGAAGAATCTTTAAAAACATATTTTTTTTCCAACATCAGGAAAGTTTCAGAAGGTTTGTGTGAGGTTTGACTGAATATTCTGTACATTAAGTTTTTATGTCTCGTTTAGCTTTGAAATTAAACTATATTCACATAATACCTTCAAAATAAGTGCAAGTCTAAAAAGAAAAATACATACCTCACAGTAACTGCACTTGTAGAGTTTTTTTCTGGTGTGGATCTGTTGGTGTTTTTTCAGGGAACTTGGCTCTTTAAAAGCCTTATCACACAGGTCACATTTATAAGGTCTCTCCTCAGTGTGGCTAAACATGTGGCTTTGTAACTGTGCATCTGTTGTAAACAGTTTGCCACACTGATCACAGCAGTAAACATCATTGCCAGTGTGAATCCGTAGGTGAATATTTCTGTACCCTACATGGCTGAAAGTTTTTCCACAAATGTCACAGCTGTACGCTTTAACTCCAGAGTGGGTAACTTGATGTTTTTTTAAGTTTTGGGACTGGGTAAATGATTTTCCACACAACTTACAGCTGAATGCCTTAATTCCACTGTGAATGAGTTGGTGTGTTTTTAAGCTTGCAGCCTGGCTAAAAGACTTTCCACACAAGTCACAGTTGTATGCTTTAACTCCACTGTGGGTGACTTTGTGTATTTTTAAGCTTTCAAGGTGGGTAAAAGACTTTCCACACAAGTCACATCTGTATGCTTTAACTCCACTGTGGATGAGTTGATGTCTTTTTAGGCTTCCAGGATGGGTAAAAGACTTTTCACACAAGTCACATTTGAACGCTTTAACTCCAACGTGGATGAGTTGATGTGATTTTAAGTCTGCAGCCTGGGTAAAAGGCTTTTCACAGAACTCACAACAGTACGGTTTAACTCCACTGTGGATGAGTTTGTGTCTTTTTAAGTTTGTAGAATGAATAAAATCCTTCCCACACTCATCACAGGTGTATGTTTTCTCTCGCTTTCTTCTGTGAGGTTTGTCGGCCTCCTGAGAGCGCTGACTTCTCGCTCCATGTTGGTCCTGCAGTGACAGAGATACAAACAGAGGCAGTGAGTGAAATGCAGTCGTGGAACAAACTGAAACTCCATTAGTGGAATCAAAGATGTCAACAAACACATTGTAGGTGTTTTACCGCCACCTTCTGGTGATAGTATCACATTACAATGATGTGCTACAATGAAGAAATATTGATCACTGGAAAAAAGCTGTTACATGTTTAAATCATGTTTTTTATTTGTTTTTGTTTCTAATGTCTCTGTAAAGCACTTTGAATCACCTTGTTGTTGAATTGTGCTATACAAATAAATTTGCCTTACTTCATTAAAAAAAAAAAAAAAAAAAAAAAAGTTCAACTGATAATAAAGAAAATGGAAAGAAAACATTATTGAAGAAATTGTTTGTTGGGAAAAAATATTTCCTCTTTGGAAAAGTTTGAGTTGAACTGATGACATTGTCCCCCCCCCCCATTGTGTACTGATAAAATATGATCTCCGTATTTTATTGTAACTTCTGTGGTTTCTGTTTGTGACGTACATTCTGCAAGTATGGAGGAGCCCAGAATGGAAAAGATAAAGCTGCTGTTAACATGCAGCTGTGCACAGTTTCAATAACAGTAACTGAGATATTTTTCTCACCTTTTGTGTTGAAGTCATTGTTTCCTCTGTAGTGGCTGAGCTGAGTCCAAATGGCTGAAACTGTTCCTCTGCTGCTCCACCAGACTCTTCTCCTCCTGTTACTCAGCTGGGACACAAAAGTATAGATATGTATTTTATCCCTGACAAGAAGAAGCAGAGCAAATAAACATTACTACACTCAGTGACAACAATACCTATGAAGCTTCAAGGTGAAACCCCAGAAGCAGCTACAAAAAGAAAGTCATCAGCTGCCTACAAGAACTTGAAAGGGAAAAAGCCACTGAGCTCCCTGCATACCACCACCTTTACCCAGGGGATGCTGCACCCTGTATATATGAGCTTCCATAGATACACAAAGAAGGAGTCCCACTCAAACAAACTTACACTTGATCCAGATGAAACTAAAGTTCCCTTTGATGTAATCTCGCTTTTCACTTATATAGGGCTTTGGAGCGTGATGTCACGGGGGTGGGTGTGGAAAGGATTTTGGCCTGATGCGCCATTTTTGGGGTCAAAGCAAAGTGCAAGTGAAAAAGGAGCGAAGGCACACACAACAGCCATGGTTCGTATTTGCTGTGTGGTCGGCTGCAATGTTCGATCACACGACCAGCAAGAGAATAAGCTTGAAAAGGGTTTATCTTTCCATTCTTTCCCAACCTGGAAGCAACATGAGGCAGCTCGTGTATCGATGTTAGCAAACGAAGGCGTCTAGCCTGGATAGCAGCTGTGAGACGAGCTGATATCCAGTTCTCTTCCATCTCCAAATATCTGTTGGTGCTCCAGACATTTTCAGTCAGGGTGAAGAGGTGACCCTTCTGGATAAGATGGTGAAGGTTTGCTGCCGTTTTGGTGAACAGTGTGGTAATAAAACCAGGGAAAAATGAAACTTTCTCCTGTTAAATATTCTTGTGCTGTCTAAATAGCTGTAATTTTTAATCACACAGGCGAGACTCTAGCACATGGATTAAAGGAGGGTCTTATCTCTTGGAGTTTGGAGGAGGAAAAAATGGTGTGCATAACAACAGACAGTGGAGACAAACTGACTGAACGCCAACTTTTTTTCCACTCGATAAAAGTTAACGTGAGGGATTCTGGTGGTCAGGGACAAATGCAATCGCATAGCAGGATGCTGTACACGGGCCAAACTTCAGTCAGGAGAACAACTGAGATTATTCATCCACAATACGAGGTTAGTCATTAATATACTGCAACAACATGGGAACAGAGCAGCTGCGAGAGAATTCAACATTAATGAATCAATGTTACGGAAGTGGAGGAAGCGCAGTTTTTGGCTTTCCCCATATTTCTAAAGTGCTTCATCTCTTTCCCATGACTGTCGCCCGGCATAATTTGCAGATGATAATGGTTGTAGCCGCTGCGATGCTTTCGACCAAAACAGGCACAGCTTGATGACATCATCAACATGCGCTATCGCGATATAGTTAAAATCTCTATCGTTGGCCAATTTTATATCGTTTCTATCATATATCGTTTATATCGCCCACCCCTATATTGTACCTTAATTTGTTTTTATATAAGTGCGTGGAATGAGTCTTCAGTTGAATGTTTTTTAATAGGCAAAAATACTTAAGTAAATGGCGAGTCGAATTTTTGTCTTTTTTTTCCTGTTTTTGCTGATCCAATTCGTGACTTAAAACCGTGATCCGATCCGAACCGTGAGATTTTTGACCCGTTGCACCACTAACAGTGACCATCAAAACGATGAGAAAATATTGCTGAAAACGATGTGCTGGGATTCCGCTGTTCTCACCGGCTCTAGTGATCCTCGATCTCCCGGTCAGCTATGGAGCTGGTGGGTAAAAGACATCCCCAAAAATGTTGGATCACTTTGGAAATGTATATCTTGCTAAATCGAGCAGATATCTGAAGCTTACACAGCTACATTCACATTTGAAAATAACTTTTATTTTGTGATTTTAGATATAGAGTAATATTTAAATTTTAGCCGCGCTCATCTACCATTGCCGTGTTTGGCGTTTGGATGAAATGCATTCTAGGATATTTAGCTGTACTAAGTACACACAAGTCACCACCAATGCATGCTTGATAAAACAGGAGGAACGAGAACACATCTAGGAATTTTTCACGTTCTCAGCTCGATGCGTACTTTAAATCAAGTCTTCAATGGCTAATTCCAGGCCCAAACTACTTCACCTTTAATAAGGCTTTTGTGTTTTTAACATGGTTTATTGCTTTATATCTTGTTCTACTTTATCTCAATAAGCCCCTAAAAACACTCAGTGATCACTGTCGGCCTCTCTTGGTCTTTATTACCGCTAATCATTTTAAAAGCTCAGTTTTTAAAACCTTATGATGCAACTACCGCCTAACTTGTGCAGCAGTACATTAAAAACGAACCACTTATTATGGATGGATTATCTCAGTTGTTCTCCTGACTGAAGTTTGGCCCGTGTACAGCATCCTGCTATGCGATTGCTTTTGTCCCTAACCACCAGAATCCCTCACCTTAACTTTTATCAAGTGGAAAAGTGTTAGTATTCGTCCTTCAGCTTCACTGTGCTAATGTTATGCTAACGTACCTGTGTCGCTAGCGATCGCGTAGCACAACATATAGCAAATAGTCCAACTTCAGTAACCCTGCAAACATCACTGCTGTTTAGTTTTCCGTCTTCATTTATGTTGAAAGTGATAGCATGGCTGTACATTTTAATTTGTTTCACTAATATCTCAGTCAGAACATGCTATATCATGCTTAGGTGGAAACTAGCGAGCTAACTTCCTGCTAACTTCTAACTCTGTTGAATTTCATAAATCCGGTTTTCATGATGCCTGGATGTTAGACTTAATTGTTACACCTGGCGGAGCAGCAACACTGATCATTTTATTACAGATGAAAGAATTTAGACAGTTTTTAACTCTCAGTATGCCGCAGTGTTCGTTTGACTTTGGGACCTGAAGAGATGGAATTTAGGACCCAGATTACTCGCGAGGCTCCTGACTCCATCAAGCAATGTGCCTTCATAACTTACCAAAGTTGTACTAAAACATTCTTTGAAAGATTTCTGCACGCCATGTGCTACGTAAAATCGGTCAGTAAGCACAACCATAATTCATACATAAAGCACACTGTCGATTTTTAAGAAAATTAAAGGATTTTAAGTGTGACTTTAAAGTGTGTAAAGTACATTATATAGAAGAAAGAATATATTATATCGTCATATATATATCATTACCGCACATGCTTCAAATTATACCGTGATATAGATTTTAGACCTTATCGCCCAGCCTTAAGTGAATCCTGCTTGTGAATCCTGTCGTGTTATTCAGGATTGCAAACCGAGCAGTATTCACTGGCTTTCAATTTGTTGTGTTTGTGGATATATTACTGAATTTAATTCTCCATAAAATCATCCCATTCTCCATAAGATTATGGACTATGAATTGTGGGATATATGGGACCATGAAGTCTACACCAGTCCACACTTCAAATTTGGGGCCATCGTTGGCGCATTGGTTGACCGCATTTGGAGTACCACTTCGAGTTGGGACAGCTGTCGCTGTGATGTAATCGGTCTCCAAATGCACACTACGAAGAGTGTGGTTGCTGGATTGGAACACAGCCCTAGGGACTTGCAGCGGAGCTTGGGCCCAGGCATGGCTAATGATGTCAAAATTAAAGACCGGATTGGAAAACTACTTGGTCTCCGACTGATGGCGTACCACGAGTACGGAAGTATGCACAAGCAAGCGGTACTAGCGCAGAGAGGCTTTCACAAGTAAAGTCACACAACGATAAAAAGAAACATGAAGAATGGCAAGAAGCTGTTGCATTATTGTTGCATTAACTGGCAAGGGCCAGTTGCATGACAGCCACTGGAAGCCGATGGGTAAAGAGAACTGTTTTTATTGGATTCCGATGTGGAAGAGAAATTGTTCAAGCCATGTTTCCGAAGTAACAAAGAGTCGACGAATGTCGACGTAATCGTGGCAGCCCTAGCTGCTACCACAGCAAGATTTGATCAGTTAAGAAAAAGAGAGCAATATCAAAACAGCCACGAAAAGTCAAGCACATATGTGCCCAAGTGTTGTATTGAAGCAATCAAGTGATGAATAACGGTTTTCCAGTAAGTTGTTTTGATATGTTTTTTTATTGCATTGTTGATTATTTTTTCACCGAAGCAGCTAATAAAGTATGATGGAATACAATTTAGCCTCTTTTTTGGAAGATTCTATAATAGAATGAAACAATAATGCCAGTTATGAATAAAGACAATAAATTGAATGAATTACGAAACACATTTTATTCCTATTAGATCTGAAAATGTTGTGTAACACTACAACCTGAAACAACAATTAGATCGCGTTGGCCTGTACAGGAGATACAGGACAAAAATGTAACAACAGCTGTGAAATGGAATAGTCCAAATCACCAAAGTAAACTGGACCTGGGCTTGTTGCGGGGATCTGAAGTTACTAAACATTTTGTGAGTGTATGCACTCACACTTAGGACCATATAATAATAAATATGTGCGTGATGAAAGTCGGGCAGCAGGCTAACGTCCTTACTCCACTGTGTATGCTCGTATGGGTCTGACCCTTTCACTCCTTTGATTTTGTTCCTCTTTTCTTTTTCTTTTTTTTTTGCCTTTTCGTGAAGTCTGGCTTTGTACGGACCTGTCGTGTTCACATGTGTGTTTTTGGGGCAAATAAAATGCAAGTAGGGATTAGGACCGCAGAATTAATGATCACCGGTGCTGGAAATACTAGCGCTTGGTGGAGTTTTTTGATTTTGTTGCCACCCACAATGCAATGCGCCAAAGTCACGTGGTCTGTCAATCTCTATTGAGACAGGCCCAGAGTGATATGAAACGATAGATGTTTTCCTATCGTCAACCGATATGTTTCGTTATAACGAACAGCCCCACACCATGGTTTGGACTCTGTGTGGCCGTGGGCCGCTGTAAGCTATCGCGTCGCCATTCCAAAAATACACTGCAATACACTCTCTCTTCTCTCAACGTGTTCACATTAAACTGTGAACAGACACCGAGGAGAGCAGCAGAAGACCTCATTCAGGAGCTAAACTCAACATGAACTGAACTCACAGTAAAGTTAGCTCGGTGCTTACCTTTAGATGAGCCCACAAACCGAGAGAAACTCCGCGATGAAGCTGGAACTCTTTCCAAACACAGGAAACAGATCAGCGTGAACCGACGTGGTTCGCGCTGATCTCAGCTACGATCCAGGAGACAAGGGTGGGCAGATGGATGTAGATATCGATACAAACGTTGGTAGTGGTTTATGATCGGTACTTCGGTTTTTTCTCTCCTCAAAGTTCAGTACTTTACTCCCGTTTCATGAAAAAGCAGCTCTTTCTGCTCGTCTCCTCTGCGGTACACTTTACTCCGCCCCCTTATTTCCTGCTCTGCTTTTTATTCGTTTCTGTGCGGTCACATGATGGAGCTACGCTGAGAAATCACATTTTTGAGATGAGAGCGTGAGAAAGGGTATGGAACGCCAGGACTGCCATAATGAATTAATTAAATACACCATTAAATGATTAATTAAATGTGGCAATAATTAACTAAAATTGGAATTAATTAAAAGAGGAGCCCCATGTGGAAATACTTTATGGCTGGAAGTGAAAACACTGAGATAAAAACAAATCTAATAACTTCATACTGTCACTGGGTTCAAACTAAAGAAGTGCTCACGACAAATCATGAGTGAATGAAACCGTGACATAATAAAATGTTTGTTAAAGCAACCAAGAAAGTCATCTTTGTGATAAGTTTGGTGTGAATCTTTGGTAATGCATGGGGTTTGCTTTGTCTTTGTCGGCTTTCTCACCCGATGGCACGTAGACCAACACGCTGTCAAAGCTCAGAATGGACTGCAAAAAAAAAAAAGAAAAAGTGCACATGTAAAACTGCAGTGTTAAGTGATGCGGTTGTAAAGTTTGAGTGCACGTCTCTGGAATAGTTGGCAGTATTAAGGATGATTTTTGTTAAAATCATATTGATATGACCCGTGAATTATTCGTAGATGACCATTAGATTAGTTTGATGGGTTAACACAGAGAGCTGAAGATATCGTGGATATGCTGACCTCGCTCCGTGGTATACAGGGCCGTTTACCCTCATGATTAATATTCACAATAAAAATATTAGCCGAACATCATGAAGTCTGTATGTTTCATACTGTCGAACAACCTTTGTACAGTTAAAGCCAGCAGTTACTACATGATGGAAACACCAACGTTATTTATTTTAATAAAGTTTGTGTTTATACACAGGTCAGGCTGAGTATTCAACAAAAACCCAAAGATCAGATGTTAAAGGGCCTGTATATGTATAGCGCTTTACTACTCCCAAAGGACCCCAAAGTGCTTTACACGTCCAGTCATCCACCCATTCACACACTGGTGATGGCAGCTACATTGTAGCCACAGCCACCCTGGGGCGCACTGACAGAGGCGAGGCTGCCGGACACTGGCGCCACCGGGCCCTCTGACCACCACCAGTAGGCAACGGGTGAAGTGTCTTGCCCAAGGACACAACAACCGAGACTGTCGGAGTCGGGCGAAGGCCAAGGCGAACTCCCAACTCTTGAGCCACGATCGCCCCGGAATAATCTGATTTTTTTGCTCTCTCTCCTCCTAAACATGTTTTTAATGTTAGTTATGATTCAGAACTGGCGACTTAAACATTTATGACACATATGAACATTATGAAATAAAAACCCGATAAATATAACCTCAGTAAATGAAGTAAGTGTACTGCGGGGGTTATGGCAGCTGAGTACCGGGGCCTGCGCTTTGAGGCGAGCGGGTCTCTCGCACGCTTTGCCGTAAGACTGGGCTGGGCAGACGTCGCCGAAATCATCAAAGCACTTTTGCAAAGAGGCTGTATCTTGACAAACCGACCAGACATATGAAGATTAAACCGCTACATTCTCAGCTAAAAAAATATTACAATGGTATTTGGTGACACACAAACTGGGTTTTTCAAAGTTCAGTTCTCTTAGTTTCCACATGCCGTTTGTTGATATCCAGTAACGTCTTCTAAAAACAACGGCCACCAGGCTAAAGCAATGGTTTTGACTCAATTAGCGTTAACCCCGCCCCCTGGGTTTGATGGGTGAGGTTGACAGATAAAATAAATTCATGGTAAGACATGAAGAGTCAAGTGTGCCAAAATGAATTAATTAAATACACTATTAAATAAGTATTGAAATGTCTCAATAATCAATTAAAATGTGAAATAAATAATTAAATGTGTCAAAAATATTTGTTTAATTAATTATTTACAATTTTCATTAATTATTGTCAGATTTTCATTAATTATTGTCAGATTTTGAGTGAAAAACCTCCTTCCATCAGCAAGGATATTGAACATAAAAGGGCGCTGGGTTTTATAGCATGACAATGATCCCAAATACACCACCCATTTTGATAAACATGTTATTGCAAACCATTGTACGTGATGGCTTAAGTTATTTAATTTCACTGAATATGTGACACAAGCTAAAGTAGCATTATATTTTTATGTTTAAGACACGATGATGTTTCTAAATGTAACGGCCTTCATTATAATTAGTTCTCATGATGTCGACGCTGAGCGATCCTGATGGTGAACTTGGAATCTGGTCTTAGAAGTCTGATGTCATTAGCCGTTTCCGGGTACAAACTCCACTTCAGGTCCCAAAGTCAAATGAACACTACAGCATCATTATTTATTTTCTTTTTCTTAATATATATATAACTTGGCCTACCCTTTTTAGTTTTGTTAATATTGGCAATAGTGAGAAGTGTTATTGTTGGGCTTGTGAAAACAAAGTGTATATAACAAAGTATTGAGATTAACTTTTGTTATTGACCAAATGCTTATTTTCCATCATTATTATATGTTATCCAAAGCAGTTAGAATCACATTCAGTACATGTACACCAAGCTACTGTTTTTCTAACAATTACCAATGATTTGAATATCAGAGCAAGAAACTTGTGACAGACAAAATATGAAGCACATTTTAGTTGACTAATGGAAGTTTGCGGGTGCAAACAGAGGCAAAGAGAGGCTCAAAAATCTGGAGGACAGCCACAGCTAGAGTGAAAGAGAACCAACGCTGACAAGCAACCATTCACCACACTTCTGCTCAAGCAGACATGGTACATATCAAATATTTAAAATATTCCCTCTCGCCCCTTGAATGTCCTGCGTAGTATCTTAGTTGTTCCTAGGACTGCGCTCTACTAGACAAGGGTCTCTGATGGTCCCTAAATTGGGATACAGCCAGGGAGTTCATGCTCGGACACATACACGCCCAGCACTCGCTTTTGCTCAATGAGGGACTGGAGCATGTAATACGTGCTGTTCCAGCGCGTCTGTACGTCCTGCTGCAGTCTCTTTATTGGCTGGTTGAGCTGTCCCTGAATGTCCTCGAGGCGGGAGTAGGCTAAGGTAGAATATTTAAAATGCCCAACTATTTTCCGCCCCACTGCTAAAGCATCAGCTATGCTCCTCTGTGCTAATAAGCCTCCGTGAATAGCCAGTTGGAGCGTGTGCGCGACCCATGGCAGACTTGGGAGCCCTGCGTCATTCATGGCTTTAATCATGTTTAATCATGTTTTTGGCTTTGTCAAGAAGCACAACATGTACTGATGTTTTAGGAATACCCCATGTCTGGAGCGTTTCATCAAACACATGCGCTATAGCCTGGCTGGTGTGCGAGCCGCGCAATTGTTTTGCATGTAATATGGCTTGCTGCTGCGTGAAACTCGTCTATCCACTGTGAGGTTAGGCTAATTAGCGACACGGGGCTAACACTGCTTGTCCAAATATCCGTGGTGAAACTAAACGCAGAGGAGGCTTGCAGCAGGCTGTGGATATGTTTTTTCACGGAGTCGTGTAGTTTAGGCAGCTCCGTGTCAGTCATGTAGTGGCGGCTTGGGACATCATATCTGGGCTCCAGAACATGGAGGAGACGCAGGAATCCCACATTTTCTACCTCCGAGAGTGGCTGGTCACTCAATGCAATGTACTCGATAATTGCCTGTGTTATTTTCACAGCACGTGGATTGTCTCTGGACATTTTCGCTCGTCTTGCAAGAGTTTGATGCAGCGTGAGTTGTGTTGGTTTAGAAGCGTGGGAAAACTCTTTGTACTCGTTGTCGTGTTGGGATTTTAGGTGCTTGATTAAATTACTTGTGTTAAATGCGCTGCCTTTTGAGCCTCCTCTGGACAATTTTGTGGAGCACAATTTGCAGTCTGCCTTTGTTTTGTCGTCTTCATTCACTTTGAAATAATTCCACACGGCTGACATGTCTCGCCTCGCCTTCTCCCCGCTGAGCTGCAGGCGGGGCCTGGGGGTGGGAACTCGGCACCTGTGATTAACCCCTTACCTGCCGCTCAAACATAGACATTTCTCAGGCCGGTGTATCGGTCCCCGTTATCGGGGGACTTGTAACGAGTACTTTAGAAAATGTGGTGTTGAGGCCGATACCAGATACCGGTATTGGTGCATCCCTGCTTACCATAGTGATTATAGTCAGGTAAAAGGAGAGTCATTTTCATGACACTGAAAACTCTTAAGCTCAATTTACCCTTCTGTACATAATAATGTCCTTATGGATTATGAAAGTAGTCTGATTAATCTCACTTTGGTTGTTAGAAAGCACAGCTTGTTTGCAGTTTGGAAGGAAAACTCATCCTTTTAGCATCTTAAACACACCCTTTGCAAACTTCATACCTACAGCAAGGTTTTGAGATAAAATTTTATGACCTTATTTTCCTTGAAGAGAATTTCAGTTTATAATAAGCTGCAGGAACCCTGTTCAGTGTGATCGGAGAACAGCCAAGTCTCCTCTGATAAACCTCCACCTCTGCCACTGAAAACAGTTGATCTGAACCTGAAATAATGGCTCAAACTACACATTTTTCACATCAAACTGTTTAAGAAAACACTAGACAGAGTTCATCAAATATAACTAATGCTTTAAGTGTATCAGGATTTCATAACACAAACTTCAAATCAACAAGAAAACAGCTGCAGAACATGTGAATCAAAATACATTCAATAACATGTGGACTTCAAGGATAGCGTAAAGACACTAAAGAGAAACTAGGCAACGACAGGTTTCAAAAATCTTTAAAATGGTCATTATTCCCTCTATAAACAAGTACTTTTCAATAATCCAAATTGTAACTTTTGAACCACCAATTCTATATTTGGATATTTTTTAATATATTTGGTTTTCTGCAAACACTGTCCAATGGGTATATAGTACTGCAGAAACTGTAAGCCCCTGCTTACATGTTTGTACCGAGTAGGAGATGCTCTGTATGTTATTGTACATCTGTATAACAACAATAAAGGGATTCTATTGTATTCCAGCTTCCTGGATGAAACATTCAGGATTATATACACTGCAGGCCCAGAAATCAGAGCTACCTCATCAGATCCAAGTGTGACATCAGCTGACACTCTTTACAGGAGACTCCAGCTGAACTCTGTGGAGCCTGATCTCAAGGTTTTTAAGTCCGACCCTGAAACCAGAAGAGGATCTTTCTGTCTCTTCAGATTCATTGTGATCCAGTGATTTCAGTCCTGCATGATCACGCTGATGTTTGCGCAGAGCAGATAATGAAGTGAATGATTTTGCACATAGGTAACAGTGAAACAGTTTATTTACAGCGTGGGATCGTTTGTATTTGGAATTTGAACTGAGATTCCTGAAGCTCTTGTCATACTGGTCACAGCTGAAATTCTCTTCCAGTGTGTTTGTTCATGTTTGCTACGACCAGATGATTGCGAGAAGCTTCTGTCACAGTGTCTGCACTTGTATGGTTTCTCTCCGGTGTGGACTCGTTTATGCACTTTAAGGTCACCTGGAGTGGTGAAGGATGACCCGCACTGGTCACAGACGTGCTTTCTGACCCCACTGTGAATGACTTCATGGTTTTTTAATTGACTTGGTGTGGGGAAGCCTCTCCCACATTCTTTGCAGTAGTTCATTTTGTCTCCAGTGTGTCTACGTTGATGTATTGTTAGGCTCCATTGATTACTGAACATTTTTCCACAAAGGTCACAGTGAAAGTTTTTCCCACCACCACAGTGATGACAGGGTCGAGAACTGGATCCATCTGTGCCGCTCTGCTTCTAAACAAAGACACAAAGACAGTGTAAGTCAGCGAATTCCTTCAACATTTTTATCCTGAACATCGCCTGAAATAAAGAGCATCTCTGCCCACATCCAATACATTTTACTGTTTACATTATAACGCTCAGCTTACTGGACAAAATAGACTCTTCATTTGTAAGTAATCTACTTAATGGGAATGGTTAAACACCTAGATGCTCTACTCTGGATGCTGCAAGATACTAACCCCAAGCTGCTCTCCGATTTATCCATTGGAGTGTGAATGTTAGATAGAAAGGGGAGGAGCTTTTAATCGTTACTTTTTCCATCATCAGGAGTTTCAATAGATTTGTGTCAGATTTGACTGAATATTCTGTACATGAAGTTTTCATGTCTTATTTAGCTTTGAACCATTGTATACTTCCGTTTGTTTGCCTTATATGACCTATTGTGCAGAAATTTGGACACGCGCGCGCGCACACACTTTTTAAATTGCAAAAACGAGCTATTGGAATAATAAATAAAGTTGGATTTAAGGAGTCCACCAACCAGTTTTTGTAGGATCATCTATGTTAAAATTCATGGACATTATACATTCTAAAACTTTAGAAATAATGTATCTAGTTATGAAAAAGAATGTTCCAATTTGTATTTTAAGTATGTTTAAACTAAGAGATGGATAATATGATTTGAGGGGGTCTTATAAGTTTGAAATACCTAAAGTGAGAACCAATGTTACGTATAGATGTGTGTCAGTTTTGGGAGTGAAATTGAATACTTGAATGGACATTTCGGTTACTGTATGATTGAGTACTTTTATGTAAAACGATAATCTGTGTTCTCCAATAGTTAATTCTGTTCATCTGGACATAATGTTTCTCCCAAGAAATGTTTCGTCACTCATCCAAATGACTTCTTCAGTCTCAGCTGACTGCAGGTTTCCCCAACCTTATAAACAGTTACATTTGCATAATGACTGAAAACAGCCCACTGAGGAACAAATGGGCTGGGAGGTCAGTTCCTTAATCTTAATTATGCAAAGTCTCATGACCATTGATCAACAACCACTGACCAAAAACCACTGATCAATGGCCATGAGTACCATTCACAGAGAGTTGGGGAATGGCTGCAATCACAGCATTGTAAGATGGTGACAGATGTACCCTTAGGCCCCCTCTTTGATTCAGAGATGATCTTTCCCTTTTCACGTAAATGGCCTCCTTGACTCCGCCCTCAAACCAGCGTTCCTCCCTGTCCAGGATGTTACATCCTCATCCTTGAAAGAGTGTCCACTGGCCTGTAGGTGTAAATAGACCAGAGGTTGTTTGGTTTCCCCGATGTATAAATCCTGGCAGTCCTCCTGGCACTTAACAGCGTACACTATGTTACTCTGTTTGTGTCGGGGGACCCGATCCTTGGGGTGGACCAGTTTTTGGCGCAGCGCATTTTGGGGTTTAAAAGCCACAGAGACCCGGTGTTTAGAAAAAATGCGTCTCAACTGCTCCGATACTCCTGACACGTATGGGATCACTACAGGTTTTCGCTTAGGCAGCGGTTGTCCTTCCCTCCTGGATCAGCTGGAGCTTTCTTTAGGTGCCTTTCCAGCTTTGACAAAAGTCCAGCTGGGATAACCACATTTACTCAATGCCTTCTTTGGTACATCTGTCACCATCTTGCAATGCTGTGATTGCAGCCATTCCCCAACTCTCTGGGAATGGTAGTCATGGCCATTGATCAGTGGTCTTTGATCAGCGGGTTTTGGTCAGTGGTTGTTGATCAATGGTGATGAGAATTTGCATAATTAAGATTAAGGAACTGACCTCCCAGCCCATTGTTCCTTCAGTGGGCTGGTTTCAGTCATTATGCAAATGTATGTTTATAAGATTGGGGAAACCTGCAGTCAGCTGAGATTGAAGACGTCACTTGGAAGAGTGACGAAACGTTTCTCCCACAAAACGCTACATCCAGATGGACAGAATCAACTTTTTGGAGATTTACTTTCCTGGATGATTGAGAATGCATCAAGACGATAATCTGTGTTGTTGTTGACCAAAATAAATTTCACTTCACTTTCGAAAATTAAACTACATTCATTTGATAATTCAAAATAACTGCAACTGTAAAAATATAAATACATACCTCACAGTAACTGCACTTGTAGAGTCTCTTTCTGGTGTGAATTTTTTGGTGTTTTTTCAGGGAACGTGGCTCTTTAAAAGCCTTCTCACACAGGTCACATTTGTAAGGTCTCTCCTCAGTGTGGGTAAACATGTGGCTCTCTAAATCTTTTGAGTTCACAAAGACTTTTCCACACTGATCACAGCAGTAAACATCATTTTTGGTGTGAATGCGCCGGTGAACATTTCGGTGCCCTGACTGGGTGAAAGTTTTTCCACAAATGTCACAACTGTATGGCTTGATTCCAGAGTGAACAACTTGATGAATTCGTAAGTACCTACTGTGAGCAAAGGCTTTACCACAGTGATCACAGCTGTACGCTTTAACTCCACTGTGGATGACTTGGTGTGATTTTAAGCTTCCATCCTGGGTAAAAGACTTTCCACACAATTCACAGCTGTAAGGTTTAACTCCACTGTGGATGACTTGGTGTGTTTTTAGGCGTTCAGCCCGGGTAAAAGATTTTCCACACAACTCACAGCTGTGTTTTTTCTCTCTCTTTCTTCTTTGAGGTTTGTCGGCCTCCTGAGAGCGCCGACTTCTGGCTCCATGTTGTTCCTACAGTGACAGAGATACAAACAGAAGCAGTGTGTGAAATACAGTCGTGGAACAAACTGAAACTCCATTCAGGGTTTATACGCCGTTTTCAGTGTCAAATTCAAGCACTTTAAGCACTTTTAAGGTCCCTTTTCAAGCTTTTCCAGCACCCCCCTCCCCCTCCCCAAAAAAGAATGCGAATTTTAATTCTCATCACCTCAGTAAGACCATGTGGGAATTAAAAAAATAAAAAAAAAAAAAAAAAAAAAAAAATCATCCTAGGTGAACTTGAACACCTTTGTAACCCCTTTGTTAAGACATAGAAAAACGCACCACACAAAAATACTGCAAAAGGAACGGTCGCCTTATATACATAGTGTATAAACTCAAAATGCACATTTCACTTACAACTAAAGATGTGAAAATGTGAATAAACCAACTTGTTAGAGATATTCTTCTGTTGAAAAAACAGAAAAAATAAAAGAAATAAATAAGTCTTATCAGTGGATAATGATGCTTCTTTCCTGTGTGACAAAAAAAAAAAAAAAAAAATAGGAGACAGATGTTTGTTTGTTTCTCGCCCTATGACAGCTGGGATAGGCTCCAGCGCCCCCCGCGACCCTGAAAAAGTATAAGCGGAAGCGAATGGATGGATGGATGGATGTGTGTTTGTTTTTTAAGTTCATTTCCAATAAAACAGTTTTATTGCTAGCTACATTGCTGTCTGTATTATTGCTAAAGTCCTAAATGATCACCTTTAAAGCGTTTGTGCTAATAACATCATGTACAGTCACACAGGCATGGAGAACAGCACCGACTGGGAGAGGCGTTAAATAGATCACATAGTTCTATTCAACATATTCAACAAGACTTGAAGAATGCACAAGCATCTACTTAAAATCTTTTTAATTTATCATCTGTGATGTTATTATGTACAAGTCCAATGTATTTTGTTCATCTCCCCAAATAAACAGGCAGCCTTAAAGTATGAAATATTCATATACAAATACACATAAATGTGTCTACAGGCCTCAGTGTGAGCTTGAAGACATTTATAATGTTTAAGTAGTTTAATGTGTCGGTGCTGACAATAAACACATTTTGAATGAAAGCCGGGGAACTTTGGTAGCACAGAAACTAGTGGCTATTCTTTGTGAACACATGGATCGGTCCCTCATATTACCATTATTTCACCCAAAGGCACCAAGTTAATACTCAAAAAAGCTGCAGCAATACACACAAATATAAACAGTACTTGGTGACAACTTTGCTTTTAGCCTTTTAACCCTCTGGTTCAGGTACTAACTTTGCGTTTTGACTACTTATATTTCACCTTTAAAAACTGTTTATCTTGCCAATCTGTTATTTTCTCATTTTGACAAACTGTATCAGCACAATTTATCTAAATTCAGACAAAATTTAAAATACGAGTAGAAAGTGATATTTTGACTGCAAAAACCACAGGCATGTTTAAGGAATCATTTTCATAACTTGAAATGCAAATAGAAATTGTACTTTTTAAAAAAAATATGCACAAGTTTTGCAAACAACAAAGTTTTATGGTACCATTTACCTAAAAATGAAGCCAAGGCTCAGACGTTTTTTATATAACAATTTCAAACTATTTATAGACCAATCAGGTGTTCTGCATCAAATAAGATGACACACATATTATTTATGCAAATCCACTATAGTTTGTGTCACTATAACACAGATGAGAACAGCACAGGGATAAACCTGCAGGTGTGTCACTCAGCGTTTACACTGCAATCTGCCTTTGGTGGCTTTTTTACAGCAACTGTGACATTCACTAGTATAATTGACAGTGTTGGGTAAGTTACTTTAAAAAAGTCATTAATTACTAATTACTTAGTCAATATTGTATTTAAAATACTTATCTAATTACTGTGTCAGCAAAGTAACTTAATTACTAAATAAATAATTTAACTAAATACTTTTTAAAATCCGTATAAACCTTGAGTGGGCAAACAATAGAAATTAAACTCTTTAAACAATAAATAAAGTTTTTGAAAGACGGAGACTGTACAGTACGCAGAGGTAGCATCTCTTCCACAATGTAGCCTGCAATCATCTTTTTAAGCTCACCTTCAGACGCTTTCTGTGCTGCTGAAGTAAAATCAGGTTTTGCCTGCTTAGCAGGAGTTGCCGCGATGTTATCCATGGATGACGAACAAGAATCACCCAGAAGTGTTCGTCTATGCTCTCGTGTCAGGCGCTTCAGTAGATTACTCGTGCTATTAACAGCAGCCGATAGTTTTTTCTCCCCAGGACACAGCTTACATTTTACTGTAATGTTCTTGTCTGCTTGTTTCAGAAAAGTGAAGAGACGGGAATATGTCCATTTCATAAAACAGCCACTCGCTTCAGCCGAGTCCGACATCTTCCGCTTTAGAATACGACTGTGCAGCAAACTGGCGCGAAATGACGCACAGCTGCACTACAGCGATGGAGTTTACTTCTACGTTTAGAAGACAAATGACTGAAATTAAATAATGATATTCAGCGAGTTTAATTATTTTACAATGTAACGAAAGTACATTTAACAGTAATTAGTTACTCTACTTTTTCAGTGGAAAAGTAATTTAATTACAGTAACGCGTTACTTAGTAACGCATTACACCCAACACTGATAATTGACACACAAAACAAAACAACGACTACACTACACACTAACTACACAAGATGACACACTAACTTGAGACTCCAAATACGGTAAAACGTCACAAATCTCTCACGTATCAAAACTCTCTCTCCCTCTTTCACTGGTCATTCCTAAAACTTCCCCCTCTTCCCAAACAACCAGATGCCACATGTTGCCATATAATTTTTTGATTGGTTGAAATGGTATATTTTCCCACCAATAGGGAAGGAGTGCTTTTCCTTTTTTCAATCACAAGCAAAGCGTGTTTGCTAGTAGTGATGGGATTTCCGGCTCGGCTCACTAAAAAGAGACGGCTCTTTCGGCTCCCAACCTGCTCTTCAGGTTGTTTGATGGTTTAATTAATTTATTATTAACAAAAATATAAAATTGTGCAAAAAAAGAAAAAAAAAAAAAGAATTACTACAGTGGTTTTATTTATATATATGGTGGCCCCTAGAGACAAGGCACGCACAAACTCCAAAACACATTTCTAGCGTTAACTGAACTTCCAAAACAGAGCTACCTAGATCACTTAAGTTACACAATTGAAAGCATATGTGTATTGTGTGTGTATTTATACACAAACGTTCATATATATTCAAATAATTAAAAAAAAAAAAAAAAAAAGTTCATTTACCTGTTTACCACACACCAAATCCCTTCCCTATGAATTCAAACAAGGATGGAAAAGATAAAGCTGCTGTTAACATCCAGCTGTGCACACAGTTTCAATAACAGTGTAACTGTGATATTTTTCCTCACCTTTTGAGTTGAAGTCATTGTTTCCTCTGCAGTGGCTGAGCTGAGTCCAAATGGCTGAAACACACAAACAACGTATATATTTTTTTATTTATATATATATTTTTGTCAGGGATAAAATACATGTATATTCTTTCTATACATCTCTCACGCACACACACAGTTTGTAAAATCCTTGTCTGGATTCTAAAAATAACGTCTCTGTTAAGTTTTGTATTGTTGATTGTCATTTATGCTTAGAAACATCTACTTATATATGCTTAGAGTTTTATAATTAGTTGCAGATTGGTAGAGGTTTGATCCTTGATAGTCTGCATTAGAGAGGTCGTACCTTGTCTTATTGTTTTACGGTAGGATTAACGTAGCTACGTCTGTTCTAGTCTAAGTGTTTTTTGTTTAGATGAACTGCTGGACTTCCTCACCGTGTTATCTAGGGTGAACCATCTAGGGGGAGACTACCCTCTTCCTGACCAAGGATGTACCTTTTGTGCTTTCATGTTATATGAGCCTTTGATCAGCAGTACCACACACACACACACACACACACACACACACACACACACACACACACACACACACACACACACACACACACACACACACACACACACACACACACACACACACACACACACACACACACACACACACACACACACCACTCTTTGTTTGTATGTAGACGTCATATGTTAATGACCCTATGCATATTCATGTAACCACAATAAAAGGAGTGCTATGGGGAACCTGGGTGAGAGTCTGACGGAGGTCAAGTGGTGGAACGACACTTGGCTCCAGGCAGGACTCCCTCATGCATGAGTAACAAGAAGAACTTTGCCTACTTCGTGTCTTGCTTGCTGTGTAATTATATTGCCTTCAACGTTCCAGCGAATAGGTTCAAGCTACAAACCTATCAGTCTCTGTGAAGGTTCTCAGGCATCCAGATTGTGGTAATTTAAGGAGCTTACACTATGCCAGCCAAAAGACTCAATTTTGCCACATTTCCACAACTGCTGCCCATAGTGGAGCTCATCACAGCCAGGGAAACCACCATAAAGATTAATAAATTACCACAACCTAAATCAGAACAAATCAGGACCAAAGTCTCAGCCACTGTCTCCAGTGCAAAAGTTCCTACATCAAACCTTATAATACAAGAAGAGAAAGCAGTCACATCCCTGAGAAAAAGGCAACTGTTGTTCGTAACACATTGGATTATCAAACAAAAATTACTACTCTCCTCAGTGGCAACAACAACAAAAAAGTTTAGTTCCCTATGAATTCAAACATGGTGATAGAGATGGTTCACAAGTTAATCTGACTGTATAATGAAGAGACAAAAAATGATCCCTGTTGTCTTTCACCCTCTACGCTGCAGACCTCTCCATCAACTCCCCACGCTGCCACCTACAGGTGAGGACTGTGATGAGCCCTCACCTGTATAGGTACCTGGGTGTTCACCTGAATAAACTGGACTGGAGCCACAACGCTGCGGCTGAGGTCATTTGGAGTCCAGGGAGCACTTCTAAAGACCTTCTATGACTCTGTGGTGGCATCTGTCATTTTTACAGTGTTGTATGTTGGAGCAGCGGTTTATCGACAGATGAGAGGAAGAACTTGGATAAACTCATCAGGAAGGCCAGCTCTGTTCTGGGATGCACCCTGGACCCAGTGCAGGTGGTGGGAGACAGAAGGACTCTGGCCAAAATAACATCTCTGATGGACAGAGTCTCCCAGCCCATGCATGTAGATGTTGCTGCAGAGCTGCTTCAGTGACAGACTGCTGCATCCTCGATGCATGAAGGAGCGTTTCTGCAGGTCCTTCCTCCCTGCAGTGTCAGACTGTACAATCAGAACTGCTCCCAACAAACAGATGTTTACATCAGTGCTGTAACTTGACACTATTTTATCAATCGATTCAAACTACAACCTGGGTTTGCCTCTTATCTGTATTTAATTTTAGTAACTGTACAGTACTCTGTTTTTGGTAACTATTGTCCTTGAAGTAAATTTGTTAAAAAATTGTATGTTTCTGGTCCGTGTCCTGTTTGTTTGTATATGCGTTTTTCTTCCTACTGTTACAACCAAATTTCCCCTTGTGGGACAATTAAAGGATTATTCCATTCTATTCTAACAATGACTGGTTTTGGTCTTTACATTCCACATCGCTGGCATTGCATCTTTCAACATGTTTCTGGGTGGCAGTAATGAACTGAACGACATTTGAGACTGCTCCAGCTGCTATATGATAGTCAGTAGATCTGCTACAAACTGGAGATCATATGCAAGTTTTGCAAATTAAATCATGAATATTCCTAACTTAGCATTAAAAAGAAAGATTCCTAACTCTCCTCCACACTCAAAAACAGATGACAAACCAACTGACACACCTGTGTCACTCACTTTCTTAAATCCACCCACTCTCACAGGGTCGACTCAATCACACTGGGTCTATTTATTACTAATTACAGTGTAACTAATCACTGTAAATTCACAGTAAATGCCATCTCCTTACAAATATTTATTAAATTGACCATACGTATATAAACTGTATATAACTACCAACTCTCTTTGTGAATATAATTTGGCATTTCTTACTGATGTAAATAAATACATAATGATTTCATTCAGTTTAAAGGTTTATTTGCAAGACGCAAAAAGAGAAAAAATTGAAAGTTACAAATGTATTGTGTATGAAACAAATTCAAACGTCGGGGAAGATGTGTGTCACAGGTTACTCTGGCTGTAGACTATGGCACTTGGCCACAGGTGGCGCTAGTTCACTCGACACCATTTGAGTGCACTAGTGATGGGAATTCCGACTCTTTTTAGAGAACCGGGTCTTTCAGCTCGATTCACTACAAAGATCCAGCTCTTTTGGCTCCCAACCGGCTCTTCATGTTGTTTTGTTGCTTTAATTAAATTATTATTAACAACAATATAAAATAATGCACAAAATGAATTACTAATTTAAAAAAAAAAAAAAAAAAGTAGTTTTACATATATGTTTATTAGGGCTGCCACAGACGATTATTTTGATAGTTGACTAGTCACCGATTATTTTTGCGATTAGTCGACTAATCAGATCATCATCCATTGGACGTAAAACGTACAGCTTATTGTACCAGCAGCATCTGCTCTTATATAACTATCATTAGCTTACAGCTTTAAGTGTTTAAGGTCTGTGCTAACTAAAAATAAAGACAAGATGATAGTTTACTGAATTTAAATGAAATTTCCAGATTGTTTCAGTGGAGTTTAATAAACTCAGCTGTCTGGTCCTTGCCATCTAAAATATAATAGGACACTGGAGTATATTGAGTTGTCTGGTTGACGTTTATTCAGCTGTGTAAAAACTATAACTTTAATCTCAGCCAAACTGATTTACTCAGGAACAAATAAAACACTGAAAAAAGCCAAACAATAACACTTTTAAGTTATCTAAGTGACTTATATATCATGTTTAACCTGAGTAGCGAAAGACGGCGGTGGGTTTGAAAACGATTTGCCGGGAGTCCGGTGTTCTCACGGCTCTAGTGAGCCTTGAACCTGGGCTAGGTATTGACCTGTTGTGTAACAGACGTCTCCAAAAACGTCGGAGCGCTTTTGAAAATATGTGGTGTCTTGATAAACTGAGCAGATATTTGAGGTTTACACAGCTACATTCTCGCCTGAAAATATGTTAAACGTGTATTTTGTGACCCAGAAAGTATAATAAGAATAATATTAAAACTAAGTAGTTGCCGCTATTGTGGGAAACTGAGCAAGGCCGTGCTATGAATTCTGCGACACAGCTGCTTCTTCTTCGGGGTTTAACGGCAGCTGGCATCCTTGTACATGCAGTGCTGCCATCTTCTGTTTCAGTCCGTTATTACACTCTTAAATCCTGCTACTTATTCCTGCGTCTTTTGTGATCTTACAAAGCTTCAAACGTCACGTCGACTATTAAATCAGTCGTCAACGATTTTGATAGTCGACGTAATCGTGACTAGTCGACTAATCGTGGCAGCCCTACTGTTTATATATAAATATATGCGTGCTAGAGACAACGCACGTACAAACTCCAAAACACATTTGCAGCGTTAACTGAACTTCCGAAACAGAGCTACCTAGATCACTTTAATTACACAATTGAAAGCATATGTGTATTATTTGTGTATTTATACACAAGCACTCACATATATTCAAATAATTAAAAATAAAATGTTCATTTGTGGGTTTTGATAATCGATTAAAATCGATTCTGGCTTGGATAACGTGATATCGATTCATTAAAATCCTGAATCGATTTTTTAATATAAATTTATTTTGCCCTCAGGTGAAACCTCACAAAATTTCAACAACCACCAAACAGCTAAAACAGGAAATGAGAGCAGGTACACGGATTCTGCACAAAGACGTAAACACAAAGCACGGACCGGTGGATCAGAATCAGTGAGATGTCGCCTTTCTCACCTGACGGCACGGACACGGTCGGGGCTGAAACCCGACAGCTCGCCGATTCTAATGTTTCGGCGGGTCCGCGCTTTGTGTTTACGCCCTTTTTGCGCTGATTCTAAAGCTGCAGGTTTTATCTCTCACCAAACAATATTGACCGAACCAGCAGCAAAAGAAGATCCAAACTACGCTTCCCATAAATTTCGCCATGGATTCCCTCTTAGTTTTGCCATTTTGCTTCCACTATGATAAAAATCACACTTCATGCACAGCTCTCTCTCTCTCTCTCTGTCTCTCTGTACTTCAAGAACAGTTTCCTTTCTAAAAATCTGTTTTCTGCATTATTCGCTTGCTTGTTACGCACAAGTCTACCGTTGTTTACAGCGCTGTCGGCCGCTGTTTTTTTTTTTCCTTTTACTTACTTTCGAGCTTAGCGGTGTCTCTAATAAAACCGCTGTAACGTCAGAGGTAATGTTCATGTGTTGATTAAAGGTTTTCTTTTGTTTTTGACGTACTGCAGAATATTTTTATAAAATCCCAGGCCAGGAAAATCACCTTCATGTTTTTCTGTGTTTTATCTTCAGCTACTTTGACACAAAGGCATCAGCTGTGACGCTCACACCTTTGATAAAGTTTTGCGAGTGTCAGCTTCCTTTTTATAGATACAAAAATATGTAAATGTACTGATCTGAATTAGAATATTTCTGACTGAAGCAAAATTTCCCAGATTCAAATAGAATCGAATCGTGGATCAAATTGATTCGGGACCTTGTGAATCGGAATCGAATCTAGAAATCAGTAATGATACCCAGCCCTAATTAAACCCAAATTAAAATATGAAAACAAAAACAAGATGCACATTCTCTGTCATATGGACCTGCATGAATAAACTTTCTGAATCCTTTATCATCCGCAACTGAAAATAGTTGTGGATCATTACTATACCTTTCTAATGTGACGTTGTTGTCCCTGGCTCTCTCTCTCTCTCTTTCCCTCCAGCTCTGCTCCTGTGCTACTGCCTAACTACCGCCCTCCCCCCTCCTCCCAGTGCAAAGCACAGGCTCGTGTGCAGAGTGAAGCGGAAAAAAGTGTGTGAGAGAGTGAGAGAGAAAAAAGAAGAAGAAAAAAATCAACAACAACAACACGGCTCCCAATAAGGAGTCGGCTCGCATCGTTCACTTTAAAGGTCCGACTCTAAGAGCCGTTTCGTTCGCGACCGACACATCACTAGAGCGCACACATGGTAAACTGCACGCTTTAGTTGTGAAGCAAAAACACTGAAATCTGAGTAATAAATGGTACAAGAGTATCGATAACGAAGACAAGATTCTCCATATCGTTTACTGTTGGTGTACCGTGAAGAGCATCATTGTGGTGACGTTTGTTTGTTTGCCGTTTTCGCGATCGCCTCGTGAGAATATCACAAGGTAAACGCGACATTTCAAAACACTTCGTGGTTCAACAGCAAGTAGACTGACGGATTGTGTTTGAGAGAACCTCAAAAATGTCACAGATAAAAGATTTGGTGTTTTTGCTGGTTTGTCAGTAGCGGCTCCTCAAAAGCATGTTTACCATACAGCTGTTCGATTTACGCCAGTTAATCTGGAACACCGGTTAGCTACGATTAGCTTTTAGCCCAACATCGATCTCGGCTCGCTTGTCGCGCATCCACCTCGCGCACACAGGTTTCGACGGGCCGACGCTGAGACGCGGCGGCGTCCTATCCCGTCTATTTGGAGCTCACAAAATGCCGCAGCAGCGCAGCATGTCTCCATCTACCTGCGCTTGCTGGCGTTTTACTACATCCAAACGTTTTGGTCGGCTATAGGCGGTTTTTCTGTAGTTTCGACGGACTTTACAATTTTACATTAAACCAGAACTTAAATAGAAAAAGACGAAATAGCACCATGGTTTGGACCCTGCGACCCATCGCGCCGCTATCCAAAAAAACCAAAAAACACTGCAATACACTCTCTCACTCTCAACGTGTTCACAATAAACTGTGAACAGACACCGAGGAGAGCAGCAGAAGACCTCATTCAGGAGCTAAACTCAACATGAACTGAACTCACAGTAAAGTTAGCTCGGTGCTTACCTTTAGATGAGCCCACAAACCGAGAGAAACTCCGCGATGAAGCTGGAACTCTTTCCAAACACAGGAAACAGATCAGGGAGCAGAGACCCACGTGGTTCACGCTGATCTCAGCTACGATCCAGGAGACAAGGGTGGGCAGATCGATGCAGATATCGATCAGGACGTTGGTAGTGGTATATGATCGATACTATTGTTTTTTTCTTTCCTCCAAGGTCACTACTTCACTCCCGCTTCATGAAAAAGCAGCTCTCTCTGCTCGACTACTCTGCTACTTTGCTCCGCCCCCTTCTTCCTGCTCTGCTTTAAATCGTTGCTGTGCGGTAACGTGACTTGGAAACTACATTTGGGCTACAGAGATGGAGGAGAATCGTGTGGAGATACTTTACTGCTGTAAATGCAAACGACAATCCAGTCAGAGGTCCTCTCAGAGAGTGAAAGAATATTCAGGTCGCTCATTTAGTGCTAAAAGTAAAGTTTCAGTTATGTCTCATGTTGGACCTTCATGGGCTGATTACCTATAAACTAAAAGCTAACATTAAAAGTAATGTCAGCTTTCGTGTAAATGTATAATTATTGTATTGGAATTTAATTAAAAATTTTCGGAATTCAAACTTTAATTGTTTTTATGTCCGAATAATGTAAACACTTTTTGTGTTTCTTGTAAAAATCATTCTTATTGATGTAGCACATTTAAAACAACAGAAGTTGATCCAAAGTGTTTTTCAGACAAACACATTTACATTCCACATCTCCAAAGATCACAGTTTCAAAATGTGAAAAACTGTGAAAGCTGCATTGGTTGTTTTAATCAACACAACAAAACACACAAACAGTGGAAAGCAAAATTCACACACATTTCATTTATTTATTTCACACTTGGTTCAGCAGTTTCAACAGTTTTCTTTCAGACAAACAAACCATACTTTCTTTCGGTATAGCACTGCAACCATGCCTGAAGTGGGAGCAGGAAGAAGAAAATATTCTTATTAAACCCTGCCCCCTGTCTGTGATCCAACTTATATTACAAGTGGACACCAAAAACCGAGGAACAAACGAACATATATCTCCAGGTCCTAACGCAGACAAAACAAATTTACAATCAGCAATATACCACATCACATAATAACAAGGAGAAAAAACAAGTGAATAGAATAAAATGAGGCAAAAAATGTAAAAAAGAAAAAGAAAAAAGGAAATCTTCAATTAACTCCAATTTCATTCATATTCTTCATATTGAATTATCATCTAACAATTTTTAAAACAATGTAAATTTGTACAATTCTTTAGATTATAAAGAAGAGAGTTCCACAGTCATATACCCCTAACCGTTGGACTCATTAATCTTTGTGTAGTCCTAGCTAGCTGATGCTTAAAATGAAATTTCCTTCTGTCTTCTCCCTCCAAACACATTGAAAATAAACTTTGTAACTTGAAAGGCAAAATATTATTTTTAGCCTTAAACATAATTAATAGTGTCCGTAGTTTCAGTAAATATCCTAATTTTAATAGTTTTTTTCTATAAATAATTTATTTGGATGTTCTCTATATTTAACGTTATGAATCATTCGTATCATTTTCTTCTGTATTAATTTTAGAGGGTTTTTAGTATTAACCAATGTATTTCCCCAAACTTCCACACAATAACTAAAGTATGAGAAAACCAACAAAAAACGTTGCTCATTGATTTGTAGTCTAATAAATCTTTTACATTTCTCAAAATATAAATGTTTTTGACCATCTTCTTTCTAATGTACTCAATTTGTGATTTCCATGTCAAATTTTCATCTACTATTACACCCAAAAAGCGAAACTCTTTCAATCAGTTCTCCATTAATGGACATAATAACTTCTTCCTTTACACAATTGTCAAATATCATCAATTTCGTTTTTGTCAGATTCAAAGATAATTTATTTACATCAAACCATTTCTTAAAAATTTACATCTCAGAAACCATGATTTCATATCTTTCAAATTCTCTCCTGAGCAATTTGTGTCACCTGCAAATAAAATACAATTTAACCTTTTTACCTTGAGGAACGCCCAATACAATCTTCAATCTTTCAGAGGTGTTCTCGAAACAATGTACATATTGCAGCCCATTTTGTAAATAACTCCTTAACCAATTCAATGCCACTCCTCTCACACCATAATTATACAATTTAGAAATCAAAATAGAATGTTGTAACGTGTCAAAAGCTTTTTTGTTTAAATCAACAAATACCCCAACTGTGTATTTATTATTATGGGTTGCAGATTAAATATCTTCAATGAAAGTCAATAATGCCAATGCCGTTGATCTATTTTTACAAAATCCAAATTGATTTTCATTTATAAGTTGTTTTTTCTTTTGTCAATAAAACTATCAAGTCTTTGCGCAAAGAGTTTCAAGCACTGTTACTACCTGGCTCAAAAGCCGCAACACAAAAAAGGAGATGAATACCAGAGTGTTAGTGAGAAGAGGTTTTAATCCTAAAATGCATAGCAGGTTGGCTAACATGGCTGCTACCACCCACCCGCTATCACCACTATATAAATGCAATCCATTATTATTATTATTAACACTATCACTCACCCACTTAAAAGTAAAACAAACTGATAGTGATGGTCCGCTTGAAGCTGATGCTCCGGTGCGTGTGTCAAAAAAATCAACACGCTGCTTCAGAAGCTCTGTGTCGAAGCTTGATTCGTTTGGCCAGAGTCACGTGATCAGTGACGTCCGAAGCTTCGTTTAGAACGTGACTGCTTCGGTGTCTCGTTCAATGCTTTATAAGGAAGTGAATAATTCGCAGGATTTGTGGAGTGTTTTGATGGTGACAGGTAGCAAACCACTGATATTTCTACTGAGAGACATGGAGCCAGCGAGGAAGAGAGGAGGTTCTGTTGTGTGGGAGAATTTTGAGTTCATTTTGGTCAATCGGGTGGGTTTTCCAGCTTTGTGTTGTTGTTTTTGTATTTGTTTTGTGCGTGTTTATTATATCTGAAAACGGGAAAAAACTTAAGATGTCAACAAATCTGCTTTTCATAATATAAATATAATTAAATAACTTTAGAAAGACTTCTATTTGACTCGTTACATTTAATGTTATAGAAAGATATATTTAATTTATTAAATAATCTTAAACTGTTAGTCTGCCAAATGTGCAGCAATTTAATGTATTTATTCTCTTTAGCTGATAGTTTGTGGGGCCCAGGTAGACTGTATAACTGCATCTCTACCAGTTTCTCTGCACTCCAGCCTCTTCTGTGCCATGTGAAAGGATTCTCCTTAATGCAGGAGAAATCTTAGCCATGCAGGACTCCTGTTCACTGCTTAACAGTTACAGCTTGTTACAGCCCTAGCAGGGCCTCCTCCTGAAGGTGCCTGTGTGGGCGTGTCCCACCACCTCTTCTGCCTGAGGTGCCACCTTTCCCTGTTACACAGCTGACTCACATCAGTAATTAAAAGTATTTAAGCCCAGGGAAAGGTGAGCTCTGGGCCAGAGAGCCAGTAGTGTGGTTACAGCTTGTGAGTGGTTGTTGTGTTTGCAGCTAGTGAGCTGCTCTTTCTTTTTGGCTTACGTTTTACTTTATTGACCAACGCCTGAGTTTTGTTTGTTTTCTTAAATGGTCATAGCGGCTTGTCTGTCTCTTTTAGTTAGTATAAATTGAAACTTTAATAAAACTCTTTAATTTAACCCTTTTGCCTCCTTGACTCCTTTTTCTGACCCGGTCACTTTTTGTTACTTCCCCCTCCCCGCCTAGACCCCTCAGGGGAACGTAACACAGCTTCACAAAAAGAACCTTGAGAGCAAACTGCTGCTGAAGCGTAACCATCACCTCACTGAATGAAGAAATGGCACATTTTTGTTAAATATGCAGAAATAGACACACACCCAAACAATTTATGGTAAACTGAGCTGCCTTGTATGTACATATGTTCAAGATGAATGGTTCTAATGTTTTCTGAGGCTGCTGTGCCATTTGGAGCAAAAATGAATATAAAGTTAACAGCATATCTTGTCACTGGAAATAGTTTGAACTGTTTATATATATATTTTTTGTATTTACTGTCGGTATTAGTGAAAAAAAGCTTCATGTTGTGAAAAACTGAAATCTGGAAATTAGTGTCACGGGTTGCTTAAAGGATCCACTCGCAGGACTCCTGGGTAGCGTTCAAACAGATGTTTATTACAGATCTTCACCAAGTGTATGTACAGACAGTGAGAGGTTAGTGCTATATACATACACACACACACACACACACACACACACACACACACACACACACACACACACAAGACGTGAGGGGCAGGGGTCCAGGGAAAACGGGGAAAATCACACACGTGCTCAGAACAGCCTCTCTCCACTCCGCTAGCGACCTGTCACTCCTTCCACACTCCACACGGGGAATCTAGGAACAGAGGAACACGTCAAGTCTGAGGCAGAGGCACGGCAAACTTGAGCTAGGTGTGTACTAACAAGAGCCTTCACAACAATCCAGCGTTGAACAGCTGATCTCCTTCTCATATACCGGCTGGTCTGCTGAGGCCCAGGTGTGCACGATCCGGGAAGGCGTGGACCGAGGGCGTGAACCCGCCATGAGTTCTGCCCCGGCAAAACAGGGGGGGGGGGGGGGGGGGGGGAGAGAAAAAAAAAAAAAAAAAAAAAAAAAAAAAAAAAAAGGCTAGGAGTGGAGAGATTCTGACCAGCGCCTTGCCGATCCCGCAGGTTGTGACAATTAGAATAGTTTAAAAAATAAAATAATAATAATAAATCTGACGTTTCAAACAGTTACTCGCTACTTGAGTAGTCTTATTTACTCTTGAGTAACTTTTTTGACAACTACTTTTGAGTTTTACTTGAGTAATAATATTTTAAAGTAATGCTACTCTTGAGTACAATTTCTGGATACTCGACCCACCTCTGGTGAATGCCTTGTAGTGGAATTTGCTGAAAACAGCAGAAGTAGTAAAACTGTGTGCTGAAGGGAGGGGAAAAGAAATCCACTGAAAACTGGTGTAGAAGCTGAAATTTGTATTGAAAACAGTTAAAAAGTTTAAATGTTAAACTGAAAAAATTGTTACCATAAGCGGGATTTGAACCCGGGCCTCCCGCTCTGAGAACAGCTGCTCATTTCACCAAGCTAAAAACACAGCTCAACCCCACAAACAAAATCAGTGACCACACTGATTATGTGGTCCATTTATTTCAATGGGAAAAAAAAAAAAAAAAAAAAAGGGGCACAAAAACGAATTAATATCTCAAAAAGTATAGAAGTTATGAGCACCAAAAGTCATAGTCGGCATTAACAGAAATAGCATAATAGTTTAAAATTTGAACGGTGAAAATCGCACAAAAACTGCTAAAGTAGTTCCATGGCAAGGAAGAAAGAAGCAACTAGAAAAGTTTGCATTTCCTGGAAAACAGCAGAAGAAGGAGAACAATCACCTGAAAAACCTGATCTAAAAATATTAAAAAAATAAAAAAAAAATAAAAAATAAAGTATAACAGTTATGAGCACCGAAAGATATAGCAGGCATCAACTGAAGGAGCTGAAAAATTAGCTGACAAAGTTGAACTTCCTGCAGAAATGAGGTGAATAAACTTAAATTTGTGCTTGAAACAGGTGAAGAAGCAGAACTTTGTGCTGAAAAGAAGTTAAGACACTTAACCTTCTCGGTCATACTATGATTAAGCAAAAATACTACCATTTGGCACCAATACTATGCTTTGGCAGAATTACTATGTTTGAGCACAAATACTATGATTTAGCAGAAATAATATAATTTGGCAGTTTCTAGATCAGTCAACTGTGTGTCTGCTAAGTCATAGTATTTTTGCGAAATCATAGTATTGCTGCTATTGACAGAAATACTATGTTTTAGCCTATATACACTATGACTTGGCTCAAATACTACGATTTAGCAGTAATACTATGATTTGGCTTAAATATTGTGATTTGGGTGAAATACGTTGATTGACCCAGCCCAATTTTTACTCTTTAAGTGTGCGTGTGTGGGGAGATATGTGTGTATTCACATCATTTATGTTAATGAGAGTGTGGGGAGTGAGTTGGAGGGTGGGGTGGGCTGCTTTTAACTATGTAAAGCACTTTGTGCTACATTTTTTGTATGAAAAGTGCTTTATAAATAAAGATTGATTGAGCTATAAAAAAAAAAAAAAAAAAAAAAAAGAAAAATTACTTTGCAGTGTCAAATACTATGAATTTGCAGAAATACAATGATTTAGCAGAAACACTGACGCTGTAAAAATACTATGATTTACATGAAATACTTTGTCTTAGCAGAAAAGCTATAATCTAATCAAGCAAGTTTTAGCAGAATTTATAAAGTTTCTCATTCATTTCAAATGGGACCCAAAAAAAAAAAAAAAAAAAAAAAAAAAAAAAAAAAAAAACACAACAATCTCCAATAATCGTCCATCTGTGTCAGGGGGAGAAAAAAAAAAAAAAAAAAAGAAAGAAAAAAAATTGGATTCAGACGGTTAAATGTTACTATTTGTCATGTCAGTCTTTACTCAGACAGTGGAAGTGAAATCATGGCTCAAATATTTGTTATGAAACCAATTATTTATTTTTACACCAAATTAGTGTTACCTTAGTCATATTTGATGAACATCCCCAGAACATTCAAAAAAAGAAAAAAAAAAAAAAAAAAAAAAAAAAAGTCTTCAAATCTTAAATTGGCCTAGAAATGTTAATAAATAAATTACACCCAGCATCCTGGACAAGTCTCAATGGAAGAGTTTGTGAGAAGACAATCATGTAATGGCAAAGCTGCAAAAGTAACAGGCTAACAGTAAACCACTAACATTAAACATCTACAATACTGCATAAATTTTGTGATGAAAAAAAAAAAAAAAAAAAAAGCCAAATTTTTATTTTTTCCCCCCCCATCAAAGAACTTGAGAACTCGCCACCCTTTCTAAATGTGTTTAAGTGTAATATGTCCCATTATTTGTAGTTTTCCCCTTCTGAAGCTCGTTGGCAAAATTGTCTCCCCAGAAACACATTGTATCAGCAGTTCTCCCCATTCGCTAACATTTTCTTACGTTGCATTTGACCTTTCTGGATCAGTTCTGTGAAAAGTAGTAGGGATTACCACAGCAGGTTGAATAAGCATTTAAAAAGTTCTATACAAGATAAAAAATAAAATTAGTAGGAAATTTCCATGCATTTAAAGTTAAAAAAAAAAAAAAAAAATTCTTAAAGAAACTTGGGAACCTTCTCTTTGTGGAGAAAAATAGTATAAGCACCACACAGCCACACTTACCAATATTCAACTTTAATGGTAAGCAGGACAGTGTGTGGAGGTTATACCACATTTAATTCCTCAAAGATAAAACAAATTATTTACACTTTAAAATACTTTTAAGATCAAACTCCTGTTACACTAGTCACAGGTGTAGCTTTATGTGTTCTTTCATGAAGGTTACGAGTACTTGAATGTGAGAAGCTTTCCTCACAGTGACTGCACTTATATGGTTTCTCTCCCATGTGGATTTGTCTATGCATGTTAAGGTTACCTGCAGTGGCGAATGATGACCCACACTGGCCACAGAGGTACTTTTTAATGCCACTGTGTATAAGTTCATGATGTCGTAATTTACTTGGAGTGGGGAAGCCTCTCCCACATTCTTTGCAGTAGTTCATTTTGTGTCCAGTGTGTCTACGTTGATGTAATTTTAAGGTCCTTTCCTGGCTGAAAGGTTTTTTACAAATGTCACAACGAAATGGTTTCCCACCACCACAACGATAGCAGTGTTCAAAACTGGATCCTTCTGGGTTGTTCTGCTTCTAAACAAAGACAAATACATTTAACATAAGTTACACGTTTAAATTAACTTTATTTTAAAGTTTGTTTCTATGACGTAGAGGAACAGAAACAAGTGTTGATACCCCAGAAAGAAAAAAAAAAAAAAAAAAAAAAAATAATACATACCTCACAGTAACTGCACTTGTGGAGTTTCTTTCTGGTGTGGATCTGATGGTGCATTTTAAGGGACGATGAAAGTTTAAAAGTCTTCTCACACAGGTCACATTTATACGGTCTCTCCTCAGTGTGGGTAAACATGTGTTGTTGTAAGTATCTTTTTTCTGTAAACTGCTTGTCACACTGATCACAGCTGTAAACATCATGTCCCGTGTGAATGCGTTTGTGTCTATTTCTGTTCCCTAAATGGTTGAAAGTTTTCCCACAAATGTCACAGCTGTATGCCTTAATTCCAGAGTGGGTAACTCCATGCCTCCGTAAGCTACCACTTTGAGTAAAATCTTTACCACACTGATCACATCTGTATGGTTTAACTCCACTGTGGATGAACTTGTGGTTTTCCAGGCCTTCTTTCTGAGTAAAACGCTTCCCACAATGATCACAACGGTATGCTGTAATATCACTGTGAGAGACTTTATGCTTTTTTAGGGCACTTTGCTGAGTAAAGGACTTCCCACACAAGTCACATCTAAACTGTTTATATCCCCTGTGGATTAGTTGGTGTCTTTGCAATTTACCAAAGCAAGTAAAACATTTTCCACACAAGTCACAGATGAACAGAATCTCTGCAGTGTGGAAGTCTGTGTGTTTTCTTAGGGACTCCTTTCGAGTAAAAGCTTTCCCACACTCATTGCAGCTGTATTTTCTTCCCCCGTGGGGTTTGTCAGCCTCCTGAGAGGGCTGACATCTTTGCCCATTTCGATCCTGCAGTAACAGAAATACCAACAGAGGCATTGAGTTAAATACAGTCATGGAACAAACTGAACAGTCAAACTCCCTCCAGTTTTCTGTATAATTTTAAACCAGAGGCCTATTTCAACCATCTACTAGTGGTAGTACATTATATACAAATGGTCAGAAGAACCAAAGCAATAATTTGGTAGTATAGTCTATGGAACTATCAGATTTAAGTATTTAAATATTCTCACGTCATCGCCATTCCTAGTGCTTGTACACACAAATATTCAGTCTTGTTCTTGTCTTTGATTTGACTGCTTAGATTAGACAAATTTAGCTGAAAGCCAACAAGGATACCCGACGGATTTACTTTGCCAAGTGGATCATCACGGCCTTGCCGTTTTGGTCCATTTGATCAACCTTTGTTGTTATTTTTCATTTTATTTTCAGTTGTTACAGACTGGGCAGACATGGCTGGGGGATAGGAAAGGGACAGGTCTACATTTCTACAGGTTTTTAAATTGTATTCTCGAACACCTTAGACTGCTGACACCGTCATTACAACAGCATTTGTTTATCCCTAGAGTTACATTTAATGAGACTACTAGGCCAAACCCTAAAATAATTTCACATTATTTTGACAAGAATTTTATAAAGAATTACAATAGTAAAATGTGGAACTTTTGCAGGTTCTGGTTAGAGTGACCCTAAAGCATGTAGCAGGGCAGAGCAAGTACTACTGCCACCAGCTGCACTCCAACACAGTGGCGTTCAAGTCTGCTGAACTACAGGATGAGAGACTAGGGATCACCACAACAACTACTACTGTATAACATTTCCAAACTGTAATACAATAATATCTAATGAAGGAAAAGTGTAAATGTAATGTGTGCTACAACAGTAATTAAAATTATATTAAAGAAAGAGTAATATATACACAAATAACATTACATGATGTACTATTGGGGGCTTAATATAAACCTAGCCTGTGTTTTGGTGCCCGTTAAAATGAACTTTGTGTCATCTTTGTGTCAACTTTTGAGCAAATTGTGACCATCATCAAGCAAACCAACCGAAGACGATGAAGGGCACACAGTTTCAATAGTAGTGAAACATATTTTCCTTACCTTTTCTGTTGAAGTCATCGTTTCCTCTGTGGTGGCTAAACTGAGCCTAAATGACTCAAAAATGTTGCTCTGCTGCTTCGTCAGACTCTTCTCCACTTGCTAACCAGCAGGGACACAAACAGATCTGGTGGTGTTTCAGTATCGAAGCATGTAAAAAATAAAAATACAAAAATATTTCAAACACATGCTTATTCTACAGAACAGACTTTAGACCCACCTACTATCCAATCACAGGTCTCAGTGATCTTCTACAGATTTTGACCATCAGAGAATTTATTGGTCTGTAGGCAGTGTTTCATGCTTATTTGCCCCCAAACTTGAACATAAATTGCTTTGAGCCAGTTAGTGACAGTATGCCAGTGTAACCCAGTAACAGGTGAACCACTCTTATGACACAGAAAACTTGGGTTTTTTAAAAACCTAACAACAATAAAAATCTTGCCTTTTAGTGCAGACTTCTGGAGAAGGCATGTATTCCTGTTGGACACTGCGTTTTTAAGGACCAGTCATGATGATGACCACATGCTTCTCCATAACAGAGTGAACTCTCTGTAGCTAAAACCCAAATAGATTCTGGCACATTCAGAAGTTCTTACATTGTCAGGGCTCAGCAGGGCATAAGTCAAAGCACAGGACTCACAGGGCAACAGAATAAACACAAACTGACCTTTATTTGGGATATCCACTCAGATCCACAATGCAAGGAAAACGAAGAGCAACAGAATTTCAGGAAGCATAAACTAACATGTTAACTAAAAAGATATGAGACAGGGCTACAAATACTCTCTCACACACTCAGGGCTAATTGGGAACTGGACACAGCTGAACATAATTAAGGAAAATGACAGACAGAACTCTGAATCCTGACTCAAGTAAAGCTTGAGGTAGTCCTATTGCCTGGACTAAAGAATAAACCTAAAACCTTCTTATGATGAGTTCACATTAATCCTACTCAATTAGACCAAAATTATTTAACCCTGTGATGGACTTGGGGTGGGCATCACAGGGTGACCCTGAACTGGAACTGAACTGAAAGTTAAAACTGAGGTATACAATGATTATTGTCAACAGAGGCACATTTGTGGAATTTCTGAGTAAATAAATCACATACAAGAACATCACACATGACATTAAAAATCTAAACTTTCCACTCGACACAATTTAAGATAAAAAAAAAAAAAAAAGTGATTTAGCTACTGGAAAAAAGGATGCTTTCATGGGTTTAAAAATAAAAATATATATGTTAAAAGATTATTTTGTGACCCAGAAAGATTAATAAGAGTAATATTAAAACTTAGTAGTGGCCGCCGTTGTTGGAAACTGGAATTGGCTGGGCGGTGCTATGAATTCTGGAATATGGTGGACCACAAAGGACACAACGACCCATCCTTCAAATCTGGGGAAAAAAACAGGACACATTTGTCGGGCGGATTCGTAGGCTGGACACAGCTTATGTATCTTGATAGTTATGTATCAAATGTTTAAAAATGTTTGTTTGCATGTTCCTATGTACAGGCCCTGGAACAGCACCTTCTTAATGCTACAGCGCTACCTGATGAGAGGCAGACAGCTCAAGGACTTCGGGCATTCAATTCAATTCAATTTTATTTATATAGCGCCAAATCACAACAAAAGTCGCCTCAAGGCGCTTCATAGGTACAGAGAAAAACCCAACAATCATATGACCCCCTATGAACAAGCACTTTGGTGACAGTGGGAAGGAAAAACTCCCTTTTAACAGGAAGAAACTTCCAGCAGAACCAGGCTCAGGGAGGGGCGGGGCCATCTGCTGCGACCGGTTGGGGTGAGAGAAGGAAAACAGGATGAAAGACATGCTGTGGAAGAGAGACAGAGGTTAATAACAGATATGATTCAATGCAGAGAGGTCTGTTAACACATACGGCATCACTCAGAACAGAAGTTAATCTTCTCTCTTCCAAGGACCATGAAAAATAGCATCTTATTTAGCATTGCTCAACCCATTTTACATGGTAACAGTGGAAATGTTCCAGCAGAAGAGAGTCACGGAGACATAGATAGACAGATAGATCTTTATTAAGATGGCCATAATGGGCAATACCACCAACATGACAGCAGAACTGATGGGAGAGAACATGTCCAAGCAATTACTTACATTTGTTTGTGGTAGCAAAGCAACACCAAGCCTCATCAGTGCCATGAAGAAACTGTCAGCAAAAAATGAAGCAATTCTAAAAAGAGGAAAAAATATTGTTTTTTAATAAAAACTAAATGTTCGGCACCTCATCCCTTCTCACACCCTGCCCTAGTTACATGAGCACACCATACCATCCCAGCACATCCTTCCTTCAGCTACAGTACGTACATTTACAGAATCAACTGACCAGTAAATCCATCTTTACACAAGTATATTTGTATCTTTTGCACAACCCCCAGTTATGCTCAGTACATGATTATTTAGACTTTTTTTCCCCACTGTTTCCCATTTCGCCACTAGATGCGCTGAAACAAAGCATTGAATTAACCCTTTAAGACCTGCCATAGAACCAAGTCCGCCAGAGCTTATATTATATTTTTACCTGCTGTGGAGCCATTTTTGGGAGCATTTCAAGTTGCTATACATCAATACAACCATTATAGCCCAGATTTTTAATAAATATGTATTCATTAAGTGCATAGTAATTACATAAATTGCAAAAAAGTGCAATAACTACACAAAAAAATTGAAATCGTTTTTGCTTTTTAACATATATTTCTAGTTAGAGAAATTTAAGAGGCTATCCCTCAAAACTGTAAAATACAAAAAGTTGCACAAAATAGTTTCCCAACCATAGGAAATTTATTTTGAGTGTCTTCATAGTTTTATTTTTGAAAATACACCAATTTTTATACACTGCAGAAAACGAAAATAAATATTATACTGCAAAATTTGCAAAAAAGCAGCATATGCATCAAAATAACTATTTCCAGCAGTGCAATATGAGTCCCTAAGCATCCCAGAAATGACACAGAAAGTCATAAAGTCAAAGATAACTTTTAAAAGACCAGTATAGGCTCTGAGGGCCTGATAGTAAAAAGGACTTACATTTCCGCGAAAAATGACGTCACTTCCGGTTTCGGGCAGGTAATGGCGGAAATGCAAAAGTTCGCGCTGACGTCTATTCCAACGTAGGAAGTGTTATGAACAGCTGATCGGACCGGCAAAGCGTGTTTCTGGAATATTATGTTTTTGTTCCTGCAAGCGCTTTTTATGCAGTTTTTGCAAAGCTTTATGTGGAAGGAAACCGTGACGTAGGACAAGCTGATGGCATAAGATGTAAGTACAACTCCTCCGGTATTCATTATGCAAAAAAATTTTTTGCGCTAGCTTACGTGGTTGCAGAGCTACCGGGATTTAAAAATAGTTACGCAAAACAGAGCGTGCCCGCTCCGATCGGCTGTAAAGGGTTAATGAACCCATTTTCAGTTCAGTTGATGAAATGGTTCTTTGCTTCATTTGCACATCACTATCCTATACCACTGTGTTGCCTAGATTGGTGGCACTGGGAATTCAACAGACAGTAAAAGAAAAAGACACAATAGAGTTAGTAACACAATCATCTTTATCACCTCTTTGCTAGACTGAAGTCTAACTGCGGTATAGATCATCTTATGAAATCATTCTGAAGCTTCGTGTTTAAATGAATGTCAAAGAGCCTAGTCACATTCAGCTTCTTAAAAATTGCTATTAATGCCTTGTTCCTTTCTTGAACATAGACCTGACATTCTAATAGTACATGCTGAACAGGTTCCAGTTCACTGCAGGGCAAAATAATAGTGCCGAAGGATTTTGATCTCCATTGCCGTTTACCTTATACACCTCAGATTTCTAGTAGAAAGCAGAAACATGCCACCTGTAAATGTTTATCTAATGACACTGCAGTGATTGGGTGTATTAAGAGTGGGAATATATCTACTTGTCTATTTATCAAGCCATGATGGTTACTGGTTATTAAACACCAAAAGCATCCATGGAAGTACTGAGACTAAACACTACTTTTTGTAGGGGGATAAGTGTTAAAATTCCTTTTAAAAAACACACACGCACACACACAAACTAATGTAAATATTTATACTTGTGCCTTCCTAGTTATAACATTCAGGTTTATTCACTGCAGGTCCAGATATCAGAGCTACCTCATCAGATCCAAGTGTGTCATCAGCTGACACTCTTTACAGGAGATTCCAGCTGAACTCTGTGGAGCCTGATCTCAAGGTTTTGAAGTCTGACCCTGAAACCAGAAGAGGATCTTCAGATTGATTGTGATACAGTGATTTCAGTCCTGCGTGATCACGCTGATGTTTGCACAGAGCAGAAAATGAAGTGAATGTTTTTGCACATTGGTAACAGTGAAACAGTTTATTTACAGCGTGGGATCGTTTATGTTCGGAGTATGAACCGAGATTCCTGAAGCTCTTGTCACAGCTGAAGTTCTCTTCCGTGTGAACCTTCATGAAGGTTACGACTACTTGATTGTGTGAAACATTTCTCACAGTGTCTGCACTTGTATGGTTTCTCTCCTGTGTGGACTCGTTTATGTCTTTTAAGATCATCTGCAGTGAAAAATGATGACCCACACTGGTCACAGACGTTCTTTTTGACCCCACTGTGAATGAGTTCATGGCGCTTTAATTCACTTGGAGTGGGGAAGCCTCTCCCACATTCTTTGCAGAAGCTCATTTTGTCTCCAGTGTGTCTACGTTGATGTATTGTAAGGTTCCATTGATGACTGAAAGTTTTTCCACAAAGGTCACAACAAAAGTCTTTCCCACCACCACAGTGACGACAGGGTTGAGAACTGGATCCATCTGTGTCGGTCTGCTTCTAAACAAAGACACAAAGAGTGTAAGTCAGGGAATTCCTTCAACATTTTTATCCTGAACGTCGCCTCAGATAAAGAGCATTTCTGCCAATATCCAATTACATTTTACTGTTTACATTATAACACTCAGCTCACTGGGCTACAATAAACATCTTTGATCTAGAGGAACAGCAACAAGCACTGGTACCCTGTCTGCAGACATACTTTCACCATACTATGAGGACATGTAAATAAAACTTACAGACCATTAAAAAGAATTTGATTTTGAGGGGGTCAGGTGGGATGCACTGATTGGTTTTAGTTAGATGACCCTCCTGTTGTTCAGTCAGTGAATACAAGTAAAATGGACTGGTTCTTACAGAGCACTTTTCTACTCTGTCTGAGCACTCAAAGTGCTTTATACAACATACCTCATTCACACTGTTAGATCCCAGTTACCCCTGTACAGGTGGTCTGGACAGCTCTCCATCCTTTGGATCAGAGTCGCTTACTCCCTACGGGTATTATCCTGTTAGGTGAAGTTGAGACTAGTTTAAGCCGGTGGCGAGGAGATTCGCTCAGCCTCTAACTGCCTTCATCTAAGTGCCCGCCCTGCACTTCCTTTGACTCTATGCTCTCATTTGCAACCTTAATGAAACATATTTGTAAGCCACAGTTATTAACGGCAGCTCTCCTCTAATGATCTATAGCACTTGTTATTGTGCTGAGTAAAATTTTGTGACCTGGACAGTACGTCCCAAGGACGTATTATAATGAAGTACTAGAATAACCTATAAGAACCTAAATCTGATGTTATGGGTTAACACACAAAGTCTTACCATTTACTGTTTTAAGAAGGTAATAGAATCAATGTCCACAATTCTGACTTTGAATTAAGATAAATAATTTTTATTAAAGCGAGATTTCAGCAGGCGTTAGCAAACAGCTTAATTGCAATTTAATCAATCAAATCCAAATAATCAATTTATCACACTATAAACTCTAACTATTCTGTTGCTGAGTGACTACAACCGTTGTTGAGGTGTGTCTTCTTTTAGGAGGGAAGGAGGATCATCGTGCGCACTGATAGAATCCAGTTTCCAGTACAAGGCTCCCCGACTTCACCTTCTTGACTCTGATCCTAACTCAGCATACGATGCGTAGGCAGTTCAAAATTCATAACCCAATCAGTCGATCCACAGTGAAGGGCTATGACTTCTCCTCTGTTGTCCCTCTCTCTAAGTCTTTTCACCGCAGATCTTCAGTCTTCTCGCATCCTACTTACCGGCTCGGGACTAGAAGAAAAAGCCCCTCTCTGCTTTTGCCTCCCATCTTTAACACCTCTACGGACACCATATAATACAGATAGTTTTTCTATACTTAAGGAATTTCTAGGGCAGTGGTTCTTAACCTGGGTTTGATCGAACCCTACGGGTTTGGTTAGTCGGTTTCAGGGTTTCGGCAAAGCCTCCGCCGTGACATGCACGGCTCATCTATGTCTTGAATTTGAAAAAAAATTGTATTTTATTTTTTGCTAAAGAGGTGCATATGGAACTGGTAGCGTTCGGTACCTCCAACAAGGTTAAGAACCACTGTTCAAGGGTGACTGTAGCTCAGAAGGTAGAGCAGGTCATCTACTTCAGCGGTTCCCAGCCTTTTTTGTGCCACGGACTGTTTTATGTCTGTGTATATTTTCACGAATCGGCCTTCAAGGAGGGGAGGATAAATGCAACAAAATAAAACCAGTACCCCAAAAAAACGGGAAAAGACCCAGGGAAACCGAGTTAACGATAAAAATGATTAGTGGCGACTGCTGATCTACATAATCCACTCTGCATGTCACAAGATACTAACCCCAAGCTGTTCTCCGATGGATCCAATGGAGTGTGAATGTTAGATAGAAGAGGGAGAAATTTTCACTTTGTATTATATTAGGAATGTTTTAAGAGATTTGTGAGAGATTTGACTGAATATTCTGTAAATGAAGTATTTTTATATCCCATTAAGATTTTAATTTAAGGTTAATTAACATAACGCTTCAAAAGAATTACAACTGTAAATCCTCAAATATGGCTACAAGGTAACAGTAACCGTTGTTTTTAATTAGATGACTTATTATGTTCTTTACTGACACTGTCAAAATTCCAGCAGCCATGGCAAATGTAATGTGGGCCTAAATATGGTACAACGTGGATATTGTGAATACAGAAAAGTAATAATGAACTTTTTTCATGATCATGGATGAAAAGAAATAATGATTGAAATCTGATCATCAGCCAGCACTGCTGTTACAGCTAGCAGAATTACTAACTTGCTAACAAGTTACTTACTGAGCAGAGTTGATCCAAACAGTGACACTGAAATTAGAAGATAAAAATATAAATACATACCTCACAATTACTGCACTTGTAGAGTTTCTTTCTGGAGTGCATTTGGTGGTGTTTTCTCAGGTAACGTGGAGATTTAAAAGCCTTATCACACAGGTCACATTTATAAAGTCTCTCATCAGCGTGGGTAAACATGTGGAATTGTAAGTGTGCATCTGTTGTAAACAGTTTCCCACACTGATCACAGAAGTAAACACCATTTGCAGTGTGAATGCGTTGGTGTCTATTTCTGTTCCCTAAAAGGCTAAAAGTTTTCCCACAAATGTCACAGCTGTACGCCTTAATTCCAGAGTGGGTAACTTCATGCTTTAGTAAGTTGCCACTGCAATTAAAAGTTTTACCACACTGATCACAGGTGTACGGTTTGACTCCACTGTGGACAAGCTGGTGTCTTTTTAAGTTTCCAGGTTGGGTAAAAGATTTTCCACACAAGTCACAGCTGTGCGGTTTATCTCCACTATGGATGAGTTGGTGTCTTTTTAAGTTTACTGTCTTGGTAAAAGACGTTCCACACAAGTCACACCTGAATGGTCTCATCCCAGTGTGGATGAGTTGTTGAATTTTCAGGTTAGACTTTCCAGTAAAATCTTCTCCACTTTCATCACAGCTGTATGTTTTCTCCCCCTTTCTTCTGTGAGGTTTGTCGGCCTCCTGAGAGCGCGCACTTCTCGCTCCATGTTGGTCCTGCAGTGACAGAGATACAAACAGAGGCAGTGAGTGAAATGCAGTCGTGGAACAAACTGAACCTGCCTCCATTTTGGAATCAAAGATGTCAACAAACACATTGTAGGTGTGTTACCACCACCTTCTGGTGATAGTTTCACATTACAATGATGTGCTACAATGAGAGTTGGACTGAAAATGACATTATTAAAGAAATATTGATTACTTGAGAAAATCTTGTACTTCATAACAAATTCTGAGTCCAACTGATGACATTGTTGTTTCAATGTGTTCTGATAAAATGTGATCTTTGTATTTTCTTGTAACTTCTGTGGTTTTTGTTTGTGAATGTAGCTTCTGTATGTGTGGAGGAGCCCAGGATGGAAAAGATAAAGCTGCTGTTAACAACCAGCTGTGCACACAGTTTCAATAACAGCGTAACTGAGATATTTTTCTCACCTCCTGTGTTGAAGTCATCGTTTCCTCTGTAGTGGCTGAGCTGAGTCCAAATGGCTGAAACTGTTCCTCTGCTGCTCCACCAGACTCTTCTCCTCCTGTTACTCAGCTGGGACACAAAAGTGTAGATATGCATTTTATCCCTTATGTGATAAGGCATGTGATCAAAAGTGGGTCAATTACACTTCTTTAGGGAGAACCCCTACCAGGGTTTAAAAAGCTGGTACTCTCCACCATCCACAACTGGACAATAAAGTTTATTGTGACCCTGATACTGCAGCAGATTGCTCTGATCTGCTGAAAGTAGAAAGATTGCCCATGTATGTCAATAAACAAACATTATGCTTGTAAATAATTAAATGTGCTACTACTGCCTCTACTTCCGCACACTTGGGATTTTTTTTTCATTCTAATGTGAAGTGTTTGTTGTGTACTAAGAAATGATGGCATAACATCACCTGATTTATGGGTATCATCTAGGCAGAGTGGAATTAAGAATTACACCTACAGGCCACACTGACCTGTGGATGTGAACATAGGTAGCTCTTCTGTGTTGTGCCATCTGCATTGCCAGAGGTTGTTTGGTTTCCTCAATGTATAAATCACGGCATTCCTCCTGACACTTAGACTACATTTAGAAAAAAACATGTCTGAACTGTTTCAATACTGCTGACATGAGGGATCACTAAGAGTTTTTGTTTAACCAGCAGCTGTCCTTCTCTACCGCCTGGGGCTTACTTTAGGTGCCTTCTCAGCTTAGGCTTTCCTCAACACTGTGAATGGGTTGGATAATGGCAGGTATTATGTATCCTGAAACAAGATAACATTCTTTAGTAGGGCCAGGACTCTCCAGTCAATTTACACCTACAGGCCAGTGGGAACTCTTTCAATGATGAGCCATCCTGGACCGGGAGGAACGCTAGTTTGAGCACAGAGTCAAGGAGGCCATTTACGCAAAAATGGAAAGACCATCTCTGAATCGAGGAGGGGGCCTAAAGGTACATCTTTCATGATCACCAAATTTCCCCTTGTGGGACAATTAAAGGTTTATTCTATTCTATCTTACAATGTTGTGATTCCAGCCATTCCCCAACTCTCTGTGAATGGTACTCATGGCCATTGATCGGTTTTTTTTTTAGTCAGTGGTCATGAGAATTTGCATATTAATGATCAAGGAACTGACCTCCCAGCCCATTGTTTATTCAGTGGGTGAATTTCAGTCATTGTGCAAAAGTATTGTTTATGCAGTCAGCTGAGACTGAAGAAGTCACTTGGAATTAGTGATGAAACGTTTCTCCCGGTATGCAAAGGTTTTGGCACCCCTGATAATATTCAGGATTGTTCTTCATAATTCATTGTTTTTTTTGGATCAGTAATTTCATTTAAATATATCATATAGCAGACAAACAGTAATATTGAGAAGTGGAATGAAGTTTATAGGATTTACAGAAAGTGTGCAATAGTTACTGAATTAGGCAGGTTCATAAATTTAGTCACCTCAACAGAAAAATGACATCAATATTTAGTAGATCCTCCTTTTGCAGAAATAACAGCCTCTAAATGCTTCCCATAGCTTCCAATGAGAGTCTGGATTCTGGTTGAAGGACCATTTGTCTATACAAAACATCTACATTTCAGTCGGACAACTCATAAAACTATGAAGTCATATACAGTGGGAAGCAAAAGTTTGGGCAACTTGTTAATAGTCATTATTTTCCTGTATAAATTGTTGGTTGCTACAATTAAAAATGCCAGTTAAATATATCATATAGGAGACACACAGTGATATTTGAGAAGTGAAATTAAGTTTACTGGATTTCCAGAAAGTGTGCAGTAATTGTTTAAACAAAATCCGGCAGGTGCATACATTTGGGCACTGCAAAAAAGGAAATAAAATCAATATTTAGAAGATCCGCCTTTTGCAGAAATTACAGCCTCTAAACGCTTCCTGTAGGTTCCAATGAGAGTCTGGATTGTGGTTGAAGGTATTTTGGACGATTCCTCTTTACAAAACATCTCTAGTTCATTCAGGTTTGATGGCTTCAGAGCATGGACAGCTCTCTTTAACTCACACCACAGATTTTCAATAATATTCAGGTCTGGGGACTGAGATGGCCGTTCCAGAACTTGTTCCTCACCGTGAATGCTTTAGTGGATTTTCAGCAGTGTTTCAGGTCCATGTCTTGTTGAAAGATCCAGCCCCGGCACAGCTTCAGCTTTGTCACTGATTCCTGGACATTGGTATCCAGAATCTGCTGATACTGAGTGGACTCCATGTGTCCCTCAACTTTGACAAGATTCCCAGTCCCTGCACTGGCCACACAGCCCCACAGCATGATGGAACCACCATATGTTACTGTAGGCAGCAGGTGTTTTTCTTGGAATGCTGTGTTCTTTTCCCTCCATGCATTACGCCCCTTGTTATGCCCAAATAACTTTTCATTTCATCAGTCCACAGCACCTTATTCCAGAATGAAGCTGGCTTGTCCAAATGTGCTTTAGCAAGCGGCTCTGTTTGTGCTTTGGGCGGAGAAAAGGCTTCGTCTGCATCACTCTCACATACAGCATCTCCTTGTGTAAAGTGCGGCGAATGGTTGAACGATGCACAGTGACTCCATCTGCTGCAAGATGATATTGTAGGTCTTTGGTGCTGGTCTGTGGGTTGTCTTTGACTGTTCTCACCATTCGTCGCTTCTGTCTATCCGAGATTTTTCTTGGTCTGCCACTTCGAGCCTTAACTTGAACTGAGCCTGCGGTCTTCCATTTTCTCAATATGTTCCTAACTGTGAAACAGACAGCTGAAATCTCTGAGACAGCTTTCTGCATCCTTTCCCTAAACCATGATGGTGAACAATCTTTGTCTTCAGGTCTTCAAGAAGTTGCAGTGCGCGTTTGCGTCCATATAAAAGACACTGTTTTTGTCCACTAGAGTGGGATTTTCACGGCACATTCTGCACCAAATCTCTGTGCGTTCATCATTTGTTTGAAGCCAGCTCACCTCCTGCAACCACTTTTCCGAGAATATTCGCTTCTTTTGTGGTTCGGACTCCTGACATTTCTTTGGAGGTGGAGGAACATCACAGTAATTGCTTAAAGGAGCTTCTTCGACATCTTTAAGAGTTCTAAACAAATGTCTGTCCTCCTCCTGAAAATCTTATGTACGCAAACACGTTGTTGCAACTTCTTATCTTGTGCGCGTTTTTTATTTTGACAGCGAATGCGCACCTGCGGACCACTTATGTGCAGCCCTGGTTATTTAGCTCGTCATATTGCAGCCACAGAAATTCTTTTGTCCATGAAACCATAAAGCTGCACTTTCTTTTTGCCTTATAGTCTGATTTGTCATTACTTTTCCGTTTTGTGGTAAGCTTTTCTTTGGCTGTCACTTCTTCACCCTGACCTGTCTTATTTGGCTCAGCAGAACTGAAATATATATCCTGCTGCTTTTACACACGCACTCACATACAGGGAGTGCAGAATTATTAGGAAAGTTGTATTTTTGAGGAATAATTTTATTATTGAACAACAACCATGTTCTCAATGAACCCAAAAAACTCATTAATATCAAAGCTGAATGTTTTTGGAAGTAGTTTTTAGTTTGTTTTTAGTTTTAGTTATTTTAGGGGGATATCTGTGTGTGCAGGTGACTATTACTGTGCATAATTATTAGGCAACTTAACAAAAAACAAATATATACCCATTTCAATTATTTATTTTTACCAGTGACACCAATATAACATCTCCACATTCACAAATATACATTTCTGACATTCAAAAACAAAAACAAATCAGCGACCAATATAGCCACCTTTCTTTGCAAGGACACTCAAAAGCCTGCCATCCATGGATTCTGTCAGTGTTTTGATCTGTTCACCATCAACATTGCGTGCAGCAGCAACCACAGCCTCCCAGACACTGTTCAGAGAGGTGTACTGTTTTCCCTCCTTGTAAATCTCACATTTGATGATGGACCACAGGTTCTCAATGGGGTTCAGATCAGGTGAACAAGGAGGCCATGTCATTAGTTTTTCTTCTTTTATACCCTTTCTTGCCAGCCACGCTGTGGAGTACTTGGACGCGTGTGATGGAGCATTGTCCTGCATGAAAATCATGTTTTCTTGAAGGATGCAGACTTCTTCCTGTACCACTGCTTGAAGAAGGTGTCTTCCAGAAACTGACAGTAGGACTGGGAGTTGAGCTTGACTCCATCCTCAACCCGAAAAGGCCCCACAAGCTCATCTTTGATGATACCAGCCCAAACCAGTACTCCACCTCCACCTTGCTGGCGTCTGAACCGGACTGGAGCTCTCTGCCCTTTACCAATCCAGCCACGGGCCCATCCATCTGGCCCATCAAGACTCACTCTCATTTCATCCGTCCATAAAACCTTAGAAAAACCAGTCTTGAGATATTTCTTGGCCCAGTCTTGACGTTTCAGCTTGTGTGTCTTGTTCAGTGGTGGTCGTCTTTCAGCCTTTCTTACCTTGGCCATGTCTCTGAGTATTGCACACCTTGTGCTTTTGGGCACTCCAGTGATGTTGCAGCTCTGAAATATGGCCAAACTGGTGGCAAGTGGCATCTTGGCAGCTGCACGCTTGACTTTTCTCAGTTCATGGGCAGTTATTTTGCGCCTTGGTTTTTCCACACGCTTCTTGCGACCCTGTTGACTATTTTGAATGAAACGCTTGATTGTTCGATGATCACGCTTCAGAAGCTTTGCAATTTTGAGACTGCTGCATCCCTCTGCAAGATATCTCTCTATTTTTGACTTTTCTGAGCCTGTCAAGTCCTTCTTTTGACCCGTTTTGCCAAAGGAAAGGACGTTGCCTAATAATTATGCACACCTGATATAGGGTATTGATGTCATTAGACCACACCCCTTCTCATTACAGAGATGCACATCACCTAATATGCTTACTTGGTAGTAGGCTTTCGAGCCTATACAGCTTGGAGTAAGACAACATGCATGAAGAGGATGATGTGGACAAAACACTCATTTGCCTAATAATTCTGCACTCCCTGTAACGCTCAGCGATTCTCTGCGCGATCAACCTCTCACATGTTTAAGCTGCGGGAGATTTCACTTGTCATGTTTGCATAGTAAGCTAACGATTGCTAAGACGATGTCAGAGGAATTGGTGCACAAATTATCGTCACTCACCAATCAGTGCTGTCGCTCTCTATACACAGTTCGCGCGATTGCAACGTGAAAGCAAAAAACAAGCGCAAATTCAAACGTGATTTCAATATGTCACATATTGACAGTGGCTCACCGATGCCAATGACATAATTACCCAGCTACATTTCCGAAAGAATGCAAAAGCATTGACATATATTTTTCCTTCCTATGACAGCCCGACGGGCAGAGATAGATTTTGCGAGCCCTGCTTCCGTGCTTACCTGTAGATGAGCCCACAAACCGAGAGAAACTCCGCGATGAAGCTGCAACTCTTTCCAAACACAGGAAACAGATCAGGGAGCAGAGACCCACGTGGTTCACGCTGATCTCAGCTACGATCCAGGAGACAAGGGTGGGCAGATCGATGCAGATATCGATCAGGACGTTGGTAGTGGTTTATGATCGATGCTTTAGTTTCTCTTCTCTAAGTTCAGTCATTTACGTCCGTTTCATAACAAAGCAGCTCTCTCTGCTCGACTCCTCTCCTGCTCACACACTTTGCTCCGCCCTCTTCTTCCTGCTCTGCCGTGGTTTGTTGGTGTCCGGTCACGTGAATCAGCTGCACAGCGCAACATCGTGGGGTGTGTTCCAAAGCGACCCCCTTTCTTCTTTTCCTTGTGTTCTATGAGAAAGTTATCGTTGGAAGTAGAATTGTTAAGGATTAAGGAAAAGAGAAGAGCGGGCTGAGAATTTGAACAGCCTTACTCTCATCTCTCTTTAACAATGTGACACCGGCTGCCCGCCCTGTTGAAACTACAATGTGCTGAACATGGACTACAAAACAAACATCTTATTTCGCCACAATATGTTCTAACCCTGTTGTTCTATGGTGGTCATATAAATGAGAACCGTCTCTTAAAAATATTCCTTTACAAAGTTTGAATTTTAAAGAGGAAGTAACATTTTGGGTCAGATTTACTAACGTCTGCAGCAGCAAAGACTTCTTTTGATGTTAAAAAACTTCTGGATTTACTGAAGCGGCTCAGTGTTAGTTTGCGACTAAAAGTTTTGGCATATGTTTTTGTAAGAGGTTCACTTTCAGGAGAAAAATAATTAAATAAGTCACACAAATGTAAATTACAAAGTCTGTGGCACACAATTTACTGCAAATTGCACAAAATCCAACATTGAAAGAAAAAAAAACCTCATCCTGCCTTATGCCTGTAGGGGTTGTGCTAGTTAGGACAGTTTAATTTTATGATGGGAAATGTTTGTGGAACAACTGTGTAATTTGGCTTAAGTTTTATTTCAGTTCCAAAACTTTGGCTCTGTCCTGAAATTCTCCAGTCAGTCCCAACGCTGAGTGTTTTGAGGCTAGCCCCATTTATTATTTCTTAATAACACAGTTTTTAATGAAATCAAGCAGAAATGAGTTACACTTCTTTTGTTTTTGCAGTGCACACAGCTAACTCTCTCTGCTGAATATGTAAAAAATAAAAGTTTTACTGTGTTACATGCCTGAATGTTGCTCATGGTATGATGGGAAATAATGTTTTCCATTCTTTAGCACATTGAACAGTCAGTTTTCACAGAGTTCAGGTTTATAGGATGAAACAGTTTGTACTGATGCATCTGTCCTCTGGATAAATCTGTACCTGGGTCCTAATCCTCAGAACACTTTGCACAGTGCTCAGGGATTTCTATCAGAACAGTTGTCTCTTATATCAAAAGCATTTTGGTTCTCCTTCAGCCTCCTCGTATTTATCTCAATTTCCTCGCTGTTGTCGGGGAGAGACTCATATATGAATCATGAGCTTATTCTGTATTGTTGAACCACTAAATTGTGCTGCTCTTTGCACGCTTAGAGGTGAAGGGACCAGAGGCAGCAGCAGCAAAAACATCGGACAGCAGCAGCAGCCTCATAGTGCAGGAATATGAGGTGAGGCGCACACTGAGGGCAGTGAACCCCAGGAAGGCCGCCGGACCAGATGGGGTAACCGCAAGGGTCCTAAAAGAGTGTGCAGACCAGCTGGCTGGGGTCTTCACTAAGATCTTCAACACTTCACTGTCCCAGTCCTGCATCCCGCCGTGCCTAAAGTCAGCCACAATTGTCCCACTGCCAAAGCGTACTAACATTAGCAGCCTCAACAACTACCAACCAGTTGCTCTAACACCTGTTATAACGAAGTGCTTCGAGAAACTGGTCCGACGTCACAAAATGTCCTGCCTGCCACCCACACTCGACCCGCTCCAGTTTGCATACAGAGCTAACAGATCAACTGAAGATGCCATCGCTACAACGCTCCACACCACCATCTCTCACCTGGAAGTGCAAGGCTGTTACGATGAGGATGATGATGCAGCAGCAGCCGTTCTTCTCTGCGTGAGTAGCTTAATGTTGTTCGTGTGTAATTTACGTTGAGTAGGCTAACCACGTTATTAAATTAATGCATGTAAGGTGAACTAGCAAACACCGTTGTTGTTACATGCGGCTGTCTTCTTGCTTGATGGCAGATACTCCCTTCACCCTGGCCAAAAAGGCTAAAATGACCAAAGAAAAAGTGGAAAACAGCTGAACATGAGAAATTATTAGACAAAATTTGTGTTTTTTTCTCCATTGATTATGCACTACTTCCAGCCGAAAGTGATACCATTTATGCCCCATATCTGCAGAAAAGGCTAACATTGTTATCTTTTCACAAACCCCCCCCCAGCTAAACATGAGAGTTTTTTGGACAAATTGTGTGTTCTCCATTATTTAAGCACCAGCACTGTTTCAAAAGTACCGGTTTGGTACTGGTATCGGATAAAACCAAAAGGATACCCATCCCTACTCCCTGTCCAAGATGTGTACATCCTCATCCTTGAAAGAGTGTACACTGGCCTGTAGGTGTAAATAGACCAGAGGTTGTTTGGTTTCCCCGATGTATAAATCCTGGCAGTCCTCCTGGCACTTAACAGCGTACACTATGTTACTCTGTTTGTGTCGGGGGACCCGATCCTTGGAGCGGACCAATTTTTTGTGCAGCGTGTTTTGGGGTTTAAAAGCCACAGAGACCCGGTGTTTAGAAAAAATGTCTCAACTGCTCCGATCCTCCTGACACATATGGGATCACTACAGGTTTTCGCTTAGGCAGCGGTTGTCCTTCTCTCCTGGATCAGCTGGAGCTTTCTTTAGGTGCCTTTCCAGCTTTGACAAAAGTCCAGCTGGGATAACCACTCAGTCAAACCTTAAATACTGATCCGTATGTGTAGGTTTACGGTACACGTCAGCTTTTAGATGTCCCCCATACTGATGGAAGCTGGCGTGCACCGTAAACCTACACATACGGATCAATATTTAAGGTTTGACTCTCATCATCCACTGGAGCACAAACTGGGTGTCATTAGGATGCTACAACACAGAGCGAACACCATCCCCACTGACACAGCGGCCAGCTGCATTTATTGCATTGAAATGCAGCCAAAGCCGCGGAGTCAAGGAGGCCATTTATGTGAAAAGGGAAAGACCATCTCTGAATCGAGGAGGGGGCCTAACGGTACATCTTTCCCCATCTTACAATGCTGTGATTTCAGCCATTCCACAATTCTCTGTGAACGGTACTCATGGCTCGGTACTCTTTGATCAGTGGGTTTTGGTCAGTGGTTGTTGATAAATGGTCATGAGAATTTGTATAATTAAGATTAAGGAACTGACCTCCCAGCCCATTGTTCCTTCAGTGGGATGGTTTCAGTCATTATGCAAATGTACTGTTTATAAGATTGGGGAAACCTGCAGTCAGCTGAGACTGAAGAAGTCACCTGGATGAGTGATGAAACGTTTCTTCCACAAAACGCTACGTCCAGATGAACAGAATCAACTGTTGGAGATACACACTTCTCAGTTACTCATTATATATGCTCTGGTATTGATTACTTTCTTATGAATGTAGTGAACAGGCATCAGAACAATTAGTCCTCTACCAACACAGCAGATGTCTCTGACCATAAGACAATCCATTTATCCAGGAGTAAAATGACTGATCATGAGTATACTAAACAATGAAAGTATTATAAAAGACACTAGGAGAGAAATCATTGGATATTTACAAGAGAATAAGAATAGCCTGGTTGAGCCCACTTTAGTTTGGGATGCAGTCAAGGTGATAACGAGAGGCTGGAGTATGATGAATGTCACGAGAGAGGTCATATCCCAAGTGAAAGAAGTTAGACAACAGATCTAAAGAACAGACCCAATATTATGTCACAGAGATGGTTAATGATATTAATTTATCATCCACATAAGTAAATCCTAAAAAGTTTGTTTATCTGAACGTAGTGTTTTCAGCGGTAGAAACATTTAATCTCTCATCTAAGTGACTTCAGTCTCAGCTGAACAATAGGCTGTGAGGTCAGTTCCTTGATCATTAATATGCAAATTATCATGTCCATTGATCAACAACGACTGATCTCATAAATGACTGTTTTATTTTCTCCCTCAAGCCTCCTTTCTACAACAGTCTTTTTACATATCCTCTCAGTACGCATTATTTTATCTCCTCCTGTCTTACCTGACATCAACAGGTTCCCAAACCTTAGAAAAGGTCAAACAAGCAAGAATTCTATCATCTTTTTCAGTTCTCTTGATACCACAATCGGACTTAATCGTATGTTCTCATTCTTCTTCTTCTTAAGGTTCAATATTAATTTGAATACCTCTCTTACTATTTGAAGCACTCACTTCTTTTGAACCAATTTCCCCTATCGCCCGTTTCCAACTTGGCATTCCAACCAGACTTTCATTGTCGTCAATTCATTCATTGTAGTCCAGTCAAAGGCCAGCTTATGCTAACTGCTGTCTACCTTCTTCCTCCAAAATTAAGCCAGCCTCCACGAGAGCTTCTCTAGCTAGGTAGGTCACATCTGCTTCCAGCATCTCACCCTGGTAGAAACTCCGCGATGAAGCTGGAACTCTTTCCAAACACAGGAAACAGATCAGGGAGCAGAGACCCACGTGGATCACGCTGATCTCAGCTACGATCCAGGAGACAAGGGTGGGCAGATCGATGCAGATACCGATCCAAATATTTGTAGAGGAACCAGAGGAAAAGGCAATGGTGACTGAAAGAATTGTGACTGGAATTCTTTGTGTTTCTTCAAGCATTTTCACCTATAATTTGAGGGACTTCTTCAGTTCTGAGACCAATTGATGGAGATCCCAGATTTTACGCTATAGTGCAAGCGTTTCCTTTGGAGAGTCATTTACCAAAGTTGAAAGAGTAACCTTTATGTCACGGCTGGGGGCAGTCGTGTGGTGTATTGAAAAAAGGATCCAAAATGCAGGTACTGGCTGGGGTGCGAGTGAGTTTTTATTTACAGCGGTGAGAAGGTGACAAAACAGGAAGAGCAGAGCAGGGAGTAAACAAACCTAAACTGGGAAAACTAAAGAACAAAACTTAAAGCAGACACTCACGGGAGGAGGAGCAAAATGCACAAAGAGAGATGGCAGAGAGACGCAGAATGAATAATTCAGTTCAATTCAATTCAATTTACAGTGGGGCAAAAAAGTATTTAGTCAGTCACCGATTGTGCAAGTTCCCCCACTTAAAATGATGACAGAGGTCAGTAATTTGCACCAGAGGTACACTTCAACTGTGAGAGACAGAATGTGAAAAAAAAAATCCATGAATTCACATGGTAGGATTTGTAAAGAATTTATTCGTAAATCAGGGTGGAAAATAAGTATTTGGTCACCTCAAACAAGGAAAATCTCTGGCTCTCACAGACCTGTAACGTCTTCTGTAAGAAGCTTTTCTGTCCCCCACTCGTTACCTGTATGAATGGCACCTGTTTGAACTCATCATCTGTATAAAAGACACCTGTCCACAGCCTCAAACAGTCAGACTCCAAACGCCGCCATGGCCAAGACCAAAGAGCTTTCGAAGGACACCAGGAAAAGTATTGTAGACCTGCACCAGACTGGGAAGAGTGAATCTACAATAGGCAAGCAGCTTGGTGTGAAAAAAATCAACTGTGGGAGCAATCATCAGAAAATGGAAGACATACAAGACCACTGATAATCTCCCTCGATCTGGGGCTCCACGCAAGATCTCATCCCGTGGGGTCAAAATGATCATGAGAACGGTGAGCAAAGATCCCAGAACCACACGGGGGGACCTGGTGAATGACCTGCAGAGAGCTGGGACCAAAGTAACAAAGGTCACCATCAGTAACACACTACAACGGCAGGGAATCAAATCCCGCAGTGCCAGACGTGTTCCGCTGCTGAAGCCAGTGCATGTCCAGGCCCGTCTGAAGTTTGCCAGAGAGCACATGGATGATACAGCAGAGGATTGGGAGAATGTCATGTGGTCAGATGAAACCAAAGTAGAACTTTTTGGTATAAACTCAACTCGTCGTGTTTGGAGGAAGAAGAATACTGAGTTGCATCCCAAGAACACCATACCTACTGTGAAGCATGGGGGTGGAAACATCATGCTATGGGGCTGTTTTTCTGCCAAGGGGACAGGACGACTGATCCGTGTTAAGGACAGAATGAATGGGGCCATGTATCGTGAGATTTTGAGCCAAAACCTCCTTCCATCAGTGAGAACTTTGAAGATGAAACGAGGCTGGGTCTTCCAACATGACGATGATCCAAAACACAACCGCCCGGGCAACAAAGGAGTGGCTCCGTAAGAAGCATTTGAAAGTCCTGGAGTGGCCTAGCCAGTCTCCAGACCTCAACCCCATAGAAAATCTGTGGCGGGAGTTGAAAGTCCGTGTTGCTCGGCGACAGCCCCAAAACATCACTGCTCTCGAGAAGATCTGCATGGAGGAATGGGCCAAAATACCAGCTACTGTGTGTGCAAACCTGGTAAAGACCTATAGTAAACGTTTGACCTCTGTTATTGCCAACAAAGGTTATGTTACAAAGTATTGAGTTGTATTTTTGTTATTGACCAAATACTTATTTTCCACCCTGATTTACGAATAAATTCTTTACAAATCCTACCATGTGGATTCATGGATTTTTTTTTCACATTCTGTCTCTCACAGTTGAAGTGTACCTCTGGTGCAAATTACTGACCTCTGTCATCATTTTAGGTGGGGGAACTTGCACAATCGGTGGCTGACTAAATACTTTTTTGCCCCACTGTATATAGCGCCAAATCACAACAAAAGTCGCCTCAAGGCGCTTCATAGATACAGAGAAAAACCCAACAATCATATGACCCCCTATGAGCAAGCACTTTGGCGACAGTGGGAAGGAAAAACTCCCTTTTAACAGGAAGAAACCTCCGGCAGAACCAGGCTCAGGGAGGGGCGGCCATCTGCTGCGACCGGTTGGGGTGAGAGAAGGAAGACAGGATAAAGACATGCTGTGGAAGAGAGACAGAGGTTAATAACAGATATGATTCAATGCAGAGAGGTCTATTAATACATAGTGAGTGAGAAAGGTGACTGGAAAGGAAAAACTCAATGCATCATGGGAAACCCCGGCAGCCTACGTCTATTGCAGCATAACTAAGGGAGGATTCAGGGTCACCTGGTCCAGCCCTAACTATATGCTTTAGCAAAAAGGAAAGTTTTAAGCCTAATCTTAAAAGTAGAGATAGTGTCTGTCTCCCGAATCCAAACTGGAAGCTGGTTCCACAGAAGAGGGGCCTGAAAACTGAAGGCTCTGCCTCCCATTCTACTTTTAAATACTCTAGGAACAACAAGTAGGCCTGCAGAGCGAGAGCGAAGCGCTCTAATAGGGTGATATGGTACTACAAGGTCATTAAGATAAGATGGGGCCTGATTATTTAAGACCTTGTATGTGAGGAGCAGGATTTTGAATTCAATTCTGGATTTAACAGGAAGCCAATGAAGGGAAGCCAAAACAGGAGAAATATGCTCTCTCTTTCTAGTCCCTGTCAGGACTCTTGCTGCAGCGTTTTGGATTAGCTGAAGGCTTTTCAGCGAGTTTTTAGGACATCCTGATAATAATGAATTACAGTCGTCCAGCCTGGAAGTAATAAATGCATGAACTAGTTTTTCAGCGTCACTCTGAGACAGGATATTTCTAACTTTAGAGATGTTGCGCAAATGGAAGAAAGCAGTCTTACATATTTGTTTAATATGTGCATTGAAGGACATGTCCTGGTCAAAAATGACTCCAAGGTTCCTCACCGCGTTACTGGAGGCCAAGGTAATGCCATCCAGAGTAAGAATCTGGTTAGATACCATAATTCTAAGATTTTCAGGGCCAAGTACAATAACCTCAGTTTTATCTGAATTAAGAAGCAGAATACCGGGTAACAGAATAATGCAGACTGACATGGAACTAAACAGACGACGTGACAGAGAGCACAGGAAAACACAGGGCTTAAATACACGGGGAGTAATCAGGGAATGGGCCACAGGAGGGAGACACAGCTGGGAGCATTTAGGCTAACGAGACAGGGAGAGGTAAAACTGAACACACTGACATGAGACATGAACTTTCAGAATAAAACAGGAAACTAACAGACACAGAGAACCAGACAGGACACTGAACTTGACAGGCAGACTCATGAGCAGACACAATAACACCATGGACAGACAGAGGGAACACAGAGAAGTGGGAGCAGGCAGGCAAAGAACAGAAACCTAACAAATGGCAAAATCACAACAGAATACACACTCGGAATGAACAAAAGCATAAGGAAACACAAAACGCTGAGTCCTCAGACTCAGGACCATGACACTTTATCCTTCAAGAAAAAACAAAAAGAAGAAAAAAAAAACCCTCCACACTGCACAATAAGAATATAGAAACTGATTTATTCATTTGACTACTGAAAAAATGTTTTAAAGGTTTTCTTTAGCATCTTTATCACTGTCAGTTTTGCAGTTTTTTTGCTGACAGAGACATCACTCATGTCCCTCACACTAAACAATTAAAGAACCAATTAGAAATAAGCCCTGAGCTGACAAACAACAGTCCTCTGAGAACTTTAATCTCTAACAGTTCTTTGATGCTTTATCCAAATTTTCTAAAAATACTTTACCCTCTGCAGGCCAACACTGTATATATGAATGTGTTCTTTGCTTGATTAAATAAAGCATAAATAGACTCACTGCTCCACCTTGTGGTATAAATTTCTTTATAAATTATTGCATTGAAATGCAGCCAAAGCCAATTCAGATTCAAACAGAATTTTAAACAGTAAAATAGAAATAAAGACTTCAAAAACAATGAAAATATAAAACTAGAAAAATATTGAACTGATTAGATTATTGCAGTGTTCTTCTTTAAACATGAAGTTTGAACTTTTGCTGTAATAGTAACTGGATGTAAAATATATTTCTATAGATTTATATTACAAGTACTACTGCTAAACACTATTGTTTCCTGAAGGAAAATTATTTGAATGTAAGAGGGATAAATAAAATAAAGTAATAAAATTTCCCACACGTGGGACAAATAACGGTTATCTTATCTTATTTATGCAAAATTAAAAGAAAGAAAATTGATGTGCATATCTTTACTTACACCTTCCCAAATTAAACATTCAGGATTACTCCCTGCAGGTCCAGAAATCAAAGCTACATCATCAGATCCAAGTCTGACATCAGCTGACACTTTTTGCAGCAGATTCCAGCTGAACTCTGTGGAGCCTGATCTGATTTTAAGTCTGACCCAGAAACCAGAAGAGGATCTTCAGATTCATTGTGATCCAGAGATGGGAGTGATTTCATGATGACGCTGATGTTTGCACAGAGCAGATGATGAAGTGAACGTTTTTGCACATTGGTAACAGTGAAAGAGTTTATTTGAAACATGGGATCGTTTGTGATCGGAGTATGTAGTGAGATTCCTAAAACTCTTGTCACACTGGTCACAGCTGAAGTTCTCTTCAATGTGTCTATTTTCATGTTTGTTACGAGACCCTGGATGTGAAAAGCTTCTGTCACAGTGTCTGCACTTGTATGGTTTCTCTCCTGTGTGGACTCGTTTATGACATTTAAGCTCACCTGCAGTGGTGAAGGATGACCCACATTGGTCGCAGATGTGCTTTTTAACCCCACTGTGGAAGAGTTCGTGTTTTTTTAAATCACCTAACGTGGGGAAGCCTTTCCCACATTCTTTGCAGTAGTTCATTTTGTCTCCAGTGTGTCTACGTTGATGTATTTTTAGGTTTCGTTGCTGAGTGAAAGTTTTTCCACAAAGGTCACATCGAAAGTCTTTCCCACCACCACAGTGACGACAGGGTTGAGAACTGGATCCATCTGTGTCGCTCTGCTTCTAAACAAAGACACAAAGACAGTGTAAGTCAGGGAATTCCTTCAACTTTATCATCCTGAACGTTGCCTGAAATAAAGAGCATCTCTGCCAACGTCCAATTACATTTCTTCTGTTTACATTATAACACTCAGCTTACTGGGCTACAATAACTGTCTTTGATGTAGAGGAACAGCAACAAGCACTGGTACCCTGGCTGCAAACAGAGGCTCACCATACTTTGAGGAAATGTAAGTAAAACCTATATACTATTAAAAGTAATGCATTAAAGAATAAAGTTACATTGAAACCAAGCACCATTGTTTTTCTTCTGACATTACCAATAAGTTTGATGTGTCACATGGCCCTCTTCCTATTGAAAAAACAAAAGTTGCATCCAAGATGGCCGACTTCTAAATAGCCACCATGGTCACCTCCCATCTTGAGGAGTTTGCCCCCTCACATATACTAATGTGCCACAAACAGGACTTTAACATCACCAACCATTCCCATGTTATTACGGTGTATCCATATAAATGGCCCACCCTGTCTTTACATGTAACATTGTTATGAAAAAAAAATGTCAAAAGCAACCACTGGCCCCCGTGCATCTTCACTTTATAAAATTTGGCCCTTTTTACAAAAGGTTTGGACACCTGTGCTGTGCATAAAGCAGGGGTGTCAAACGTACGGCCCCCGGGCCGGATCAGGCACGCAAACGGGTTTAAAACGGCCGGTGAGATGATTTTGTAAAGTATAAAAATGAGCAGCAATTTTTCAATAAAGAAGCTGCTGTTCCAATTGTGTCCATTGGATGGCGCAATAGCAATTGTGAGCTACTTTGTTTTGCCCACGAAATTTAAACCTGATGTGCTTTGGCACCCTTATTGCCCCAATATGTCTCTGTCAAAAAAGAGAAAAGTGGATGCAGAGTGCAGTGTTCCAAGAAAAATGGTCATCCTCCTATTTATTCACGGAAGTGAATGGGAAAGCTGTATGTTTGGTGTGTTCCCAGCATGTTGCAGTGCTGAAAGAATATAACCTCCGTCGCCACTATGTGAGTCTTCATGCCGACAACTTTCAAGGACAGCGGAGAAGAGAGAAGGTGAATGAACTGTTGGCGGGTCTGAAGAAACAGCAGTCTGTGTTTACTCACAGCCGAGACATCAGTGATGCTGCAGTGAAAGCTAGCTACCTCATTGCTAACGAAATTGCACTAGCTTCAAAACCATTTAGTGAGGGTGAATTTGTAAAAACATGTATGATGAAGGCATCGGAGATTGTGTGCCCTGAAAAGCGCCAGGCCTTTGCAAATATCAGCCTGACAAGAAACACAGTTGCCGACAGGATTTCTGATCTTTCAGCGGATTTGGACAGCCAGTTGAAGCCAAAAATAAAGTCATTTATTGTGTTTTCAGTTGCAATTGATGAAGGCACGGACATTACAGATGTTGCACAACTGGCAATTTTCATCCGCGGAGTTGATGACACATTGACCGTCACCGAGGAGTTCGTGGAGTTGGTACCGATGACAGATACAACGACCGCGGCTGATATTTTCACTGCACTCGTCGGCGCGCTGGACAGGGTGGACTGGTCGCGCGCTGTCAGCCTGGCTACAGATGGTGCGCCCTCAAAGCAGGCGTTGTAAAAAAGTTCAGAGATAAAGTGCAATCTGAAAATGGAGGACGTGATTTTTGGACTTTTCACTGTATTTGGCACCAGGAGGCTTTGTGTTGCAAGTCACTGAAAATGGATAACGTCATGAAGGTGGTCATCCAAACTGTTAATTTCATCCGATCCAGAAGCCTCAATCACCGTCAGTTTGACAGTCTTCTCAGAGAGAAAGACCACATCTATGGCCTGCCATGCCACACTGAGGCAAGATGGTTGAGCCGAGGTGCTGTGCTGAGGCGTTTCTTTGATTTACGAGAAGAAATTGAACAGTTTATGGAAGAAAAGGGCAAACCAGTGTTAGAATTTCATTCCGCAGAATGGATGCAGCACCTTGCATTTATGGTGGATGTTACAGAGGACCTGAATAACTTGAACAAACAGCTGCACGTTGTCACGCAGTATTATGACAGCATACGTTCTTTCAAGTTGAAGCTGTTATTGTGGGAGACGCAGCTCGCTGGTGGTGATGCAGCTCACTTCCAAAGTGTGGCAGATATGAAGCGGTTTAAAGATAAAATAACGGGACTGTTACTAGTTTGAGCAACGATTTCAGATTTTTGGTGAACTGGAGAAAGACTTCAAAGTTTTTTGCTCGCTGTTCACCGTGAATCCCTTTGATCTGCCTGCCAGGATCCAACTTGAAATAATAGACTTGCAGTGTGACTCGGATTTGAAGGGCAAATTTGCCGCAGCTGGCTTGAACACATTCTATCAGAATCTCTTGCCAGGTTACCCCAACTTGACAGCCCTCACAGCAAAACTGTTGTGCATGTTCGGAACCACGTATCTTTGTGAGCAAGTTTTCTCTGTAATGAGCATAAATAAAACAAAACTGCGCTCAAGGCTCACGCACAGGCACTTGAATCACATCCTGAAGTTAGCTGCCGCTCAGGATGTGAAGCCTGATATTGATGAGCTGGTGAAAGCTAAAAGATGCCAGGTATTAGGAGTCAAATAAACTATGCAACCCCACTGCAAGTGCTGCATGAGACACCCTGATGTAGTTCTGTGATCTGTGATATACTTCTGTGAATCACTGAGGCACTGTGTGCTTGTGTGTTCTTTGTCCTCAGAATTTTCAAATAACTTGAGGTGTTTTGTAATTAATAGCTATGTTGTGCCTGTACTATATTGAACATACTGTCCACAGGCTCTAGCTTTATTTTTATGTATTAAAACAAAGAAAACAATTTGAAGTTGTTGTTTTTAAGTTATATATACAATGATTTTACCAGTCCGGCCCACTTGACAATAGACTTTTCTCCATGTGGCCCCTGAACTAAAATGAGTTTGACACCCCTGGCATAAAGTTTTTATGTCCTGTTGAGATTTGAAAATTACAAATAATTTAAATAATGAATCAGAACAAGTGCAACTGTAAATCCTCAAATACATGGATGGATACAAAGTTACAGTAATGATTGTTCTTAGTTTGAAGACTTATTATGTTCTTTACTGACGTTTTCAAAATTCCAGTAGATGCCATTGAGTCCAGTAGAATTACTACATGCGAACATAATTTAATGAGCAGAGTTGATCCAAACAGTCAGTCTTAAATTAGAAGACAAGAATATACATACATACCTCACAGTAACTGCACTTGCAGAGTTTCTTCCTGGTGTGGATCTGTTGGTGTTCTTTCAGGTAATGTGGAGATTTAAAAGTCTTCTCACACAGGTCACATTTATAAGGTCTCTCCTCAGTGTGGGTAAACTTGTGGTTTTGTAACCGTGCATGTGTTGTAAACAGTTTGCCACACTGATCACAGCACCAAACGTCATGTCCAGTGTGAATGCGGAGGTGTTTATTTCGGGTCTCTACACGACTGAAAGTTTTTCCACAAATGTCACAGCTGTATGCCTTAATTCCAGAGTGGGTAACCTGATGACACTGTAACTGGCTACTGCGAGCAAAAGTTTTACCACACTGATCACAGGTGTACGGTTTAACTCCACTGTGGACAAACTGGTGTGCTTTTAAGTTTCGAGGTTGGGCAAAAGATTTCCCACACAAGTCACAGGTGTACGCTTTAACTCCACTGTGGATGAGTTGGTGTGTTTTTAAGCTTCCAGTGTGGGCAAAAGATTTTCCACACAAGTCACAGTTGCATGCTTTAACTTCACTGTGGATGAGTTGGTGTGTTTTTAAGTTTCTAGGATCAGTAAAAGATCTTCCACACTCGTCACAGTTGTACACTTTAACTTCACTGTGGATGAGTTGGTGTGTTTTCAAGTGTTTAGAACAGGCAAAATCCTTCCCACACTCATCACAGGTGTATGTTTTCTCTCGCTTTCTTCTGTGAGGTTTGTCGGCCTCCTGAGAGCGCTGACTTCTCGCTCCATGTTGGTCCTGCAGTGACAGAGATACAAACAGAGGCAGTGAGTGAAATGCAGTCGTGGAACAAACTGAAACTCCATTAGTGGAATCAAAGATGTCAACAAACACACTGTAGGTGTGTTACCACCAGAGATGGGCAGTAACGCGTTACTTGTAACGAGTAAAGTAAGGGATTACTATTGCAAAAACGGTAATTAGATTACCGTTACTTTCCCGTAGGAACGCTGCATTACTGCGTTACTAAAACAGTGATATTTTTTGCCAGGATGTCTCATGACAGTGACGTAAGCGAGTGTGACGTTCGTGGCAACAGCTGTGTGCAGTTCAACAATGGATCATATATCGAGTGCGGGAGAGAGTATGAGCGTGCAGCGTTTAAAGCGTGGAAGTACTGACCTTACTTTGAGAGTTTGATTCCATAAAAAGTGACAAAAACATCACTGCGTGGGAAGAAAACTTCTTTTTTACAGCGAAAAAAAGCCCTAAACTTCCAAACAAGCACCAAGTGCGCAACGACGTAATGGGAAACTCACAGAGAAACTCGCGGATTCTTCCACTGACCGCTGCGGCACACCTGCACCAGGGTAAACCTCCGCCTACCCCAGTCCTGCTATACAGGTGAAAATAGAGCAACAGGACCGCTGAGTCTTTGACTTTATTTATTTTCTGCTGTGTTTTACTTGCATCTATTTGAAAGACTGAGTGTAAACACAAAAAAAAATTATTTTATGTGCTGGAATGTGCAGAAAATAGGTTTAAATATTAAAAAAAATTTCTTCCAGTCAGAGAATGTTGCATATAATTAAATTTTTGATTGATGCATAAAGTTAAAAGATTAAAACTAATAAAACAAGTTTTAAAAAGAGACTTTTCCATTTGATTACATTTTGTATGATGGATTATGTAGATAAAGTAGAATTGGGCTGAAAGATCTATCGCTTTATCACCTATTCAGGTTGTAAATCGTGTTTTTAAAAAGTAACTAAGTAACTAAGTAATTAATTACTTTTGAAAATAAGTAATGAGTAAAGTAACGAGATTACTTTTTGGGGGAAGTAATCAGTAATTAGTTACTGATTACTTTTTTCAAGTAACTTGACCAACACTGGTTACCACCACCTTCTAGTGATATTATCACAGTACAATGATGTGCTACAATGAGAGTTGTAACCTGCACACAGGTTCAATAACAGAGATATTTTTGCTCACCTTTTGGGTTGAAGTCATTGTTTCCTCTGTAGTGGCTGAGCTGAGTCTAAATGGCTCGTCTCCTCCTGATGATCAGCTGGAACAAAAAATATATTTATATGTATTTCATCCTTGACCAAAAGAAGCTGAGATGGAAAGCTCAAATCCACTCAAACTAAATATCTTCAGTCAGTGTGTCAGCCTCCAGTTAACGACAGTGATGAGAAACTGCACTACTGAACCTCCACTGACTGAATAACTTTAGTTTGGTGCTTCATTTGAACCTCATAGATTTTATTAAACAAATTGGATAAAAACTTTGAAAAACTGAAGGTGAGCTGATAGTAAGAGAGTCATCATCTGACACTAGGGCTGCCACGATTAGTCGACTAGTCACAATTACGTCGAAAATCAAAATCGTCGACGAGTCGTTTGAAGCTTTGTAAGATCCCAAAAGACGCAGGAATAAGTAGTAGGATTTAAGAGTGTAATAACGGACTGAAACAGAAGATGGCAGCACTGCATGTACAAGGATGCCAGCTGCCGTTAAACCCCGAAAAAGAGGTAGCTCTGTCCCAGAATTCATAGCGCAGCCCAGCTCAGTTTCCAACAATGGCAAATATTACTCTTATTATTCTTTCTGGGTCTCAAAAAAAAAAACGTTTAACATATTTTCAGGCGAGAATGTAGCTGTGTAAACCTCAAATATCTGCTCAGTTTATCAAGACACCACATATTTTCAATAGCTAGCCGGGGGCAAGTCTCACTAGAGCCCGTGGGAACACTGGACTCCCGGCAAATCGTTTTCAAACCCACCGCCGTCTTTCGCTACTCAGGTTAAACATGATATATAAGTCACTTAGATGACTTAATAATGTTATTGTTTGGCTTTTTTTTAGTATTTTATTTGTTCCTGAGTAAATCGGTTTGGCTGAGATTAAAGTTATAGTTTTTTTTTTTTTTTTTACAGCTGAATAAACGTCAAGCAGACAGCTGATTATCAGAAGTGTGAGATGCTCGAGAATATACTCCGGTGTCCCGTTATATTTTAGACAGCAAGGAGTTTATTAAACTTCACCGAAACAATCTGCAAATTTCATTAAAATTTGATAAACTATCATCTTGTCTTTATTTTTAGTTAGCACAGACCTTAAACACTTAAAGCTGTAAGCTAATGATAGTTATATAAGAGCAGATGCTGCTGGTGCAATAAGCTCCACGTTTTACGTCCAATGGATGCATGATCTGATTAGTCGACTAATCGCAAAAATAATTGGTGACTAGTCGACTATCAAAATAATCGTTTGTGGCAGCCCTACCTGACACTACATCAAGATTCTTAGAGCATGTCATGGTTCACTTGATCCCTGCAAACAGGCACAAACTGAAACTCTCTAAAGCTTTTGTGAAGACACTGAAGCAGTGGACTGATGAGGCTGTGGAGAATCTGCAGGTGTGTCTGGACTGCACCGACTGGCAGGTTTTCAGGATTGTTACCAACAGTTTGGATTATTATAGAGATGCTGTGACGTCCTGTGACATCAGCTTCTGTGAGGAAGCTGCACAGCATCACACACCAGGGTGAGTTAGAATAATGGCCAGCCCTGGTTCTCTAATATATTCATTGGGCTATAAAGCTGAAGACATGATCACTTCAATGAACCTGACCGAAAAGGAGGTGAGTGAGTACCACACTCTCAAAAACAAACTTAAGGCACACTTTGTAGTCAGAAGAAACATTATCTTTTAAACGTGAAAAGTTCAACCGAAGGCAGCAAGAAGTGGGAGAGACGGCAGATCGGTTTATTACATCCCTATATGCCTTGGCGGAGCATTGTGACTACGGGGCGCTGTACAGTGAAATGATAATTGACAGACTCGCTGTCGGAATGAGAGACAAGAGGCTCTCGGAGGAACTGCAAGTGGATGCAGAGCTCATGTTAGAAAAAGCAGTGATAGGGATTCCCCAAAGTGAGCTTGTTAAGAACACCAGCATCTTCTTAAAAACAACTTCAAGCAGGAGAATCCTTGCAACGTGGACATCATTAGCAAAGATAAAACATTTCAAACCAGAACAGACTGTGCCACAAAACACAGAGAGGAACATGAAACATGACACAAGGCAATGCAATCGATGTGGAAAGACAACACCTCACAGCAAAAAGCTGTGCCCAGCCAAAGAGGTAGTCTGCAATCAGTGTAAAAAGAAAGGTCACTATGCAAGAGTGTGCAGGTCGGGGGCACTGGGAGAAATATGGGCAGCAGGTGGTGACATTGAAGAGAGGGAAGTAGCACAGTAGCATCTGATAGAACTGAGGATGCATGGATGACTAAAAAAAAAAAAAGTTAACAATATAGACCTGTTGGCTCAAAATTGACAAAAGAGCGGACGTAACAGTCTTGCCTGAAAGAAAAAAGCAGTTACAAAAGAAAGCAGTTAGCAGTTACAGAGAAATTTACAGCTAACCTGAGTACTCCGGGCAACACTACAATACTGTGTATGTAGTAGCAGACCTGACACAAGGGTTACTTAGCTGCCCAACAAGTGTAGAGCTTGGGTTAGTGGACAGAGTAGAAGCAGCGTCACTCCCTTCAGCAGAGGCGGTAAAGCAGCACTTTCTGAAGCTACTTAGCTGTTTAGGACAAATGGAGGGGGAATACAAAATTGAGCTTAAAGCAGATGCTAAGCCATTTACCTGTTGACCCCAAGAAGGGTCCCACTTCCCTACTGCCTAAAATCAAAAAGGAGCTAGCTTGTATAGAAGAGTTAGGGGTAATCTCCAGAGTGTAGCAGTCTACTGACTGCTGTGCAGGAATCTTTCCAGTACCCAAACCAAACAGAGAAGAAGTGTGTGTATTGACTTGACTAAATGTAACAATTCTGTGAAAAGAGAAAGACACATGTTGCAATCAGTATAGCACACCGTAGGACAGCTAGAAGGCGTGAAGTTCTTCTCAAAACTCGATGCTAACTCAGAATTGTGGAAAATACCTTTGTCCAAGCAGTCAGCTCTTTTTACAACCTTCATCACGCCATTTGGAAGGTATTGTTTCAATAGACTCTGTTTCAGCATATCTTCAGCTCCTGAGCATTTTCAAAAATGAATGTCTGAAGTCTTGGGGGGGCTGGACGAAGTTGTCTGCCAAATGGATGACATTTTGGACACACAGGCCCAGCACGACAAGAGACTAGTCGCAGTCCTTGTGTGGTTCACAAAAGCAGGTGTGACATTGAAAAGTGAGAAATGCGACTTTGCAAAAACCTTGATCAAGTTGCTTGGACAGATCATTGACAGTACAAGCGTCAAAGCAGACCCAGAAAAAGTGAACATGGTCAGCAACATGGAGGCACCCACCGATGTAAGCGGAGCGAGACAATTTCTGAGAATGGTTAATCATCAAGGCAATGTTTCCCCACCAAGCAGAAAAAACACAGCTATTGAGAGAACTACTCAGTAGCAAAAAAGTACTGTTGGAGTGAGGCTCAACAAACAGTGTTTGACAGCATTAAGTCAGTACTGAGTACCTGGCAGTCTACAGTCCCAAAGCACAAACAACAGTATCAGCCTTAAGCATCCTCCTATGGACTGGGAGCAGTGCTACTTCAGAAACAAGAGGAAGACTCAACCAAGGTAGTGACCTTCACTTCAAAAGCATCAACCCCCACACAACAAAGATATACTCAAATAGAGAAGGAGGCATTAGCCATTAGGGCTGCCAGGATTTGTCAACTAGTCACGATTACTTCGACTATTAAATTTGCTGACAACTAATTTAATAGTTGACGCATCCTTTGAAGCTTTGTAAGATCCTGAAAGAAACAGGAATACGTAGGATTTAAGAGTGTACTAACGGACTGAAACAGAAGATGGCAGCACTGCATCTACAAGAATCCCAGCTGCCGTTAAACGCCAAAGAAGAAGAAGCAGTTTCCAGTATCGTAGGTGATAACGTTACAGTGATGCGACAAAGGCTGTCCAAACTAGAAGACTTCTCCAAATGCAGTCGACAAATGCGTGCTTCATTTCCCCAGATTTGAAGGATGGGTCAGGTGTATACTTCGTGACCAGCCTATCCCAGAATTCATAGCGTGGCTCAGCCAATTCCAGTTTTCAACTATGGTGGCAGCTACTTAGTTTTAATTGTGTGAATGCCACACGTAGGGATGGGTATCGTTTAGGTTTTATCCGATACCGGTGCCAAATCGGTACTTTTGAAACGGTGCCGGTGCTTAAACGGTGCTCGAACAGGTGCTTAAAGAATGGAGAACACAAAATTGGTCCAAAAACCTCTCATGTTCAGCTGGTTTTTTGTAAAAAGATAACAATGTTAGCCTTTTCTGCAGCTATGGGGCATATATGGTATCACTCTTGGCTGGAAGCAGTGCTTAAACAATGGAAAAAACACAAACTTTGTCCAAAACCTCTCATGTTTAGCTGTTTTCCCCTTTTTCTTTGGTCATTTTAGCCTTTTTGGCCAGGGTGAAGGGAGTATCTGCCATCAAACAAGAAGACAGCCGCATGTAGCTATGATGGTGTTTGCTAGTTCACCTTACATGCATTAATGTAATAACGTGGTTAGCCTACTCAGCGTAAATCACACACGAACAACATTAAGCTACTCACGCAGAGAAGAACGGTTGCTGCTGCATCATCATCCTCATCATTTCTGCTACACTGGCAGGGCTAGGGGCCAGGACTCGCCTCTTCAGGTTTTTGGGGGATGTTGCTAACTCCGGGTCTGATAACAGGCAACCCACGCACAGTAGATGTGCACGGTGTGAGGTCTCGCAGCAAGCTATCAAATACGGCGCATTTCTCGGCTTTTAACAAAACGCTATGCGTTGCCAGGTGTTTCATCGGATTCGAGGTGTTACCTCCTTTGACAGTATCACAGTATCAGCTTAAAGCACTTGTTGCAGGCTGCTGAGTTTGCATCTTTTGCTGTGAAGTACAGCCAGACTTTTGACCGCTTCGCCTTGGGCATTTTTAATCTGTAGCTCTGCTCTAAAAGAACGTACGTACCTGGACCCGCCTACTATCCTCGGAAACGTAAAATGATTGGCTAGAAGTGTATCACAGCTCAGGAAAAAAAAAAGCACCGAAATAAAGCACCGAAATGTGCGCTGCTTTTCGGTCTGGTTACTACCGTTTATGTCAGAACCGGTGCCATCATGGCACCGGACACCGGTACCCATCCTTAGCCACACGGCATTCACACAATTAAAACAGCAGAAGCGATTGTGTTCCTGTTTCTCTTTATTCTTTATTGTGTGAATGCAGCAGCTTTCAGAAAAAAAACAGCTTCTACGCAGTGTTTTTTCAGCGGATTCTCCTTCTTCTGCTGTTTTCAGATTCCACTACACGACATTCACACTGGATTTTCGCAGGAAATGCAACTTTTCTAGTTCTACCTTATTCTAGTTGCTCAGACATTTGCTGGTTAACTACTCCCTCAGTTTTCATCTGATTTTCACCATTCACACTTTAAACTGTTGAGCTCCTTCTGCTAATGCCTGCTATATCTTCTGGTGCACATAACTTTTATACTTTGAGATATTAAGCTTTTTATGCAATTTTTTGGCCCATTTTGCTGAATGGGACCACATTATCAGTGTGATCACCAGTTTTTCTTGCACAAGTATTTGGCCCCTTGAACTTTTCCACATTTTGTCCCATTACAGCCACAAACATGAATCAATTTTATTGGAATTCCACGTGAAAGGCCAATACAAAGTGGTGTACATGTGAGAAGTGGAATGAAAATCATACATGATTCCAAACATTTTTATTTTTTTTTACAAATAAATAACTGCAAAGTGGGGTGTGCGTAATTATTCAGCCCCCTGAGTCAATACTTGGTAGAACCACCTTTTGCTGCAATTACAGTTGCCAGTCTTTTAGGGTATGTCTCTACCAGCTTTGCACATCTAGAGACAGAAATCCTTGCCCATCCTTCTTTGCAAAACAGCTCCAGCTCAGTCAGATTAAATGGACAACGTTTTTGAACAGCAGTTTTCAGATCTTGCCACAGATTGTCGATTGGATTTAGATCTGGACTTTGACTGGGCCATCCTAACACATGGATAGGTTTTGTTTTAAACCATTCCATTGTTGCCCTGGCTTTATGTATAGGGTGGCTGCCCTGCTGGAAGGTGAACCTCCGCCCCAGTCTCAAGTCTTTTGCAGACTCCAAGAGGTTTTCTTTCAAGATTGCTCTGTATTTGGCTGCATCCATTTCCCCATCAACTCTGACCAGCTTCCCTGTCCTTGCTAAAGAGAAGAACCCCCAGAGCATGATGCTGCCTCACCATATTTGACAGTGGGGATGGTGTGTTGACAGTGATGTGCAGTGTTAGTTTTCCGCCACACAGTGTTTTGCATTTTGACCTAATCTTTTTGTATAACTGGAAAATGCCAAGTATGGACAGTTTTTGTCAGATACCAAATCTCCTTTTCAAAACACTGAAAATTACCTCCATTATATTTTCCCACCAATTCCGAAATCCCGAACAGCTCCATAAGATATGTAAAATCGAAGCATTTTGACCATCACATCTCCAACATTCGTTCGTAGAGGCCAGGTTCCATTTATACAATTGTTGCGGTGTTCGATGCCACCAATGGATTATTTTAAGTTGAATAAATCTACTGCCTGTTTCTTTATAACTAGTATTAACATTTTGAAAACATGAATCCCATTCAACTGAAGATATGGCCAATGCCATGTCCTGGGCCCAGTAGCCCTTAACTTTAAGGAGAGGGTCAGCCGACCGTTCTTGCAATAAATGATAAATCTTAGAGGTAATGGTCTTAAGAGCAGGACTTCCACAGGGCTGCCCACAGGACAGGTTCCCAACCACTTTGATAATGAACTATGTATTTGGACATATCTCCAGAATTGATTATGTGGCAACTTATATAACTCCACAATTTTATCAAAGCTTAAAAAACATTTAGTCCCACAATCAAATAAATCTGATACATTAAGGATGCCTGCCTTACACCACTGTAACCAGTCAACCGATGTCCCTCCAATTAAAATTATTTTATTTCCCCATAAGGATGCCGAAGGAGATTTAATAAAGTCCCAGCGACCCACCCTATGTAATTTACACCACAATGTCTTCGCATTTGCAATTATAGGATGGGTACGTTTATGACTGGTATCAAACAGCTCCCTCCAAGGAGAAATACCGCCATTAACTCCCGTCTCCATATGGGACCAGATAGGTTTAACTGGTGCAGTAGGTAACCAAGCTCCAAGTTGTTTCACATTCATCACCCAATAATACCATTGGAAATTAGGCAATGAAAAACCTCCTTGTTTTGTACTCGCTTGAAGTTTCTTAATACTTAAACGATGTGGTGAGCTACCCCAAAGAAACTGCCGAATCAAAAAATCTAGATCTTTGAAATACTTATCTGGAATGTGTAATGGAATATTGGATAAAATATAAAAGATCATGGGTGCAGTCATCATCTTAATACAACTCATTTTACCACATATTGTGAGACGTATTCCGGACCATCTACCAAATTCCATTTTTATTCTTTCAAACATTGGTTCCATATTTGCTCAGACCATCTTAGTGTAATCTGAGGTAATTTGTATCCCCAAATACCTCAAACCATTCACAGACCACCCAAGCTCCCACTGTTTAAATAAAGTATGAGGGCAGTGTCCTGACACAGGCATTGCCTCTGATTTATCCCAGTTGACGCAATACCCTGAAAGCAGCGTAAAGCTTTCTATACATTCTGATAGGGCTGGAATTGACTTCCCAGACTGGGTCATAAGTAACAACATATCATCTGCATATCATAGAAGCTTATGTTGACTATTAACCATCGAAATTCCAAATACGTCCGCACCTAAACGGGTATTTTTGAAAACGCAACTGTTTCGTCCACGCGTAAACGGCGTTTCGAATCACCGAAAACAGATTTTTTTTAAAACTCATTTTTTTCTGTTTACATGTAGACAAGGAATACAGAGGTCAAATGTATGTGCCTTTTTTTCACGTCACGCTGTGCGCCACGTTATTGTTTACAGGAGATGAATTGCAGAATGGCAGGTAGTCAGATTAACAGTATTTTGTCTCTATCTTCAGGTTTTACATTGTTTTTTTTGTTTCTTTTTTCCCCCCTTTTCATACCGCTCTCCCCCTGCAATGGCTCTGTGACCCCCTAGGGGCGGGCCCCACACTTTGGGAAGGTCTGTCTTAAACAAATAATCCTACTCAACACAATCAAAAGCTTTAGCAGCATCCAGCAATAGGGCCACTTTTGGATATACTGAATCATATATGTAATTTTTTCGCCATTACTACTTTTAATCGACCCACGAAGACCCTTGACAAGATTTTTTGGTCAGAATTCAGCAAAGATATGGGGCTCAACCACTTGGGTCTAAAGGGTCTTTCCCAGTTTTAGGAATAAATGTTATAAGTCCAGAGTGCATTGACTGAGGTAATGAGCCTACTTTAAAAGCCTCATTAAAAACATCAAGCAACAGGGGACTTAACATATCCTCAAATGCTCTATAGAAATCCAATGGTAACCCGTCTAATCCTGGAGCTTTATTAAGTGGCATACTGTTAATTGCACGGGTAATCTTCTCCACTGTAATTGGAGCATCTATAATCTGCTGGTCAGTAGTAGAAAGCTGTGGCAGGTTTAAATCAGTAAAGAATGCTTCAAATTTCTGTTCATCTAAACTACCTCGTGTAGAATAAAGATTATTGTAAAAATGTTACCGTTTGGTAAATCGGTTTGGCTGAGATTAAAGTTACAGTTTTCACACAGCTGAATAAACGTCTAACAGAAAACTGGTTAAACAGAAGGGTAAGATGGTAGAATTTACTCCAGTGTCCTGCAAGAAGCAGGAGGCTGAGGTTATTGAACTCCACAGAGGCAATCTGCAAATTCCATTAAAAGTTTAATAAACTGTCATCTTGTCTTTATTTTTGGTTAGCACATACCTTAAACACTATAAGCTAATGATAATTATATAAGAGCAGATGCATGCTGGTGCAAATAGCAGTTCATTTTCCATCCAATGGCTGCATGACGTGATTATCGCAAAAATAATCTAGTCGACTATCAAAATAATCATTTTTGGCAGCCCTATTAGCCATAACCTGGGCGTGCAAGTGATTTTCTCATCAGCATCAAGTTTCATGTTGTGACAGATCACAAGCCTTTAGAGCTACTTTTAGTCTCCAAGAACTTAGATGAACTACCGCCACGAGTACAAAGACTGAGAATGAGATTAATGAGGTTCTCTTTCACCATCTCACATGTCATACACACAGCAACTGCAGACGTGCTGCCCAGAGTGTCAGAAAGAGCGGTTTCTAACACGACATTAAGAGATGAAATGGGACTTGTATGCACATCAGGCCTTCCTGAAATAGAGGACAGACAACAACAAATAAGACAGCAGCAACACAGAGATGAAACAATAAAACATGTCCAACTCTACTGCAAAATCTTTTTGACTGGAGTAACAGCCAGTATTTGGTTGTAGTGGACTATTTCTCAAGATACACAGAAATACCTGAGCTGTCTTCTAACACATCAGCAGCAATGATTGAACACTTAAAGTCCGTATTGGCACGCCACAGCATACCAACATCATTAAAGTCAGATAATGGCCCACAATTCTCCTCAGAACTCTTCCCAACGTTTGCTCTAGAGTGGGGCTTTGCCCACACCGCTTCCAGCCTGAGATTCCCTCAGAGAAATGGTGAGACTGAAAGAGAAATGAGAACAGTAAAAAGCCTTCTACAGAAAGCAGACCCATCTCTCACCATCATGGCATATTGCACCACACCACTTGCCAATGGACATAGCCCTGCAGAGATTCTAATGGGGAGGAAACTTCGTACCACAGCCCCTATACTTCCATCCTGCCTCAAACCAGGCAGGATAAACATCACTATGCTGAGAGACATAAAAAAGAAAAAAAAGAGAGAGAGGAGAGATAGAAACAGTGGAAATGGTTCAACAACAGAGAGCACAAGACCTCACTGGACTAAAACCAGGAGATCAAGTTTGGATCTGGGACATGAAAGAAAACGGGACAATATAAAGCAGAGCGGAATTCTCCACGATATTATCTCATTGAGACAATCCCCCACCCACCCAAGTCTCATATACCACCAAGTAACCAAACTATGGAAAGAAGATATCCTAGAAGCCAAATCACAACAACAGTCGCCTTGAGGATTTGGTGCTATATAAAAAATATATAAATATAACTGAATTGAATACTCAGAGGAGGGGTGTTATGGTAGGGACTAATTAAATGGTTCATGCAGCACCGTCTGGTTTTTTTTGTTGTGGCCTGCCAATAAAGGGACTCACTATGTTAAGACAGAGCTGTCCTTGTCTCATTAATACTGCTGCTATTATAAACCCCAGATCTACAAAAACAACGTGTTCAGTCACAGCAGCTGGACAATAAAGTTTATAGTGACCCTGATACTGCAGCAGATCGCTCTGGTTTCCTGTCATCACTTCAAATAGAAACGAGGCTGTAGAGGTTTGGTGCAGGCAGAAAAACAGCTGCAGGGACAATGAAAAGACTTTTCTGCTCCAACTTCTCCCAGCATGCTGAGCTAATGATTAGTTGGTGTTTTTCTCCAAACACTCTCTCACTCTTCTCTCAACGTGTTCACAATAAACTGTGAACAGACACCGAGGAGAGCAGCAGAAGACCTCATTCAGGAGCTAAACTCAACATGAACTGAACTCACAGTAAAGTTAGCTCGGTGCTTACCTTTAGATGAGCCCACAAACCGAGAGAAACTCCGCGATGAAGCTGGAACTCTTTCCAAACACAGGAAACAGATCAGGGAGCAGAGACCCACGTGGTTCACGCTGATCTCAGCTACGATCCAGGAGACAAGGGTGGGCAGATCGATGCAGATATCGATCAGGACGTTGGTAGTGGTTTATGATCGATACTTTAATTTGTTTCTCTCCTCTAAGTTCACTACTTTACTCCCGTTTCATGACAAAGGAGCTCTCTCTGCTCGGCTCCTCTCCCGCGCACACACTTTGCTCCGCCCTCTTTTCTTCTTCTTCTTCTTCTTCTTCTTCTTTGTGTTTAACGGCGGTTGGCAACCAACGTAAAGGAGCATTACCGCCTCCTACTGTTCCGGAGTATGGGTCAGACAGTGAGTTTACAATTTGTATCCAAAAAACAAAACAAAAACAAAAACAAAAATTTCCCAATTCCCCGCTCCTTCAATCTATTCTGCAGAACTGACCTCTCCACATCATAACCCTTACACCGCAGTATTACATGCTCTACTGTCTCCATCTCCTCCTGGCACACTCCACAAAGCCCAGTCTCATGTTCTCCTATCATCTGTAGTGTTTTATTCAATGCACAATGTCCCAGTCTAAGCCTGGTAATGACCACCTCATCTCTCCTATTACCCCTATACAACCTACTCTCTGCCACCACCTTCTTAAGATGATACAATTGCCTGCCCGTACTCCCTGAATCCCACCGCTTCTGCCACTCCTGAACAACCTGCCTCCAAACAATACCTTTCACTTCAGATCCGCTGCTTGTAATTTCCATCTCAGTCCTATTTTTAGTCAATGCTCTTTTTGCCAACCTATCCACCTTTTCATTTCCACTGATCCCTACTGATCCCTGGCAACCAAAGAAAGTGAATATTGCCACCACAACACCTTATTCTGCTTATAGTCTACAGAATACTATACAGCATGCCCTGCCTTGTCTTCGAACAAAATGATTGTAGACTTGAAAGAACAGCTGCCGAGTCAGACCACACTACCACCTGCCTGATTTTCGAACACTCTACCCATTTCAATGCTACCAAAATTGCTACCATTTCAACCGAGTACACTGCCAGTCCATCCGAAGTGCGTCTGTTTATTCCAATATTTTTCGACGGAACTGCTATTCCAAACCCTGTACTTCCAGTATCTGGACTTCTAGCACCATCCGTGAACACATGAATACACTCAGGGTATTCATTCAAGCTTCCGCCCTCTTCTTACTGCTCTGCTGTGATTTATTGTTGCGCAGTCACGTGACTCAGCAGCACATTTTAACCACATGGGGTATGTTCCAAAAGTTCCTCCATTCTCCTTTTTTCCTAACTTCTTTTCATTGGCCTTGATGAAAACGTCATCGTAGGAAGAAGAATTGCTAAGGACTCAGGAAAAGCGAAGAGCGCTGCTGAGAATTGGAACAGCCTTACACCCGTCTCTCTGTAACAATGTTACGCCCGGGAAGGACTCTTATGGAGGACTGCAAGAGACACACACATGGAATTAAACAATTCTGTCCTTCAGGTCCTTGAGGTGGTCGAATCGATGTCTATGGTCTTTTGTGTGTATTTTCTGATGTGTAGAACTGAAGAAGCTTCTTGGATGAGAGGTGAAACGTCTTCAAGCAACTTAAAGAAGTCCAGACGCTTTTCTTTGCAAGCTCCTTTGACTACGATGACCTGGATGACTGAGAACCTTCACAGACATTTTCTGGTCTTCTTAGTATCCATTTTAGTGTGGTTTCAGCTAACCAAGAATAAGAATTACGTTGTCTGGAAAATGCAATATTTAGAATTAATAAGCGGAGCTGGACACACCCACTACTTCACTCCATGCAGCCGGAAGCGGAAGTGAATCATTTGTAGTGATGCCGCCTCTTTTAATGACTTTACTCAGGGTTATCTGCAACCGCTGTAAATAGGCAGAAGGCTTTTCACCTGAGTTCTGGTTTGTGCTCAAGAATTTGGCAAAAAGCTCATCCCCATCATCAACAGTGCCATAGGATATGTCAAGAAGGCTGATATAATCATGAAGCGTTAGGACCACGGTGCTTTGCAATGTCAGCAGTTGGCGGAAGAAGGCTCTCAACTACTTTCGTTACCTTAAGTTTGTCAGATATGGTACGATCTGTGAGGGGGAATTCAACATTGTTGCGCCACGTATCATAATCAGCTTCGAAAGTAGAGCAAGGGGTTTTCTCAGAGAAGGGCCTTTGCGTGACCTTGAGAAGGCATTTCATTGTTCATAACGACATCCTCAACTACTACTCTCTGTACTTCAGGTGGAGTGAGCTGTTCAGGTGGTAAGTAGATAGTGGTTGTTCTGTGCGAGGCAGTCACCTCTACACTTGGAGAGGATGAGTGAGAGCCATGCTCAGGCGAGTGGGTTGAACCACTGCCCAATTTAACAGGACTTTGATCCTCAATGATGGTTGGTTCATCTCAGTCTGTGTCACTAGTGAACTGCGGATTTTGACTAGGCACTGATGCATTTGGTCCAACTGTGGGGTTACTCTCAGTGGACTTCTTCATTTTGGCCAGCTCACCTAACAAAACCTCAAAATCTGCACCACTCAGTTCGGCAAGACCTTTTAGTTCAGTTAGGTAAGAATGGATTAAACACGAACCCCTGTCTGCAGCATACAGCCAGACAGAAGCTGGATATGATGGACAACACTTGGGTTACGGCTTTGTCTTTTGCAAGGTAAGCTATCCTTAAGGAACTGGACTGGTTCACCTGATTGGAACTCCACAATGGCTGTGTTTTTAAAATGTGCCTCTGTGCTAGTTATTTTAATTACTCTTCCAATGGAACCAAACTACCCTAAGTAATCAATAACCTCATTGTCAACCTCATCACCTGTTACCCTCCTACTAGGACAGAGTTAGGTACTTTGACACCTTCAGTTTGGATTACATCCATGTTCTTATTACTCCAACCCAGAATGTCATTGACAAATGTAATGATTTGACCCAAAAGGCATGAAAGCACCAGTTGCTAAACTTCCAAAAATAAAAGGAATTAAACCTCCTGGCTGGTGCGCCACATTTGTGTAGCACCTCTACTCAGGACCAGTACACTTTCACTTCAAATAGAGACCCTAGACATCTTACTAGGTTCAGAAGGAGGTTTTGTTTTGGAGACTCACAAAAGGAATTGGCTTGGAAATGAACAACTGAGACCTTTATTGCCTCAGTACCATTCATAAACATATACAACACAATAAACCAAACTGCACACTAATGGTGCATTTTAAAGGTGAATAGATATAAAGCAGAACCAAATAAAATAAAGACAGTCGAATGAAAGACTTATACTGAATTGTATCAGAACTCTTTTGAATGAATAAAACGGATGGAAGTGTTCCCGTTGTGAAGTTTGAATTGTCCAGTCTGAATTGTCCTTTAAAGTCGTTGAAACCTGTAGCGGAAGTGTCAGTGTGCAAACCCTATTATCTGGGATAGGGCTTGTCTGAAATACAGGGATGCTTGAATCAGTTTCTCAGGCAAATCCCACAATCCGATCGCATGGCTGGCCACATCATTTCATGATCATTCAGGATCTCATTTGGGCTGTTCTCGCCGTCAGTGGTTCTCCAGAATCCTTTCTAGTAGTTCAAAAAAACCAATCTACACAAACAGTGCAGAACAATGTATTTCTTTTCCATCTTGTGTTCTTAACATGAGCTCATGAACTTCTTTTCCAAATGTATTAATAACAAATGGCATTCCATTTAGCTTTACCAAGTTACAAGAGTTACAGTAACTTGTTTGTACCAGTATCAACTATTTTATCACAATTATATCACAATAAAGAACATCAGCAGCTTAAACAGTAATGTAAATAGTCATCGCAATCAAGGTGACATTCATCCGTAAGGCTAACAAGCAAATGTAACTTCATTCACAGTGCAAGTACTAATGAACTTGAAATATGCTCATTTCTATTAAGACTTAACCATTCTAATATAAACAGAGCTAGTGCTTCTATCTGAATACCTCCCCGATCGGAATATGGCTTCGTGGGGGTAGGGTAGCTAACAGCTATTAGCAGCTAGCATCGGCAGTAAAACACCTTTAGCTCAAAGCATTCAACACTTATAACACACTGTAAAGAACAACAAGAAAAGTAAAACAACACACCAAATTTGATGAACAAACGGCATGTCACTCACTGGGATATTCCAACACAAATAACTGGACAGACGTTATTCCCTTTGTGGTCAGAGTTCGGGGCCTAATAAAAGAGTAGCTTATTAGCATTTATACGTAAAACAATCTGGTCTCATTAACCAGGTTGCAGCATTGCATACCAAGATACTTTTCGGTGAGCTCTGACACACACTTGACTGCCATCAGAGAGGGAAGATCTCATAGGAAGAGACAGGTAATGCTTCCTGCGCATTAGACGCACGGTTGTCAGAACACAAAACTGCATTACAGCACCCCCTTCTGACAATAACAAGCTATAGCCTTAGATAAAAAAAAAAAGGGGGGGGGGGGGGATTTTACGGCCCTGTATTTCACATGGGTTACACTATTATCTAACAATTCTCAGCCTGTAATTTTGCACTTACTATATAAGTCTAGGATATTCTGTTCAGACTAATTTGGCCCAGGAAAATTGCACCCTGACTTAAACTGGCTATGATATCTAAGCATGTTTGGAAATCCCTCTGCAGCTCTACATGTCAGTCTCAATAATTCAGTTCAATCATAGAGCCAAATTCACTCTTTTACCCATTATTACATGGAGGGCCAACTCTTAATGAGCACCATTGCAATGTATATATATATATATATATATGTATATATATATAAAAAATTCACTATATGAACTTTATTTAATCACTATATTCCTAACATGCACAGACAGTGAGTGACTTCTCTCTGCATGTCTTATTTTCAACTTTTGACCTTCACTGCGATGTCTGGGAGCCCGTCCCCTTCTCTCCGCCTCTCACACATCCAGTAGCAGGCCATGTTTGTGCCTTCATGAGCTGTACCATCCAGTGTTTTGCTTTATTAAGTCTTTATTATCAATTTTTTTGTCAGTCTCGTATTTACATTTTTCTTTATATCCGGGAGATCTCTCAACCTTGCCAAATCCCATTACACACAATGTACATATGTTTGCACTTCACATCTCCTTTAGCCCATTTTTAGAGACTCAAGTTCATTTATCAACACTTAACTGTTGGAATATTTCCTAAAAATAAACTGAACGTTGAAACCAAATATTTCCTTGGATTTATTGAAATGAATATTTGCAAAGCAATCAAAACAGCACAATCTTCACACCAGCATTGACACCAAAAATATCACCTCTTTTATACTCCTTGTATAAATTGTATCCTACCTACACCCGTTTTCACACCTTCTCTTGTGTGATTAGGTAGAGGATCATTAGGAGGTCCCTCTAAGGGGGACGCTCCCACAGAGCTTAAATCTGGAACTCTCCTCCATTTGACCTTAGACCTGAAGAAGATTCTCGGTTGAGAGGTGAAATAATCTTCAAGCAATTTAAAGAAGTCCAGATTTTTAGGGTCTGTTGCAGAGTGAAAGTTTTTCCACAAAAGGTCACAGTGAAACTCTTTCCCACCACCACAGTGATGACAGGGTTGAGAACTGGATCCTTCTGTGTTGCTCTGCTTCTAAACAAAGACACAAAGACGGTGTAAGTCAGGGAATTCCTTCAACATTTTAATTCTGAAAGTCGCCTGAAATAAAAAGTAAGCTGATTCTGAGGGGGTCAGGTGGGATACACTGATTGGTTTTAGTTAGATGACCCTCCCGTTGTTCATTTAGTAAATACAAGTAAAATGGATTGATTCTTATAAAGCACTTTTTTACTCTGCCTGAGCACTCAAAGTGCTTTATACAACACGGTAAAGCACTTTGCATGCTAGAGTAAAGTGACCTGGTACTGAGACTCAATAAATGTCTTCATTGTAGAGCAACCTTTCTACCAGTGGTAGGCAACCTTTCTGATGATGAGTGCCATCTAAAATTTCCTCAAAAGTCAATTTACCATATCAACAATTGCATTAACAATAAATTTAATAATGCTGCATATCAACAGTTACATAACTGTTAAGTGCTACATAACTGCACTTTTGCTGTAACGAGACAAATTTTCCACCTGTGGGACTAATAAAGGTCATCTTATCTTACACACTATATAGAACAACTTCATAGAAATAGATTTGCTATATTTAAAAAAAAAATTTTTTTTTAATCCATAACAAGAACACCATAACAGCAAAGGAACTATACAAACAGAAAATGCAGATGCTATTAATGGTCGCCTCACAACAATGGTAAATGGCCTGTATAGCGCTTTACTTAATCCCTATGGACCTTGACACTGCATTCAGTCATCCACCCATTCACACACTGGTGATGGCAGCTACATTGTAGCCACAGCTGCCTTGGGGCGCGCTGACAGAGGCGAGGCTGCCGGACACTAGCGCCACCGGGCCCTCTGGCCAACACCAGTAGGCAACGGGTGAAGTGTTTTGCCCAAGGACACAACAACCGAGACTGTCGGAGCCGGGGCTCGAACCGGCAACCTTCCGATTACAAGAAGAACTGCCAACTCTTGAGCCACGTTCGCCCCAAAAACAATGATAAGAAAAAATAAACTGGGCTAATATGACTTATCTTTATACAAGGATTTGCAGATTAATGTGATCCCTGCCGCTGCTTTGTATTTGAAAGTTGTGTTATCTGGGGATCATATTTTGTAACTCGTTGAGGTGTCCTGTTATATCAGCGAGAAAGAAACGTTTTCAACCCATCTTGATGCATGCTCAATCATCCAGGTAAGTAAACCTCCAAAAATTGATTCTGTTCATTTGGACATATAATTTTGTGGGAGAAACGTTTCGTCACTCATCCAAGTGACTTCTTCAGTCTCGGCTGACTGCAGGTTTCCCCCAATCTTATAAACAGTACATTTGCATAATGGTCAGTGGTTGTTGATCAATGGTCATGAGAATCTGCATAATTAAGCTTAAGGAACTGAACTCCCAGCACATTGTTCCTTCAGTGGGCTGGTTTCAGTCATTATGTAAATGCACTGTTTCCAAAATTCCAAAATTGAGTCCAGTAGAATTACTAACATGCGAACACAATTTAATGAGCACAGTTGAACGAAACAGTCAGTCTTAAACAAGAAGATAAGAATATACATACATACCTCACAGTAACTGCACTTGCAGTTTCTTTCTGGTGTGGCTCTGTTGGTGGATTTTAAGGTAACGTGGAGCTTTAAAAGTCTTCTCACACAGGTCACATTTATAAGGTCTCCCCACAGTGTGGGTAAACATGTGGCGTTCTAAGTCTTTATATCTCACAAACAGTTTCCCACACTGATCACAGCAGTAAACGTCATTTCCAGTGTGAATGCGGAGGTGAATATTTAGGCTGCCTAGCAAGTGGAAGGTTTTTCCACATATGTGGCAGTTGTACGCCTTAAATCCAGAGTGGATAACTTGATGACGCTGTAAGAGGCCACTGTGAGTAAAAGCTCTGCCACACTGATCACAGCTGTATGCTTTAACTCCACTGTGACTGAGTTGGTGTCTTTTTAAGCTTCCAGCCTGGGTAAAAGATTTTCCACACAAGTCACAGGTGTATGCTTTAACTCCACTGTGGATGAGTTGGTGTGTTTGTAAGTTTCCAGGCTGGGTAAAAGACTTTCCACATAAGTCACAGGTGTAAGGTTTAATTCCATTGTGGATGAGTTGGTGTCTTTTTAAGCTTTCAGCGTGGGTATAAGATTTTCCACAAAAGTCACAGGTGTACGCTTTAACTCCACTGTGGATGAGTTGGTGTCTTTTTAAGCTTTCAGCGTGGGTATAAGATTTTCCACACAAGTCACAGGTGTACGCTTTAACTCCACTGTGGACGAGCTGGTGTGTTTTTAAGCTTCCAGCGTGGGCAAAAGATTTTCCACACAAGTCACAGCTGTATGCTTTAAATCTACTGTGGATGAGGTGGTGTGTTTGTAAGCTTCCAGCGTGGGCAAAAGATTTTCCACACAAGTCACAGGTGTACGGTTTAATTCCACTGTGGATGAGATGGTGTCTTTTTAAGTTAACAGCAAAAGTAAAAGATTTTCCACACAAGTCACAGGTGTATGCTTTAACTCCACTGTGGATGAGTCGGTGTGTTTTTAAGCTTTCAGCGTGAGTAAACGATTTTCCACACAAGTCACAGGTGTACGGTTTAATTCCACTGTGGATGAGATGGTGTCTTTTTAAGTTAGCAGCAAAAGTAAAAGATTTTCCACACAAGTCACAGATGTACGGTTTAACTCCACTGTGGATGAGTTGGTGTCTTTTTAAGTTTCCAGCCAGGGTAAAAGATTTTCCACACAAGTCACAGATGTACGGTTTAACTCCACTGTGGATGACTTTGTGTCTTTTTAAGCTCCCAGACTGGGTAAAATCCTTCCCACACTCATCACAGCTGTATTTTTTCTGTCCCCTTCTTCTGTGAGGTTTGTCGGCCTCCTGAGAGCGCTGACTTCTCGTTCCATGTTGGTCCTGCAGTGACAGAGATACAAACAGAGGCAGTGAGTGAAATGCAGTCGTGGAACAAACTGAAACTCCATTAGTGGAATCAAAGATGTCAACAAACACGTCGTAGGTGTGTTACCACCACCTTCTGGTGATAGTATCACATTACAATTATGAGCTACAATGAGAGTTGTAACCTGCACACAGGTTCAATAACAGAGATATTTTTGCTCACCTTTTGGGTTGAAGTCATTGTTTCCTCTGTAGTGGCTGAGCTGAGTCTAAATGGCTCGTCTCCTCCTGTTGATCAGCTGGAACAAAAAATATATTTATATGTATTTCATCCTTGACCGAAAGAAGCTGAGATGGAAAGCTCAAATCCACTCAAACTAAATGTCTTCAGTCAGTGTGCCAGCCTCCAGTTAACAACAGTGGTGAGAAACTGCAGTAATGAACCTCCACTGACTGAGTAACTGTAGTTTGGTGCTTCATTTGAACCTCATAGATTTTATTAAACAAAATGGATAAAAAACACACAGTACAAAACAGAAGGTGAGCTGATAGTAAGAGGGTCATCATCTCAAACTACATCAAGATTCTCAGACCATGTCATGGTTCACTTGATCCCTGCAAACAGGCACAAACAAAAACTCTCTAAAGCTTTTATGAAGACACTGAAGCAGTGGACTGATGAGGCTGTGGAGAATCTGCAGGTGTGTCTGGACTGCACCGACTGGCAGGCTTTCAGGATTGTTACCAACAGTTTGGATTAATATAGAGATGCTGTGACGTCCTGTGACATCAGCATCTGTGAGGACAGCTGCACAGGATCACACACCAGGATGAGTTAGAATACTGACGAGGTCTGGTTTACAGCTAAGCTAAAGGAGCCTGAGGCTGGAAATGCAGGAAGTGTTTCAGGCAGAGGCGGAGGCAGACATTTGATACACCCAGGGCTTAGCCCTAAAGGGTAGTATGCATGAATTTGGGGGGGGGGGGGTTTAGAAATGACTGAAAGATTAATAGGCTCCGTTTTGGCAGGCAAGGCAGAACAAAACCAGGGCTGTATCATGACACGCGGACTAAACCCCAATTCAACCAGACCCAGAACTGATCCGGAATTAAAACAGGACTACAACAGTTCAAAATCAGGACTACTGAGGATTTAACCAAGACAGAACCACAATCAGAACTAGATGATATTAGAACTAAAAATCATCATAGACCTGCACTACACTCATTTTTTAATTCTACCAAAGTCCACTATTTAGATTGAGAAAAGTTTATATAATTATTTAGCCTTGTTGTGCAAACAAGCCTGCATAACTTAATAAATATAGAATTTGAAAAATAACAAACCTAAAAAGAAACACTAGGTACGAGATACATGAGGACCTATGATACGGTGATACTTTTAGTAAACAACCATTTGACTAACACAGGGGTGGGCAATCTCAGTCCACGAGAGCCGGTGTCCCTGCAGGTTTTAGATGTGTCCTCGAACCAACACAGCTGATTTAAATGGCTAAATTAGCTCCTCAACATGTCCTGAAGTTCTCCAGAGGCTGGTAACGAACTAATCATGTGATTCAGGTGTGTTGACCCAGGGTGAGATCTAAAACCTGCAGGGACACCGGCCCTCGTGGACTGAGATTGCCCACCCCTGGACTAACATGTGTGTCTCACCTGCTCTTGTTCATCTCTGTTCTGTCCTCATTCTCCTCTCTCTCCCTCTCTGCTCCTCTCTCTCTCTCCCTCTTTGTGCTGACAATCAAGCCAAACACCAACATCATCAAATATACAGTGGAAACCAGATATTTACAAACTCTTCTGATAAAAAAAAAGATTTTTTAATTGTAACATCAAATCAGACTAAATGTTTATTTTTTTTAGATTGATAAATATAAAAAACATATTTGTTAACTTTAAGAGTAAAGAGAGAAACTATCTGTATTTCTTAATTGTAAATGGCACCAAATTGTATTCAAAATTGAGCCACACTTATGGAGCTCCACAGTTGTCTTCCTGGTGTTTTGGTTGACATCTCTTGATTTTCCCATGTCACAGAAACAGGCTCTGTGTTTTGCCTTATATGCATCCACAGCTGTGCCACCAGTTTACTCACATGGACTCTACGAACCAATCAGAAGCTTCTTCAGCTCAGAATGGAATCGTGTGGAGTTTCTTATTAATTAACAATAAACTTAGTGCATATGTACACTTGATGAAAGTGATTAAAATAGACAGCGGAAACCGATTTATTTAGCTGTGGAGGGTAACAACTGAAAATATGAAATAAACACACATGTAAGCTAAGACTCTCTAAAAAAACAGCATTGTTGTTGTTCGGCTTTTCATTTTGCCATTTGTTGATTCACTTGAAGAGCGAGTAACGTAATATTGGTCAAGTGATCAGTTTGATATCAATCTTTCGTGATGCACCGTCATATTTACATTATTTGTACGGCACGAATGATTGGCTTTGGTACCTGGTCAAACTTCAGTTCTGCTCTGCCTGCGTTTCTCCAACAGCCCACTCGCAGGCAGCAGCTGCCCCGCCCCTTCGCTCAGTCGCTTAGTGTCTGAGCTCGGATCATAACTAAATTAGGGGGGATTTACGCACAGTCGTAAATTCCCACAGTGTGCACTTGTGCCAGGTTGAAGGACTACTGCATATAAAACTGTTCAGTTAATACCAATTCATATCAGCTGATATAAGGAAAAAATAATGTAAATATGGTAAGAAAATGGTTAAGAGTTTCGCGCGTTCTCCTCACTGCAATAAACGACTGCATGAGAGACGCAAGTCATGATCACTCTCGTGATTCTTTTCCCTCTGTTTTCAGGTAAAAGTATTTATAGGTTGATATATTTCCCATGTGTACACTGTTAAGATATTTAAGAGGTAATCCTTCATTGTTTTGTAAGAGTTTAGAAACATTGTATTTGTGCGCATATACGTGGCGGTTTTGAGCCTCAGTTTTGTACTGTGTAATGGCCAGTAAGATAACGGCAGGAGCTAAAAACGCCGCTATTGTCAGCCATTTTGTCAGGAAACCTGTTCTGGCATATATGGTAAGATGGTAAATGGCCTGCATTTGTATAGCGCTTTACTCAGTCCCTAAGGACCCCAAAGCGCTTCACACTACATTCAGTCATCCACCCATTCACACACTGGCAATGGCAGCTACATTGTAGCCACAGCTGCCCTGAGGCGCACTGTAATCACTTTAGTGTTTTGGTTTATTATTTAGTGTTTTTCTTCCACCACGTGACATTTAGCAGTACAGAATGTGAAACGTCTCGGTTCATTTTCACTGTAATAAACTACTGCATGAGTCATGATCACTCCCGTGATTCTTTTCCCCTTGTTTTCAGGTAAATTTGATATATATTTAAAAGTTGATATATTTCTCGTTTTCAGGGGTGTAACACACTATGTGCCTCGAATATTGTGTGTACTTTTTGTTTTATACAGTTGTCAGCCAGGCATTTCACTTCCTCTCATGTGTTCATCCACAGCAGCTGGACAATAAAGTTTATTGTGACCCTGATACTGCAGCAGATCGCTCTGATTTCCTGTTATCACTTAAATAGAAACGAGGCTGTAGAGGTTTGGTGCAGGCAGAAAAACAGCTGCAGGGACAATGAAAAGACTTTTCTGCTCCAACTTCTCCCAGCATGCTGAGCTAATGATTAGTTGGTGTTTTTCTCCAAACACTCTCTCACTCTTCTCTCAACGTGTTCACAATAAACTGTGAACAGACACCGAGGAGAGCAGCAGAAGACCTCATTCAGGAGCTAAACTCAACATGAACTGAACTCACAGTAAAGTTAGCTCGGTGCTTACCTTTAGATGAGCCCACAAACCGAGAGAAACTCCGCGATGAAGCTGCAACTCTTTCCAAACACAGGAAACAGATCAGGGAGCAGAGACCCACGTGGTTCACGCTGATCTCAGCTACGATCCAGGAGACAAGGGTGGGCAGATCGATGCAGATATCGATCCAGACGTTGGTAGTGGTTTATGATCGATACTTTAGTTCGTTTCTCTTCTCTGAGTTCACTACTTTACTCCCGTTTCATGAAAAAGCACCTCTCTCTGCTCGACTCCTCTCCTGCTAACAAATTTTGCTCCGCCCCCTTCTTCTTCTGCTGTATAGGGTTTACTGGCGGTTGGCAAACAGCAAAATGGTGCATTACCGCCACTAACTGGTGTGGAGTGTGGACAGAAAAGACAAAAAAAAAAAAAAAAAAAATCAAATCCTCTCGAACAAATGGGTCTGCCTTAAAAACCAAAATACAGCCTGATAACTTTCACTTATAGAGGTCGTGCGAAACAAATCAATCAAGTCCAACTTCACTTCCATATCGTCCAGCTTTTTGATCAGTTGTCTCCTTTCAATATCAAACCTCTGACAATTCAAGAAACATGTTCTATTGTTTCCTGTTCCCTACTGCAGTCACTCCCCTGTACAGTGTTTACCTGTTAAAAACAAGGTGCTATTTGAACCAGTGTGTCCGAATCTCAGTCGAGATATAATCGTATCCTCTATCATGTTTCGGCCTGTACTTCTCATTTTCCCCACTTTCCTTTGGATTTTATAAAACCATCGCCCTTTCCTCTCTTCCTCCCATTGCTTTTGCCACATTTCCTTCATTTTGTATCGTACTGTACTCTTGAGCTCCGTCTTAGTCACACTAATAACCATATCTACCATCGGTCTCCTTGTTGCGACTTTTGCTGTCCTATCTGCCATTTCATTTCCTTTACCTCCACGATGCGCTGGTACCCATAAGAATGTGACCATAAGCCCCATCATAACAAGTCTGAACAATGTTTGGCCTGGGGAGGCACAGAGAGAGAGAACTTAAAATACACCTGTTATTAAATGGTGAAGTTTATATGCTACTAACAAATGAACTCTCTGGGTTGCAGGACAACAACTTAAAAAAGAAAGAAAAGAAAGAGACTGGTATGACCAACCAGTGATGAAACAATAAATTTAGTGGTTAAGAGAGTCAAATTCTGAGAGGTTTTCTGCTGATTGAACAACACAAGTAATTAATGAAGGAAGGAAAATTCTCTTTTGTGAGTTTAAACATGATCTTAAGAATTTAAACATGTACCTGTGTTGTCCTGTCAACTTGGTGGGCTAGGAGTTGATTATATTGTGAGAAAAAAAGGGGGGGGAGGGAAGGCTGACACAGGGCCTGGCTTGGTGTTTCTTCCCTCTCTTTGTAACACAACCAACACAACATCATTTTCCTGTTCGTCTGTTTTTGTTTTGTTTTTTGTTTTTTCTCTGTATGCTTCAGGCAGTGGTTTACCCAAAACACAAGAACAGGAAAGTGATGAACACACACACACACACACACACACACACACACACACACACACACACACACACACACACACACACACACACACACACACACGTCTACACACACACTGATCCAGAATGAAGTGATACACACACATGAACACATGAGCAGTCGTTGATTGAGTGAGAAATGACACACACACCTAAACCGAAACGCTGATTCACTGAGAAGTGACACACACAAATACACGTGCACATGCTCGTGCAATGAAGAGTGATGCACACACACACACACACGCTGATGCAATGAAGAATGCTTTGCTAACAAATGCTTATGCTGATATGCAAAATGCTGCACACAAACATCCAAATACAGAATCTGTTACAAGAAGCCATTGATTACTTAGAATGCGTTTTATGTCACCCAGAGGGCATTTATGTAGATTTAAGGAACAAGGTCTAAAACTGTCTGGTTATGAAAACAATGTCTGTGCATGATGTCTGTTTATGGCTCAAGGCCTCGACTGAAATGTTTACTGTGCTTGACACAGCCCCGATGAGGAGCAGTGGTACAGAGTGAAAATGATGAAGTTTGAATGTAAGTTTTATTTCGGAGCGCCCCATTTTCTGTGATTGAGACTTAATTCAAGAAGGAACAAAAGGTGCTACAGTACCTGATGTTCTCATTCCCACACAATGTTGTCCCGGGAGGAAGCAAAACCTTCCTGTGAATTTCTCACTGAATTTTGGGTTTTGCTGAGTAGTAGGTTGATTTTATCAGTGAGGTTTGGGTTGTTTTCTTTCTCTACGAGAGGGAGAGAGATGGTTTTATGGTTGGACATGTCTGCAACGGGCCCTAGTATGTGTTATTATATTAGTATTTTATTGGTTACGTTTGTTTTTGCTTTTGTTACAGTGCACTGAGAGGTGTGATCCACAAGAGGTGATATTTTGATATTTTGTGAGTTCATGATTTAATAATTAGCTCTTTAAACCAGGCCTGAAAGATTGAAATTTAAAGCGCTATGAAATGTTCTTACTGAAAACAGTCGCAAAGTGTGCTTCTCCATGATTATAATGGGCTTGGGAGAAATTCACTTATAGGGGACACTGATCACATGAGTCCCGAGCCGACCTTAGGAGTAGTAAATGTTGAGCAACAATTCATCCAACCTGCAACAGACGGTGGATGCTTTGTGTTGTTTTGTTACTGCAGGAGCAGGAGGATAAGAGACTGGAGGGGGAGAATGTAGTTTCCCATGAGAGTGTGGAACTGCAGATGTTAGATTTGTATTGTTGATTGTCATTTATGCTTAGAAATATCTACTCATATATGCTTAGAGTTGCATAATCAATGTCATGTTGGTAGAGGTTTGATCCATAACACTAGAATTACTGAGCCTTTTTTCCCCTGGTGCAAGTCCCTACTACTAGATTTACTAGCCCTGCGCAAATTCCCCCGACCCTAACACCTCTTGGCACCCCGCTGAGATTTTCACAGGTCTTCAGCTCCATTGTTCTCCTGCTTTTGTTGTGCAAACACACCATCCCCCAACCCCCAACCATGAGAGATTCAGGTCTTTCCTTCCCTGCAAGGCTACTTTCTTGTCACTACATTGCATGCCTGTCCATAAACACATATACACAGAGTTGTACATATATTTATATAGCCACACCTTACATAATATACAAAAAGTCTAGTTATACACACATATATATATATATATATATACACAGTGGGGCAAAAAAGTATTTAGTCAGCCACCGATTGTGCAAGTTCCCCCACTTAAAATGATGACAGAGGTCAGTAATTTGCACCAGAGGTACACTTCAACTGTGAGAGACAGAATGTGAAAAAAAAATCCATGAATCCACATGGTAGGATTTGTAAGGAATTTATTCGTAAATTAGGGTGGAAAATAAGTATTTGGTCACCTCAAACAAGGAAAATCTCTGGCTCTCACAGACCTGTAACGTCTTCTGTAAGAAGCTTTTCTGTCCCCCACTCGTTACCTGTATGAATGGCACCTGTTTGAACCCATCATCTGTATAAAAGACACCTGTCCACAGCCTCAAACAGTCAGACTCCAAACTCCGCCATGGCCAAGACCAAAGAGCTTTCGAAGGACACCAGGAAAAGTATCGTAGACCTGCACCAGACTGGGAAGAGTGAATCTACAATAGGCAAGCAGCTTGGTGTGAAAAAATCAACTGTGGGAGCAATCATCAGAAAATGGAAGACATACAAGACCACTGATAATCTCCCTCGATCTGGGGCTCCACGCAAGATCTCATCCCGTGGGGTCAAAATGATCATGAGAACGGTGAGCAAAGATCCCAGAACCACACGGGGGGACCTGGTGAATGACCTGCAGAGAGCTGGGACCAAAGTAACAAAGGTCACCATCAGTAACACACTACAACGGCAGGGAATCAAATCCCGCAGTGCCAGACGTGTTCCGCTGCTGAAGCCAGTGCATGTCCAGGCCCGTCTGAAGTTTGCCAGAGAGCACATGGATGATACAGCAGAGGATTGGGAGAATGTCATGTGGTCAGATGAAACCAAAGTAGAACTTTTTGGTATAAACTCAACTCGTCGTGTTTGGAGGAAGAAGAATACTGAGTTGCATCCCAAGAACACCATACCTACTGTGAAGCATGGGGGTGGAAACATCATGCTATGGGGCTGTTTTTCTGCCAAGGGGACAGGACGACTGATCCGTGTTAAGGACAGAATGAATGGGGCCATGTATCGTGAGATTTTGAGCCAAAACCTCCTTCCATCAGTGAGAACTTTGAAGATGAAACGAGGCTGGGTCTTCCAACATGACAATGATCCAAAACACACCGCCCGGGCAACAAAGGAGTGGCTCCGTAAGAAGCATTTGAAAGTCCTGGAGTGGCCTAGCCAGTCTCCAGACCTCAACCCCATAGAAAATCTGTGGCGGGAGTTGAAAGTCCGTGTTGCTCGGCGACAGCCCCAAAACATCACTGCTCTCGAGAAGATCTGCATGGAGGAATGGGCCAAAATACCAGCTACTGTGTGTGCAAACCTGGTAAAGACCTATAGTAAACGTTTGACCTCTGTTATTGCCAACAAAGGTTATGTTACAAAGTATTGAGTTGTATTTTTGTTATTGACCAAATACTTATTTTCCACCCTGATTTACGAATAAATTCTTTACAAATCCTACCATGTGGATTCATGGATTTTTTTTTCACATTCTGTCTCTCACAGTTGAAGTGTACCTCTGGTGCAAATTACTGACCTCTGTCATCATTTTAGGTGGGGGAACTTGCACAATCGGTGGCTGACTAAATACTTTTTTGCCCCACTGTACATACATACACACACACACACACATATATACATACATACACACACATATATACATACACGCACACATTACATATATGTATATATACATATACATATATGTATGTATGTATGTATGTATGTATGTATATATATATATATATATATATATATATATAGAGGCTGGGGTCTATCACACCAGGCAAGACCCCAGGTGCAGGCTGTGTAAAGATGCCCCAGAGACAATCCAGCACATAACAGCAGGGTGCAAGATGCTAGCAGGCAAGGCATACATGGAACGCCATAACCAAGTGGCCGGCATAGTGTACAGGAACATCTGTGCCGAGTATAATCTGGAAGTCCCGAGGTCAAAATGGGAGATGCCCCCAAGGGTGGTGGAGAATGACCGAGCTAAGATCCTGTGGGACTTCCAGATACAGACGGACAAAATGGTGGTGGCTAACCAACCGGACATAGTGGTGGTAGACAAACAGAAGAAGACGGCCGTAGTGATCGATGTAGCGGTTCCGAATGACAGCAATATCAGGAAGAAGGAACACGAGAAGCTGGAGAAATACCAAGGGCTCAGAGAAGAGCTGGAGAGGATGTGGAGGGTGAAGGTAATGGTGGTCCCCGTGGTAATCGGACCACTAGGTGCGGTGACTCCCAAGCTAGGTGAGTGGCTCCAGCAGATCCCGGGAATAACATTGGAGATCTCTGTCCAGAAGAGCGCAGTCCTGGGAACAGCTAAGATACTGCGCAGGACCCTCAAGCTCCCAGACCTCTGGTAGAGGACCCGAGCTTGAAGGATAAACCGCCCGCAGGGGCGTGCTGGGTGTTTGTTTTTTATATATATACACACACACAGGGAGTGCAGAATTATTAGGCAAGTTGTATTTTTGAGGAATAATTTTATTATTGAACAACAACCATGTTCTCAATGAACCCAAAAAACTCATTAATATCAAAGCTGAATGTTTTTGGAAGTAGTTTTTAGTTTGTTTGTAGTTTTAGCTATTTTAGGGGGATATCTGTGTGTGCAGGTGACTATTACTGTGCATAATTATTAGGCAACTTAACAAAAAACAAATATATACCCATTTCAATTATTTATTTTTACCAGTGAAACCAATATAACATCTCCACATTCACAAATATACATTTCTGACATTCAAAAACAAAACAAAAACAAATCAGCGACCAATATAGCCACCTTTCTTTGCAAGGACACTCAAAAGCCTGCCATCCATGGATTCTGTCAGTGTTTTGATACCAGCCCAAACCAGTACTCCACCTCCACCTTGCTGGCATCTGAGTCGGACTGGAGCTCTCTGCCCTTTACCAATCCAGCCACGGGCCCATCCATCTGGCCCATCAAGACTCACTCTCATTTCATCAGTCCATAAAACCTTAGAAAAACCAGTCTTGAGATATTTCTTGGCCCAGTCTTGACGTTTCAGCTTGTGTGTCTTGTTCAGTGGTGGTCGTCTTTCAGCCTTTCTTACCTTGGCCATGTCTCTGAGTATTGCACACCTTGTGCTTTTGGGCACTCCAGTGATGTTGCAGCTCTGAAATATGGCCAAACTGGTGGCAAGTGGCATCTTGGCAGCTGCACGCTTGACTTTTCTCAGTTCATGGGCAGTTATTTGGCGCCTTGGTTTTTCCACACGCTTCTTGCAACCCTGTTGACTATTTTGAATAAAACGCTTGATTGTTCGATGATCACGCTTCAGAAGCTTTGCAATTTTGAGACTGCTGCATCCCTCTGCAAGATATCTCACTATTTTTGACTTTTCTGAGCCTGTCAAGTCCTTCTTTTGACCCATTTTGCCAAAAGAAAGGAAGTTGCCTAATAATTATGCACACCTGATAGAGGGTGTTGATGTCATTAGACCACACCCCTTCTCATTACAGAGATGCACATCACCTAATATGCTTACTTGGTAGTAGGCTTTTGAGCCTATAGAGATTGACAGACCACGTGACTTTTGCGCATTGCATGCTGGGAACTCGTGGCAAAACAATCCAAGTGTCATGGTCCTGGGTCGGTGACCCAGCGCTTTTAGTTTGTTATCATTTTCTAGATGATGATTGTTTAAGTTCTATGTTCTATTCGGTCTGCCTCTGAGTCTGCGTCTGTATCTGTCTGTCTATGGTGTCACCCCATCTGTTTGTGAATCTGTCTGTTTAGTTCAATGTCTTGTCTGGTTCCATGTGTCTGAGTTTCCTGTTTTATTGTGAAGGTCCGTGTCGTATGTGAGTGTGATCAGTTTACGTTTCCCCTGTCCCGTCAGCCCAGATTCCTCCCAGCTGTGTTGCCCTCCTGTCTCTCATCCCCTGATTACTGGTGTGTGTATTTAAGCCCTGTGTGTTCTCCTGCCTGTTGCCGGTTCGTCTGTGTTCCTCGGTGTCCTGCTCGTCTCTCTGCCTCTCTTCCCTTTTTGTTTCATCTCAGGTTTGTCATTTAGCTTTCCCAGTTCAGGTCTTTAGTTTTGTCTTCCCTCTTGCCTGTTTTGCCTTCTCACCACTGTGTAAATAAACTCACCGGCATCTCATCCACTGCCTGCATCTTGGGTCCTTCTTCTAACTCCACACGGCTTGCCTCGGCAGCCGTGACACCAAGTACCGCATCAAATGCAAGCATTTGCAGCACCGCAAAACGTTCATTCTTCGGTTCCAATAAATTCTTGCTTTTTCTTTGCCCCCCAAAAAGGTATGTACAAAACGAAGGAGAACAATGCCGGTCCGTACAAAGACAGACTTGATGAAAAGTCAAAGAAAAGATACGAGGAAAAAAATCAAACCAGTGAAAGGGTCAGACCCTTACGAGCACACAGAGGGACAAAATACGTTAGCGTGCTGCCCAACTTTCACCATGCTCATATTTATAATTATACGGTTCTTGGAGTGAGCGCATACACTCGTGAAGTTTAGTAACTTCAGGTCACTGCAACAAGCCCAGCTACAGTTTACCGACGGATGGGTGCAGGACCTTGAAATGCACCGTGTAGAAAGTAAAGACCATCGTACATATCATAAGTTTACCAGTCTCACAAATCGTCTTCATAAATACACATTCGTTAACAGTTTATTAATAGGACCTTTGAGCTCAATGGTAATTAATTAGTAGTGGAAATAATTTCTGGTACGCGTTACAGAAATGTAGCAGTGACAATAATATTGTATGTTGTAATCGTACTGGGCAATTAGTGATACAAAACAACTGTTTTATCCTTTGAATAAAAGTATGTTTTTGTCAATGTACCATAATAACAAAAGCGAAACACAATATTGTGTCAGGACAATTCACTATTTATGCACAATAAACAAAGGAGCGACAATTTCTGTTCAGCGCCAGACTTGCTTGTAACCTATATCACCAATTATGTTATGAAAAATGACGCATTAACTACAACAGCAGACTGACGTCACATTTTCAATCTCTATACAGCTTGGAGTAAGACAGCATGCATGAAGAGGATGATGTGGACAAAATACTCATTTGCCTAATAATTCTGCACTCCCTGTATACAGTGGGGCAAAAAAGTATTTAGTCAGCCACCGATTGTGCAAGTTCCCCCACCTAAAATGATGACAGAGGTCAGTAATTTGCACCAGAGGTACACTTCAACTGTGAGAGACAGAATGTGAAAAAAAAATCCATGAATCCACATGGTAGGATTTGTAAAGAATTTATTCGTAAATCAGGGTGGAAAATAAGTATTTGGTCAATAACAAAAATACAACTCAATACTTTGTAACATAACCTTTGTTGGCAATAACAGAGGTCAAACGTTTACTATAGGTCTTTACCAGGTTTGCACACACAGTAGCTGGTATTTTGGCCCATTCCTCCATGCAGATCTTCTCGAGAGCAGTGATGTTTTGGGGCTGTCGCCGAGCAACACGGACTTTCAACTCCCGCCACAGATTTTCTATGGGGTTGAGGTCTGGAGACTGGCTAGGCCACTCCAGGACTTTCAAATGCTTCTTACGGAGCCACTCCTTTGTTGCCCGGGCGGTGTGTTTTGGATCATTGTCATGTTGGAAGACCCAGCCTCGTTTCATCTTCAAAGTTCTCACTGATGGAAGGAGGTTTTGGCTCAAAATCTCACGATACATGGCCCCATTCATTCTGTCCTTAACACGGATCAGTCGTCCTGTCCCCTTGGCAGAAAAACAGCCCCATAGCATGATGTTTCCACCCCCATGCTTCACAGTAGGTATGGTGTTCTTGGGATGCAACTCAGTATTCTTCTTCCTCCAAACACGACGAGTTGAGTTTATACCAAAAAGTTCTACTTTGGTTTCATCTGACCACATGACATTCTCCCAATCCTCTGCTGTATCATCCATGTGCTCTCTGGCAAACTTCAGACGGGCCTGGACATGCACTGGCTTCAGCAGCGGAACACGTCTGGCACTGCGGGATTTGATTCCCTGCCGTTGTAGTGTGTTACTGATGGTGACCTTTGTTACTTTGGTCCCAGCTCTCTGCAGGTCATTCACCAGGTCACCCCGAGTGGTTCTGGGATCTTTGCTCACCGTTCTCATGATCATTTTGACCCCACGGGATGAGATCTTGCGTGGAGCCCCAGATCGAGGGAGATTATCAGTGGTCTTGTATGTCTTCCATTTTCTGATGATTGCTCCCACAGTTGATTTTTTCACACCAAGCTGCTTGCCTATTGTAGATTCACTCTTCCCAGTCTGGTGCAGGTCTACAATACTTTTCCTGGTGTCCTTTGAAAGCTCTTTGGTCTTGGCCATGGCGGAGTTTGGAGTCTGACTGTTTGAGGCTGTGGACAGGTGTCTTTTATACAGATGATGAGTTCAAACAGGTGCCATTCATACAGGTAACGAGTGGGGGACAGAAAAGCTTCTTACAGAAGACGTTACAGGTCTGTGAGAGCCAGAGATTTTCCTTGTTTGCGGTGACCAAATACTTATTTTCCACCCTAATTTACGAATAAATTCTTTACAAATCCTACCATGTGAATTCATGGATTTTTTTTTCACATTCTGTCTCTCACAGTTGAAGTGTACCTCTGGTGCAAATTACTGACCTCTGTCATCATTTTAAGTGGGGGAACTTGCACAATCGGTGACTGACTAAATACTTCTTTGCCCCACTGTATATGTGTATATACTGGAGGGTTTGGAGGGTTTCACCCCAAGTCCAGCACCCTGAGGCTGTATGCTAAGCGGAAGGAAGGGGGCCGGGGACTGGTGAGTGTCAGCACCACAGTCCAGGATGAGACAACGAACATCCAAGAATACATTGGGAAGATGGCCCCAACTGACCGAGTGCTCAGTGAATACCTCAGGCAGCAGAAACCCAAGAAAGAGGAGGGAGACGAGGAACCATCATGGAAGGACAGGCCCCTGCATGGTATGTACCACCGGCAGATAGAGGAGGTGGCTGATATCCAGAAGTCCTACCAGTGGCTGGACAAAGCTGGACTGAAAGACAGCACAGAGGCGCTAATCATGGCAGCACAAGAACAAGCTCTGAGCACAAGATCCATAGAGGCTGGGGTCTATCGCACCAGACAAGACCCCAGGTGCAGGCTGTGTAAAGATGCCCCAGAGACAATCCAGCACATAAGAGCAGGGTGCAAGATGCTAGCAGGCAGGGCATACATGGAACGCCATAACCAAGTGGCCGGCATAGTGTACAGGAACATCTGTGCCGAGTATAACCTGGAAGTCCCGAGGTCAAAATGGGAGATGCCCCCAAGGGTGGTGGAGAATGACCGAGCTAAGATCCTGTGGGACTTCCAGATACAGACGGACAAAATGGTGGTGGCTAACCAACCGGACATAGTGGTGGTAGACAAACAGAAGAAGACGGCCGTAGTGATCGATGTAGCGGTTCCGAATGACAGCAACATCAGAAAGAAGGAACACGAGAAGCTGGAGAAATACCAAGGGCTCAGAGAAGAGCTGGAGAGGATGTGGAGGGTGAAGGTAATGGTGGTCCCCGTGGTAATCGGAGCACTAGGTGCGGTGACTCCCAAGCTAGGTGAGTGGCTCCAGCAGATCCCGGAAACAACATCGGAGATCTCTGTCCAGAAGAGCGCAGTCCTGGGAACAGCTAAGATACTGCGCAGGACCCTCAAGCTCCCAGACCTCTGGTAGAGGACCCGAGCTTGAAGGATAAACCGCCCGCAGGGGCGTGCTGGGTGTTTGTTTTTTTTTTAATATGAGTTTATAGATAATTACACAGAATTTATGAGAGTAACTAAAATAACCTTATTTTGTACTTCAAATCAAATCAAATCACTTTTATTGTCACATCACATGTGCAGGCACACTGGCACAGCACATGCGAGTGAAATTCTTGTGTGCGAGCCCCACAAGCAACAGAGATGTGCCAAACACAACAACACAAACGAGCAAAATACAAGAATGGCCGACCTGAAACTAATAAATATATGTACAATATATAATAGTGTATGCATTTCTGGATGTGTATACTAAATATTTTCGTGTGTGTGTGTGTATACACATTTTTACAAATTAAATAGTAAAAAAAAACAAAACAACAATAATAATAATAATAATAATAATAATAAAATATATGAAATATACAGAGTTGAATATGTGCAAAACAAGTGGCATTTATATACAGTGTGGAGTGCATAATGTTGAAGTTCCAGTAGTGAAGCTGAGGTGTCTATGACGTGTTCAGCAGTCTGATGGCCTGGTGGAAGAAGCTGTCTCTCAGTCTGCTGGTACGGGACCGGATGCTGCAGAACCTCCTTCCTGATGGAAGTAGTCTGAACAGTTTATGGCTGGGGTGACTGGAGTCCTTGATGATCCTCCCCGCTTTCCTCAGGCACCGCTTCCTGTAGATGTCTTGGAGGGAGGGAAGCTCACCTCCAATTATCCGTTCAGAGCACTGCACTACTCGCTGGAGAGCTTTGCAGTTATAGGCGGTGCTGTTGCCATACCAGGTGGTGATGCATCCAGTGAGGATGCTCTCAATGGCACAGTGATAGAAGGTCCTGAGGATGCGGGGGCTCATGCCGAATCTTTTCAGTCTCCTGAGAAAGAAGAGGCGCTGCTGCGCCTTCTTCACTGTTTTGTTTGTGTGTACTGACCATGTAAGATCCTCAGCCAGATGTACTCCAAGGAACCGGAAGCTGCTCACTCTCTCCACAGCAGCGCCGTTGATGGTGATGGGGGTGTGTACTTCTCTGCACCTCCGGAAGTCCACTATCAACTCCTTTGTCTTTGCGACGTTGAGGGTGAGATGGTTGTCTTGACACCAGTGGGTCAGGGCGCTGACCTCCTCCCTGTAAGCTGTCTCATCACCGTTGGTGATAAGACCCACCACTGTAGTGTCGTCCGCAAACTTCACAATGATGTTGGAGCTGTTAGTGGCTGTGCAGTCGTAGGTGTAGAGTGAGTACAGGAGAGGGCTCAGTACACACCCCTGTGGAGCACCAGTGTTCAGTGTGATGGGGGATGAGGTGATGCTGCCCAGTCTGACCACCTGGCGTCTGTCAGACAGGAAGCTAAGGATCCAGCTGCAGAGGGAGCTGCTCAGTCCTAGATCCTGCAGTTTCCTGTCCAGCTTCGAGGGAACGATGGTATTGAATGCTGAGCTGTAATCTACAAACAGCATCCTCACATACGTGTCTCTCTTCTCCAGGTGTGACAGGGCAGTGTGTAGTGTCAGGGCTATGGCATCATCGGTGGACCTGTTGTGGCGGTATGCAAACTGTAGAGGATCCAGTGAGTCGGGTAGTGCAGAGCAGATGAAGTCCCTGACCAGCTTCTCGAAGCATTTGCTTACGATGGGGGTCAGGGCTACAGGTCGCCAGTCGTTCAATGAGGAGATGGTGGAGGATTTGGGTACAGGGACGATGGTGGCCATTTTGAAGCAGGCTGGGACTACAGACAGAGAGAGGGAAAGGTTGAAGATGTGCGTGAACACTCCAGCCAGCTGAGCCGCGCATGACCTGAGGACGCGGCCGGGAATCCCGTCCGGACCAGTAGCTTTGCGTGCGTTCACCTTCCTGAAGCACTTCCGCACATCCTCCTCAGACACAGTGTACGCACTGACGTCATCCGCGGTGCGCACACTGTCCGGTCTCATGGTGTTCGCTGCGTCGAATCTAGCGTAGAATACGTTTAGATCCTCACACAGAGAGGCCGTGGTCTGCGGTGTGCTGGTTTTCCCTCTAAAGTCTGTGATCGTGTTTAGTCCCTGCCACATACTCCGAGGGTTGTCAAACTGTTGCTCCACCCTGTCCCTGTACTCACGTTTGGCTGCTTTGATCGTCTTCCGGAGTTGGTAATGTGCGTGTTTGTAGTCCGATGTGTTCGCGGAGGCAAAGGCGGTGTTCCGTGCCGCCAGTGCCGCGCGAACATCTCCGTTAATCCAGGGTTTTTGATTTGGGAAGGATTTGACTGTTCTGGATGGGACGACATCTTCCACGCATTTCCTGATAAATCCACAGACTGAGTCTGTGTATTCATCAATGTCTCTGGCGGCCACGTGAAACATTTCCCAGTCCGCGTGATCAAAACAGTCCCGCAGCGCAGACTCCGATTGGTCCGTCCAACAGTGCACCGCCCTCCGGGTTGGAGCTTCCTGTTTCAGCTTCTGCCTGTAGGCGGGCAGGAGCAGGATGGAGCAGTGATCTGATTGGCCGAATGGGGCGCGGGGGAGGGCTTTGTACGCATCCCGGAAAGAGGTGTAACAGTGGTCGAGTAGCCGATCTCCACGTGTGTTAAAAAGGATATGTTGATGGAGTTTTGGTGAGACTTTCTTCAGGTTTCCCTTATTAAAGTCCCCGGCTGTGATAAACGCTGCCTCTGGGTGTGCGGTTTCCTCGCTGCTGATCGCGCTGTACAGTTCCCTGAGTGCACGGTCAGTGTCGGCTTGTGGGGGAATGTAAACAGCCGTAATAATCACTGCTGTAAATTCCCTCGGTAGCCAGAATGGCCGGCACTTAATCATCAGGTACTCCAGGTCCGGTGAGCAGAAGGATTTGACCGGGTGCACGTTCGCATAATCACACCAGCTGTTGTTGATCATGAAACACACACCACCGCCTCTGCTTTTCCCAGTAAGATCCCGTGACCTGTCCGCGCGATGCACGGAGAACCCCGGTAGTTGTATTGCGGAGTCCGGTACTTTGTCCGATAGCCAGGTTTCTGTGAGGCAGATCACGCAGCAGTCCCGCATCTCTCGCTGGAATGAGATCCGTGCCCGAAGCTCGCACAGCTTGTTCTCCAGAGACTGCATATTAGCCAGTAATAAACTGGGTAACGGTGGTCTGTAAGTGCGCCGTCTCAGTCGAACCAGAACGCCAGATCTTCTCCCTCTGCGTCGGCGTTTGCGGCCTCCAGGGCCAGAGAACAAAGGCGTCTCAGGTGAGATGAATGGGGGGTTTGCAAACGGAGCGTCCGTGTTGCAAAACTTGAACTCCGGAAAGTTATAAGAAAGACCGTCTTTTATGTCCAGTAAGGTTTGTCGGTCGTACACAAGGAGACAAGTGCTGCTCGTGAAAAAATAAAGGAAAAGTAAAATTAAACACAGAAGAAAGCCGTTGCTTGGGGGAGCTCGCGACGAGGCTGCCATACTCGGCGCCATCTTGGAGCAGCACTTATTATCTAAGTCTGGGATATTGTGTTCAGACTCCTTTAGCCCAGGAAAATTGCACCCTGACTTTAACTGGTTATGATATGTAAGCATGTTTGGAAATCCCTCTGCAGCTTTGCATGTCAGTCTCAAAAATTCAGTTCAATCAAAGAGCTAAATTCACGCTTTTACCCCATTATTACATGGAGGGCCAACTCTTAATAGACCGTTGCAATGTATAAAAATCCCTAAACGAACTTTATTTAATCATGATATTCTTAACATGCACAGACAGTGAGCGTCTTCTCTCTGCTGAATCTCTGCATGTCTTATTTTCACCTTTGACCTTCACTGCGATGTCTGGGAGCCCACCCCCTTCTCTCTGCCTCTCACACATCCAGTAGCAGGCCATGTTTGTGCCTTCATGAGCTGTACCATTCAGTGTTTTGCTTCATTTAGTCTTTCTTTTTATCAATTTTTTGTCAGTCTCATATTTACATTTTTCTTTATGTCCGGCAGATCTCTCAATCTTGCCAAATCCCATTACACAAAATGTACATATGTTTGCAATTTGCCCTTTTTGCCCATTTTTAGACACTCGAGTTCATTTATCAACACTTTTAACTGCTGGAATATTCCCTGAAAATAAACTGAGCGTTGAAACCAAATATTTCCTTGGTTTTAAAGGAATATTAAAGGAATGAAAGGAATATTTGCAACGCCATCAAAACAGCACAATCTTCACACCAGCATTGACACCAAAAATATCACCTCTTTTATACTACTTGTTTAAATTGTATCCTACCTACACCCGTTTTCACATCTTGTCTTGTGTGATTAGGTAGAGGATCATTAGGAAGTCCCTCTCGGGGGGACGCTCCCACAGAGCTTAAATCTGGAACTCTCCACCATTTGACCTTAGACCCGAAGAAGATTCTAGGATGAGAGGTGAAACGTCTTCAAGCAACTTAAAGAAATCCAAACGCTTTTCTTTCCAAGCTCCTTAGACTACGACGACCTGGATGACTGAGAACCTTTACAGACATAAGAGAAAACAAAAAGCTAATTTATTCATCTGAATGTAGGAAGGAAGAAAGACAATGGGGAGGTTGAAGGTTCTATTTAGCATCTTTATCACGGACAGTGTTACAGCCTTTTTGCTGACAGAGACATCACTCATGGCCATCACACTAAACCAGAGTAGAAACAATTAAACAGCATTTAAGAAAACCCCAGAACACTGGGCCATGACTGGTCTCACTGTGTTAGAGCTGATGAACAACATCAGTAATCTGCAAACTTTAACCTCTAACAGTGTTTTGCTGCTTTACCCCAATTTTTCTAAAGATGTGTTGTCTTTTGCAGGCCACCACTGTAAATATGAATGTGGTCTTTGGCTGATCAAATAAAGCTCCACCTTGTGGAATAAATTAGTATTACATAGAAATATTGCCCAGCCCCAGTTCAGCTTTAAACTGAATTTCAAAAAGTAAAATACAAATTAAGACTTCAAAACAATGAAAATACAAAACTATAAAAACACTGAATAACTTCATCCACGTGTGACATCAGCTGACACTCTTTACAGGAGTCCATCTGAACTCTGTGGAGCCTGATCTCAAGGTTTTTAAGTCTGACCCCAAAACCAGAAGAGGATCTTTCTGCCTCTGCAGATTCATTTTGATTTACTGATTTCAGTCCTGCATGATCACGCTGATGTTTGCACAGAGCAGATAATGAAGTGAATGTTTTTGCACATTGGCAACAGTGAAAACGTTTATTTACAGTGTGGGATCGTTTGTATTTGGAGTATGAACTGAGATTCCTGAAGCTCTGGTCACACTGGTCACAGGTAAATTATCTTACATGTGTGTACGTTCATGAAGGTTAAGATGCCTCGATCGTGAGAAGCTTCCGTCACAGTGTTTACACTTGTATGGTCTCTCTCCTGTGTGGACTTGTTTATGACTTTTAAGGTGACCTGCAGAGGTGAAGGATGACCCACACTGGTCACAGATGTGCTTTTTAACCCCACTGTGAATGAGTTCATGTATTTTTAAATTAGTTCGAGTGGGGAAGCCTCTCACGTTCTTTGCAATAGTTGGTTCTGTCTTCACTGTGTCTACGTTGATATATTTTTAGGGTCTGTTGCAGAGTCAAACTCTTTCCCACCACCACAGCGACGACAGGGTTGAGAACTGGATCCATCTGTGTCACTCTGCTTCTAAACAAAGACACAAAGACAGTGTAAGTCAGGGAATTCCTTCAACATTTTAATTCTGAAAGTCGCCTGAAATAAAGAGAATCTCTGCCAATGTCCAATTACACTTTACTGTTTTCATTATAACACTCAGCTTAATGGGATACAATAAATGTCTTTGATGTAGAGGAACAGCAACAAGCACTGGTACCCTGGCTGCAGACAGTCTCTCACCATACTTTGAGGACATTTAAATAAAACTCACAAACTATTAAAAGTAAGCTGATTCTGAGGGGGTCAGGTGGGATACACTGATTGGTTTTAGTTAGATGACCCTCCCGTTGTTCAGTTAGTAAACACAAGTAAAATGGATTGATTCTTATAAAGCACTTTTTTACTCTGCCTGAGCACTCAAAGTGCTTTATACAACACGGTAAAGCACTTTGCATGCTAGAGTAAAGTGACCTGGTACTGAGACTCAATAGGTCTTTGTTGTAGAGCAGGCGTAGGCAACCTTTCTGATGATGAGTGGCATCTAAAATTTCCTCTAAAGTCAATGTGTCATCGCAATTATTGCATTAACAATAAATTTAATAATGCTGCATATCAACAGTTACACACTATACAGAACAACTTTATAGAACTATATTTGCTATATTTCAAAAAACACTTTTTATCCATAACATAACATTTAACCATAACAGCAAAGGAAATATACAACAGAAAATGCAGATGGTAAAACAATGATAAGAAAAAAGTAAACTGGGCTAATATGACTTTTCTTAATTCAGGGATTTGCAGGTTAATGTGATCCCTGCCCCTGCTTTGTATTTGCCAGTTGTATTATCTGGGGATCACATTTTGTAACTCGTTGAAGTGTCCCGTTTTTCAACCCAATTCTGGTCTCTGACTTCGGACGGCTTTGCACCTTTTCTGCCAGGATTTTCTTTAACCACATCAAAACAATCCACAAGTCGTTCCAGAACATTTCCACAGCTATGCCATCTAATAGCACAGTGGAGTGGGATGTCTATGCATGAGCTATCCATCTCCTCGAGCACAGACTGGAATTGGCGGTGTCAAAGCGGATCGCTTAACGATAAAGTTCACGATTTTTGCCACTGTGGCCATGGCGTCATGAAGATCTGAATTTGACATCTTGGCACAAAGGTTTTCTCACTCTTTTATTCAGTGTTGTTTAATGATGAGATGACCAACTTGTTCCTCAATTAAGGTAACAGCACCCCTGTGTTTTCCAGCAATGGCTGGTGCATCATTATTTGTCACAGCACAATGTAATGCCAATGCCTCGCTCATCAAAACACTCCTTAAAAACCTTGCCAATACCCTCACGTGGTGTGAATAAGGCACGGCGGGACCACAGATCATCATTTAGAGCGTGTTTTCACACGGCGGACGTGATTGCAGACCTGCACGGCGTCACCGACCACGCCTCACCACACCCCACCTCACGTTTTTTCAGGCATCGGGGTTAAGCAGAAGAGTTCCTCTTGTACTTCCACATCACAGGATCTTACCAGAACAGCCAAACGTGGAACCTCATTGATATCAACGCTTTTGTCCAAAGCTACACTAAACACCTGGGCTTCTTTCAAAGCAGCTGTTTGTTGGGCTCTGACATTGTTACCTATTTCCTGGATGTGTCGTTCCACAGTTCTGGCTGATGCAGGTATGTCTTGAATCCTTGCTTTAATTGCATCTTTGTTTGGAAGCCCATTAAATAACATCTCTGAGCTTGAGAGAAAAGCCTCCTTAATAAATTCTCCCTCTGTAAAAAGCTCTCCATGTTTAGCAATACACTGCCCAATACGAAAACTTACTTATGGTCCATGATGTTTAGCAGCTGTAAAAACGTGCAAGAGTACTTGCTTGCTTCTCATATCTTGACACAGCACGTGTAATTGATTCAACTTTCTCTGCCTCATACTTGAAGCTTCTTGATCTTTCATCTCAAAATGTTGTTTAACATTGGAGGTCTGGCAACCAACACTCTCAAGTTAAAGGGCACATACAGCATGATCTTTCTGTTGCACAAAACCCCAGTCTTCTGTCCAAATTGGCATAAAAGTCCAGGAATTACCTTTTTTTGCTCGCTTCAAGGCCATATTATACAGGACTGGCTAGCTAGCAGCATCCCTCTCCCCTGTAATTTTTAGCCAATTGGAAAATCTCCTCCTTGAATCGCTACCTTATCGTGGTGGAGGGGTTTGTGTGTCCCAGGGATCCCAGGGGATATGTTGTCTGGGGGCTTTTGCCCCCCGGTAGGGTCTCCCATGGCAAATTGGTCCTGGGTGAGGGACCAGACAAAGAGCGATTCAGAAGACCCTTATGAAAAGAACATCGAGGGAACAGTTTACCCTGCCCGGGATAGGGTTACCGGGGCCCCGCCCTGGAGCCAGGCCCGGGGAGGGTGCCCGAGGGCGAGTGTCTGGTTGCCGTGCCTTAGTCCATGGGGCCCGGCCGGGCACAGCCCAAAGAGGAGACATGGGCCTATCCTCCCGCAGGCCCACCACCCGCAGGAGGCGCAATAGGGGTCGGGTGCATTGTGTGCAAGTAAGCTATTAAGACTCGAATGTACACTCTGTTCGTGTTTTCCTCCAAAACAATAAGTTCCGTTGGAGCAGCCTTTCAACGCCTCCCTTTGTCTCTCGCAAGAAAAGTTGACCCACAAAAAAAAAGTAAAGCTATTTTTCGGCTATGAGCCCGACACGGAACCCATATTAGTCAGAGGTCCCTTTACTACGGTTCAGAGCCGCGGACCTTCAGTAACAGTAATAAATCACACAGCAATAGTACATTCACATAGTTGTAAAAAGCATGATAATATGTTAAGTAATCCAAAGTATTCAGAATACTTTACTCTCATTGAGTAACGTAACGGAATACGTTACAGAATACATTTTGGGGCATGTATTCTGTAATCTGTAATGGAATACATTTTAAAAGTAACCTTCCCAACACGGTATATGGGGCACAACGATAGTGGGTCCATTCTTCATCAATGGAAACCTCAAGGCCACTGGATATTTGAAATTGCTACATGATGATGTGTTTCCCTCTTTATGCACTGAAGCTGGCACGTTCCCTGAGTTTTTCCAGCAAGATGGTGCACCACCACATTATGGGTGCCAGGTCCGAGCATCACTAGATGAACAGTTTCTTGGAAAGTGGATTGGTCGTCGTGGGCCAGTTGAATGGCCCCCAAGGTCTCCCGATCTGACCCCCTTAGACTTTTATGTTTGGGGTCATCTGAAGGCAATTATCTATGGTGTGAAGATACGAGATGTGCAGCACCTGAAACTACCGATACTGGATGCCTGTGATGGCATTTCTCCTGCGGTGTTGCTATCAGTGTGTGAAGAGGGTTGCATTGACAATCCAACAAAATGGGCAGCACATTGAACACATTTTAAGACAGATATCTGTGTTTATCTGTGTAAGACAGATAAACACTAGAACGGCCTATGTACATAGTTATAGTGGAAAAAGAAGCCAGTTTCTCTTTGTTTCCCTCTCCACCATTGTGTTTATTATATTTGAATGAAAGTGCAACTGTAAATCCTCAAATATGGATGCAAAGTTACAGTAATCATGGTTTTTAGTTTGATGACTTATTATGTTCTTTACTGACATTTTCAAAATTCCAGTAGATGCCATTGAGTCCAGTAGAATTATTAACATGCGAACACAATTTAATGAGAAGAGTTGGTCCAAACAGTCAGTCTTAAATAAGAAGATAACAATATACATACATACCTCACAGTAACTGCACTTGCAGAGTTTCTTTCTAGTGTGGATCTGTTGGTGAGATTTCAGGGAACGTGGCTCTTTAAAAGCCTTATCACAGAGGTCACATTTATAAGGTCTCCCCACAGTGTGGGTAAACATATGGTGTTGTAAGTCTTTATATCTCACAAACAGTTTCCCACACTGATCACAGCAGTAAACGTCATTTCCAGTGTGAATGCGGAGGTGAATATTTAGGCTGCCTAGCAAGTGGAAGGTTTTTCCACATATGTGGCAGCTGTACGGCTTAAATCCAGAGTGGATAACTTGATGACGCTGTAAGAGGCCACTGTGGGTAAAAGCTCTGCCACACTGATCACAGCTGTATGCTTTAACTCCACTGTGACTGAGTTGGTGTCTTTTTAAACTAACAGCCTGGGTAAAAGACTTTCCACACAAGTCACAGGTGTATGCTTTAAAGCCACTGTGGATGAGTCGGTGTGTCTGTAAGTTAACAGCCTGGGTAAAAGATTTTCCACACAAGTCACAGGTGTATGCTTTAACGCCACTGTGGATGAGTTGGTGTCTTTTTAAGCTTCCAGCCGAGGTAAAAGATTTTCCACACAAGTCACAGCTGTACGCTTTAACTCCACTGTGGATGAGTTGGTGTCTTTTTAAGCTTCCAGCCTGGGTAAAAGATTTTCCACACAAGTCACAGGTGTATGCTTTAACGCCACTGTGGATGTGTTGGTGTCTTTTTAAATGTCCAGCCTGGGTAAAAGATTTTCCACACAAGTCACAGATGTATGCTTTAACTCCACTGTGGATGAGTTGGTGTGTTTTTAAGCTTCCAGCCTGGGTAAAAGATTTTCCACACAAGTCACAGATGTATGCTTTAACGCCACTGTGGATGAGTTGGTGTGTTTTTAAGCTTCCAGCGTGGGTGAAAGATTTTCCACACAAGTCACAGATGTAAGCTTTAATTCCACTGTGGATGAGTTGGTGTGTTTTCAGGTATTGAGCTCCGGTAAAACCCTTCCCACACTCGTCACAGCTGTATTTTTTCTGTCCCTTTCTTCTGTGAGGTTTGTCGGCCTCCTGAGAGCGCTGACTTCTCGTTCCATGTTGGTCCTGCAGTGACAGAGATACAAACAGAGGCAGTGAGTGAAATGCAGTCGTGGAACAAACTGAAACTCCATTAGTGGAATCAAAGATGTCAACAAACACATTGTAGGTGTGTTACCACCACCTTCTAGTGATAGTATCACATTACAATGATGAGCTACAATGAGAGTTGTAACCTGCACACAGGTTCAATAACAGAGATATTTTTGCTCACCTTTTGGGTTGAAGTCATTGTTTCCTCTGTAGTGGCTGAGCTGAGTCTAAATGGCTCGTCTCCTCCTGTTGATCAGCTGGAACAAAATATATATTTATTAGGGGTGCAACGATACACAAAATTCACGGTTCGGTTCGGTTCGATACTTTGGTGTCACGGTTCGATATTTTTTCGATACAAAAAAAATGTTCATGCCTTTTTAATTTGTCATTTATTAAAATTATAAATATATATTTTAACTCAAAAGTACAGTTTTTAAATTTAACCCTAACCCTTGTGCGCGTTTTTTATTTTGACAGCGAATGCGCACCTGCGGACCACTTATGTGCAGCCCTGGTTATTTAGCTCGTCATATTGCAGCCACAGAAATTCTTTTGTCCATGAAACCATAAAGCTGCACTTTCTTTTTGCCTTATAGTCTGATTTGTCATAACTTCTCCGTTTTGTGGTAAGCTTTTCTTTGGCTGTCACTTCTTCACCCCGACCTGTCTTATTTGGCTCAGCAGAACTAAAATATATATCGTGCTGCTTTTACACACGGACTCACATAAGCTCAGCGATTCTCTGCGCGATCAACCTCTCACATGTTTAAGCTGCCGGAGATTTCACTTGTCATGTTTGCATAGTAAGCTAACGATTAATAAGACGATGTCAGAGGAATTGGTGCACAAATTATCATCACTCACAGATCAGTGCTGTCGCTCTCTATACACAGTTCGCACGATTGCAAAGTGAAAGCAAAAAAACAAGCGCAAATTCAAACGCGATTTCAATATGTCACATATTGACAGTGGCTCACCGATGCCAATGACATAATTACCCAGCTACATTTCTGAAAGAATGCAAAAGCATTGACATATATTTTTCCTTCCTACAATAGCCCGATGGGCAGGGTAGCCCGTCTGAAAAAAATCGCTAGCCCCAGGACGTCGGGCTAGCGATATTGCGAGCCCTGTATCTGATTGAGGAATCGCTCATCTTTGGAAAAGAGAGTTTATTACAGAGAAATGTCTCTTTCCAAAATAAAAGCTATACTATCCGCTTCTTCTGGGCTATATTCTCAGCAGCATAAGGAGAATCATGTGCTAACAGCTGTCTAAATGACTCGGCTAAAGTTAGTAGCATGCTTGTTGTTTTTGTCTTTGCACTAGGATGATGTCGGCGTAAATGTGCAGTCATATTCGTTGTGTTCCCACTAGTGCTTTCAGGTTAATCTCGTTGAAATGACCTTAACGCCACAACACGGCAAATCTCCGTTAACGAGCTACCGCCGATCGCTCCGTGCATGGGGCTAGACGGCCAACACGTTAACGAGCTAACTGCGCTAACACACTAGTTCCCACCCATGTAATTAAGCATTGCGTGGCACATCCAACATACTGTTTTACTTTAGTCCATGACTCGCTTACCTTCAGGGTCATACGTCACATGAAAACCAAAATAATTCCAAACGCCAGATCTGAATGAGAGTGGGGGAGGTCCATGTTGCAAGGAGAGCTTAACTTCTGTCTCGCTAGCTTGCCCTGTGCTCTTCCTTCTGACTATGCTGTCTGTGTTGAGCGCTCAGTGGATCTGCGCTCGACAGTGCAGCCTAGGCGGAGTAGTCGAACGCAGATTCACTGAGCGCTCAACACAGACAGCATCGTCAGAAGGAAAGTTGATAAAATAAATTACAAATGTTGTATTGTTCGATACATATGCGTACCGAACCGAAAGCACTGTATCGAACGGTTCAATATCGATACGAATATCGTTGCACCCCTAATATTTATGTGTATTTCATCCTTGACCAAAAGAAGCTGTGATGGAAAGCTCAAATCCACTGAAACTAAATGTCTTCAGTCAGTGTGTCAGCCTTATTAAATTCCGTTCTTTTGAATTATTTTGGCGACAGAGAAAGACTGGACTCAGAGTGGTCAAGCTAAAAAAAAAAAAAAAAAAAGATAGTCATTTTACATTTCCGGAAACGGAGGCCTGTCACACTAACACACGCTTTTTCCATCTAGTTTCCTGTGTTTTATTAATATGGTGCAGCAGCTCTATACTTCCTGTTTCTTAACGTCCCCTTACTGAAGCCTCTGTTGCTAGGCAACCTGTCACCCTCTAACCTCGTTCTTTCTCACAGACTTTATTACAAAGCACAAAAAACAATATAATCAGAAAATAAGGACTAAGGATATATATTTATTTCGTAACAGCCTCCAGTTAAAAACAGTGGTGAGAAAATGCACTAATGAACCTCCACTGATTGAGTAAAAGAAGTTTGGTGCTTCGTTTGAACCTCATAGATTTTATTTTAAAAAAGGAAAAGAAAAATACTCTACAAAACAGAAGGTGAGCTGATAGTAAGAGGGTCATCATCTGACACTACATCAAGATTCTCAGACCATGTCATGGTTCACTTGATCCCTGCAAACAGGCACAAACTGAAACTGTCTTAAGCTTTTGTTAAGACACTGAAGCAGTGGACTGATGAGGCTGTGGAGAATCTGCAGGTGTGTCTGGACTGCACCGACTGGCAGGTTTTCAGGATTGTTACCAACAATTTGGATTATTATAGAGATGCTGTGACGTCCTGTGACATCAGCTTCTGTGAGGAAGCTGCACAGCATCACACACCAGGGTGAGTTAGAATAATGACCAGCTCTGGTTCACAGCTAAGAATATATATATATATTTAAATCCTAACAATACCCAACAGGATTAAAAACATTCTTCTTCTCCCAACTCACCAAGAGCTGCACATTAACCACCACATTATATTTTAATTCACAGCGCTTTCAAATATGAACTTTCATCTCTGTTTCATTAGTTTTGTTAACATCTTCCTGTGCATCACTTTACAGCAGCCACACTCATTAAAATGAGACTTTGTAGGAGTTCACTTCCTCTCATGTGTTCATCCACAGCAGCTGTATGGGCTCAAAATGTGGTCATAAATATTTTGTACTTGTAAAAAAGATTTGTGTGTGCGTAAAAAAGATTTGTGTGTGGACTTAGGAAAAAAACCCTGCAAGTTACAAGTACGGATTTTGACCCTATTTTTCTTCCTTTCATCTGATTGGTCAATGTCATATCAATCACAAATGTAACAATCCAATCAGAGAGCAGATGGGTTTGGCTGTCGAGGGACGCTTTTTTTGAACTGCAGGGCCCTATTTCAGGAAGCCGGTTTAGAAAACTCAGAGTGAAAAACGATACTCAGGGTTGAGTAACCCCGAACTGTCCAACTCGGAATATTCGGTTTCAGAAAGGCTGATAACAATTAGTTCAGTCAACGCGGAGTTGCTTTAACCCCAAGTTAAGCGCGCGCACGAGGATACATAAAGCCCTGATTAGTGGAGCACAGATTAAGCGAGTCACCATGGAGACGGAGGGAAAGAAGGCGCGGTCAATGTATCTTACAGCGCTTGAGGCCGAAATTCTGATGGCAGCATATGCCGATAACATGCAAATTCCGCGGAAAAAAAGTAACACAGCTTCAGCTGCAAAAGAAAGGGAGCATGCATGGCAAAACATAGCCGACAGAGTCAATGCGTGAGTGTTAATTTAAACATTGATCTAGGGATTTCCACCCATTTAACACGTTATTTTATTATATTTTATTTTATTTTTTATTTCATACATTTTATTTGTGATGTGATGTGAGCGCAGGTGCAACCCAACAGGCTCCAAACGTTCCTGGCAGCAAGTAAAAATGAAATATAAAAATATAGTCCAAACAGGTGAGGTGTAATTGTATTATGGGCCATAGTGCTTGGTCTGTTTGTCCCATGTAAATCAATTGCAGTTAGAGGCTACATTAATTTCCCCTCTGTAAGCACTTATTGAAATTATCTGAGCACATTACAAGTACATATTTGCTTACTCTGTATGCTCAAATGTGACCCGTTATAGCCAACAGAAAAAAAAGCGGAGGCCCGAAAAACAGGTGGGGGTCCTCCACCACCACCACTCACAGAGGCTGAGCAGTTGGCTTCCACATTTGTGATAATGTTGGCAGCATCACATATGATCTTCACAGTGCAGAGAACACAAATTAGCATCCATTACTATAATGAAATAATTTGTTAGTTTGAAATGCTACAGGGAGCTATGTACCTGTACATTAATGCTGTGGAAAGACTTCCTGTTCACATAGTCTCCTTCATTTACTGAAGGAGCAATGATTGGAAATGTGAGTGCCATCTATACAGCCAATCACGCCTGGGAACCGTGAGAATAAATGTAAAATTTAAGTAGTAGTTCAAGTATCACCACATCATGAATTAAGTTTCGTTCATCCTGATACCTGCAATTTTGTGGAATCCCTCTTTGATGAATCTTGTGGGTCTGTGACCGGGGAACACCACAAACGAGTACAGGAGACGTTTCAGTGCAACTGTAACATTCCTGACTGCCCGACAGACGGTAGCCTTGGAAACGTGCTCAGCGTCACCAATATTATACAGAAAGCTCCCGTTTGCAAAAAACCAAAGTGCAATACAAATAATAAGTACAGAACTGAGAGAGTGTCCGCGATGTGTCACATGAGCAATATTAGGCCTGAGGATGTTATTCAAATAAATTATAGATTGTGCTGACAAACGGTAACGTTCACACAGGAACTCATCAGGAAATGATAAAATGTCCAAACGCGCTCTAATCAGTCTCTCCCGGCGGAGAGCTCTGCGGAGAATTTGGGCTTCAACATCTACTGGCTCTTCAAGGAAGGAGCACGCCATGTCTGACACTTCCTACAGTCAGGTTTCCGACAAAGAGGCGGAGAAAGTCAGGGTTAGTTGAAGTAAACCTGCTAGGGGGCAGGTTAGCTTCACGGAGTGTGTCGTCATAGTAACTCACTCAGAATTAATCTAAACTCGCTTTGTGAAACCGAAAACCCAGAGTTTTCGTTAACTCAGGGTATACTTACTCAGAGTTTGCACTAAACCGGCTTCCTGAAATAGGGCCCAGGTCTTTGAAGGGAATAAATGCCCTTTTACATGCCAACCCAGCGTTTTCCTTCATCACCACGAAGGAAAACAGTCTGTGGTCGTCCGAGTTTGGTGATTTTTGTGTCACAGGTCTACGTGTTTAATACAGGGACTTCCACAGCCTTTTCAACAGCGCTGCGGACCGCGGGGTGGGGGCGGGCAGTGTTTTGGAAATGACAGTCTTCATTACAAAGCTTTCTTCGTTATGAATTAGCATACATGTTTTTATTGAACATTTGAAGAACCAGCAAAAAAAAAAAAAAAAAAAAAAAACTCTTGTAGAGGACATAAAGTCAGAGATAGAAAAGACAAGGACCAGGTGCATCTAGTGCAGGTAGAGCTGCTGCAAAAACCCACAGAGCCCAGCAGCCAGCGTAACAAATTCTGGATCCTTTGCTTTTAGTTAGCAGTTAACATTAGCAGCACATCCTGCGTCCGATGTGAGCAGCAATGGTCCTGGGTCAGCCCTGACTTTGTGTTAAACTAATCCTAAAGTAATAATGGTATTTCTAACCACTGACATACCACAACTTTTTCCTTTCAACAGCTACTGAAAGTTAGGGGACCTAGCTGCTATCGGATATTTATATAGCGATCCTCCAGCTTCAAACTGTATCACCCTTCAAGGACCTGCAGTTCAAAAAAGCGCCCCTACGACAGCCAAACCCATCTGTTCTCTGATTGGATTGTTACATTTGTGATTGACATGACATTGACCAATCAGATGAAAGGAAGAAAAATCGGGTCAAAATCCGTACTTGCAACTTGCAGGGTTTTTTTCCTAAGTCCACACACAAATCTTTTTTACGCACGCACAAATCTTTGTTACACATACAAATCTTTTTTACGCACACAAATCTTTTTTACACATACAAATCTTTTTTACAAGTACAAAATATTTATGACCACATTTTGAGCCCATACAGCTGGACAATAAAGTTTATAGTGACCCTGATACTGCAGCAGATCGCTCTGACTTCCTGTTATCACTTAAATAGAAATGAGGCTGTAGAGGTTTGGTGCAGGCAGAAAAACAGCTGCAGGGACAATGAAAAGACTTTTCTGCTCCAACTTCTCCCAGCATGCTGAGCTAATGATTAGTTGGTGTTTTTCTCCAAACACTCTCTCACTCTTCTCTCAACGTGTTCACAATAAACTGTGAACAGACACCGAGGAGAGCAGCAGAAGACCTCATTCAGGAGCTAACCTCAACATGAACTGAACTCACAGTAAAGTTAGCTCGGTGCTTACCTTTAGATGAGCCCACAAACCGAGAGAAACTCCGCGATGAAGCTGCAACTCTTTCCAAACACAGGAAACAGATCAGGGAGCAGAGACCCACGTGGTTCACGCTGATCTCAGCTACGATCCAGGAGACAAGGGTGGGCAGATCGATGCAGATATCGATCAGGACGTTGGTAGTGGTATATGATCGACATTTCAGTTTGTTTCTCTCCTCTAAGTTCACTACTTTACTCCCGTTTCATGACAAAGCAGCTCTCTCTGCTCGACTCCTCTCCTGCACACATTTGCTCCGCCCCACTCTTCCGATTCTGCTGTGGTTTGTTACTGTGTGGTCACGTGACTGCGCTACACATCGTGAGTAGGTGGGGTGTTTTCCAAAAGTACCTCCTCTTTCCTTTTCCTCGGTTCTTTTCCTTGGCCTCGTTGAAAACGTCATCATGGGAAGGAGAATTGCTAAGGACACAGGAAAAGAGAAGAGCGGTGCTGAGAATTGGAACAGCCTTACACTAGTCTCTCCGTATCAATGGCTGTATCCCAATTAAGAGACCGTACGCTTGAAATACGCGCACTACGTGTACTACGTACTGTGCGCGGAAGTGAGAGGCTTGTGAAATGGGACGGTCTAGCCTTCGTCGGGCCGTTCAGGTTGCCTAGCAACCATGATACTATGATGATGATACAGCTTTGTTTGACAGAAATGAAGGAGAAAAATTTTTTTTGTTTGTCATTCATTTTTGTCATGACATCACTTTGATTAGTTGAGTATCTGAGGCTGAGACCACGAGACTGTAAAAACATGATTGTTGGGCTTTATTTCTGTACTGAACAGTCATTTCAAGATTAGTTAGTAAATAACAATTATACATATATATATATCGGGTCCTCTAGGCCTGGGAGCTTGAGGGTCCTGCAGTATCTTAGCTGTTCCCAGGACTGCGCTCTTCTGGACAGAGATCTCCGATGTTGTTCCCGGGATCTGCTGGAGCCACTCGCCTAGCTTGGGAGTCACCGCACCTAGTGCTCCGATTACCACGGGGACCACTGTTACCTTCACCCTCCACATCCTCTCGAGCTCTTCTCTGAGCCCTTGGTATTTCTCCAGCTTCTCGTGTTCCTTCTTCCTGATATTGCTGTCATTCGGAACCGCTACATCGATCACTACGGCCGTCTTCTTCTGTTTGTCTACCACCACTATGTCCGGTTGGTTAGCCACCACCATTTTGTCCGTCTGTATCTGGAAGTCCCACAGGATCTTAGCTCGGTCATTCTCCACCACCCTTGGGGGCATCTCCCATTTTGACCTCTGGAATTCCAGGTTATACTCGGCACAGATGTTCCTGTACACTATGCCGGCCACACAGCAGTGTGCTCTCGTGACAGAGCGGCTGTGTGTATTTGTGGCCTCGCTAGCAATGCGGCATTTCATCTCCGAGGAAGTTATCCCAGAGAGAAGTAAAGCAAGTGAGTAAGTTCATCTCTGAATGTTTGTAAAGCATTCCCGTGTTAAGCTTAACAACCGATGTATGGAGCAAGTGCCTCTTCTCCCTCCCTCTCCTGCTGCTAATTCCATCGTGAAACTGATTAATGATCAGCTTTTCGGCTTTTCTGTCGCAAGTCCTTCTATCTTTGTTTTTGGCCCACTTTGCGCCAGAAAGAGGAAACCAGCGGCTGAACAACAGCAGCATGTTTAAGCTTGATAAGCTGTTGTTAGAATTTATTTAATATTACTTTCTAGACCAGGATCTTTTTCTACGTAACTGACGGCTGGTAAGTTTAGCCAGGGGGGCCGATAGGGCATTAACAGGGAAAAGGGGGGCAAAAAGGCATAATTTTCTTTTTTATTCTGTTTTAAAATGTCTAGCTTTTAATAAATAATTATCTAAATCTTACACCCAAAGTTTTAATCTGATGTAAAATGTATAGAAGTCCAATACTGTAAATAGTAACTGTTAAGTCTAATATACCCTAGTAAGTTATAGTACTATTTCCTTTGGGAAGGTACCATCTGTGCAGTCTGCAATTCTGTTGAAGAAAGATGCTGAATCTATTTAATTATCGTTGAAAAATAATTTATTTATGTGCATTTTTTTCACACTGCATCAAATTAAAGTTGATTACATTGATTAAGCATCACGAGGTGGAGGGTGGGGGCTGGTTCCCTATTTTCTTTTTTTTGCTTGGAGTTTGCAACCCTATTCGTACCAGAATAGGAAGGATGGTGTTAGATTTGTATTGTTGATTGTCATTTATGCTTAGAAATATCTACTCATTATATGCTTATAGTTGTATAATCAATGCCATGGTTTTTAGATGAACTGCTGGACTTCCAGGCCAGCAGGTTTAGGGAAGTCGTTTATGGGGTCACACTATAACTGACCCCCCCCCCACACACACACACACACACACACTTGCACAACGCACAGGCAAGGTCCAAATTTAAGATATTAGTATCGGACATAAAAAAGTAGTATCGTGCCATCTCCAGTACAAACATCACTAATGTCTCATAACTTTGCTCACATGTGGCCAACAGTAATGTTTTAATGTTCTTCATTATTAAACATTTGCACATGAATAAATGCGAAGTTCACTCTTCGGCCGCCCCCTTCTGCCGCATTTTGCGGCAAAATTATCCACACCCACCGCCGCGCTATGAATTGTGTATCCCAAAACATAAGCCGCATTGTTCGGAGGAACCAGCCTTCGCGGTCTATGTGGGCAGGATCCTTCGAAGACTGAGAAGGCTGGAAATGCGAGGCTGGAAACTGGGACAGTCTAGCCTTCAGATTTGTGTCACCAGCTGTCTCAGTGGAGTTTAATATTTAACAGGAATAATTGTAGAGGCAAAGCCTACGCTTGAAACCACTGAGGTGGTCGTTAACGGGGGTGACACGATGTCACTGGTATGCATGAATTAATTAAACAGTCCAATAGCTCCAGCAGTACTTATCTCTTCCTTTTTGGTCTTTATTCCAAAATCATCTTAACATAACAGCGCAGCGGTCACCAGTGTTGGGTGTAATGCGTTACTAAGTAACGCGTTACTGTAATTAAATTACTTTTCCACTGAAAAAGTAGAGTAACTAATTACTGTTCAATGTACTTCCGTTACATTGTAAAATAATTAAACTCGCTGAATATTGTTATTTAATTTCAATAATTTGTCTTCTAAACATAGAAGTAAACTCTGCCGCTTTAACATCGCTGTAGTGTAGGTGCGCGTCATTTCGCACCAGTTTGCTGCATAGTCGTATTCTAAAGCGGAAGATGTCGGACTCGGCTGAAGCGAGTGGCTGTTTTATGAAATGGACATATTCCCGTCTCTTCACTTTTCTGAAACAAGCAGACAAGAATATTACAGTAATATGTAAGCTATATGTCTTGGCGAGAAAAAACTATCAGTAGCTGTTAATAGCATGAGTAATCTAATGAAGCGCATGACATGAGAGCATAGACGAACACTTCTTGTTCATCATCCATGGATAACACCATGGCAACTCCTGCTAAGCAGGCAAAGCTGGATTTTACTTCAGCAGCACAGAAAACGTCTGAAGGTGAGCTTAAAAAAATGATTGCAGGCAACATTGTGGAAGAGATGCTACCTCTGCGTACTGTAGAGTACTGACTAAGTAATTAGTAATTAATTACTTTTTTAAAGTAACTTACCCAACACTGCCGGTCACAAACTGTTTGCCTTCTTACAATTAACGACACACCTGATGCTGACTAAGTGTGTCTACCCTTAAATACCTTTACATGAACAAACCATACCAAAACAGAAAAAGGTGACCTCTGGTGGCCACATATGTTATTAACCCAAAAATGGCTCCTACGCCCCAACCACTAATTGTAATGGCTATCAGACATGGCAATTCTAATCACAAAGAAAATAAGGAGCCACTCATACAGTCTACTTTAGACATATAAAGTCACATAAATAACCAAAAGCAAACAGAGCATTTAAATACACTTTTATACCAATGTCTAATGTAACAGGTAAAGTTTAGTTACAGGTCTTTCAAGAATGTTAGTTTTTGTTTTTAAAAGTACAGATTGTACAAGTCCATTTTTGTCATGAATGGTTTCCAGAACTCTTCCAAGTGGCCAGGAAACACATGGTGCAGAAGAATCCATTATAATGACTATATCTCCAAGTTTTAGATCCTTCTTCTTTTTCTTTTTTCTTTTTGCCTGTCCCGTTTGGCTCTTTTGCCATCAGAATTATTGTCTAAAGGCGAAGAAAGATGCCCAACGGATTTACTTTACTAAATGGACCATCCCAGTAATGGTGTATTTGATTCACCTTTTATTGTTCATTTTATTTTATTTTTACTTGTTTAATACGGGACAGACTTGACTGGGGAAAAGAAAGGGGAGAAAGAAAGAGGGAAAGAAAAACAACAGGGAAGAGGGACGGGGATAAAGGGCAAAAAACAAAATAGAAACAAAATAAGCAGACAAAAAATACATATATCAATCTCCTGGATCACCTGTTGAAAAATAAAAAAGAGAAAACAAGCAGAAGAAAGAACAAAACGAGCAACATAAAAAAACAACATCACGATGATCTATGGGAGTGTAACAGTAAATACTAAATATTAAACATTATTGTGCAGCACGTAAGATCGACAGCACACAGTGTGGTTTGAGGTAGGAGCCAAAAAGGGTGTAGTTTGTGTGTGTGAGTCCCCGTGTGTACACCTGTGAGCATGGACGCGCTCGTATTTAAAAGGTTCCTTCATGTAATGATCTGCTAGAGGGTGTGGGGAGCAACAGCCCCGTCCTCCAGGACATGAAGCAGGTATGGAGGAGATCAAGACTCCAGACATCCAGAGGCCCTCAGAACACAAGAGACCAAGGAAGACCAACAGAGGGGCAGCTGTGCCACTATCCCAGAAAGAGCTGAGGAGAGTCCCAGAATAAGGGCTCACTCAGCAGCCGCGGAGCAGAAGCCAGGGGGAGTTGCAGTGATGTGCCCGGGAGCTCCGCCGGCAGCCAGCTGTGCCTGAGTGACCGAGCCCCAGGCTCCAGGCCCCGACAAGCAGCCACCAAGGAGTGAGCCGGTGTGTACCTGGACGCCCATCCCCAGGCACCGATGTCTGCGGGCGTCTGCCACTGACAGGGGAAGTGGTGGGGGGAGATAGGCCTCCATACCTTGGAGGGCCTGAGATGTCCCCAGAGAGGTGGCGTCTGATACCTGACCTGACATATAGACACAGACATACAGGCACACACAGAAACAAACATCCATTCCCACCCTCATGCTCTAATATGCACTCAACATTCACCCAACGTGGAGACAGACATTGAGAGACGCTGTACACACAATCACACTCCCCAAGCGTACTCTAAGCCCCAGGGCTAGGTACCCTTGCCCCCGGAGGGGGAAACTGCACCAAGACCCAGGTAGTGTAACCCTTTTCCCTGGGGTGGAGAGAAGCAGACTGCCCCGGCTCGGCAGCAGCAGGGAGGCCCCACATTCCAGACCGCAGTCGGACGGCCAACTCCTCCTAGCCCGCCCGCTCCAGCAGGCCGCAGAGAACGGGGGTGAGAGAAGACTCCAAACCTCCCTCCACCCGCTCATTGTAGTGTTGATGCATGTGTGTTCTAAGGTGCATTTAAAACCAAGGAGGGCATGGAGCTACCTGCCAGAGAGCAGCAGGTAAGCGCATAGCCCCTCCTGCTAGCCCTCAATGTCTACATGTATTTAAAATTGGGAGGTGGGCAACGACGCCAGGGGTGAGGTTGTACACCCTGATGGTAATTTGGAAACAGTGTAGCGTGCCCACCCCCAAGATCCTATATGTATGTGTAATGAGAGTGTGAGTAATGTGAATGTCTAAGTTGTGGGATAAAATTGAGGCACAGGCAGCCAGAAGGGGACAGAGGGGGCGATGCCTCCCCTGCACCCTGGTGACACACCTTTACCCCAAGGCCCTGAATGTGTGGGTGATTGTGGTGAAGCGGGAAGAGGGAGGCAGCTGGAGATGGGGAGGGAACGAAGGAAGGGGGCCCAGGCCCATCCGGACCGGGACCCGCAGCAGCAGCACTGCCCAGCCCCACAGAGTCCGGGAGAGCCCACCCGACTCCACCCCAGAGAAAACTGCACCCACCCCATCATCCAGTCATCTCCCAAACTACACAAAACAATAGACATCCAGGTTGTGTTCATTCTCCACCTCTCCTATATCTCTCCCCCACCTGCAGAGTGAGCTCCTGTAGAGAGGAGACCACCTGCAAAGATATAACAGCCTCCCCACCAGTTAGAGAGCCCCCTAGTTGGACCGATGCATCAGAGGTCCCCTGCACTGGGGCTAAGCCCCCCTGCACCCACCCACCCACAGCTCTGGCGACACAACAGCCAGGACCCAAGCCCCCAAGGCCCAGCCAGCACCCCAGACCGGGGGCGGAGCACCCCCAGACCCCCAAGCCTCCACGCCCGTCTCGGACCCACCCAGCGGCAGCCAGGCTACCAGGCCACCAGGCCAGTAACCAACATCCGCCAGCACAGACCCTCCCCCATCTCCGCTGTATGCAGCCACAAGGAAAACACCATCTAAGAGCCACCAGAGCCCCTAACCAGGTCATGGCCACATCCCCCGGGTTAGGCCCTCCAGGGAAAACGTCCCTAGGGACTCCCCAGACGCCCTAAGGCCGTCCCTACCCCCATATCAACCACAATAGCGAAGGCAGGACCAAACCATGACCCCCCACCCCCAATAGGTGATGAAGCCAATCAAAGGAGCCCAAAGGGATTGCTCAAATGTGATGGCAGAGGCTGTATCAAGACTAATGTGATCTATTAGATGGTTTTTATATTGGTTAGAATTAAGATTATTTTTATTTTTCCAGTTAATGAGGACCATTTTCTTGGCTATGCATAGGGCCGTAAAAACAACGTGGGCTGTGTTTATTTCTGCAGTGACCTCATCCAAGTTGCCCAGCAAGCATACTAAAGGGGAGGCTGGAATGTTACATTTCAGACACTTTGATAAGTCTTCACATATCTCACGCCAAAACTTCTGAACTGGTGGACAGAACCAAAGAGCGTGGATGTAATTGTCCGGTGTATTTGCTAGACAGTGTGAGCAGTTCTTGGAAGGCGTTGTTAAGGGTTCAAATATTGAAGAGGGATACAGGAGGAATTCCAAAATAAAACACTGATCCGGCCGGGTGGAGTAAAACGATGATTTTAATGAACACACGTGTGGGAGATGAACACTGTACTCAGACAGCATCGATCTCCCTAACAATACACAAGCAGTTGTTTTATACCATCAGGGTTTAATTTTATGACGCCCCCACATGCGTCATCACATGCATAAGTTTCAAAACCACAAATGCTCCGTTAACGACTTTAACACTGTTTGAAAGAGCATCTTCTTCGCCTCCACTCCAGGTGCTTCCGGTAGCTCATCTCGCTCTCGATTCTCCAAAACCTCGGGCCATGCTCTGCAACAAACTAGCAATTCTGCACGCACAAAAATGCAGTTACAAGCAAAATATGTCTGAACTGTCACCTAGAACATAAGCGTACCTACAGTGTGTATGTGTGTGTGTGTGTGTGTGTGTGTGTCCTGACCTCAATTGGCACTCTGTGTCACCTCTCACCTCACCCACTAATGCTCACAACCAGACAGAGGCCACTCTCAGATGTGTAGCAGTTTACTATAACTATATATATATGTAATATATTGAATAAATGCTGTAAATGAACGCCACTACTCAAAGCTTAATAAAAAGATATAAATGAATAAAAGATAATAATGAATAACCTGGTTATTCAAATAGCATCCTCCCAACAGCTGCTCAAAGTAACTTACACTTAGACTCTGCTTTAGTTTCACTTTCACAAGCATGCTCTGCAAAAGCCTACGTTTCCTGTCTACTTTGGCACAGAGTGTACTCAGAGTTAGGGCTTTCTTTTATAATGCAATATAATCTGCATATAAACATTTAACATTACAAAAAGCATTCAAAAGCATTTAAGATTATAGATTTAACTCAACACTTTAAAGTGGTTATAACTGCACCTGTAATAAAAGTTAATTGGGTGCTAATATGTTTAAACATCTGAATACAATATCAATGCTGTAGATTATGTTATTAATGTTATTAATGCAATGGTAGTGATGATGACCATGAACAATAGCAATAAAATTTTCTCTGATCTTCACAGCGTATAGCCCATCTTGAACATCCTATGACCAGTATATTGCACTCTATGTAATATTTTGTATTGTGTTAATTGCAAACTAGGATTTCTGATCCATTAAAAGGTTTTTAAGCATATCTGAGACCAAAGGTTTTGGTCTAAGCTGATTGATAAATCTGCTTCCCATTTTGCAATAGGAAAGGATATTGATTCATCTATTTTAGAAAGTGTTCTGTATATATTAGACAATAATTTGGGGGGGTTTTAGACTAAAAAATTGTACCACACTCGATGGTGTTTGTAATTCAGCTTCACTGGGATTAAATTTCTTTTTACTATGGATTTAATTTGTTGATATTCCAAAAATCGTTTCTTGTTGATCCCATATTGTGTAACTAGTCTGTCAAACAAAATAAAGTTTGTTCCTTCCAATATATGTTCCAAGTATTTAATTCCTTTGCAATTCCAATCTGGAAAGTTTATCATATTATTGTTTTGTAATATGTCCGGATTGTTCCAGATAGGTGTACGTTTGCATGGGATTAATGAAGACTCTATCATTTTTAGAAACTCCCACCATGCTGTCAGAGAAGAGCTGATGTTGATGCTTTTAAAGCATTCATGTCGTTTGATGTTTGAGCTGAAAAATGGTAGGTCTGAAATTTCTAGATTATTACATAGTGCCTGTTCTACATCTATCCAAGGTTCATCTAAGAGGGTGTGTTTAAACCATCTAGAGATGAACTGAAGCCTATTGGCTAAAAAATAGTGATTAAAGTTAGGCAGATCTAATACTCCTTTATCCTTGGTCTTTTGTAGTGTTTTTAAGCTGATACGTGGGGGTTTATCTTTCCAAAGGAATTTAGAAATATACGAGTCTAGAGATCTGAACCAATCTTGTGATGGCTTATTTGGGATCATTGAAAATAAATAGTTTTTTTTGGCAAGACCATCATTTTTATCGCGGCGACCCTTCCCATGAGTGATATGGGTAAAGATTTCCATCTAGTCAGATCGCCTTCTACTTTCTTTAGAAGTGGGATGTGGTTTAATTTAGTTAATTCTGAAAGCTTAGGAGAGACATTAATACCTAAATATTTTATATTTCCAGATTGCAGTGGGGAAGGAGAAGAATTATGGAAGGAGCAATTAATCGGAAGAACTGTTGATTTCAACCAGTTAATTGAATAATCTGAGACACTTGAGAAAGAATTTATCAATGCAATTACCCCAGAGAGATTGGTTTGTGAATTTTGGAGAAAAAGTAACACATCATCCGCATAAAGGCTGATTTTATGTTCTACATTCTTACATTTTATGCCCGTAATTGTTGTACGCTGTCTAATTGCTGCTGGCTCAATAAAAATTGCAAACAGTGAAGGGGAGAGTGGGCATCCCTGTCTGGTGCCCCTCAAGAGAGAGAAGCTGGAGGATGTTTGGTCATTTGTTCTGACACAAGCTGTTGGGGAATTATATAATATTTTTAACCAGTGTATGAAAGAGGATCCAAAACCAAATTTGTGTAAAGTTGCAAATAGAAATTTCCAGTTAACTCTGTCAAATGCTTTTTCTGCATCTAAAGAAAATATTATGGTTTCAATGTTTTTACTGCATGAGTGGTCTATTAAATTAAGTAATCTACGTGTATTTGTTGATGAGTGCCTACCTTTTATAAAACCAGTTTGGTCAGGATGAATTAAAAGCGGGGTTATTTTCTCTAATCTTCTTGAGAGAGCTTTGCAGATTATTTTAAGGTCTACATTAATAAGGGATATTGGACGATAGCTTGAAGGAAATACAGGGTCTTTGCCTGGTTTTAGTAAGAGACTAATATTTGCAGAGTTCATATATGGTGGTAGTCTACCATTTTCTTTGGTTGCCTGCAACATCCTGTGAAAAGCTGGTGCCAGAATCGTCCAGAATTCTTTGTAAAAATCTGTTGAAAAACCATGTGGACCTGGAGCCTTATGATTGGGCATACAGAGCTTCCTGGAGTTCACCTGGCGTCAGTAGCCAATCCAGTGCCATTGCTTGGGTGTCTAATAATTTTGGAAGAGTTATGTTGGGATTTGCAGGTTAATGTGATCCCTGCCCCTGCTTTGTATTTGTGTTATCTGGGGATCACATTTTGTAACTCGTTGAAGTGTCCCGTTTTTCAACTCAATTCTCGTCTCTGACTTCGGTTGGCTTTGCACCTTTTCTGCCAGGAATTTTTTTAACCACATCAAAACAATCCACAAATCGTTCCAGAACATTTCCACAGCTATGCCATCTGATAGCACAGTGGAGTGGGATGTCTATGCATGAGCTATCCATCTCCTCGAGCACAGACTGGAATTGGCGGTGTCAAAGCGGATCGCTTATCTATAAAGTTCACGATTTTTGCCACTGTGGCCATGGCGTCATGAAGATCGGAATTTGACATCTTGGCACAAAGGTTTTCTCACTCTTTTATTCAGTGTTGTTTAATGATGAGATGACCAACTTGTTCCTCAATTAAGGTAACAGCACCCCTGTGTTTTCCAGCAATGGCTGGTGCATCATTATTTGTCACAGCAAAATGTAATGCCAATGCCTCGCTCATCAAAACACTCCTTAAAAACCTTGCCAATACCCTCACGTGGTGTGAATAAGGCACGGCAGGACCACAGATCATCATTTAGAGCGTGTTTTAACACGGCGGACGTGATTGCAGACCTGCACGGCGTTGCCGACCACGCCTCACCACACCCCACCTCACGTTTTTTCAGGCATCGGGGTTAAGCAGAAGACTTCCTCTTGTACTTCCACATCACAGGATCTTACCAGAACAGCCAAACGTGGAACCTCATTGATATCAACGCTTTTGTCCAAAGTAACAACAAACACCTGGGCTTCTTTCAAAGCAGCTGTTTGTTGGGCTCTGACATTGTTACCTATTTCCTGGATGTATCGTTCCACAGTTCTGGCTGATGCAGGTATGTCTTGTATCCTTGCTTTAATTGCATCTTTGTTTGGAAGCCCATTAAATAACATCTCTGAGCTTGAGAGAAAAGCCTCCTTAATAAACGGGTGGCCGTAGCTCAGGTGGCAGAGCAGGTCAGCCACTAATCAGAAGGTTGGTGGTTCGATCCCAGGCTGCCTCCTGACTGCATGCCAAATATCCTTGGGCAAGATACTAACCCCATGTTTGCCTACTGGTGGTGGTCAGAGGGCCCGGTGGCGCCAGTGTCCGGCAGCCTCGCCTCTGTCAGTGCGCCCCAGGGCAGCTGTGGCTACAATGTAGCTTGCCATCGCCAGTGTGTGAATGTGTGTGTGAATGGGTGAATGACTGAATGTAGTGTGAAGTGCTTTGGGGTCCTTAGGGACTAGAAAATAGCTATACAAATGCAGGTCATTTACCATTTAATAAATTCTCCATCTGTAAAAAGCTCTCCATGTTTAGCAATACACTGCCCAATACGAAAAATTACTTATGGTCCATGATGTTTAGCAGCTGTAAAAATGTGCAAGAGTACTTGCTTGCTTCTCATATCTTGACACAGCACGTGTAATTGATTCAACTTTCTCTGCCTCATACTTGAAGCTTCTTGATCTTTCATCTCAAAATGTTGTTTAACATTGGAGGTCTGGCAACCAACACTCTCAAGGCAAAGGTCACATATAGCATGATCTTTCTGTTTCACAAAACCCCAGTCTTCTGTCCAAATTGACATAAAAGTCCAGGAATTACCTTTTTTCGCTCGCTTCAAGGCCATATTATACAGGACTGGCTAGCTAGCAGCATCCCTCTCCCCTGTAATTTTTAGCCAATTGGAAAATCTCCTCCTTGAATCACTACCTTATCGTGGTGGAGGGGTTTGTGTGTCCCAGGGATCCCAGGGGATATGTTGTCTGGGGGCTTTTGCCCCCTGGTAGGGTCTCCCATGGCAAATTGGTCCTGGGTGAGGGACCAGACAAAGAGCGATTCAGAAGACCCTTATGAAAAGAACATCGAGGGAACAGTTCACCCTGCCCGGGATAGGGTTACCGGGGCCCCGCCCTGGAGCCAGGCCCAGGGAGAGTGCCCGAGGGCGAGTGTCTGGTGGCCGTGCCTTAGTCCATGGGGCCCGGCCGGGCACAGTCCCGCAGGCCCACCACTCGCAGGAGGCGCAATAGGGGTCGGGTGCATTGTGTGCCGGGTGGCGGCCAGGAGCGGAGGCCCTGGCGGACTAACCCCCGGGCTGCCAAGACTGGTAATAGGGACATGGAATGTCACCTCTCTAGTGGGGAAGGAGCGTGAGATAGTGCGTGAGGTTGAGAGGTACCGGCTAGATATAGTCCGGCTCACCTCTACGCATGGCTTGGGCTCTGGAACCAGTCTCCTTGAGAGGGGCTGGATTCTGTCTCAGTCTGGAGTTGCCCCTGGTGAGAGGCGGCGGGCTGGGGTGGGTATTCTAATATCCCCTCGGCTTGCTGCCGGTACGTTGGGGTTTTTCCCGGTGGATGAGAGGGTTTGTTCCCTGCGCCTTAGGGTCGGGGAACTGGTCCTGACTGTCATCTGCGCTTATGCACCGAGTGTCAGTTCGGAGTACCCAGCCTTCTTAGAGTCCCTGGCGGGGGGGGGGTGCTGGAAGGTGCTCCACCTGGAGACTCTGTTATCCTGCTGGGAGACTTCAATGCTCACGTGGGTAACGACAGCGAACTGTGGGAGGGTTGCGGGAGTATGGGTGTATGACCATTGCTACGGGCCATTCGATCCCTATACAACCGTTGCAAGAGCTTGATTCGCATTGCCGGCAATAAGTAAGGACTCGTTCCCGGTGGGTGATGGGCTCCGCCAGGGCTGCCCTTTGTCTCCGGTTCTGTTCATAATTTTTATGGACAGGATTTCTAGGCGCAGCCAAGTGGCGGAGGGCTTTCGCTTTGGTGGCCTCACAATCTCATCTCTGATTTTTGCGGATGATGTGGTTCTGTTGGCTTCATCGGGTGAGGGCCTCCAGCTCACACTGGAACGGTTCGCAGCCGAGTGTGAAGCAGCGGGAATGAGGATCAGCACCTCCAAATCTGAGGCCATGGTTCTTAGCCGGAAAAGGGTGGAGTGCCCACTCCCGGTCGGGGATGAGTTCCTGCCCCAGGTGGAGGAGTTCAAGTATCTCGGGGTCTTGTTCACGAGTGATGGGAGAAGGGAACCGGAGATCGACAGACGGATTGGGGCTGCAGTTGCAGTAATGCAGACGCTGCACCGGTCCGTCGTGGTGAAGAGGGAGCTGAGTGTAAAAGTGAAGCTCTCAATTTACCGGTCGATCTACGTCCCTACCCTCACCTATGGCTACGAGCTGTGGGTAGTGACCGAAAGAACAAGATCGCGGATACAAGCGGCAGAAATGAGCTTCCTCCGAAGGGTGGCTGGCCTCTCCCTTAGAGATAGGGTGAGAAGTTCGGCCATCCGGGAGGGGCTCAGAGTAGAGCCGCTGCTGCTCCACATCGAAAGGAGCCAGCTGAGGTGGTTCGGGCATCTGACAAGGATGCCCCCTGGGCGCCTCCTGAGTGAGGTGTTCCAGGCATGTCCCACCGGGAGGAGGCCCCGGGGCAGACCCAGGACACGCTGGAGAGATTATATCTCTCGGCTGGCCTGGGAACGCCTTGGTGTTCCCCCGGATAAGCTGGAGGAGGTGGCTGGGGAGAGGGAGGTCTGGGCCTCTTTGCTTAGGCTGCTGCCCCCACGACCCAGCCTCGGATAAAGCGGATGAAGATGGATGGATGGATGGATGGATGGATGGAAAATCTGAACTGAAACCAGTAGGTGGGCTTGTTAGCTCAGATACTGTCATTAAGCAGTGGCGAAACTGATGTCTATGTGTGAGCGAATTTGTGATGTGCATTGGTGGTAGATCTCTAGACTGGTAGATATTTATTTTTAAATACACCTTCTCAGATTATGATCACTGCATGTCGTGCCATCACAACCCTTCGCATGCCAGCTGTGGCATGAGTGCCCATGGTTGGCAATGCCTGATGCAGACAAATAGCAACAAGCACTGGCTGCAAACAGACTCTCACCATACTTTAAAGGACATGTAAATAAAACTTACAGACCATTAAAAGTGAGTTGATTCTGGGGGAGTCATGGGGGATGCACCAACCTCAGAAATAAAAAGTGCTGTTCTTTATTTGGAAGTAAATGTATTTATTTTAAATGTTTTAGAGGGTTACTCTAAAGTATATATATCCAAGCTATATGATCATAATTATAATATTATAATATAATATAAGAATAATATTTCTGATAGAGTCAAAATCAAATTGAATTGGGACCTGGTGAATCGACCTAATTGCTCTTAGGACCAAAGAAGCTTCTCGGAAGATAGCTGAAACATCTTCAAGAAAGTCCAGTTGCCTTCCTTTCAGTGCTCTTTAGACTACCCAGTAAGGTTGGGTGATATGTAAAAATTTTCCAACCAACAATCGTCAGTCCACTAACTGAGATATTCGCGCATGCGCAGACTTTTTGATGGGCGGAGCAATGTAATCATCCACGGACTGATTTGCGGGTTTATAACACAGAAGAAGTCCAAACATGGCCGAACTTATTGCCACATTGCACACTGGAAGGTGCAGATATTTCCTGTCAAATTTGTATGTTTTTAAAAGTTTTGTTTGGAGGGAATATTTTACCTTATTTCCTTGTTTGTTCCAGTATTAATAAAGATACTATAAATTTCGTTCTTTGAATTCTTTTGGTGGCAAAGAAAGCTGAAAAAATGATCTTTATTTTACATTTCTGGAAACGGAGACCCGAACACATGAACACACGCTCAGGTCTGAAAGCAGTAGCAGCCAGCATGGTTATATATATTTCCGCTGCACGTCACACACACCCTCAGTTTACTCAGTTCCTCTTTCTTTGTGTCAGATTTCAGGTGCAGCTCTGCACTAAACTTCCTCTTTTTTTTACTTCTCCTTTCTAAAGTCTAGTTGCCAGGGCAACTTGTCACCTCTGGGCCTGGTTTATAAAGGCCTCTATTATTAAAATACATGAAACAATATAATCAGAAAATAAGCATTAAGAATATATATATTTAAATCCTAACAATACTTTTTGGATTATTCATTTATTTATTTATTTGAGATGCACTAAATCACACTGAAGACTTAACTCTACTCCAGACTTTTTTTTTTCTGATGTTCGCTGGAAAAGACCTTTTGAAATTTAACTTATTTGTTGTTTGGACAAGCGTGTAAAACATAAACACTAGAACAGCCTGTAAACATGGTTATAGTGGAAAAAGAAGCCAGTTTCTCTTGTTTCCCTCACCACCATTGTGGTTATTATATTTGAATAAAATGTTTTTGGGTTTTTCTGAACACAGGCTACTGCCTTGCTTTCTATCTGTTATGACTTTGAGTAAATGGATTGCTGCTGCATTTGAGAGCACTATGATGAGGGTACCGTTAAAACAGCGCTATTATTTATTTCTCGTGACTGCTTCTATTAGCTTCAACCAACATTATTAGCAAACTTACTCTTGGGCAAATAAATGCAGTGCAAAAAAAACCAAACATCCATTTATTTTACTTAAACAAGCAGCTGTTTTTTATGTGTATTAAAGCTATATAAATATTTAACAGTGCAAATGCAAATTCCTTGCTGAAAGTTTAACCAAAAGGCATTTCCAGTAGAAATGGGCTGACATATCCTGAGCATAACCATGTATAACATCCACTGAAGTTAAAAAGAGGTGCTTTGCTACATTAAACTGCAGTGTGCCAAATAAAAAAGTCAAATATGTATTTTTCGGACCACAAGGTGCACGGGATTATTAGGCACATTAAGCGAAACAAAGCAGTCAGATAAATCAAACTATTCAACTCATACTTCTTGTCCGATCGGGGACCATTCTTAATTTCGTTGTTCTTGTGACAATGACAATAAAGTTTCTGATTCTGATTCTGATTCTTGTTGCAGTATATTAATGACTAACCTCATATTGTGGATGGATTATCTCGGCTGTTCTCCTGACTGAAGTTTGGTCTGTTTACAGCATCCTGGCATGCGATTGCATTTGTCTCTAACCATCAGGAACCTTCACGTTAACTTTATCGAGTGGAAAAGTGTTAGCGTTCATCCTCCAGCTTTTCTGTTTATGTTATTGTAGAATATATATATACTGGAAGTGCTGGGTATACAAGTCTGGCCTAAGTCTTCGGTCAGAAAGACTGCAGCAGTCCAGGAGTTTAGTTCACCGTCTTTAATGAAGCTTCACAGAAGATATGCACTTATAATTGTGGCAGGTGCAGTATCGGTGACTATAAGCATGGTTGTCTGGAAACAGAAACAGGTAACACTATAATTAGCAGGCTCAAAGACAACCAAGCAACAATCAGAACACATCATCTACTCAGACACAGCAATATTTTACAATGTCCACAAGGGGTCGCCGTAAGACCAGAAGTTGGCTAAATAGCACATATCTTCCCAGTTGCTAGTACTAAGGCAAGCATGTGGCAAGCTAACAACAGCTAAACTAAACAATAAACAACAGAAAAATCCTTTAACCGCGAGATATAATCATTGGGGGAGATTCTGGCCACTGGTATTAACTTAGTGCTAGTTAATTAAATAATTAAATAAACCTACTAACGTGGTAGCAGTGTACTGAGGCATAACTTTAGCTTAAACATACACAAACAACTATAACTATTATCATACCAGTTAACCTGTCAAAGGCAATAACACTTGCAGTCTCATTAACGCACACGGAATCACACAAACTGCGATACAACTGCCATGCTCTGCTGCTGCTTTTCGTCCCTCACTCTCCCTCTGCGTGATGCGCACATGATCACTGGTGCGCTCATTTGGGTGCGCTTGGTTCTTGCCTCTAGACATCCTGAGGCCGAGTCAGCAGGGAATTTGCACAGTTACGCTAACATAGCTGTGTCGCTAGCGATCACGTAGCACATTATATACCAGCTAGCCAAACTTCAGTAACCCTACAAACGTCACTGCTGTTTAGTTTCCTGTCTTCATTTATGTTGGAAGTGATAGCAGAGCTGTACGTTAGATTTTTTTCAGAAATCTCTCAGTCAGAACATGCTATATCATGCTTAGGTAACTAGCGAAACTAGCGAGCTAACTTCCGCTAACTTCCTGCTAACTTCTAACTCCGTTAAATGTAATGAATTCTGTTTTCATGGATGCCTGGGTGTTAAACATCATAGTTACACCTGGTAAAGCAGCAACGCTGATTGTTTTATTAAAGATGGAAGAATTTAGACAGTTTTTAACTCCAAGTGATGTTCGTTTGACTTCGGGACCTTAAAGGACGGCGTTTAGGACCCAGATTACTCCCAGATTTACGAGCACCTTAGTCCGACAAATACGGCAATAACGACGGCCCGCTTGCATGTTCTACAAAAAAAATGTGCTTTGTTGTGTATCTGACGAACAAACACCACACCAGTTAAGTTGCACCATTTTTACAAACTAATCCTGGTTCATCCGTTTCACTCAACAATCTGCTTTCCCCCCCATTCTCATTCTCCATTACCGCCGTGCTTTTTCGTCACTGCGCAAGCACGCTCTACCCATATTCTACCGCGATATGTCATTTTCTTATCGTTGCCTAGCATTGTACTGGTATTACCGTGAACGGTATAATATGGCCCAGCCCTACATGCGAACACAATTTAATGCGAAGAGTTGATCCAAACAGTCAGTCTTAAATAAGAAGATAACAATATACATACATAACTCACAGTAACTGCACTTAAAGTTTCTTTCTTGTGTGGATCTGTTGGTGGATTTTAAGGTAACGTGGAGCTTTAAAGGTCTTATCACAAACGTCACATTTATAAGGTCTCCCAACAGTGTGGGTAAACATATGGTGTTGTAAGTCTTTATATTTCACAAACAGTTTCCCACACTGATCACAGCAGTAAACATCATTTCCAGTGTGAATGCGGAGGTGAATATTTCGGCTACTTAGCCAGCGGAAGGTTTTTCCACAAATGTGGCAGTTGTACGCCTTAAATCCGGAGTGGATAACTTGATGGTGCTGTAAGTAGGTATGGCGAGCAAAAGCTTTACCACACAAGTCACAGCTGTACGCCTTAACTCCACTGTGGATGAGTTGGTGTGTTTTTAAGCCTCCAGAGTGGGTAAAAGATTTTCCACACAAGTCACAGGTGTATGCTTTAACTCCACTGTGGATGAGTTGGTGTGTTTGTAAGCTAACAGCCTGAGTAAAAGATTTTCCACACAAGTCACAGGTGTATGCTTTAACGCCACTATGGATAAGTTGGTGTGTTTTTAAGCTTCCAGCCCAGGTAAAAGATTTTCCACACAAGTCACAGGTGTATGCTTTAACGCCACTATGGATAAGTTGGTGTGTTTTTAAGCTTCCAGCCCAGGTAAAAGATTTTCCACACAAGTCACAGGTGTATGCTTTAACTCCACTGTGGATGAGTTGGTGTGTTTGTAAGTTAACAGCCTGGTTAAAAGATTTTCCACACAAGTCACAGGTGTATGCTTTAACTCCACTATGGATAAGTTGGTGTGTTTTTAAGCTTCCAGCCCAGGTAAAAGATTTTCCACAAAAGTCACAGGTGTACGCTTTAACGCCACCGTGGATGAGTTGGTGTCTTTTTAAGCTTCCAGTGTGGGTAAAAGATTTTCCACACAAGTCACAGGTGTATGCTTTAACGCCACTGTGGATGAGTTGGTGTCTTTTTAAGCTAACAGCGTGGGAAAAAGATTTTCCACACAAGTCACAGGTGTACGCTTTAACGCCACTGTGGATGAGTTGGTGTGTTTGTAAGCTTCCAGCCCAGGTAAAAGATTTTCCACACAAGTCACAGGTGTATGCTTTAACTCCACTGTGGATGAGTTGGTGTGTTTGTAAGCTAACAGCCTGGGTAAAAGATTTTCCACACAAGTCACAGGTGTATGCTTTAACTCCACTGTGGATAAGTTGGTGTCTTTTTAAGCTTCCAGCCCAGGTAAAAGATTTTCCACACAAGTCACAGGTGTACGCTTTAACTCCACTGTGGATGAGTTGGTGTCTTTTTAAGCTTCCAGCGTGGGTAAAAGATTTTCCACACAAGTCACAGGTGTACGCTTTAACTCCACTGTGGATGAGTTGGTGTGTTTGTAAGCTTCCAGCGTGGGTAAAAGATTTTCCACACAAGTCACAGGTGTACGCTTTAACTCCACTGTGGATGAGTTGGTGTGTTTGTAAGCTTCCAGTGTGGGTAAAAGATTTTCCACACAAGTCACATGTGTACGCTTTAACTCCACTGTGGATGAGTTGGTGTCTTTTTAAGCTTCCAGCGTGGGTAAAAGATTTTCCACACAAGTCACAGGTGTATGCTTTAATTCTGTTGTGGATGAGTTGGTGTGTTTGTAAGTTTCCAGCGTGAGTAAAAGATTTTCCACACAAGTCACAGGTGTACACTTTATATCGACTGTGGATGAGTTGGTGTGTTTTTAAGTTTCCAGCCAGGGTAAAAGATTTTCCACACAAGTCACAGTTGTATGCTTTAACTCCACTGTGGATGAGTTGGTGTCTTTTAAAGCTTCCAGCCCAGGTAAAAGATTTTCCACACAAGTCACAGGTGTATGCTTTAACTCCACTGTGGATGAGTTGGTGTGTTTGTAAGCTAACAGCCTGGGTAAAAGATTTTCCACACAAGTCACAGGTGTACACTTTATATCGACTGTGGATGAGTTGGTGTGTTTTTAAGTTTCCAGCCAGGGTAAAAGATTTTCCACACAAGTCACAGGTGTACGCTTTAACTCCACTGTGGATGAGTTGGTGTGTTTTTAAGCTTCCAGCCTGGGTAAAAGATTTTCCACACAAGTCACAGGTGTATGCTTTAACTCCACTGTGGATGATTTTGTGTTTTTTTAAGTTTCCAGCCAGGGTAAAAGATTTTCCACACAAGTCACAGCTGTACGGTTTAACTCCACTGTGGATGAGTTGGTGTGTTTTCAGGTGTTCAGCCTTGGCAAAATCCTTCCCACACTCATCACAGCTGTATGTTTTCTCTCCCTTTCTTCTGTGAGGTTTGTCGGCCTCCTGAGAGCGCTCACTTCTCGCTCCATGTTGGTCCTGCAGTGACAGAGATACAAACAGAGGCAGTGAGTGAAATGCAGTCTTCTTCTTCTTCTTCTTTGTGTTTAACAGCGGTTGACAACCAACGTAAAGGAGCATTACCGCCTCTTACTGTTCCGGAGTATGGGTCAGACAGTGAGTTTACAAGCTGTATCAAAACAAAAAACAAAAACAAAAAAAACCCTACACTCTTTCATAAACACCTATATCCTTCAGAAACCCCACCAGTTCCCTCACCTGTGCCCTACTACCCTCCAACACACTCTTCAGATTTAATTCCCCAATTCCCCGCTCCTTCAATCTAGTCTGCAGAACTTTCCTCTGCACATCATAACCCTTACACCGCAGTATTACATGCTCTACTGTCTCCATCTCCTCCTGGCACACTCCACAAAGCCCCGTCTCATGTTCTCCTATCATCTGTAGTGTTTTATTCAATGCACAATGTCCCAGTCTAAGCCTGGTAATGACCACCTCATCTCTCCTATTACCCCTATACAACCTACTCACTGCCACCTCCTTCTTAAAATGATACAATTGCCTGCCCGTACTCCCTGAATCCCACCGCTTCTGCCACTCCTGAACAACCTGCCTCCAAACAATACCTTTCGCTTCAGATCCACTGCTTGTAATTTCCATCTCAGTCCTATTTTTAGTCAACGCTCTTTTCACCAACCTATCCACCTTTTCATTTCCACTGATCCCTACATGAGCTGGCACCCAAAGAAAGTGAATATTGCCACCACAACACCTTATTCTGCTGATAGTCTCCAGAATAGCATACAGCATGCCCTGCCTTGTCTTCGAACAAAATGATTGTAGACTTGAAAGAACAGCTGCCGAGTCAGAACACACTACCACCTGCCTGATTTTCGAACACTCTACCCATTTCAATGCTACCAAAATTGCTACCATTTCAACCGAGTATACTGCCAGTCCATCCGAAGTGCGTCTGTGTATTCCAATATTTTTTAACGGAACTGCTATTCCAAACCCTGTACTTCCAGTATCTGGACTTCTAGCACCATCCGTGAACACATGAATACAGGAGTCCACAGGAGGGGTCTCCAATAACCATGGGGGAACCACAGAGAACACTACTGCAGGACATATTTTAAGTTCATACACCTGACACTCCTTAGCCCACTGATTCCCCACCTTTCCAAAATGATCCTTCTGACTTCTTCCATACTCCCAGCATTCCAAAAGTACCTCCTTTGTGGGATGTGCGTCACCATGACCACCAAGATGAACCCAGTAATTCACCGACACTTGCTTCCTCCTAAGATCTAGGGGCATTTCTCCCATCTCCACCTGTAGGGCACCGACTGGAGACGTCTTAAAAGCTCCACAGCACACTCTAAGGGCTGCCGATTGCAGAACATCCAAACGTCTCAACACAGAGGGAGCTGCTGAACCATATGCCACACACCCATAATCAAAGACCGACCTAATTAATGCCTGGTAAAGTCTTTTCAAAGCAGAAGCGCTCGCTCCCCAACCCCTCCCAGCTACACACCTCATAACATTAATAACTTTTTTGCATTTGGTTTCAATCCGGTCAATATGCTCCCACCATGTCAGTCTCGAGTTAAATGCAGTCGTGGAACAAACTGAAACTCCATTAGTGGAATCAAAGATGTCAACAAACACATTGTAGGTGTGTTACCACCACCTTCTGCTGATATTATCACATTACAATTATGAGCTACAATGAGAGTTGTGACGTGCGCACAGTTTCAATAGCAGAGATATTTTTGCTCACCTTTTGGGTTGAAGTCATTGTTTCCTCTGTAGTGGCTGAGCTGAGTCTAAATGGCTCATCGCCTCCTGATGATCAGCTGGAACAAAAAATATATTTATATGTATTTCATCCTTGACCAAAAGAAGCGGTGATGGAAAGCTCAAATCCACTGAAACTAAATGTCTTCAGTCAGTGTGTCAGCCTTATTAAATTCCGTTCTTTTGAATTATTTTGGCGACAGAGAAAGACTGGACTCAGAGTGGTCAAGCTAAAAAAAATAAAGATATTTCCAGAAATTGAGGCCTGTCACACTAACACAAGCTCAGGTCTGAAAGCATTAGAAGCCAGAATGGGTATATATATAGTTCTGCTACACGTCACACACACAGTTTCGATCAAAACAACTCCTTCTGGTCTGAGTAATGTGTGTGTGTGTGTGTGTGTGTGTGTTACTTGGTTCCGCTTTTTCCCTCTGGTTTCCTGTGTTTTATTAATATGGCGCTGCAGCTCTATACTTCCTATTTCTTAACTTCCCCTTACTGAAGCCTCTGTTGCTAGGCGACCTGTCACCCTCTAACCTAGCTCTTTCTCACAGACTCACAGTTATTATGCTCAAACTTTCTGTGAGCGAAAGCTCAACTTCTCCCAGCATGCTGAGCTAATGATTAGTTGGTGTTTTTCTCTCACTCTTCTCTCAACGTGTTCACAATAAACTGTGAACAGACACCGAGGAGAGCAGCAGAAGACCTCATTCAGGAGCTAAACTCAACATGAACTGAACTCACAGTAAAGTTAGCTCGGTGCTTACCTTTAGATGAGCCCACAAACCGAGAGAAACTCCGCGATGAAGCTGGAACTCTTTCCAAACACAGGAAACAGATCAGGGAGCAGAGACCCACGTGGTTCACGCTGATCTCAGCTACGATCCAGGAGACAAGGGTGGGCAGATCGATGCAGATATCGATCAGGACGTTGGTAGTGGTTTATGATCGATACTTTAGTTTGTTTCTCTCCTCTAAGTTCACTACTTTACTCACGTTTCATGAAAAAGCAGCTCTCTCTGCTCGACTCCTCTCCTGCACACATTTGCTCCGCCCCATTTTTCCGACTCTGCTGTGGTTTGTTACTGTGTGGTCACGTGACTCGGCTATACATCGTGAGTAGGTGGGGTGTGTTCCAAAAGTACCTCCTCTTTCCTTTTCCGTTGCCTTGATTGAAACATCCTTTTTGGAAGGAGAATTGCTAAGGACTCAGGAAAAGAGAAGAGCGGTGCTGAGAATTGGAACAGCCTTACACTAGTCTCTCTGTATCAATGTGACACCCTGGAGCGAATCTTATGGACGATCACAAGCGTCACACACCTGGAAATAAAGCATTCTGTCCTTAAATAATGATTTGTGCAATAAAATACACATTTGTAAATCCTTTCGCAAAGTAAAGCTTTAAAATAAAACCAGCACTGAGCCGTGTTACATTTATACACAGTGTTAGAGCAATGGCATCATCCAAGATGGTGGCGTGTGAACGATGCAAGGCTCAGTAGCTGTATCCCAAAACATAAGCCGCATTGTTCGGAGGACCCAGCCTTCGCGGTCTATGTGGGCAGGATCCTTTGAAGACTGAGAAGGCCGGAAATGCGAGGCTGTGAAATGGGACAGTCTATGTAGCTGTTGCTGTTCTGTGAGTCTATTGTGCAAGTGGTGTGATATGCCCATGTAGAAAGGACGGCACTGCAACGCTGGACTTGCCCTTACTCTGGGCTCCCTCTTTATTCTGGCAACTGGTAAAAAGAAAACAGCACACAGTCTTCATTAACAGTGTGCAAAGCAACTGCAACATTCAGTTCACCAGCTTGGGAGTTTTTTTCCTTTTTTCTTTCTTTCCAAACATAACATATACAACATAACATCAAAAAGTCTTTCTTTTAAAAGTTCTGGCTGAAACCAAACCTGTGATCGTATAGTAGCAGTATTATTTATTTATTTTTCTCCTTTTTCCTAACCAACAACAACAATAACATATAAAAACAGCTTTTCTATTATAAAACAATCATCATTGTTCATCATTTTTTTTCCTATACAACAGCATCAATTAAAACTTATACTTAACAGAGCCTACCTGGTACAAAGAAAACAGCACACAGTCTTCATTAACAGTGTGCAAAGCAACTGCAACATTCAGTTCTGTTAAAAAGAATTAGAACAATTACAATCTCATAGAGAAGCATTAGAGCTGAGTGCAAGTCAAAAAGCACCCGACTAGCTAACGAGTATTAGCTTAGCATGCTAACTAAAAATGCTACTTGTGAATAAAGTTACTACCCATGCATCAAAATGCCTGTAACTTTCAGGATACATGCTAGTACTGCTTACAATCAAAATACATGTTGACAATTACCACTATAAGAATGTTTTCATTAATACAATTACAAAATTGACAACAGTATCGCTCACTAGCACCTACCACCAGCTTGGAAGTTTTTTTCCTTTGCTGAGGCGTGCGCTGTGCAGCAATTTGGAACCTTAACAGTTGCAGTTGCTGTGTTTGTCCACCAGGTAGCTCCAACTATTCACAAAGCACATCAATTTTGAGGAAATTCATTAAGCTATTTTCTAACTCTGTTACATCTAGCCTTCAGATTTGCGTCACCAGCTGTGACACCACAGTGTGCCTTAGTTCCTTGCTAGTGTTCTGTTCTTTTAATGTTGGATCTCACGTCGGCCTTTGACACCGTTGACCATTATATTTTGCTTGATAGGCTGAAATACTGGGTCGGTGTATCTGGGTCTGCCTTAGAGTGGTTCTCCTCGTATCTCTGTGAACGATACTCTTCTGTGGCAGTTTCTAAGTACAGGTCATCTTCTACGTCCCTGTCCTTTGGTGTGCCACAAGGCTCTGTGCTGGGGCCATTATTGTTTTTAATTTATTTACTTCCTCTCCAGCATATTTTGAGCCCTTTTGAGGACATTTGTTACCACTGCTACGCAGACGACAACTATATATATCTTTTAAACCTGAAGATGCTTCTAAACTGCGGATTTTAAATGTGTGTTTGGAAACCATCAAAGGTTGGATGGCCGACAATTTCCGCCAACTAAATGAAAATAAAACTGAAGTCCTGTTATGTGCTCCAGACAGACATGTACCCAGCATAATGAATGCTCTTGGTCCCCTTTCAACGTTTGTGAAACCATCTATCAGGAACCTAGGGATAACCTTCGATCCTGCTCTTACATTGGATACTCACGTCAAATCTCTGGTTCGGTCTTGCTTTTATCATTTAAGAAATATTTCTAAATTGAGCCCCATAATAGCTCATACTGAACTGGAGATTGTTATTCATGCTTTTATTTCATCACGACTGGACTATTGCAATTCACTGTCTACATGTCTAAACAAGAGTTCCCTGGAGCGTCTGCAGACTGTCCAAAATGCTGCAGCAAGGCTTCTGACGAAAACATCGAAATACTCACATATAACACCGCTGCTTATACAGTTACACTGGCTCCCTGTCGAATTCAGAGTCCACTTTAAGATTCTGGTTCTCACATTTAAGGCTCTTCAAGAACAAGCACCATCATACATCATTGAACTCTTACAGCCCTATGCCCCTAGTAGGTCTCTGAGGTCTTGTGGTCAGGGCCTACTTGTTATTAAGTATACGAGACTGAAAACTAGGGGTGATCGAGCTTTTGCTACTGTGGCCGCCAGACTGTGGAATTCTCTTCCTCAGAACTTAAGATCTGCTGATTCACTGATTACTTTTTAAAAACAGCTAAAAACACATCTTTTTAAAATTGCATTTTGTTAACTTTTGACTGTACTTCGTCTTTTTAATCTGTGTCTATACCTTGTAAAGCACTTTGTGATCTCTTATCTAGAAATGTGCTATATAAATAAAATTTTACTTACTTTACTTACTTACTTGCTATCTAAAATATACGAGGACACTGGCGTAAATTCTCGACAGTCTCACACTTCTGTTTAATCAGTTTTCTGTTTGACGTTCATTCAGCTGTGTCAAAATCCCAGAGGAACCCACCTGATGGATTACTAAAGTTTTATTTAATCTAATCTAATCTAATATCTTTGATCTCAGCCAAACCGATTTATTCCGGTACAAATAAAACACATAAAAAAGTCTAACAATTACTTTTTTAAGTTATCCGAGTGACTTATATATCATATTTAACCTGAGTAGCGAAAGACAGCGGGGGTCATGTTGGTCGTGTGTAAATTACGTTGAGTAGGCTAACCACGTTATTACATTAATGCATGTAAGGTAAAGTAGCAAACACCGTCATAGTTACATGCGGCTGTCTTCTTGTTTGATGGCAGATACTCCCTTCACCCTGGCCAAAAGAAAGGCCAAAGAAAAAGAGCAAAACAGTTAAACATGAGAGGCGATCATGGCTCACGAGTTGGCAGTTCGTCTTGTAATCGGAAGTTTGCCGGTTCGAGCCCCGGCTCGGACAGTCTCAGTCGTTGTGTCCTTGGACAAGACACTCTACCTACCGCCTACTGGTGATGGCCAGAGGGGCCGATGGCGCAATATGGCAGCCTCACTTCTGTCAGTCTGCCCCAGGGCAGCTGTGGCTACAACTGTAGTTTGCCTTCACCAGTGTATGAATGTGAGAGTGAATGAATAGTGGAATTGTAAAGTGCTTTGAGGGGTCCCGAAAAGCGCTATATAAATGCAATCCATTATTATTTTTGGACAAGGTTTGTGTTTTTTCCATTGTTTAAGCACTGCTTCCAGCCAAGAGTGATACCATATATGCCCTATAGCTGCAGAAAAGGCTAACATTGTTATCTTTTTACAAAAAAAAACAGCTAAACATGAGAGGTTTTTGGACAAAGTTTGTGTTCTCCATTCTTTAAGCACCGGTTTGAGCACCGTTTAGGCACCGGCACAGTTTCAAAAGTACCGGTTTGGCACCAGTATCGGATAAAACCTAAACGATACCCATGCCTAATGACATGACTACCTTTAACAGACTTTATTTGAACTGGCAGAATGGATAGAAAACCGCTGTCTCTTCCGGCCCCTGTATGACCACAAGTTTTCATAGGAGTTCCATAGTTTCATAGGAGTACATTCTTTGAAAAGGAGGGCTCTCCAGAGGACTCTGGACTTAAACCATTGTTATCAATATGGAGGACAGTGGTATGACCTTTACCACATGTCCTACATGTCAAACGCTTAGCACAGTCCTTACTTATGTGCCCAGCACCTAAGCAACCAAAACACAGCCCTTTCTCCTTCAGAAAAAGCATTTGTCTCTCTGCTTCTTCCGCTGAAACTGTTGACACTCCGTTCGCTCTTCATCTGTAACGTCGGTTCCAAAGCCATGCTTTGTGCACCGATCGTTACTAGAGTAACTGCGTGCCTGTCCCAACCCATCACTAGCCTTCCCCGCATTTGGGTCTAGCCAGCACGCCACACGGGCACGCCGAATTACTGTGTTTAGTTTGCGCGTTTCCCCCGATCATGACAGTTATATGTTTTCCTTACATTTTCTGTATGTATATTCTTGGTTGCTGACTTTATATTTTGCACACTCAAAATATTTCCATCATTGGCGAGATTCACACTGCACCTGCAAAGGAAAAATAAAAACCTCATATTCTGTTTGGTAAACACTTTTAGTCAACATTTTAAACATGATTAGCAAGTAATGATACTAAGACTTATGTGTATGTGTGTGTGTTTTTTTTAAATCATGCTGCGGTCAGCGTCAGCATCTAACATAGAGCAAAGAATGCAGTAGTCCTCAGTTTTCCCTGAAACACATTCATGGCCATTAGCTTTTAATCAAATATTATTTCTTGAGTAATTAAAATATAATAGTACAGTTTTTCCAGAAATACTTCATGGCAAATTAGTCTCCTGAATTTTTTTAGACTTTAAGAAAGGTCTTATCTAAAAATTCAGATAAGAAGTTAAGACCTGCAGTCTATCTGGGTCAGCTATAAACCAAGTTTAGGTGTAGCTTATTTTCGTTATGCTGTCTTTTTACAGTCAGTTACAATAACTCGTACTGCGTATTAGCTAGCATGACAGAGTTTCTATACAGCTGGGTGGGTGTTATGATGTTACAGAACTTAGGTTATTTAGTAGAGTTGCGTTTTGTATTGAGCTGAAAAGAAACACAGATTGTCCCGTACTTCAGCTAGAATGAAAAAAAGACACAAAGGTGGAGTTAGTCTGTTTTTACGCTGTCAGCTGCCTCTTCTTTTCTCATTTTCTCACCTCCCTCTCCTGTTGTTACTTCAATCATGAAAGTGATCAATGATCAGCTGATCGGCTTTTCTATCTTGTTTGTTTATCGTCCACTTTGCGCCAGAAACAGGAAACCAGCGGAGGTCGCGTTAAACAACAGCAGCAGGTTTAAGCTTGATCAGCTAGTGTCAGAATTTATTTATTATCAATTTCTAGTATCAGTTGATGTTTGCTGGAGCCACAGCTGTAAAAGCTGCTGGTCATGATATCAATTTGGATATGTGGTGAGAGGGAAACATGAAGATGAAACCAGGAGATGTCGTTACTGAATCATCAGAGCTGAACAGGTGATGGAGAAACAGGTTTACCTTTTAGGTGACATGAATGAGTTGAAGGAAATTTATGAACTGTTTCTGAGAGACAAATAACACCAGGATCCTTTTTCTAAAGTAGCTGACAGCTGGTAACAGTGCAGGGGCGGGTCTAGCAAAGTTATGGCAGGGGGGCAGGTAGGGCATTAACAGGGAGAGGGGGGCACAAAGAAATACTTTTCTTTATTATTCTCATTTAAAATGTCTAGTTTTTATTAAATAATTATCTGAATCTTACACCCAACGTTTTAATGTGATGTAAAATGTATAAAAGTCCATTACTGCATATAGTAACTATTAAGTCTAATATATACCCTAGTAAGCTATGGTGCTTTTTCCTTTGGGAAGATACCATCTGTGCATTCTGCAATTCTGTTGAAGAAAGATGTTGAATCTAATTAATTTAGTTTAATTAATTAATTAATTTAATTAATTTAATTAATGTGGAAAAATAATTGATTTCTGTGCATTCTTTTTACACATGCATTACATTAAAGTTTATTACGTCGATTAAGCATCATAAGGCGGTGGGGGGGGGGGTGGTTCCCTATTTTTTTTTTTGCTAAGAGTTGGCAGCCCAGTTAGTTTGCTTAATATTTTTGCTAACTACTCTTTAAAATACCAGAATAGGGAGGATGGTGCAGGATTAAGTTTATTAGTGTTACGGTTTGGAGGAGGACTCAAGCGCAGGACTCCGGTTCTGATGCTCACAAGAAGGGTTTATTTACAATTCACCAGGTGTATATACAAGAATATGCGGGGGGTGCTATATACAGCTGAGTGGGGGGAGAAGGGGTCTCCAGGGAAGTCCAGGGGAAAGCACGCGTTCTTCAGATTATCCACTCACACGATCACAGGCTCACACTCCGACACTGCCACACGGGGGGAAATCCAGGAAGCTCTGTAGACAGGGAGACAGGGTTAAGTACGACGCACAAAGGAAAACACTCTTAACTAAACTTGCTGTAGCTTGACTTCACTAACAAGTGGTAGACAACGATCCAGCGATGAACAGCAGTCACCTCCTGGCTTAAATGCTGCTCACCATAATGAGACCCAGGTGTCTCATCTCCCGAGGGCGTGGGCCGAGGGCGTGAACCCACAGTGAGTTCCGCCACGGAGAGAGAGAAGAGGAGAGAGAGAGGAAGAGAGAGAGAGAAACAGAGAGAGTGCTGATCAGCGTGCAGCTGATCCGCCTGGCCGTGACAGTACCCCCCCCGACGGGAGCCTCCCGGCGACCCCCAGGCTTGTCAGGGTGAGCCGCATAGAACGCCCGCACCATACCCCGATCCAGGAGGGCCAGCCGCGGGATCCAAGAATGCTCCTCCATCCCGAAGCCCTCCCAATCCACGAGATACTGCAGACCGCGCCCCCGGCGCCGGACATCCATGATTCTCGAAATGGTGAAAAAAAGCTACCCAATCTTATATAGGGACAGTGATCCCCCCTCCCATCGTCAGGTACCCTTTCATCCTTTGTTTTTCTTTTCATCTTTCACTTATGATACGCACGACCCTACACCATAACTTAAGTTAAATCCCGCTCAATGGCACACTGGCACCACCTACTATTGTAAAAGTCCCTCTGCAACATTTACAAAAGGCAAGGGATTCTGGGTAATCCTCAGCGTAATGGAGGATTCCTGTGAAGTAAGGAAATGTCGTGGGGAAGATAAATCATATCGCTGTTTGTAACAGTAATACAAGCTGCCCCAGTTATTTTTGTTGTTTAAACATCATTTGTTGCGGGTCATTTCTCCAGTCATTCTGTTGAATTGAATACACATTTCTGTGAAATTTCTTTACTGGAAAGAGGGGGGGAAATGGGAGCATAGTTTGCTGACGTTTTTGTTGCCTTTCCATTTAGGTCTCACGCTGACTGCCCACGACAATAAACAAAAGCATTCCAACTTGTTGCCTTTTTGTTTTGAATGCAGGTATGTGACTGTGCCACGCTGTTTAGAGAATACACATTTTTTTATGTACAGCTCTGAAATATTTTTTGTATTCCTTTCCTTCAGCAAATTTAAGATGCAGATTAATTGTGTTGAGGTTCTTCAATTTTCTTTGCATAATTTTACCACAAAATGACTATGAGTAATTTTTGACCAGGACATGTCCTTCAACGCACATATTAAACAAATATGTAAGACTGCTTTCTTCCATCTGCGCAACGTCTCTAAAGTTAGAAATATCCTGTGTCATTTAAAAAAAAAAAAAAAGAAAGAAAAAAAAAGAAATATCCTGTGTCTTAGTGATGCTGAAAAACTAGTTCATGCATTTATTACTTCCAGGCTGGACTACTGTGATTTGTTATTATCAGGATGTCCAAAAAACTCCCTGAAAAGCCTTCAGCTGATCCAAAATGCTGCAGCAGGAGTCCTGACAGGGACTAGAAAGAGAGAGCATATTTCTCCTGTATTGGCTTCCTGTTAAATCCAGAATTGAATTCAAAATCCTGCTCCTCACATACAAGGTCTTAAATAATAAGGCCCTATCTTATCTTAATGACCTTGTAGTACCATATCACCCTATTAGAGCACTTCGCTCTCGCACTGCAGACCTACTTGTTCCTTCTGGAGTATTTAAAAGTAGAATCGGAGGCAGAGCCTTCAGTTTTCAGGCCCCTCTTCTGTGGAACCAGCTTCCAGTTTGGATTCAGGAGACAGACACTATCTCTACTTTCAAGATTGGGCTTTAAACTTTCCTTTTTGCTAAAGCATATAGTTAGGGCTGGACCAGGTGACCCTGAATCCTCCCTTAGTTACAGTGGGGCAAAAAAGTATTTAGTCAGCCACCGATTGTGCAAGTTCCATTGTTAGTTTACTCTGCCTGTCTGTGGGTTTTTGTCCAACTTGGAGTGAACAAAAGCAGAAACAGTAAAAAACGCAGACTGTGAAAGTCTAGTTTATTTCATGAATACAAAAGAAAAACATTTACAGTCAGCAGAAAAAAGTAGCATACATGCATGATAAAATGGATACTGCTATATAACATGGACAGTCAGAAGTAAAATTCATTGTCTTACCACTTATCATATGTTTTAAACTTAAAAAGAAAAACACACTGAAATTAGTTTCTGTATTTGCCTGTAAGTCTTGGATACAATGTGGAATGTTAAACCATTTTCAGCGGTCCCCAAGCCCCAGGCCATGCACCGGTACCAGTCCATGAGTTGTTTGGTACCGGGCCGCGAGATTTGAGGCTTGGGCGTGAAATTTATGGTTTTCATTAACTCTCTTTGCCTGGGTCTTTTCCCCATGATGTAGTTGTGTGTCTTATTTTGAAAGAAACATCTACATGTTACCATAGTGACCAGAAAGCATTAAAGGGCAGAGAGGAGGATGTTGCTCTCAATCTTGTGGGCGCATTTCCGGAGGACGCTGCTAATAAAGTTACACAATTACACGGTGAATTCACGTTTATTATTTTATTTACAAAGTTCCACAGTGTTTGTCTTGGTCGTATCATTTTATTTTGTTGTATTTATCCGCCTTAAAAGTCAGTCCATGAAAATATTGTCTGACACTAAACCAGTCTGTGGCGCAAAAAAGGCTGGGGACTGCTGCTGTAGATAGTTAATAAATCTGTTTATCTGTTTTTTCAGTTTTAAAAGTCATATAAAATATACATGTTTATAATCTGGTTTTCATTTTGTATGTGGCCTAATTTTCACCTTCATCTTTTGCTGTGATGTGTTAGCCTTGTGACGGACTGGCGACCTGTCCAGGGTGTACCCCGCATCTTCACCTAAGACAGCTGGGATAGGGGGGAGGGAAGGAGGGATGGATGGGTCTGGGTAACTTTCCCCTTCTCTCTGCATCCATCATGTCCTACAGCAGGGCGTGTTGGTGCTTTGTAAATTTGCTTCAATGTTTTCTTTCTTATTATTCTTTTATGATTGTCTGACTTCAACGTTATTTTTCCAGGCCGGCACAAGAGCTGAACCCAAATGCAGATACCAATAGAGGCAGCGATCAGATTCACTGGTTTGATGAACAGTTTTATTGTTATTTAATTTATTCATCTGACTACTGGAATAAAATTGTTTTTGTTTTAAAGGTTTTCATTAACATCTTTATCACCGTCAGTTTTACAACCTTTTTGCAGACAGACATCAATCATAGCCATCACACTAAACCAAAGAAGTAACAATTAAACAAGCTATTTAAAAAAACAAACAAAAAAAACAGAGTTCTTGGCCATTGCTCGTCTCACTGTCCTAGAGCTGATGAACAATAGCAGTCATCTGCAAACTTTAACGTCTAACAGTTCCCAATTTTCTAAAGATGCCTTGCCCTCTGCAGGCCACCACTGTAAGTATAAATATGTTCTTTGCCTGATCAAATGAAGCTTAGATGGACTTGCTGCTCCACCTTGTGGTTCAAATTGGTATTTCACAGAAATACAGCCTACGCCCACAACAGTTTCAAACTTGGAGCCTGTGGAGCCTGACCTCTGACCCTGAAACCAGAAGAGGATCTTTCTGTCTCTTCAGATTCATTGTGATCCAGTGATGGGAGTGATTTCATGATCACGCTGATGTTTGCTCAGAGCAGACAATGAAGTGAATGTTTTTGCACATTGGTAACAGTGAAACAATTTATTTACAGCGTGGGATCGTTTGTGTTTGGAGTATGAACTGAGATTACCGAAACTTTTGTCACACTGGTCACAGCTGAAGCTCCCTTCAACATGTGTACATTCATGAACCTTCCGATTCTCTGGACCTGAGAAACTTTTGTCACAGTGTCTGCACTTGTATGGTTTCTCTCTTGTGTGGACTCATTTGTGTCTTTTAAGCTGACCTGCAGTGGTGAAGGATGACCCACACTGGTCACAGACGTGCTTTTTAACCCCACTGTGACAAAGTTCATGTTTTTTTTAATTCACTTATAGTGGGGAAGCCGCTACCACATTCTTTGCAGTAGTTCATTTTGCCTCCAGTGTGTCTACGTTGATGTATTTTCAGGCTCTTTTGATTACTGTAAGTTTTTCCACAAAGGTCACAGCGAAACTCTTTCCCACCACCACAGTGACAACAGGGTTGAGAACTGGATCCATCTGTGTCGCTCTGCTTCTAAACAAAGACACAAAGACAGTGTAAGTCAGTCCTTCAACATTTTAATCCAGAATGAAGCTTGAAATAAAGAGCATCTCTGCCAACATCCAGTTAGATTTTACTGTCACAGTGAAACTATACACACAGCTTAGTTGCATTGATAGAGAAGCCACTGAAGCAGCTCAGCGCCTTCGTGAACGAGGTGCAGCGAACAAATACTGTCAAATACTGCGTGAGTCATGGCACCACTTACCTCAACATCCAGTTGTGAAAGCTGCATCAACCTGAGCCAAAAAGTGATCGAGCTGGAACAAAGGATATCCACGCTATACCAAATCCAGGGGGTGGAACGCAAACTTGACACGATCCTCCTCGGCAAAGCTCAAACCACCGCTACTATCGCTGAGCTAGCCGACACAGTGCACCACCCAGCTGTTGTGTCCCAAGATCCCACCAACAGTCAACCCAGGCTCTCAACTTGCGTCGCTAGTGTTTCTGCCACGGACGAGAACTGCTGGTTTCAACTAGGGGCCAGACCAAAGGCTCTGGTCAGCTCCACTTCACTCCAACCAGCGCCATGGACTGTGGTTGAGACGCGCGGTGGCTGCAGAGGGGCCAGGAGGATCCGTCTCTCGCACCCTCACCCCTCCGGTGCGGTAGTACTGGAGAATAAATTCAATGTCCTGGATAATGTGGACTTTCCTCCTCTGGCCGCTAGCCCTCGCCATCCCGCTGTGTTGCTGAGGTCTGCGCCATCTCCACCACTACGCCACCGGAGCCGCAGCGGGCAGCTCGACGCTGTGGTGCAAACTCACCGCGGAGAGCTGTGCTTTACCCTGGCTCCTCGGAGAAGAAGACCTGCGGCGCGGCTACCTGGGAGTCACTCACGCGGTCCGGCTGGTGCATCTCCATTTGAACACCCCCGGTGCCGTTGCGCGTTCGTCTCAGATGGCCAGCAGCCCCCGGTGGCACCTCATCTCTCCACGCTGGTCCTCGGGGATTCCATCGTCAGGAACGTGCGGATGAGGGGGGTGCTCACCCTGTCGTTCCCGGGAGCCACCGTTGTCGACATAGTGGACAGAATTCCCAACATTCTGGCATCCCACCCACAGGTTAACCGGCTCATCATCCACATCGGCACCAATGACATCCCCAAACAGCAATCCGAGCTGCTGAAGCTGGACTTCCTCCAACTCTTCAGCCTCCTTGGTCAGTTGCAGGTGAGTGCTTTTATCTCCGGGCCCACCCCCACCTGTGGCAGAGGGATAGGCCATTTCAGCCGTCTGCTCAGCCTTAACACCTGGCTTTCCTCCCCCTGTGTCTCCCACGGCGTGGGTTTTATTAACAATTTTGATGCCTTCTGGGAGAGGAGGCATCTTTTTGTGGCAGACGGGCTCCACCTCAACGCCTGGGGACGCCGTCTGCTGTCCGCCAATTTACCATTTGGCGTACAGCACTCCCGCACACCGCCCTGTCATTACTCAAACCGACATTACCTGCTGATCTATCCGCCACTGACTGATGTCCCCCTGGTCCCAGCTCCTATATCTGTTCCACTTTTAACAGTAATACACAAAACTCTGGACTCGGACCTCTCTCTCCCACAGTCAACACAATACCCGTCATAATCACAAACAGAGAGCAACAGAATTATCATAAATCCAGTAACTCCAAAAACATTAATAACCTCCGGCCTCTTCAAAAATGTCAACATCCATTCAACTCTACTATCAAAAATCCACCAGTCTCGATTAGTATGGCACTTTTAATCAAGGAATTCTCAGAATTTTTAACAAACATACATTCAAACTATAACATGATAATTTTAACCGGTGATTTTAACCTGCACATAGATAATCCTTCTGACCCTGCATCAAAAGAATTCTTAAACATTCTTCACTGTTTGGATTTTACCCAGCACGTCACACAGCCGACTCACAACAGAGGACACACTCTGGACCTGGTCATCACCCATGGGCTGTCCACCAGCGTGTCCTCTGTTGTTGACTTGGCTGTCTCTGACCACTACTGTGTGTTTTTTAACATCACCGGTTTTATTCAGCGGGAGACCTCGGTGCGAACTGTGAGGAGGCGCTATCTAACCTCTGAAGTGGCTGCAAATTTTACCAGGGTTTTAGACGAATGCCCCCCTGTGATTTTACCTGCACCCTGTGATTTTATTTTTAATCATTTTAACAGCAAACTGAAGAAAAGCCTTGACTCCGTTGCTCCACTCACCACCAAAAAGATTAACGTAAAACATGCATCACCCTGGAGAAACGAAGAAGTCAAAAAACTCAAAAGAAATTGCAGAGCAGCAGAAAGGAGATGGAGGAAAAATACAAATGCAATCAACCATCAAAAACTTTGCGAGCAACTTAAAATTTACAATAATACACTAAGGAATTCAAGAAATTCATACTTTGCCAAAATAATCAGTAATAACAAAAATAATCCAAGGTCCTCTTTTCCACCATAGATCATTTATTTAACCCTGATTTTAACAGCTCCCGAAGAACCCCCACAGACTCACTCTGTGAGCAGTTTGCAGACCACTTCAGGGGAAAAATCATCAGCATCTGTTCTATGGGAAGCAGGCAAAGCTGTGATGAGAGGTAAAATAATTTCTTTCTCATCACATAAAAAGAAAGAAGAAAACAATATATTCAGGAATTAGAAAAAAAACATCAAATCCCTAGAAGAAGCCTACGCGTCCCACCAAGATCAGGAAACATTGAACAAAATACGCAAAACAAAACTATAATAATAATAATGGATTGGATTTATATAGTGCTTTTCAAGACACCCAGAGCGCTTTACAATACCACTATTCATTCACTCTCACATTCACACACTGGTGGAGGCAGCTACAGTCGTAGCCACAGCTGCCCTGGGGCAGACTGACAGAAGCGAGGCTGCCATATCGCGCCATCGGCGCCAACACCAGTAGGGTGTTGGCAAGAGGACACAACGGCCAGGACAGAGAGCCAGGGGATCGAACCAGCGATTGTAACCAGCGGTTACAGATGCGCTTCCCAACCCCCTGAGCCACGGTCAACCCTAGAAAACTAGAATAAAATGAGATAATTGATATAAAAAATAAAAAATAAAAAATAAAAAAAACACAATTCTTAGTACGAAGACTACGCTTACAAAATTATGAACATGGTAATAAATCCGGTCAATTTCTAGCAAACCAGCTAACAATAAAGAAAGAAAGAACAACTATCTGGAACAACCCTGACATATTACAAAACAATAATATGATAAACTTTTCAGATTGGAGTGGTATTATAATTCTATATTAGAAGGAACAGAATGTATTCCATTTGACAGACTAGTTACACAATATGGGATCAACAAGAAAAGAGTTTTAGAATATCAACGAATTAAATCCATAGTAAAAAAGAAATTTAAACCGGGCCAAGTTGAACTACAAACACCACCAAGTGTGGTTCAATATCTTACTCTTAAAACCCCCAAATTACTTTCCAAAATATACAGAATGCTTTCTAAAACAGATGAATCAATATCACTTCCTATTGCAAAATCCATCCATCCATCCATCCATCCATCCATTCGCGTCCGCTTATCCTTTTCAGGGTCGCGGGGGGTGCTGGAGCCGATCCCAGCTGTCATAGGGCGAGAGGCGGGGTACACCCTGGACAGGTCGCCAGTCTGTCGCAGGGCCAACACACAGGGAAAGACAACCATTCGTAATCACATTCACTCGCAAAATGGGAAGCGGATTTATCAGTTAACTTAGACCGAAACATCTGGTCTCAGATTTGCTTAAAAACCTTTCATCTACAGGGAGTGCAGAATTATTAGGCAAATGAGTATTTTGTCCACATCATCCTCTTCATGCATGTTGTCTTACTCCAAGCTGTATAGGCTCGAAAGCCTACTACCAATTAAGCATATTAGGTGATGTGCATCTCTGTAATGAGAAGGGGTGTGGTCTAATGACATCAACACCCTATATCAGGTGTGCATAATTATTAGGCAACGTCCTTTCCTTTGGCAAAATGGGTCAAAAGAAGGACTTGACAGGCTCAGAAAAGTCAAAAATAGTGAGATATCTTGCAGAGGGATGCAGCAGTCTCAAAATTGCAAAGCTTCTGAAGCGTGATCATCGAACAATCAAGCATTTCATTCAAAATAGTCAACAGGGTCGCAAGAAGCGTGTGGAAAAACCAAGGCGCAAAATAACTGCCCATGAACTGAGAAAAGTCAAGCGTGCAGCTGCCAAGATGCCACTTGCCACCAGTTTGGCCATATTTCAGAGCTGCAACATCACTGGAGTGCCCAAAAGCACAAGGTGTGCAATACTCAGAGACATGGCCAAGGTAAGAAAGGCTGAAAGACGACCACCACTGAACAAGACACACAAGCTGAAACGTCAAGACTGGGCCAAGAAATATCTCAAGACTGGTTTTTCTAAGCTTTTATGGACTGATGAAATGAGAGTGAGTCTTGATGGGCCAGATGGATGGGCCCGTGGCTGGATTGGTAAAGGGCAGAGAGCTCCAGTCCCACTCAGACGCCAGCAAGGTGGAGGTGGAGTACTGGTTTGGGCTGGTATCATCAAAGATGAGCTTGTGCAGCCTTTTCGGGTTGAGGATGGAGTCAAGCTCAACTCCCAGTCCTACTGCCAGTTTCTGGAAGACACCTTCTTCAAGCAGTGGTACAGGAAGAAGTCTGCATCCTTCAAGAAAAACATGATTTTCATGCAGGACAATGCTCCATCACACGCGTCCAAGTACTCCACAGCGTGGCTGGCAAGAAAGGGTATAAAAGAAGAAAAACTAATGACATGGCCTCCTTGTTCACCTGATCTGAACCCCATTGAGAACCTGTGGTCCATCATCAAATGTGAGATTTACAAGGAGGGGAAACAGTACACCTCTCTGAACAGTGTCTGGGAGGCTGTGGTTGCTGCTGCACGCAATGTTGATGGTGAACAGATCAAAACACTGACAGAATCCATGGATGGCAGGCTTTTGAGTGTCCTTGCAAAGAAAGGTGGCTATATTGGTCGCTGATTTGTTTTTGAATGTCAGAAATGTATATTTGTGAATGTGGAGATGTTATATTGGTTTCACTGGTGAAAATAAATAATTGAAATGGGTATATATTTGTTTTTTGTTAAGTTGCCTAATAATTATGCACAGTAATAGTCACCTGCACACACAGATATCCCCCTAAAATAGCTAAAACTAAAAACAAACTCAAAACTACTTCCAAAAACATTCAGCTTTGATATCAATGAGTTTTTTGGGTTCATTGAGAACATGGTTGTTGTTCAATAATAAAATTATTCCTCAAAAATACAACTTGCCTAATAATTCTGCACTCCCTGTAATTAGAAATCCCAGTCTTCAATTAATTCAATACAAAATACTACATAGAGTGCACTATACAGGTCATCAGATGTTCAAGATGGGCTTTACGTCTACCAACAACTGCTCACACTGCCAAACCAATTCGCCGGACAATTATATCCACGCTCTTTGGTTCTGTCCACCAGTTCAGAAGTTTTGGCGCGAGATATGTGAAGACTTATCAAAGTGTCTGAAATGTAACATTCCAACTTCCCCCTTAGTGTGTTTGTTGGGCAGCTTAGATGATGTCACTACAGATAAGAATAAAGCCCATATGGTTTTCACTGCCCTATGCATAGACAAGAAAACAGTCCTCATGAACTGGAAAAATAAAAAATAATCTTAATTCTAACCAATATAGAAATTATCTATTAGATTACATTAGTCTTGATACAGCCTCTGCCACCACATCAGATCAATTGCGCTGGGCTCCTTTGATCAGCTCCATCACCTAGTCGGGGTGGGAGGGTCATACTTTGGTCCCACCTTTGCTGTTGTGATTGGTGTAGGGACAGGCTTGGGGCGTCGGGGGGTTCCCCAGGAGCATCTTCCTTAGAGGGCTAGACCCGGGGTAGCGGTCATGGCCTATTAAGGGCTCTGTTGGCTCTTAGGTGACGGTTTCCTCGTGGCTGCGTGCAGCGGGGCTAGGGGAGGGTCTGTGCTGATGGACGTGGGTTACTGACCTGGTAGCCTGGCTGCCCCTGGGTGGATCCGGGACGGGCGTGAGGTTCTGGGGGTGCTCCATCTCTGTGCTGGGGCCCTGGCTGGGCCTCGGGGGCTTGGGTCCTGGTTGGTGTGTTGCCGGGGTTGTGGGCGGGTGGGTGTATGGGGGCCCAGCCCTGGCGCAGGGTGCCGCCAGTGCATCGAGCAACTTCGGGGGCTCTTCAACTTGTGGGGGAGATTGTTACATCTTGCAGGAGGTCTCCTCTCTTCAGGAACTCTCTCTGCAGGAGGGGAGATACAGGAGAGGTCGAGGAAGATCTCAGCCTGGGCGTCTATTGTCTTATGTAGTCTGGAAGATGAGTCGATGACGGGGTGGGTGCAGTTTTCTCTCTGGTGGGGTCGGGTGGGCTGTCCCGGGCTCTGTGGGGCCAGGCGGCGCTGCTGAACTGGGACCCGGTCCGGATGGGCCTGGGCTTCCTTTCCCTGGCGGGTTGCAGAGTATGGGGGTGCCTACTGGGGTCAGCGGGGAGCTGGCCCCAGGGAGGGGTCACCTTGCCCCTCCCTTCGTTCCCTCCCCATCTCCAGCTGCCTCCCTCTTCCCGCTTCACCACAATCACCCAGGGTGCAGGGGAGGCATCCCCCCCTCTGTCCCCTTCTGGCTGCCTGTGCCTCAATTTTATCGCACAACTTAGACATTCACATTACTCACACTCTCATTACACATATCATATAGGATCTTGGGGGTGGGCACGATACACGGACCCAAAAGACCATCAGGGTGTACAACCTCACACCTGGCGTCGTTGCTCCACCTCTCAATTTTAATAACACGTAAGACATTGAGGGCTATCAGGAGGGGGCGATGCGCTTCCCTGCTGCTCTCTGGCAGGTAGCTCCATGCCCTCCTGGGTTTGTAAATGCACCTTATTGAGGACACATATGCATCAACACTGCAATGAGCGGGCGGAGGGAGGTTTGGAGTCTTCTCTCACCCCCGTTCTCTGCGGCCTGCTGGAGCGGGGGGGCCAGGAGCAGGAGTTGGCCGTCCGACTGGGGTCTGGAATGTGGGGCCTCCCTGCTGCTGCGGAGTCGGGGCGGTCTGCTTCTCTCCACCCCAGGGAAAAGTGTAACACCACCTGGGTCTGGGTGCAGTTCCCCCCTCCAGGGGCAAGGGTACCTAGACCCGGGGCTTCGAGTACGCTTGGGGAGTGTGATTGTGTGTACAGTGTCTCTTTGTGTCTGTCTCCACGTTGGGTGAGTGTTGAGTAATCGCATATGAGAGCATGAGGGTGGGAATGGATGTTTGTATCTGTATGTGCCTGTATGTCCCCTGTGGCAGACGCCCTCAGACATCGGTGCGTTAGTGGTTCTTTCCGTCCAGGTACACACCGGCTCACTCCTTGGTGGCTGCTTGTCGGGGCCTGGAGCCTGGGGCTCGCTCGGGCCACTTCGGAGGTGGGGTGCCCCTGGCCTCTCGGCCTGGGGCTCGGTCAGTCTGGCACAGCTGGCTGCCGGCAGAGCTCACGGGCGCGTCACTGCAACCCCCCCTGGCTTCTGCTCCGCGGCTGCTGAGTGAGCCCTCATCTGGGACTCTCCTCAGCTCTTTCTGGGACAGTGGCGCGGCTGCCCCTCTGTTGGTCTTCCTTGGTTTCTTGTGTTCTGGGGGCCTCTGGATGTCTGGAGTTTTGATCTCCTCCATACCTGCTTCATGCCCTGGAGGACGGGGCTGTGGGCCCCCCACACCCTCTAACAGATCATTACATGAAGGAACCTTTTAAAAACGAGCGCGTCCATGCTCACAGGTGTACACACGGGTGCTCACACACACAAACTACACCCTTTTTGGCTCCTACCTCAAAACACACTGTGCGCTGTCGATCTTACGTGCTGCACAATAATGTTTAATATTTTGTTTTTATTGTTATATTCCCATAGATCATCATCATGTTGTTTATTCTATCTTCTACTTGTTTTCTTTTTTTTTTTTCTTTCTCAACAGGTGACCCAGGTGATTGATATATGTATTTTTTGTCTGCTTATTTTGTTGGTTTTTGGTTTTTTGCCCTTTATCCTTGTCCCTCTTCTCTGTTGTTTTTCTTTCCCTCTTTCTTTCTCCCCTTTCTCTTCCTCAGTCAAGTGTGTCCTGTATTTAGCAAGTGAAAATAAAAAATAAAATAAACAATAAAAGGTGAATCAAACAGACCATTACGGCAAAGCTGGGATGGTCCATTTGGTAAAGTAAATCCGTTGGGCATCTTTCTTCGCCTTTAGACAATAATTCTGATGGCAAAAGAGCCAAATGGGACAGGCAAAAAAAAGAGAGTGCGGGGAGTGAGTTGGAGGGTGGGGTGGGGTGGGCTGCTTTTAACCATGTAAAGCACTTTGTGCTACATTTCTGTATGAAAAGTGCTTTATAAATAAAGACTGATTGATTGGTTGATACTTTGAGGACATGTAAATAAAACTAACAGACTATTAAAGTAAGTTGATTCTGAATGTGTGGTAGGACGCACTGATTGCTTTTAGTTAGATGACCCTCCTGTTGTTCAGTTAGTGAATACAAGTAAAATAGAGCAGGTCTGATATGTACAATATATATTTTTTAAATGTATTTTGCCATGTATGAAACTTGCAAGTGGGTAACAAGAGGGGGCCATGTGAGAGTCAAGTGACCAGGGACTGAGACTCCACTGAGGGTGAAGCCAAAACTAAAGCCAGATGTCTGGCAGCACATAAAGTCAAAATCAAATTCAGTCTAAACTAATTGGATCGGGACCTTGTGAATCAGAACTGAATGAGTTTTAGAAATCAGTGACAATGCCCAGCCCTATTGTCTGTGAAGGTTTTCCCAGATTTTAAAGCCCTAAGGGTTTAAAAACGCTGAGACTCTCTACCAAATCAAGTGAATTAAATTGGGACCTTGTGAATGGAACTAATTGTTCTAAAGACTGAAGAAGTTTCTCGGATGAGAGGTGAAACGTCTTCAAGAAACTTAAAGAAGGCCGAATGCTTTTCTTTACAAGCTCCTTTGGACTACCCATCCCTATACTCTACATGAAGGTTGAGGTTGGAAAATTACAAATAATTTAAACAATGCTTCAAAAAAATGCAACTGTACCTCAAACATGGATACCAAGTAACAGGAATCATTGTTTTTAGTAAGATGACTTATTATGTTCTTTACGGACATCCAGTCGATGCCTTTGCATCCAGTGGAATTACTAACATGCTAACACAATTTAATTAACAGAGTTGTTCCAAACACTCAGTCTAAAATAAGAAGATAATAATATAAATACATACCTCACAGTAACTGCACTTGTAGAGTTACTTTCTGGTGTGGATCTCTTGGTGTTTTTTCAGGGACTTTGGAGATTTGAAAGTCTTATCACACAGGTCACATTTATAAGGTCTCTCCTCATTGTGGGTCAACATGTGGCGTTGTAACTGTGCATCTGTTGTAAACAGTTTCCCACACTGAACACAGCAGCAAACATCATGTCCAGTGTGAATCCGTTGGTGAATATTTCGGGTCCCTAGCCGACTGAAAGTGTCTCCACAAATGTCACAGCTATACGCTTTGATTCCAGAGTGGGTAACTCGATGACGTTTTAAGGTGCAACTGAGAGCAAAAGATTTACCACACTGATCACAGCTGTATGCTTTAACTCCACTGTGGATGAGTTGGTGTGTTTTTAAGTGTCCAAGTTGGGTGAAAGATTTTTCACACAAGTCACAGCTGTACGGTTTAATTCCACTGTGGATGAGTTGGTGTGTTCTCAGGTGTTTAGCCTTGATAAAACCCTTCCCACAATCATCACAGGTGTGTTTCTTCTCTCCCTTTCTTCTGTGAGGTTTGTCGGCCCCCTGAGAGCGCTGACTTCTCGCTCCACGTTGGTCCTGCAGTGACAGAGATACAAACAGAGGCAGTGAGTGAAATGCAGTCGTGGAACAAACTGAAACTCCATAACGTGCACACAGGTTCAATAACAGAGATATTCTTGCTCACCTTTTGGGTTGAAGTCATTGTTTCCTCTGTAGTGGCTGAGCTGAGTCTAAATGGCTCGTCTCCTCCTGATGATCAGCTGGAACACAAAACATATTTATATGTGTTAGAGTATTTTAAGCTTTTATTGTCATGAAATGTAACTGAGTGATATACTGATAAGTGTTTAATATTTCTGCTTATGCAAACGTCTTTCTATCATGAACTCTCTGAACAGTGGGCCACCACTGTTCGAGGAGATCACAAGAGATGTGTGCAAATATAACCATCCTTGCAAGAGCTCATTTCTTTAAGCATATTCTACTTATCAGCACATAGCAACAGAAGGTTCACCATAGATAGCGTACAAAGCATTAACCACAATAAGTTGTGAAAACCAGCTGTTATTGTTAGATTAAGTTCCAGGAACTGCATGTTCTCCACCCACGAGTGAAGGGCGTGCAGTTAAGTTCCTGCTTTATCTCTGTGTTTCACCATGTACCATGAAGGTATAAATAAAGGCGTAAGACCAGTGCGGGGTGTGAGTATCTGTTGAACTCTCACCCGTGCACGTTAAACTGTTGAAGTGTCTGAGTGTCGTTTCTTCACCCGAGTGTTTTGATAATTGTTTAATCCCTGACAATATGTATTCCACCCGTGACAAAAAGAAGCTGAGATGGAAAGCTCAAATCCACTCAGACTAAATGTCTTCAGTCAGTGTGTCAGCCTCCAGTTAACAATGACGGTGAGAAACTGCACTACTGAACCTCCACCAACTGAGTAACTGCAGTTTGGTGCTTCATTTGAACCTCATAGATTTTATTAAACAAAATGTATAGAAAACTCTACAAAACAGAACAGCATGCAGGGAGCAGACTCTTCGCTGTAATTTTTTGTTGCGCATAAGAATCCACATGTTCCTCTTGTTATAAGATTAGCAGGACTGCTCACTTATGCTTTTTACATGTTGGCCTGTTAAAAGGTGTCAGAGATTTACAGTTAACAAACAGTCAGGTGAATAAACAACACTGAGACACTTAAGATTGACAACGTGCGGCACGGGTGAAAAGCTCAGAGCAAATCACACCGAACTGCAGTATTCGTTTATTTTTATAAGTTACATCGTCAATATGCAAATATAATCACATTTCCTGTTACGCAGGTCTGAGTATAAGCTGTGTGTAAGCTGTGTGTATGTGTCACAAAGTATGTGTGTTGCAAGTCAACTTCTGCGGATATGTATTTCTGTACTGGTCTCTTGTCAGTGTCACAGGGTCAGCTTCCTGTTTCAACAGAAAACTGTGTCTGGTGAAATATGTGTAACATAACTTTTGAAGCATAAGCAAATAAAACAATAAAAACTCCCTAACAAAAGGTCACGCCATAAATGGAGTGACTGGAAATGTAGTTAAAAGGTCAGAGCCATATAATATATGCCAGCATTTAGGGTCCTTTCCACAACACCACACGATTGCTGCCACAACCGTGACACCACCATTCAATACCCAACATGATTAAAAACATAATTCTTCCCCCAAATCACCAAGAGCTGCACATTAACCACCACGATTTATTTTAATTCTCAGTGCTTTCAAACATGAACTTTCATCTCTGTTTCATTAGCTTTTGTTAACATCTGTTGTTAACATCGGGGCGATCGTGGCTCAAGAGTTGGCAGTTCGTCTTGTAATCGGAAGGTTGCTGGTTCAAGCCCCGGCTACGACAGTCTCGGTTGTTGTGTCCTTGGGCAAGACACTTCACCCATTGTGTTCAGAGGGCCCTGTGGCGACAGTGTCCGACAGCCTCGCCTCTGTAGCTTGCCATCACCAGTGTGTGGGTGACTGAATGTGTAAAGCGCTATACAAATACAGGCCATTTACCATCTTCCTGTGCATCACTTTACAGCAGCCAGACTCATTAAAATGAGACTGTAGGAGTTTACAGCCTCTCATGTGTTCATCCACAGCAGCTGGACTATAAAATTTATTGTGACCCTGATACTGCAGCAGATCGCTCTGATTTCCTGTTATCACTTCAAACACTCTCTCACTCTTCTCTCAACGTGTTCACAATAAACTGTGAACAGACACCGAGGAGAGCAGCAGAAGACCTCATTCAGGAGCTAAACTCAACATGAACTGAACTCACAGTAAAGTTAGCTCGGTGCTTACCTTTAGATGAGCCCACAAACCGAGAGAAACTCCGCGATGAAGCTGCAACTCTTTCCAAACACAGGAAACAGATCAGGGAGCAGAGACCCACGTGGTTCACGCTGATCTCAGCTACGATCCAGGAGACAAGGGTGGGCAGATCGATGCAGATATCAGGACGTTGGTAGTGGTTTATGATCGATACTTTAGTTTGTTTCTCTCCTCTAAGTTCACTACTTTACTCCCGTTTCATGAAAAAGCAGCTCTCTCTGCTCGACTCCTCTCCTGCGCACGCACACACACTTTGCTCCGCCCCCTTTTTCCTGCTCATCTGTGGTTTGTTGCTGTGTGGTCACGCGACACAGCTGCGTAGCGTAACCACGTGGAGGTTTTTTTTTGTTTTTTCAAAAGTACCGCCTATCTCCTTTTGCTAACCTCTTTTCCTTATGCCCGGCTTACACTGTGCGATTTTTTCAGTCACGTTATTCAGCTCCTGCTCAAACTGCACGATTGACTCGCAGGGGTTAGAAGTTCGTAGGTCACGATGCAGGGTCTCACACTATACGGCCCGATGCTCTGATGCGACCTGAGTGCTCACACTGTGCGTCCATAAAATGAAGGTTAGAACCAGGGGCGATCCTAGGATTAGAGCTTTGGGGGTGCTGAGCACCCAGAGAGCTGCCCAGCCAGGCAAGATAAACTTTACACATCACGATGAGACTTCTTCCCTGTCTCTGTCAGTCCCTGCATCCTTAAATGTCTCCAGCTGTCCCGAGTTCTCTGTGACTGTCTCCTTGGTGCATTTAAACCCCTGTTCCTCCCTGTCCTCGTCGTCTGTTGTCTTCTTCTCAGTTATGAGTCATCATAATTTTACCATCTCTGTGCAAGTCTGCAAATTTCTTTATTAAATCATAAGATTCCTAAATTCATAAAGTCTCTCTGTGCCTGGGTCCTCGTCTCAAAACATGACATCACTGTTTTGTACATTTTTACACAATTTAATCCCACATTTGTGAAAGAAAAACACTTTTTTGGAAAGTCTGTAACAAAACCATCAAATCTGATAAAGGTTATTTATATGCTGCAAAAGAAGAATGGATTTGAATAAAAAATACATATCCTAACCTTAATTACTGGGAGAATAATGATTGATGCTCATAGTGAGTAAAAAGTAAACTGACTGCATTTTTTGGACAGAGATTCAATTTTAATGTGTATGTATAATATAATACAGATACATAAAAAAACACTCCCAAAACAGAATAAATTATTACAAATAAATTATTACAAAATATTAATTTAAAAAAAACTATAAAAATGGAGGCAACTTTGCCTGTGGTAGAATGTATACGATGTATGAAAAAATCTTTACTGCAGATACTAATTTTGTGTTGTAAGATTTATGAGTTTCATGCTTTCATAGTGGTGCTTGGGAGAGCTTGACATTTTATCAGGTGGTTCACACTGTAAAAAGTGTGAGAAACACTGATAAGTGTGTGTGTGCTTTTGGAAAACATTTAAAGCTGCAGTACAGAATCTTTGAAACAAGCTTAAAACATTTTTAGAAACAGAGCATCTGCTTCTCTTTACAGCTCCTCACTCCACCAGGGCTGTTTGGCACTGATAGTGTGCACATGTGATGTACGTACCGCAGCAGTCATATAGACGACTGGACGGTCCAAAAGTTGGCCAACCTATTACTGGCTGAGGTTTTAGTAGAGTTGTGTCTGAACTACATAAAAATATATCATTAATTTTAATCTCCCCAATCAATTACAATGTTATGTTGGAATGTTGTTAAAGAGGGTCAAATGTTTCAACCCAGTTTGTTTTGCAGATTCTGTACAGCAGCTTTAATATAGGGAGGACACAACTTCCTGACTGTGAGTAAAATCAGGTTTTTTGTCTTTGTCAGTTTAACAGTTTGTGTTGTGCCTGTCACTGTTCCCTGTCTGTTTGCTTAACTGGTTCTTCTTGGTTCTTACTTTCTCCTCACGTTCCCTCTTTCCTCTCTCCCTCTTTGGACTGACAATCATACACAAATAGATTGTATACAATTAGATGAAAAATTACATTAATATGAAAAAAATACTATTAAGATCCCTAATAAAAAAGTCCTCTCAGTGTACTTTCAACCAAAAGGCAAATAACCAAACCACATCTAATAAAAGATATAAATATTGAAACACTGATCCAACATTATTCCTGATTCATGGATCATTTGATTTTACACTTTTACCTGAATGTGGCTCCTTTAAAAAACAAAAAAACAAACAAAAAAAAAAACTTCCTCATATCCATTATGAACCTGGCTGTCTCTCTGTACAAAACACACACACACACACACACACACACACACACACACACACACACACACACACACACACACACACACACACACACACAAACAGGAGTTATGAGGTTAATGGGCATTCAGTCAGTTAGCTAGTTAGTATCCATTTCTAACAGGACAGTGGTAACAACAGCAGGCTACGGACAATTATAAATTGTAGATTTTAAATAGGCTGCATACATTTCAATGGGAGCAACAGGACAATGAAATGTCGCTGATTTTACTACAGAGCAGGACGGATTGTAGGGTAGCAAACATTGTCAGAAAACAAGTTTTCAACACTGCAGGTTACCTGGTGTAATGTTTTTCAGCTAAAAAGAAATATGGTCTGACTCCTACCTAACTATATAAAGAGTAACTGAAGGTTAAATGCAGCTAATATGTCCTGTTTTAAGGCAGGCACTTACACCTCCGCTCTGCTGCGTCTCAGCCACCATCGCTCTGGCAGAAAGGGCGCTAGAGCCAGAGCAGGGGAGAGCTGGAACAAACCATTTTGGGAGGGAGGGAGGGGGTGATCTATACTTTTATTGTTAAAATGTTACGTCTCAACCAAGTACTGTATGCTTTTTATATTTTTAGTAGTGTCTCATACAAACAGCAAATATTGTCAAAAGAAAGTCAGAAAAGTAAGAAATCTTTGGGGGTGCTTTGATTCATTTTGGGTGGTGCTGAAGCACCCCCAAAAATGGGCTAAAATCGCCCCTGGTTAGAACAGAAATTCTGTCGCTCGCTCTCCCTCTCTGTCTTCCACTCACACAGACACGCACACCACCACCATCAACTTTGCTAAATTGCTAATGAAAAACATGATCAGGCAGCTGTGTTTGAGCAGCATGTAGATCCAACTATTTTCACGGTTGTTGTGGTCGTGATAATTTTGTGAGGCCACATCGAAGAGGCTCGGATGAGCTTGCCGTAGTTCTACAAGTTGTGCCTCAATCGCTTGTGTCCAGATCACACGCTGCTCTGCCGTGCTGCGCCGTCTTTTTCGACGACATTTGTGTTTGCGCGTGCGCAGTGTGAGAAGCTGCGGTGACACCCTCACAACCAAGCGATTGATGATCGGGAGCTGATCGCGAGGTGTTAATCGCTTCTTGTTACCCCATGTATACTACACGATGCACAACGCACGATGAAGGCCAAAATCGGGCCGATCACCAAAACGGTCGCACGACTCAAAAATCGGCTCAAAATGGGCCAAAAATCACACAGTGTAAGCCCAGCATTAATCGATGAAAAGCATGATCCTCGTATCAGTGTTGTTCCCACATCATCATAATAAATGTTGTTCCAGGTTCAACATTGCAAGTGACCAATCACATTGTTGTGATGTCATACTTTTGCAAGCCAAACGATTCATTCATTTATGAAATTTTGCAAGGACAATATGTATAATGCTTACCGTTTATTAAAGATCAGTATCCTGAAATGCAAAGAATTCAATTGCTGGATCGGCGGACAGAGGCGGTTTCTCGCAAGTTAAGTAGATTTTTTTAAGGCGGTTTATCCCAGAGTCGCAAAAGTATGATGTCACAACAATGTGTTTGGTCACTTGCAATGTTGAACCTGGAACAACATTTATTATGATGATGTGGGAACACCGACACGAGGATATCAGATAGTGCCGATGAAAACGTCATCGTGGGAAGGAGAATTGCTAAGGACTCAGGAAAAGAGAAGAGCGGTACTGAGAGTTGGAACAGCCTCACACTCGTCCCTCTGTAACAATGTTACACCCGGGTGGGATTCTTATGGAGGACCACAAGAATCACACACATAGAAATAAAGAATTCTCGCTTAAATAATGATTTGTGCAATAAAATATGAATTTGTAAATTCATCCACAATGTAAAGCTTGAAATTAGAACCAGCACTGAGCCCTGTAACATTTATACACAGTGTATGAGCAATTGCTGCAACCTACAGCCTTTAAACTTATAATTAAAATGCTGACAGTAAACTCATCAGTAGAGGTGGGCAGGGGCGGTCCTAGCCTGTTTGGTACCCTGAGCAAACACTCCCTCTTTTTACTTTGACTTCAGAAAAGCAGCAAGCAGCCACACCGAGGGCTCTCGCGCTCACTTTTCGTGTATAGAATTTAGAAAAAACATCGCTGCAAATTCTAAGTCTGTGTTATAATGTCTGGTCTTTTCGTGTTTGTTGGATTGTTTTTATTTTGTTTTATTTTGCGAGTTGGATATTAGGTGCTGCTCCAACCAGCCAGAGAATCCCCCCGCCCCGCCCCTCTGCCCCTCTCCTCCCTATGTTTGGCAAGCAGCAGGGGCACCTCGCAAATGGAAGGCGCCTTTACTCCCAGCAAATGGGCGATAGAAAACCGATCGGTGCCTATGCCATCGGGGCGATTGTGCCTCAAAGATTTGGCAGTTTGTTTTGTGACCGGAAGGTTGCCGGTTCGAGCCCCAGCTCGGACAGTCTCGGTCGTTGTGTCCTTGGGCAAGACACTTCAACTACCGCCTACTGGTGATGGCCAGAGGGGCCGATGGCGCGATATGGCAGCCTCGCTTCTGTCAGTCTACCCCAGGGCAGCTGTGGCTACAACTGTAGCTGCCTCCACCAGTGTGTGAATGTGAGAGTGAGTGAATGAATAGTGGAATTGTAAAGCGCTTTGAGGGCCCCGAAAAGTGCTATATAAATGCAATCCATTATTATTATTATCCCAAAAATACTTTGGCAGTATGTCAGGGCAGCATGAGTACGAGAAACTTTTTTCTTATTTATTTATTTTTTTCCTTTTATTCCCCAAAAACAAAAAACAAAAACAACTACCAGAACCACAACAAAGGAAAAACAAAAAAACCCCAAAACAAAAATAACATAATAAGCAGTCTGAGACATGTAAACAGAAAACTAATACAGTATGGTAAATAATTTGGTCTACCACGCATTTACACATTTGTCCTGACAAACCCAACCTGCCATTGGAGTGGGCCTGCCCCTCTCACTATGATTGTCTTCAGATCATCAGGTAAGTAATCCATTACAGGGCGCCACATATCCAAAAAAATATCATCATTGCCACTTAATTTTGCACTCAGTCTTTCCATTGGTAAAGCTCTAAAGATTTCTTTATACCACTGAGTTATTGTTGGTAGTTTTCCATTAATCCAATTGAAAATAATACATTTTCTTGCCAAAAACAATAATTTACATAGTAGTTTATATTTATCATATTCTTTAAACTAAAAAAAAAAAACCCACTACAATGACAGTTTTTGTGTTTTCATGTATGTCTTATATGCAACTATATTTCAAGTGTTTTTCAGTTCTTTGTTTCAAATCTATATGCCAACAAATCATTTATACTAAATGGCTTTTTTAAAATGAGTGATAGCTTTGACGTTATGTTCCTCACAGAATCCTGGCCGTTTTTACACCTTGGCTCATGTGATTAGGTAGAGGACCATTAGGGGGTCCATTGTCCCCCTCGGGGGGACACTCCCACAGGGCTTAGATCTGGGACTCTCCACCATTTGACCCTGGAACTGAAGAAGGTTCTTGGATGAGAGGTGAAATGTCTGCAAGAATCTTAGGGAAGATGGATTTAAAGAGAACATATTAATGTTGGATGTAACTAACTTAAGGAAATACACAAAGTGTAACTCTTGAAAAAAATCTCTTTCAATGTTCAGAATGGTCAAAGTGGACGACCATAACATTTATCTCAGTCAGTCACCTGTTTGTGTTTATGAAAAACAAGGTACTAATACAGTGATTGCGCCACATTGTTAGTTTACTCTGCCTGTCTGTGGGTTTTTGACCAGCTTGGAGTGAACAAAAGCAGAAAAACAGTAAATAAAACAAAAAACAAACAGACTGTTTAAGTCTAATTTAGTCTAGTTTATTTCATGAAAACAAAAGAAAAAACATTTCCAGTCAGCAGAGAAAAGTAGCATACATGCATGATAAAATGGATACTGCTACATAACATGTACAGTGACAGTGAGAAGTAAAATTCATTGTCTTACCACTTATCATATTCTTTAAACTAAAAAAACCCCACAACAATGACAGTTTTTGTGTTTTCATGTATGTCTTATTTGCAAATATATTTCAAGTGTTTTTCAGTTCTTTGTTTCAAATCTATATGCCAACAAATCATTTATACTAAATGGCTTTTTTTAATGAGTGATAGCTTGGACGTTATGTTCCTCACAGAATCCTGGCAGAGGGTGAAGAAATTGGGCCTGTCTCAATATGCGTACTTGTGTTCTCGTGTACTTGTGATTAGGGATGGGTACCGGTATCCGGTGCCATTCTGACATGAACGGTAGTAACCAGACCGAAAAGCTGCACACATTTTGGTGCTTTATTTCGGTGCTTTATTTCGGTGCTTTTTTTCCTGAGATGTCATACACTTTGGATTCCAGCCAATCATTTTACCTTTGCGAGCATAGTAGGCGGGCCCAGTAGGCGGGCCCAGGTACGTACGTTCTTGTAGAGCAGAGCTACAGATTAAAAATGCCCAAGGTGAAGCGGTCAAAAGTCTGGCTGTACTTCACAGAAAAAGATGCAAACTCAGCAGCCTGCAACAAGTGCTTTAAACTGATACTGTGATACTGTCAAAGGAGGTAACACCTCGAATCTGATGAAACACCTGGTGACGTATAGCATTTTGTTAAAAGCTGAGAAATGCGCCGTATTTGATAGCTTGCTGCGAGACCTCACACTGTGCACATCTACTGCGGGTGGGGTGCCTGTTATCTGACCCGGAGTTAGCAACATCCCCCAAAAACCCGAAGAGGGGAGTCCTGGCCCCTAGCCCTGCCAGTGTAGCAGAAATGATGAGGATGATGATACAGCAGCAGCCGTTCTTCTCTGCGTGAGGAGCTTAATGTTGTTCGTGTGTAATTTACGCTGAGTAGGCTAACCACGTTATTACATTAATGCATGTAAGGTGAACTAGCAAACACCGTCGTAGTTACATGCGGCTGTCTTCTTGTTTGATGGCAGATACTCCCTTCACCCTGGCCAAAAAGGCTAAAATGACCAAAGAAAAAGTGGAAAACAGCTAAACATGAGAAGTTTTTGGCCAAGAGTGATGCCATAAATCCCCTATAGCTGCAGAAAAGGCTAACATTGTTATCTTTTTATAAAAAAAAACCAGTTGAACATGAGAGGTTTTTGGACCAATTTTTTGTTCTCCATTCTTTAAGCACCGTTTCAAAACTACCGCTTTGGTACTGGTATCGGATAAAACCTAAACGATACCCATCCCTACTCATGATATGTCATCAGTTGGAGACCAAGTACTGTTCCAATTCAAAGTACGCTGTCGCATACCACGCATGCGCAAATCTTACGTCATTTCTTCTCTTTGCCAACATTGCGACAGTTAATTATTCAAGTGACACGGTTAGCGTCCAGTTAGCTCCAAGCATTTCTCAACAGCTCTCCCTCCTTTTCGACTGCCCGGGACATTTAAACAACAGATAATCCGTATGCAAACAAATTCATGCTTTTCTCCTTAACAGAGAGCGTCCCCCAATTGAACAACAACACTGTAAAATAAGAAGAATGGCGCCTAATTACAGACTTAATAATACAGATCTAGTAATATGTCACATGAAGATTCATCACCCAGATTAAGTGTTTACTGACAATTGACAGTGATAGCGGAAATCATCATCACTATTCCAACAATCCTCTCCACACAGACAAGCATAAACACACTCGACTACCGCTAAATCAAATTTAACACGCCTAGAACATCTTACTATTCATCACTGATTGAAGAAAATAAGAATAACCCCAGGTTTCTCTTCAGCACTGTAGCCAGGCTGACAAAAAGTCAGAGCTCTTTTGAACCAACCATCACTTTAACGTTAACTAGTAATGACTTCATGAACTTCTTCACAAATAAAATTTTTATCATTAGAGAAAAAATTACCAATAATCATCCCACAGATGTAATATTATCTACAGCTACTCTTAGTACCATTGATGTTAAGTTAGACTCTTTTTCTCCAATTGATCTTTCTGAGTTAACTTCAATAATTACTTCCTCCAAACCATCAACGTGTCTTCAAATTCAAATTTTATTCAAATTTTTATTTGTCACGTACACAGTCATACACAGTACGATATGTAGTGAAATGCTTGGACAACTGCTCGTGACCTAAAGAAAACAAAAAAGGAAAAGGCTATGAATAAGATAGGAAATAAATATGAAAAATTAAAAATGGTAAATTTAACTAGGAAGGAATAAAATATAAATTAAGGTTAAAAATGAAATAACTGTACAACACAAATTAGAATGAAGGGTAAATTTAACTGGGAGAATAAGATAAAATATATAAATTAAAGTTGAAAATAAAATAACTGTACAACAAAATACACAATATCTTTTAGACCCCATTCCTACAAAACTGCTCAAAGAAGTCCTGCCATTAATTAATTCTTCAATCTTAAATATGATCAACCTATCTCTAATAATCGGCTATGTACCACAGGCCTTCAAGCTGGCTGTAGTTAAACCTTTACTCAAAAAGCATCTCTAGACCCAGCAGTCTTAGCTAATTATAGGCCAATCTCCAACCTTCCCTTCATATCAAAAATCCTTGAAAGAGTAGTTGTCAAACAGCTAACAGATCATCTGCAGAGGAATGGTTTATTTGAAGAGTTTCAGTCAGGTTTCAGAGCTCGTCACAGCACAGAAACAGCTTTAGTGAAGGTTACAAATGATCTTCTTATGGCCTCTGACAGTGGACTCATCTCTGTGCTTGTCCTGCTAGACCTCAGTGCAGCATTCGATACTGTCGACCATAATATCCTATTAGAGCGATTAGAACATGCTGTAGGTATTACAGGTACTGTGCTGCAGTGGTTTGTATCATATCTATCTAATAGACTCCAGTTTGTGCATGTAAATGGAGAGTCCTCTTCACACACTGAGGTTAATTATGGAGTTCCACAGGGTTCAGTGCTAGGACCAATTCTGTTTACATTATACATGCTTCCCTTAGGCAGTATCATTAGAAGACATAGCATACATTTACACTGCTATGCAGATGACACCCAGCTCTATCTGTCCATGAAGCCAGATAACACACACCAATTAGTTAAACTGCAGGAATGTCTTAAAGACATAAAGACCTGGATGGCCGCTAACTTTCTGCTTCTTAATTCAGATCAAACTGAGGTTATTGTACTCGGCCCTGAAAATCTTAGAAATATGGTATCTAATCAGATTCTTACTCTGGATGGCATTACCTTGGCCTCCAGTAACGCTGTGAGGAACCTTGGAGTCATTTTTGACCAGGACATGTCCTTCAACGCTCATATTAAACAAATATGTAAGACTGCTTTCTTCCATTTGTGCAACATCTCTAAAATTAGAAATATCCTGTCTCAGAGTGACGCTGAAAAACTAGTTCATGCATTTATTACTTCCAGGCTGGACTACTGTAATTCATTATTATCAGGATGTCCAAAAAACTCACTGAAAAGCCTTCAGCTAATCCAAAATGCTGCAGCAAGAGTCCTGACAGGGACTAGAAAGAGAGAGCAGATTTCTCCTGTTTTGGCTTCCTCATGCTCTGTTAAATCCAGAATTGAATTCAAAATCCTGCTCCTCACATACAAGGTCTTAAATAATCAGGCCCCATCTTATCTTAATGACCTTGTAGTACCATATCACCCTATTAGAGCACTTCGCTCTCGCTCTGCAGGCCTACTTGTTGTTCCTAGAGTATTTAAAAGTAGAATGGGAGGCAGAGCCTTCAGTTTTCAGGCCCCTCATCTGTTGAACCAGCTTCCAGTTTGGATTCGGGAGACAGACACTATCTCTACTTTTAAGATTAGGCTTCAAACTTTCCTTTTTGCTAAAGCATATAGTTAGGGCTGGACCAGGTGACCCTGAATCCTCCCTTAGTTATGCTGCAATAGATGTAGGCTGCCGGGGGATTCCCATGATGCATCGAGTTTTTCCTTTCCAGTCACCTTTCTCACTCACTATGTGTTAACAGACCTCTCTGCATTGAATCATATCTGTTATTAACCTTTGTCTCTCTTCCACAGCATGTCTTTATCCTGTCTTCCTTCTCTCACCCCAACCGGTCGCAGCAGATGGCCCCGCCCCTCCCTGAGCCTGGTTCTGCCGGAGGTTTCTTCCTGTTAAAAGGGAGTTTTTCCTTCCCACTGTCGCCAAAGTGCTTGCTCATAGGGGGTCATATGATTGTTGGGTTTTTCTCTGTATCTATGAAGCGCCTTGAGGCGACTTTTGTTGTGATTTGGCGCTATATAAATAAAATTGAATTGAATTGAATAGTTCAGTTTAAAATAGGGTTCATTCGGTCGGTCAGCAGGTGGCAGTATCCTCGTACACTGGGGAGTAAACTGCCATTAAAAGAAACAGAAGAAGAAGAAAACATCTGCACATCCGCGGTACAAATCGGGTAGATCCGATTTGTACGGTCTGAATTTGCACATACATGTGCAGTAAGGATCGGGGAGTCCTGATCTGTGGCTATCTTTTTATTTTTCATTTTTCTCTACGTTAAATATAAATGTTTCATTATAACATTTTAAGAGATACTTATTATTGTTAACATCTTAACAGATACTCTGACCCGTAACTATCGTAAATGAGCGGAAGTAGTGGCCTTTCGCACATGCGTGGTACCGATCGGGTAGTGACAGTGACATGCGCATCAAGCAGAGAACGCAAAAAATTCCCAGATGTGTTCTCGCTCCGCCCATTTTATCGAGCATGCATTGGTGGTGACTTGTGTGAACTTGGTACAGCTAAATATCCCAGAATGCATTTCGTCCAATATTTAAGCACGGCAACGGCGGATGAGCGTGGCTCAATTTTTTTAAATATTACTCTTTCTGGGTCACAAAATAAACTTTTAAGTTATTTTCAGGATAGAATGTAGTTGTGTAAACTTCAAATATCTGCTTGATTTATCAAGATATCCCATTATATACAAAAGTGCTTCGACGTTTCCGGAGATGTCTGTTACCCACCAGCTTGATAGTAGACAGCTTGATAGCAGACTATCAGTTGGCTTTAAAAGATATTTCTATAACTTTATAATACAAGTATTACAACTAAACACTACTGTTTTCTGAGGGGGAATTATGTAAATGTAACAGGAATAACATTTCAGAGCAATAAAATCCATTAAAATTAAAACACAAAAACTTGATGTGCACATCTATACTTGCATCTTATTAAATTTAAGATTCAGGATTATTTACTGCAGGTCCAGAAATCAGAGCTACCTTGTGAGATCCAAGTGTGACATCAGCTCACACTCTTTACAGGAGTCCATCGGAACTCTGTGGAGCCTGATCTCAAGGTTTTTAAGTCTGACCCTGAAACCAGAAGAGGATCTTTCTGTCTCTGCAGAGTCATTGTGATTCAGTAATAGGAATGATTTAATGATCACGCTTACTCTGTTTGCACAGAGCAGATAATGTATAATGAGAATGGGATCGTTTGTGTTTGGAGTGTGAACTGAGATTCCTGAAGCTCTTGTCACACTGGTCACAGCTGAAGTTTCCTTCAACATGTGTACGTTCATGAAGGTTACGACTGCTCGATTGTGAGAACCTTTTGTTACAGTGTCTACACTTGTATGGTTTCTCTCCTGTGTGGACTCGTTTATGTCTTTTAAGCTGGTAAGCACTGGTTACAGGCGTGCTTTTAAACCCCACCGTGGAACAGTTCATGTTGTTTAAAATCAGATTGAGTGGGGAAGCCTCTTCCACATTCTTTACAGTAGATCATTTTGTCTTGTGTGTGTCTAAGCTGATGCTTTTTTAGGCTTCGTTGCTGATTGAAAGTTTTTCCACAAAGGTCACAACGAAACGCTTTCCCACCACCACACTGACAATAGGGTTGAAAACTGGATCCATCTGTGTCACTCTGCTTCTAAACAAAGACACAAAGACAGTGTGAGTCAGTCCTTCAACATTTTAATCCTGAACGCCACCTGAAATAAAGAGCATCTCTGACAACATCCTATTATATTTTACTGTTTACATTATAACACTCAGCTTAATGGGCTACAATAAATGTCTGTGATGTAGAGGAACAGCAAGAAGCACTGCTACCCTGGCTGCAAACAGACTCTCACCATACTTATACATACATAGGACATTTAAATAAAACTTGGAGACTATTAAAAGTCAGCTGATTCTGAGGGGGTCAGGTGGGATACACTGATTGGTTTTAGTTAGATGACCCTCCTGTTGTTAAGTTAGTGAATACAAGTAAAATGGATTGATTCTTATAAAGCACCTTTCCACTCTGAGCACTCAAAGCACCTTATAGAACATACCTTACTCACACCTTCACACAAATTAATAGGAAAGGAAATTTCAGGAGATTTTTAAATATATTTCTTTTTTTGAAACTTGGAAGTGAGAGTTAAGTGAGCTGGGACTGAGACTCCACTGACAGTGAGACCACAAATAAAACCAGATGTCCATGTGCAAAATGGAGGAAATATACTGTGGAAATACCACAAATCTCAGAAATAAAATTTAAAAAGTACCATAAGTAACTGTGTAAAGATCTGGTCTTTATTTGGAAATGAATATATTTATTTTACAGGGTTCCTCTACACTATATATATCTAGGGATGGGTATCGAAAACCGGTTCTTGTTGAGAACCTGTTCCCACTGTTTTAATTCCTTGGAATTGTTTGCCATTTTTGCAAACGATTCCCTTATCGATTCCAGTCGCCCTGAATGACGTCACCACATTGCGGAGCGTAATTTACCTGGCAGGAAACACTACGAATATGCAAAAGCATTTGCTCACAAAACACACGATGACCTTAAATGCATGTCGTGTTTTTAATTCCGCTCCGGACTCGTGAATCTCAACCCAGCAGCAGCGGTAACGTTTGCACGTCCTCTCCCGTTAATGCGGCAGGTAAATAAACAACTAACAGTGCATATTATGTTAGCGCGATCTGCCTTATCTGCCATTACTGTGCGTTTAGGTGACCATGATGAGAGACACAGACAGAGTCTGGCTGGCGCTCGCTGGCAGTTCTTGCTGCAGTCTACCGGTAGCGTCTCCTTTCAAGCCAGGATAGACTAATGTTACCGAGCAGTGACTAAGCTTATGGTAAAAGACTTGCACCCATTTGCCACAGCAGATGATTTTCGGTAAGTGAATGTGTTTAATTGTAGGCAGGGACATTACTGGATATTCTTGTGTAATTGCTACAGAATAATTTATGTTATACTTTGTTATTGCTACAGAAGAATATTTATTTTATTATTTTACATTTACCATTTTTTTCCCCGGGGTCCCTGTGACACCACATTGAAGAGCCGTAGGCTGGATCTCTTAAGATCTCACTGCTGGGTTTGTAAGGCCATGTTACTCCTAAATTTCTATCTTGTTCAAAGAGAAGATATAAAACAAAGTTCTAAGCTAATCGACCTTAGTGTTCTCCTTTTTTTAAAAAGAATCGATAAAGAATCGAATCGTTAAACAGAATCGAAAATGGAATCGGAATCGTGAAAATCTTATCAATACCCATCCCTATATATATATATCCATGCTAAATGATCATAATTACAATAGTCAAAATCAAACTGAATCAGAATTTAAAGGAGTTGTAAAATCATACCCAGTCTGTGAAGGTTCTCAGTCGTACATTATCGTAGTCTAAGGAGCTTGTAAAGAAAAGCATCTGGAGTTTTTAAAGTTTCTCAAAGATGTTTCACCTCCCATCCGAGAAGACCAATTAGTGCCATTTACAAGAGCCATATTCCATTCGATCCAGTTACTGCAGAGTGACTGGAATTAAGGTGACTTTCCACCAGTAGCTCTTAGGACTAATTTAAATAATGCTTCAAAACAATTGCAACTGTAAATCCTCAAATATGGATACAAAGTAACAGTAATAATTGCTGTTAGTTAGATGACCCATCATGTTCTTTACTGACATTTTCCAAATTCCAGTAGATGCCATTGAGTCCAGTAGAATTACTAACATGCTAACACAATTTAATGAGCCAAACAGTGACACTGAAATTAGAAGTTATAAATATAAATACATACCTCACAGTAACTGCACTTGTAGAGTTTCTTTCTGGTGTGGATCTGTTGGTGTATTTTCAGGTAACGTGGAGATTTAAAAGTCTTCTCACACATGTCACATTTATAAGGTCTCTCCTCAGTGTGGGTAAGCATGTGGCTTTGTAACTGTGCATCTGTTGTAAACGGTTTCCAACACTGATCACAGCAGTAAACATCCTGTCCAGTGTGAATGCGGATGTGTCTATTTAGGTCCCCATTGCGACTGAAAGTTTTTCCACAAATGTCACATCTGTACTTATTAATTCCAGAGTGGGTAGCTAGATGATTCTGTAAGTGGCTACTGTGAGTAAAAGCTTTGCCACACTGATCGCAGCTGTGTGCTTTAACTCCACTGTGGATGAGTTGGTGTGCTTTTAAGTGTCGAGCCTGGGTAAAAGATTTCCCACACAAGTCACAGGTGTACGCTTTAACTCCACTGTGGATGAGTTGGTGTGTTTTTAAGCTTCCAGCCTGGGTAAAAGCATTTCCACACAAGTCACAGGTGTACGGTTTAACTACACTGTGGATGAGTTGGTGTCTTTTCAAGCTTCCAGGGTGGGTAAAAAAATCTCCACACAAGTCACAGTTGTACTGTTTAATTCCACTGTGGATGAGTTTGTGTCTTTTTAAGTGTACAGCCTGGTTGAAAAACTTTCGACACAACTCACAGCTGTAAGCTTTAACTCCACTGTGGGTCAGCTTGTGTCGTTTCAAGTTTCCAGCCAGGGTAAAAGATTTTCCACACTCGTCACAGCTATATTTCTTCTCTCTCTTTCTTCTGTGAGGTTTGTCGGCCTCCTGAGAGCGCTGACTTCTCGCTTCATGTTGGTCCTGCAGTGACAGAGATACAAACAGAGGCAGTGAGTGAAATGCAGTCGAGGAACAAACTGAAACTCCATTAGTGGAATCAAAGACATTGTAGGTGTGTTACCGCCACCTTCTGCTTATATTATCACATTACAATGATGTGCTACAATGAGAGTTGTAACGTCCACAGTGATATTTTTGCTCACCTTTTGGGTTGAAGTCATCGTTTCCTCTGTAGTGGCTGAGCTGAGTCTAAATGGCTCGTCTCCTCCTGATGATCAGCTGGAACAAAAAATACATTTATATGTATTTCATCCTTGACCAAAAGAAGCTGAGATGGAAAGCTCAAATCCACTGAAACTAAATGTCTTCAGTCAGTGTGTCAGCCTCCAGTTAACAACAGCGGTGAAAACTGCACTACTGAACCTCTACTGACAGAGTAACTGCAGTTTGGCGTTTCATTTGAACCTCATAGATTTTATTAAACAAAATGGATAAAAAATACTCTACAAAACAGAAGGTGAGCTGATAGTAAGAGGGTCATCATCTCAAACTACAGGGAGTGCAGAATTATTAGGCAAATGAGTATTTTGTCCACATCATCCTCTTCATGCATGTTGTCCTACTCCAAGCTGTATAGGCTCGAAAGCCTACTACCAATTAAGCATATTAGGTGATGTGCATCTCTGTAATGAGAAGGGGTGTGGTCTAATGACATCAACACCCTATATCAGGTGTGCATAATTATTAGGCAACGTCCTTTCCTTTGGCAAAATGGGTCAAAAGAAGGACTTGACAGGCTCAGAAAAGTCAAAAATAGTGAGATATCTTGCAGAGGGATGCAGCAGTCTCAAAATTGCAAAGCTTCTGAAGCGTGATCATCGAACAATCAAGCGTTTCATTCAAAATAGTCAACAGGGTCGCAAGAAGCGTGTGGAAAAACCAAGGCGCAAAATAACTGCCCATGAACTGAGAAAAGTCAAGCGTGCAGCTGCCAAGATGCCACTTGCCACCAGTTTGGCCATATTTCAGAGCTGCAACATCACTGGAGTGCCCAAAAGCACAAGGTGTGCAATACTCAGAGACATGGCAAAGGTAAGAAAGGCTGAAAGACGACCACCACTGAACAAGACACACAAGCTGAAACGTCAAGACTGGGCCAAGAAATATCTCAAGACTGGTTTTTCTAAGCTTTTATGGACTGATGAAATGAGAGTGAGTCTTGATGGGCCAGATGGATGGGCCCGTGGCTGGATTGGTAAAGGGCAGAGAGCTCCAGTCCGACTCAGACGCCAGCAAGGTGGAGGTGGAGTACTGGTTTGGGCTGGTATCATCAAAGATGAGCTTGTGGGGCCTTTTCGGGTTGAGGATGGAGTCAAGCTCAACTCCCAGTCCTACTGCCAGTTTCTGGAAGACACCTTCTTCAAGCAGTGGTACAGGAAGAAGTCTGCATCCTTCAAGAAAAACATGATTTTCATGCAGGACAATGCTCCATCACACGCGTCCAAGTACTCCACAGCGTGGCTGGCAAGAAAGGGTATAAAAGAAGAAAAACTAATGACATGGCCTCCTTGTTCACCTGATCTGAACCCCATTGAGAACCTGTGGTCCATCATCAAATGTGAGATTTACAAGGAGGGAAAACAGTACACCTCTCTGAACAGTGTCTGGGAGGCTGTGGTTGCTGCTGCACGCAATGTTGATGGTGAACAGATCAAAACACTGACAGAATCCATGGATGGCAGGCTTTTGAGTGTCCTTGCAAAGAAAGGTGGCTATATTGGTCGCTGATTTTTTGTTTTTTGAATGTCAGAAATGTATATTTGTGAATGTGGAGATGTTATATTGGTTTCACTGGTGAAAATAAATAATTGAAATGGGTATATATTTGTTTTTTGTTAAGTTGCCTAATAATTATGCACAGTAATAGTCACCTGCACACACAGATATCCCCCTAAAATAGCTAAAACTAAAAACAAACTAGAAACTACTTCCAAAAACATTCAGCTTTGATATTAATGAGTGTTTTGGGTTCATTGAGAACATGGTTGTTGTTCAATAATAAAATTATTCCTCAGAAATACAACTTGCCTAATAATTCTGCACTCCCTGTATATCAAGATTCTCAGACCATGTCATGGTTCACTTGATCCCTGCAAACAGGCACAAACTGAAACTCTAAAGCTTTTGTAAAGACACTGAAGCAGTGGACTGATGAGGCTGTGGAGAATCTGCAGGTGTGTCTGGACTGCACCGACTGGCAGGTTTCAGGGTTATCAAAGTTGGATATGCTGTGAGTCCGGACAATCACATCTTGAGACGCTGCACAGGATCCACACCGAGAGTTAGAATACTGAGAGTCGGTTTTCAGCTAGCTAAAGGGGACGTTTCGTTCACTGCTGACGGCATCACGCCTCTCCCCATCTCCCCGCTTCTTGTGATGTCGGGTCGGTCTTGGCTGAGTCAACTGAGAGAGTGTTCATCTCACCTCTAAAACATAAGAAACTATGAATTGATCAACGGTTACGCAATTGGCCTGCTCAACGAGAAGCTGGGTTCGAGAGAGCCAGAGTGCTAATGTTCGCTGTGATACCTAGCGGGACTGTCTATCGAGGATATTGGAGACATCTACCTATTTGGAACCATGATAACAGGATTCTTGCTGATCGGAGCTGGCATGGCCCTGGCTTATCGGAAATTGAAGAAAGTGGTGACTGCTGTTCAAACCGGCACAAGGCTAGCCGCTATGATCGAAAGTGTGGGAAGAGCTGTGAGTGCTTGGACTGTTCTTACTGAACAAAATATGGGAAAGATCTTGGAGGAGCTCACAGCTCTTAAACGGGAGATACACCTGGAGACCAGTGATGGACATTAAGAACAACTGTAAAATTGATGCAGTCTGTTCGTCCGAAAACAACATAACCATGATTTCTCATGCGGCTACCCCCCACCCCGAAGGCGCCAGCTGGACGCTTGAAGGCTGAGGCCAACAACGCTTGGAGGCTGATGCCAAGGAGAACAACAACAATTCTTCCCTCAGATATGATAACGAGAACGAGCTGACTCTCTTGCCTGATTCTTCATTGCCACCTCAGTAGGCTGCGGACTGTTGATCTTTGCCTAATAGGCGGAAGGCCACTTTCTCAGGCTGAACACAGGACACGCATCCCGAAACGCACACACACATGTACACTGATACGCCCTCACCACCACCCTCCCTTACTCGAACCCAACGCCTCCCCATGCTTACCTCCCATGTGGACAGCGGCTCAACCGGAGTCGGGATCGCAAGATTGCAGATGCAGCTGTGCACACGGCATACTCCCCCATGTTGCTTGTCTGTGTTTTATGGTGTTATGGTATGATGATATCGGTGCTTACTTTATCTGCTATGGAGTTCTTGTTTTCTTCTCATGCTGACTCCCTTTTGGGAACCAGTAATTTCAGCTGCAGGCAACTGCAACCGACAAATAAAGGCATTCATTCATTCCTTGTTCAGGTTTAGTGAGGCTAAACTCCAAAACCTGTTTTCAGCTAATGACTCTGATTCTGTCTGGAAAACACTCAGACAGTGAACCAAGCACAAACCTAAAGACCCCACTCTACCAACATTTCACACCTAGTCATCAGCCTGAACAGCTCCTGCTGTGGATTCTACCAACAATGACCTGTTACTCCCCCACCCAAGACATTCAACACCTTCAGCAACCCCTGTGATTATAAAACACGGCCTGGACATGATCACCACTTCATTAAGTTGCTTGAAGACGTTTCACCTCTCGTCTGAGAAGCTTCTTCAGTTCTAGGTTCAAATGGTGGAGAGTCCCAGATTTTATGGTGTGTTCACACCGAATGCAGTAGACACGACCAAAACGCGCCAGACGCCCCTAGCTTGACGCATGCAAATTCGCACCTCGACGCGTGTCCAATGTGAATTATTGAAGTGGAAATGTGGGAGGAAGTTGTGCCAGACGGTATGTTTGCAAGATGGCAGCTGTCGAGCTAGCGTTTGAAGAGAGAGTCTCCCTTTTCTATTTACTGTGGAGAACAGAGCAGCGGCGTAAAGGACGTCCTCACCGTACCTGGGTCCATCAGGTCCTCCAGAGGCGTGAGCAGTTTGGTGAGTTTCACCATTTGCTCCAGGAGCTGCCTCTGGACGACGGGGCAGCTCCTGGAACTAACCTCTCTTTATTCTCTTAACTAATTGGTCATCACTATGTTGCTATATATTAATATTAGTATTTTCATTAGTATAATATGAAATAAATTCTACATGTGTCAAGTTCTGTGCCAATATTTGCTGTGTAGTAGAACTGAGACATTAGCCATTACAAAAATTTATTTCAAATAATATTAAAATTCTCAAACAGAAAAACATTAAACATAAATATAAACAACACAACTATTTACAGAGAGACTGGAATAAAAAGGACCCAGCTTAAAGTGGAAGACCCTCAGGGAGAAGGAGGAGAAAAATAAGAACACTGTCTCTGCCCTGGAGAGCTGCTGCCTCATCAGAAAACTACTGATTGCTCGGGTCACTTCAAATATAAATGAGGCTGTAGGCATCGTGGTGGGGGGGCGGCATCACGGGCATCGGCAAAAGAAAAAAAAATGCTCGTACTCATGCTCCCCAGCCAGCGCATATTGGGAATGGCATACGCACCGATCGGTTTTCTATCGCCCATTTGCTGGGAGTAAGGGCGCCCTCCGTTTGCAAGGTGCACCTGCTGCTTGCGGCGCAGAGAGGAGAGGGCGGGGCGGCGGGGGATTCTCTGACCGGCTGGAGCAGCGTCTAATAACCAACTCGCAAAATAAAACAAAATAAAAACAAACCAACAAACACGAAAACACCAGACACCATGATACAGACTTATAATTTGCACCCATGTTTTTCCTCGGTGCTCCTGCTCGCTGCTGAAGTCAAAGTGAACTTTATTGTCATCTCCGCTACAGACAGTCCAGAGAGACGAGACGACGAGGCTCCAGTTACAGCAGTGCAAGTAAACAAACAATAAGAAGAGTAAGAAAATAAATATACACTTTAGGACTCGGGGTAAAGGGATCAATAACAATTTAAAATTTTTAATTTACAGTTTGATGATTTAAAGTCTCACACAACCTGTCGAAAGGGGCGGGGCCGGCTGCTTCCTAATAGAGCACATTTCATTCATAATGATGTAAATCCAAGCCCATTATGGATTCATGATTTGAATCCTGGGTTGTGTGAAATCTCAGAAATGCACCTTAGACAAAGTGAACCTGTGAACTAAGGTGTAGGTCTGTTGTGTTATGTTGTGGTGATCCTCGAGTTGAGGGATGGGTGTTCATACTGGAGTGCAAAATTAAAACCAATGTAAGATGGACAAGAAAAGTTCAAAGCCATCAGGTCCTCAGTTTAGAAAAAATAGAAAAGAAGAAGAGAAACGAGCTACAGGTAAGCAGATGTGTGATTGGATGATGGCAGCTCATCCTGAAACAATCAGAGTCAGAATACTTTATTAATCCCTAAGGAAATAATGTGGGTTACAGTTGCTCCAAGAAGAAATGGTAAAAATAGTAACAGTAACAGACTAAACTCCAAACAATATGTTATGTTACAGATTTTAATATTAATTAGTCATTGTCACTTGTTGATTTGTCCTGTTCTCATTGTATGACGAATGATGAAGGCTGTTTGGTAGCTGTTTGCATACAATGCACACTCTCTCTCTCTTCATATGTGTGTGTACAACAGTTTTATGTTAATGTACAATCCTTAATATGTTTTGTGCGCGCGTGTGTGTGTGTGGGGGGGGGGGGGGGGGGGCAGAGGGAGTGTTCGCCCAGGGCGCCAAACAGGCTACGACCGCCACTGTTCAGGAGCTAAACTCAACATGAACTCAACTCACAGTAAAGTTAGCTCGGTGCTTACCTTTAGATGAGCCCACAAACCGAGAGAAACTCCGCGATGAAGCTGCAACTCTTTCCAAACACAGGAAACAGATCAGGGAGCAGAGACCCACGTGGTTCACGCTGATCTCAGCTACGATCCAGGAGACAAGGGTGGGCAGATCGATGCAGATATCGATCAGGACGTTGGTAGTGGTTTATGATCGATACTTTAGTTTGTTTCTCTCCTCTAAGTTCACTACTTTACTCCCGTTTCATGAAAAAGCAGCTCTCTCTGCTCGACTCCTCTCCTGCACACATTTGCTCCGCCCCACTCTTCCGACTCTGCTGTGGTTTGTTACTGTGCGGTCACGTGACTCAGCTGCGCAGCGTAACCACGTGGGGTGTTTTGTTTTCCTTTGCCTCGATGAAAACGTCATCGTGGGAAGGAGAATTGCTAAGGACTCAGGAAAACAGAAGAGCGGTGCTGAGAATTGGAACAGCCTGACGCTCGTCTCTCTTTAACAATGTTACACCAGGGTGGGATTCTTATGCAGGACCACAAGAAATAAAGAAATCATTTAAATAATGATTTGTGCAATAAAATATGAATTTCTAAATTATTTCACAAAGAAAAGCTTGAAATTAGAACCAGCATTGAGCCCTGTTACATTAATACACAGTGTTAGAGCAGTGGCTGCAACCTACAGCCTTTAAACTCATGATTAAAATGCTGACAATAAACTCATCAGTCCAGATCTCACCAACTTATTTTCTGATATTTTGTGTTAAAAGAACTGAGATAGGGTCATTAAAATAAAAGCTGTCAGTTCTCTCATTCCTCATTGTACTTCCCTCATTTATTTTAAATACAAGATTTCTGATATCTCTTAATGTCGCTCAGATTTCTGAATATAAAGAGCGAATGCATTTACAGCAGGAACTTCACATCTAGCCATCAAAAGTTTGGTAAAGTTGCATGAGTACTGTAAAGTTTTCTGGGGTCCTGTTAAAAATAACACAAGCGTCACACCACATCTATAAACTATATATTCCAGTTATCCACTTATCAGTAATTTCTGAATCACAACAAGGACACAAAGCTCACTGCTTATCCCAGACGTTACATCCTCTGTAAAGCAATTTCAGAGAGAAAGAGCAACAACGACTCATTAAGATCAGCCAGAAATCTGCCCCTCTCTGGCAGCTGTGGCAACTCACAATAAGAAAGCTTGCATTCTTTGAACAATGCTGGGTCATGTATGATTTGACTGAGACCATGTGTCATGAAAATGTCATGAAATTAGGATATTACATTTTGGATTTTCTGCACCTTCACTCTCAGTGAAGTGTTTTAAACTTTGATGAAATATGGTAACTTTGTGTTGTGCTGCAAGATAAACCCGCTGTCCTCATGAGCACAACTTTTTAAAAACACTCTCTGTTCAAAGGAAATTTTAGTTTTTATACTTATAGGGTCCAACTAACAGAAGAAAAAAAATGCAAACAACAAACCAGTTTATAATTGGTTAATGATGTATACTTTATTTATCCCCGTAGGGAAATTACTCGTAGGAAGGAGTGGCTGCCCACTGCTTCACTGTAGCCAAGCAGGGGGCAGCCAATCCAGTGCCCAAGCAGTGTGTAGGGACAGTACCTCAGGGTAGCCGTTCAGTGGATTCGACCCCCTGACCTTCCAGTCACTCATCCAAGTGATTTCTTCAGTCTCAGCTGACTGCAGGTTCTTTTACTACCGCGCTGGGTAGGAAACAGGAATTCTGTTGTACATGTACTGTTGGGTCGCAAATTTTAAAGCCAATATGATAACCTTGGATCCACAGCATTGGTGGATAACCTCCACCAAGTACACCAGAGCCTATACATCGGTAAGTTGGCTACCTTCTAGCACATTGATCTGGCCTCTGTGGCAGGTATATAAACATCTAATGTTCTTAACACTTTAATGTTAGCATTTGATGGCCACAAAAGCATGTTATGTTTTATAACATTTTCTTCTTTATCATTGGATCTATATTTTATAGGTCACCTTCAATATCCTGAACATCTGATGTGCAAGTATATAATACTCTTTTGTATAACAATGTTGCACATTTTATTGTTAAGTTTCATTTCCATGCCATTACATCTGCAGTCATTATGGTATTGTGTTGTGTTTGTGTTTATGCTGAAGGTTCAGTGTGGTACAGAATCTCAAATGGCATCCACATTAGGAGAACATACTACAAGTTACAAGTTAGTCTTAAGTTATAAAATTACATGATTTCCCCCTAGGGATCAATGAAGTATTCTGATTGTGATTCTAAAATTTAAAAAATGTAAAATGATATACTTGAAAATAATTCTAAAGTAATAAGCTCAGTGAAACCGTTTTTTGTTTTTTTGGGTGTTTTTTTGTTTTTGGTAAATTATTGAGGTTCTCTATCTAATTCAGACCCAACCCAGCCAAATGTAGAGCCAGAATTACTATTACATAAAATTTATTTTAATCTTCTGTTTTTACTCTTCTTTCACAGTATGTATACCAATATCTATGCACCTGTCGTTATTGACAGCAGTTCTTCAGATGCAATACAACAAACCCATAGTGTGTGACTTGCAGTTAACTTATTTATCAAATATTTGTTTACTAAAAATAGTTCTGGGTACTGCTGCTATTTTTGATCCTAACCTTTTACAGGAGCAAACATAGCTTAACTGTTCCTGTGAAGTTATTCTGCTGATGTTTGTATGCAGAAAGAAAAGATTCTTAAAATTATTTGGTTGCTGATGATTGTTCTTCAGATCACTATTTTGCTTTTTAAAATGAATTAACAGAAAAAGGCCAATTGATAAAGCAAAAAAAATAACTTACAAGATATTAAACAAAAAAAATTACATAATATTTACACTATTTACACTTTTAGTTGCTTTTCACTGACTGATTCTACAGTGATGAACCTGATGGATTGACGGCTGCAGATGTCATCTCAAATCTGGCTCTGAAGATCAACAAAACCTCCTGTAGCAGATTCAACATTAACATGGATGGTGCCTACCGAGGCTTCATAAGGTCTTCATAAAGTCCCAACTTTGGCATGATGGTGAAATTCTCTGATGACGTGGGGCAGGCTGAAGAGGCAATAGACACAGGTGGGCCTACTCGAGAATTTCTCACCCTTTTGATGGAAGCCATAAGGACGAGAAGAATATTTGAAGGAAAAGACTATGCCAAATATCTCACATTTCATAGTAAAGGTATCTATTTTTTTCATATTTTTTTCCATGGTCAAAATTACTTTATTATAATGTAATGTCTTTATCTTTAGCTGCAGATGAAAATGAATATTTCTACGTTGGAAGAATGATTGCAGTTTCTATTGTCCATGGTGGTCCAGGGCCATGTTGTTTATCTCCAAACTTCTTTATGTACCTTGTTGGAAAAGACAAGACATTTGAGGCTCCAATTGATGATGAAGAAATCAAGAAGGCTCTACTAGAGGTAAATATGTGATGTTATGATTATGACAACCACCAATAAATGCAAAAGTCTACATTTAATATTAGTTATTTACTTAACATAATATTGGTAACTAACTGATGCCTGAAAAGATTGCTGATTGTGTAATTCAAGACTGTGTTAAATTGCACATTAACAGACAGCATGCGAAGGATGTCACTTGACATGCAAATTGTGTATGGGCAGAAATCTGTGCCATCAGAAACTGAATTTGAATTGCTCGGATTGAATCTGAATTGTAACTTGAATAAATGCTTTTAAAAACTGAATATGAATTAGCCTTATTTAAAATTCAATTTACTGGTTTGAAAATGATCATCACTGGTGTACACTCAAAACTGCTCTTTCTGACCAGTAGTGTTTTACTACTCCCTGCAGCTGGTTCCTGTCCGGCCAGCCCTCTGCACAGAACTTCATGACTTGGGAACAGACGCTGTCAGACTGCAGCTGCTCACGGAGATCTGCAAGGTATTTGCTGCTAGTAGGAAAGCCCTCCAGCACTGTGTCAACGTAAATATCAGTGTCCTCCATAAGATGATTGTCTCTGGGCATCACACTGTCTATCAGCGGTAACCGTGAGAACGTGTCAGCTGTGGTGAGGCTTTTGCCTGGAATGTGCCTTATAGTGTAAGAGTACCTCATTAGGCGCGTGCTGAATCTCTGTATCCGTGGTGGAAGCAAATCCAAGGCTTGCCCTCCGAGTAGGCTCACGAGTGGCTTATGGTCGGTCTCAAGCTCAGTTCTTGTGTTAAACTGCCCCCAGTACCACATGTTTTTAGTTGAAAGCAAGTCTCTCAGTGGTTTGTCTTTTTCGGAGAGGTTTGGGGTGAATTTCGCCAGCTGATTCACCATTCCTAAGAAGCTCCTAAGCTCACTCACGGTGCTTGGCTCTTTCATATCCTGCACCGCACTGGTTTTGTCAGGGTCAGGACTCACACCTTCTGATGACACAATGAATCCTAAGAATTTCACTGGAAATTCCAAACTCACATTTTGACATGTTCAGGGTGACGCCCGCCGTCTCTGCACGGTCGAGGACAGCGTGGAGTCTCATGTCGTGCTCCTCTCGTGGATCCCCAGACCAGGATGTCATTCATGTGGCACACGACTCCCGCGAGGCCGGCTGTCACTTCCGTCACCATCTGTTTTGGAAATGCTCCGGTGCACTGGAAATACCAAATGGCAAACGATTGAAATGGTATCTACCAAATGGCGTAATAAATGTGGTGAGGAGAGCAGATTCTTTGGACAGCGGTATTTGCCAAAAGCCCGTGTTAGCATCAAGCTTGGAGAAATACTGCACACCTGTGAGCATGCCTAGTGTTTGGTCTACAGAGGGGAGGATATATCTTTCACGACACACTGACTCATTTAATGGTGTCATGTCCACACAGATGCGGACTTGCTCTTTGTCCTTTTTGGGGGCTACGACCATGCCGCAACACCAGTCTGTGTCCAGCTCTGTTTTGACTTTGCCCAGTAGTGGCAGTGGAACACACCTTGGCACTTTCAGTGAATAAGGTTCAGCGTCAGGCTTCAGCTTAATCGTGTATGGTTTTTGAACAAGCCCGAGCCCATCACATAGTTTCGGGTACACTTTTTTTACTGTCTCAAGGTCAACATTGTCCATTCGGGCAATTAGTTTCAGTCTCACGGAAGCAGTCATGCTTAAGAGAGCTACACAAAGATTTCTGACTACATAGATTGTCTCTGTAGTGCTCCTGTCACTGTAGGAAATGTCCTCCTTTGTGGACCCAAGTACGGTCAGTGCTGCACCTCCTGGTCCAAACAGTGGCTTTTCAGCTTTTTGCAAATGTTCATTTGGCTGCTTAATGTCTTTGAATGTCTCTTCTGAGATAGCTGTGACATCTGCCCCCGAGTCTAATTTAAATGTCATGCTTTTGCCTCTCACGCAGATGTTAGCAAGCCACGGGTCTTCGCCTGAATCCAGTTCACCTAGGAAGAGTCCATCTGCGCTGTCTGCCACCTCATGCACAGTTGTAGACCTGCAAACTCTCCCGTAGTGTCCACGTTTCCCACAGTTGTGGCATTCTGCATTTTTAGCTCCACCCAGTGGAGTTGGAGTCTGCTGAGCCACAACAGCAACTTGAACAGCTACTGGTATAAAAAGAAGCAGATCTCCTCCTACACCGAAGGCTCAATGTGACAGACTCTCAGCTTTGTTTGTCTGTTAAAATGCTTTTTAAAATTCCTGCTCGAATCAATGTCGTTACAGCTGCAGTCAAAGCAAGATGGAAATAATCAAGAAGGAAAGTTAAAATCCACCCAAACTAAATGTCTTAAGTGTGTCAGCCTCCAGTTAACATGTAGATATAGAATCATGTTTTCACAGGAGAACCCGAAGTGCTCATTAGCAACTTATCTTCATTTTGTCTGGCTGCTCATTCAACACAGTCCTTTTATAAAGCCCACAATAACATTATGAAGTATTACTGTTTGCATTGACTTGTCACAGGAATCTGGCAGGAATGCAGTTTAACACAGTTCACCCTCTGATGAGGGGGACCTCAGTCAGACACGAGTGGACCCTCGCACAGCTTGAACCTACAACTCTAGTGATAAACTGCACTTCTACAGCAACTGCATTTTGGTGCTCCATTTAAAATCACAAGATTTTATGCACAAACTGAAAGAAGCATCTCTGGTCTCTGATGAGCATCAGTGACAGATACAGACTCTCACCAGGGGGAACTTTATTGCTGGCAGTGAGTGACCTCAGGATTCACAAAAACAGAGCAGTAAAGACTTGAAGCTCCTTCATCCTTCCAGTTGGAAAGTGAGCTTATTTACCAGTTGTGTTTGTGTGTTTAAGACCACTGCACATCATCGCGGTTACACCAGGGAGAATTCAAACTGCATTACACAACATCACCATACATTTCTCGTCCTCTGTGTGACCGCAGTCACTGCTGCATGTCTCCTGCAGTACTCCTTCAAATAGAAATGAGGCTGTAGAGGTTTGGTGCATGCAGAAAAACAGCTGCAGGGACAATGAAAAGACTTTTCTGCTCCAACTTTTTGTGAGCAAACACTCGACATCTTCCAACAAGCTCCAAATCAAGAAATAAAACATTCACATTTTCCTAAACTGGTCAAAATCAGTCATCACTAAAGGACGCTTTACGGAGAGCAATTTATCAAACTGAACGGGCAAAGCTGTTGAACTTATATTAAGAGATTTTTGTTTTGTTTTGTTTCACAGAGCCCACAGTTTTAGAGCAAAGTGTTTATATGAATCGCACAAACATGTGAATTGCTTTGGAAAAATGCTGGAAAAAAACATGTTTAACATTGCATCTGATGTGGCTGCAAGCTGTGCTGTTAAGAGTTCATTTTTTCTGAATGAGAGGGTGAGGTGTTATCAGAGGAAGTGGTCATAGGCGCTGGTGGATGGCTCAAAGCTGTCACCGCAGCATCGAAACCTTGTCCTTGCAATCTTTACTGAGTCGTCAACCTGTTTGACTAAAGCCTCACATAATCCTGCTCATAAGGAGGCACATTTTATTGTTCCATTATCGTGCTGATTTATCTCACTTAGTTAAAGGAGTGAAAAGAAAAAACAAGGACGCGTCCAAAGGAGCAGAGCTGGAGATGAAGCTGCGCACACAGCTGGCTGATGTATGAGCACGTAGATTTAGCGACAATTAACCCCTCCACCCTGCACGTTGCCACGAACCTTCACGGTCGCACACTCCGATACTTTAGGGCGCACCTGTGCTGCTTACCTATGGATGAGCGAGGGCCTCGGTAAAGCTGGAACTTCTTCTTTCTTCTTTTTCTTTTATTGGCAGTTGGCAGACAACTGAATGGTGCATTACGGCCACCAACTGTTATGGAGTGTGGACTGAAACATTCATGTCTGTTTCTTTTAACAGGGATTCAGAGGTTAGTGAAGATTTGTGGGATGAAGCAGGACCCAGAAATTTTTTTAAAAGGAATCAAGGCAAGGAATCAAAAATCAAGGAAATGGTAAATGGATTGGTAGTTATATAACAACTTTCTACTCAAACAACAACAGCTGCAACTCTCATTCATTCAGTCCCACACACACTCATACAGCACTTGTATTTATGGTCAGTTGCTTTCTAACATTCCCACTCACACGGATGGATCCATCAGGGGACAACTCTGGGTTCAGTGTCGTGCCAAAGGATCCTTCAGCACGAAGACAGGAGGAGTCTGGGATCAATTCACCGACCTTCCAATTGGTAAACAACCCACTCTACCACCTGAGAGTGTAAAGTAAACAGACTATGTGACAAAGGGAGACTGCACAGATGGCTAGCTAGGACTGAGTGAAGACACTTTGGAAATTAGACGAGACCTGGGAATGCAAGACTGCAATGAGCTGCTGACATGTGATTATGTGAAAAACTATTTGTGTTCTTGAGCAGCTGAACAGGTGTACCTAATGAAATGACCAGTGAGTGTATATTAAATTGCAATATATAATTAGAACATTGTGGCTAAATGCCTCGATGTTCTCATCAGCTGGTGGTAGTTATATGTAATAGAGCTGAGAAGGAAACCAGAGGAGGAAGCAGAAAGATGCCAGAATATAGAGAAAACGCTCAGTGAGGATTAAAGCTGAGCTTCAGCTGTTTATTCAAGATCACTATATCAGCTTTCTCTTTCAGCTTTCAGCTGCTGCTGATGGGAGAACAGCTAAAAGATGCAGCTGAAGGTAAATGAAGTAATAATAGTAATAATAGTACTAATAGTAATAATAGTAACAAAGGCGTTACTGAGAAATAAAAACACACAGGCCCACGTTTCTATAGCGGAGCTTCTGAGACCTTATCACTGCTCTCTTATCCGCAAACCAGGGTCTCCTCTGACCCTCCCTCTGGTTTTAAAACCAGAGGCGATCATGTTTTTGAAGTCCTCAGGTCAGCTGACTGTTTTAAGTGACAACTGAAAACTCGGTTTTGCAGGTTAGCTTTCCCCTGATTTTCCCCTTTTATTTTGGACCATGGAAGTGTGCATGTTGGAATGAATGTGTGACCACATGGTTGCTCGAACATGTATACATAACCTTAATATGTGGCTTTGATTCAACCTGTGAAGCTGTACTATATAAATACATTTATTATTAATGATAATGTTATTAATTTTATTAATGGATAAAGAGGTTTTGCTTTAGTCACAAAAGCATTCACATCTTTCAAAAATGAATTTCTGGGTCCAAATAAACTGAACAATCTTTATATGGGAACCATTCTACCTCACTTTAGCCTTGCAGGTAGTTTCTTCTAAAGAAGCAACTCAACTGCACATGAATGTGATAAAGAGAGCGCACAGAGACAAAAGATCTTCACGGGCCACACTAATGTAATGTATTTGGAGCTCTGCAGCCATTAGAGAAGACTGAAATTAAACCAAACTGCATTTCTGTGTTTTACAAAGGCTTTGGATCCAGAATAGGGTCAAAGCCACCACATCTCATAACATCTGCCAGATGTGGCCGAGTAATGAAGCAGTGAACAGTCTCACTGTGTGTGCTTTCATCACACGTGAGCGCTCGGTTTTTATCAGGGCTATTTATTAGCATTACCTCAGAAAACCTTCCACTGTACCCAGATCTCTCTGCTTGTAGGTCTCACTTCTTCCACTTGATGGCGCCACACACCCATGCTTTACATGCGGTGATGCCAAAGGTATGCTGTGTTTGACCCTTTTCATGTTTCAGCTCAACAAACAAATGTTTGTCCAAGTTTATGAGAAAAATCAGGATTTGAATCCCGACTTTAACTCTGGTTTTGTTGCCTGATCTCAGTTTTTGATTTGGTTCATTCAAGCATATTTACACTCTCAGGGAAGGCTGGGTGTATCAGTACGGCTCTGTGTAACGGTACTTATCTAGACTTTTTCTAGTTTTACTGAAGGCACGTGTTTTTTTTAAACATCAATCAATCTTTATTTATAAAGCACTTTTCATACAGCAATGTAGCACAAAGTGCTTTACATGGTTAAAAGCAGCCCACCCCACCCTCCAACTCACTCCCAACACTCTCATTAACATAAACGATCATGGATACATACACACACATCCCCCCCCACACACACACACACACTTAAAAAGTAAAATTGGGCTGGACAGACATGAGCCCGGTGAGGAAACACTATCACAGGGAGCCGTCTGCACCGGGAGCCGGTCACAGACCGCAGCCTCCAGGCTGGGCACACAGCAGGAGGGAGGCAAAGAAGCCCCCCAGCCAGGCTGAGAGGACCGACAGGGCCCCAGCAGACACAGTCGATCACAGCCCCGGTGCAGAGAGCGCCCTCCGAGGAAACACTGGAGATATGACCCAATAGGATATATACAGGGTAAAATGATAAAATAAATAAGAACAGGATACAATATAAATATAAATAGAGTAAGAAGATAAAAAATGAATAAGAATAAAATCAATAAATATTAGGTAAAGCCTAAATTAATAATAGAATAACAGGATAGAATAAATAAGCATAAAATAAATAAATGCTAAGTAAAAGCTAAATTAAAAAGGTGGGTCTTGAGCCTGTTCTTAAAAACATGTACGTTCTCTGCGGCCCTGAGCTCCTCCGGCAGGCTGTTCCACAGACGAGGACCATACCACTGAAAAGCTGCCTCTCCGTGAGTATGTGTCCTGACTTTAGGAACGATCAAAAGGCCAGCACCAGAGGACCTCAGGGTCCGCGAGGGCTCATATGGTAGAAGCAGATCTGAGAGATAAGAAGGCCCAAGACCATTAAGACATTTATAAACCAATAAAAGAACGTTAAAATCGATCCTGAAACACACGGGGAGCCAGTGCAGCGATTCTAAAACCGGTGTAATGTGGGCCCGCCCTCTGGTCTCCGTCAGCACACATGTGGAGCATGTTATCTGCCTCTCACCTGTGATCAGCATGCATGTTTTTCCTGTTCTGTGGGAATACCCAGAGGGAACGCACACTAAAGACCAGCCCTTTGAGGGCGGGGCTCATACCAGGAACCTTTTGGCTGATAGGTGACCATGGTAACCACAGCACTGCAACCTGCCACCCATGTGAACCTCAGTAAAGCCAAATCCAGTCCATGAAAAATAAACACGACCACCATGAAACTTCAGAGCGTTGCCAGACAACGCGCTTTTGTGTGTATGGGAGTGTGCGGGAAATACCTGCCTTGATTGACATCACTGAATGAGGCGTGTCCTGGGAACATCAGCCCACTTACTTAATTACTAGTATTACTACAGTTATTATTTTTATTTTGTTCTCAATAATTGGTTGCTGATTTGTGACCATAAGCAGGCACGCTGCGGTGTTCCTGAGTCTGAGAGCAAGCCGGGGCAGATCTGTAAGTGTGAGAGGAAAGCTTAGTCCCATTAAGTCCAACTTAACGAGTTTAATATTTAAATATTCTTCAATAAAGAAAATGCTTTCTTACAAAATCACAAACATATTGTATCTTTTGGAAAGTATCTCACAAATCAGCAGCTGTCTCTGTGAAACAAACATCACAATGTGTAAAAGCTACAATTTTCAAAATAAAAGCTTTAAAACTGGTCGTTGTTTGTTCAGTTGACCTTTCTTAATATTATGCTCTTATCTGTTTTCCATTTAACTGGACTGCCAGGATGATCCTGCCCCAACTTGTCTCACCAGCGTAGTTCAGGTGCTGAATCTAGAACCGGTTCCACACATTTTCCCACAAAAACCGCTGGCATAGCACCACAAAACTTGCTATTCCCAAAGTTTGAATCACAACTGTCAGTGGCTATATGAGGGGGGAATGCAAAAAACTCACTAATACAAAACCTGCCTAGTAAAAAACTCCAACTTCTGTGAACTTTGGTTCTCAAAATTGTCACATTGTCACAGATGCAGTGGTGGAAATGAGGGAAAAACTGGGTTCAAACAGTCGCCTTACGATTTTAGAAGAGACCTGTTGCAGGGTTTGGGAGGGAAATCAACATTTACTGCTGAAAAATCAGACGTATCAGAAAAATGAGACGCAAACCAACCACAACGAGACACAGACATTGTAAAAGAAAGACGAAAAATGACTACAGACAAAATGAAGAGCAGTATGGGAAGCAACCAAAAAGAGACAGAAAAAAATTATAAAAGGCGCAAAATGGCAGAAGAGACACCAAAAAGAAAAAGAAACTGTGCAAAAAGAAGTGACACGATGACTCAGACAAAGCAGCCACAAAGAGACACAAACTGTCTGCAAAGAACAACCACAGAAAGATCAGTCACAAGTTCCAATACTGAAGAAATCTGAACAGGTGGCAAAGAAGAAATTACAGCTCTAAAAATACACAAAAGCAAAACTAAAAAAAATATGGTTTGCTAAATATGAGCAAAGACGCCAGACACAAAACAACAACAGAAATATTGCAACACAACCACAAAGCAAGACGATAGCAAGACTGCCACAAACTAAACATAAAGTAACAATGTCCACGAAGACACAAACTGGCTGCAGAGAGCAGTTGCAAGAAGATGAGAGGCAATAAACATACAACAAGACCAAAAAAGAAATGTGGAAAGATCATGAGACAAAAAACCCCCACAAAGAAACTGAAAATGACACACAAAGCAACCACAAAGAGAAAAAAAGAACACAATCACAAAAAGCTCTAAAAAGTCAACCATGAAGAAACTGAAAGGACACTAACAACTAAAGGTGGCTCACAATGGCAACGAGCTTCAAAAAGGAAAATGACATGAAAGACACAACTGCAAAAACACACAGAAGCAGAGACAACAAACAAATTCCAACAGCCAATTGCCAAAAGTCCAACAAAAAGACTCAAACTGATCAAAAAGAAATGTTAAAGGACAACAAAGTCCACCAATCCAAGCAGATGACAAAGCCACAGCAAAAAAGTGGAAAATGGTAAAGAAAAGATGCTCAAAGTGTCCAATAAATAAGTAAACTGGGAATAAAAACCCCTAAAACACGAAGTTGACGGTGCTGTGTAGAACAAAACTATAACAGAGAGACACAAAAACACATAAAATTAAAGGAAGGAAACATGAAGAGAACCAAAATGACTCCAGAGTGATGTCGAACAACACAAAGAGACTCTTCTTTACAGGAGGGGAAAGTGGCCCGTTACACATCCCCCCTTTTTGTTACCAATCCAAAACTCAAGCACTGCTCTCATGGACAGTTTAAAATGTGCTTAGTCCAGAATATCTGTCTGTGGGTAACAGAATCACTGCTTTAGACTCCAGACAGGAAAAAGGGAGGAAATGCAACAAGAAGACAAAAGAGAAGTTGCACTAACAGAAAATGTTTGAGCAATAAACTCGCACATGATGAAGATTTTTTATCATGCATAGGAACATAAATTTGGTGCAAACCATTAAAGGACACAGCAGAAAACCTTGCAGTAGAGTGTTTCACCAGCTGGAACAACAGCTCACTCATGGTTCGGAGGGCGTGTCCTGCAGAACTCTACCTGACAATCTGTCAGTGGCTGCAGAGCGTAGTGACGGCAGGGCATGTGAAATCACGGCTGAGCTTTTCAGGCATGCGTTTAAGCATTCGACCTGGAGACAGCTTCGGGGGTGGAGGGGTGGGGTCACTGCAGCCTGGGGTTCGAGTGGGTGGAGCTACACAGGCTGAAACACGAAAGATTCCCTGGAACCCGACAGGTCAGAGAACACCAGGAGTGAAAACGCAAGGAGGAGATTTGTGTTGTTGTTAGGAAAAGTCTCCGAGCCAGGCTTCAATAAAGTAAATACAACAACATCCTCAAAAAAATTGTGGGTTTTAAAAATAGTTTAAAATCTTCCAAAATGAACTAAAACTATCAACAGAATGTGAAGAAGCAGCTGTTAAAGTGGAGTAAACCAGGGCGGGGCTGGTATAATACCAAGATGTACCAAAAGATGGAGCAGTGGAATCTTTATTTAATCAGTTAAGTCGTTAAACAAATGTTTTTATTTGCAACTGTGGCAAAGGTGACACCTGTGAAGGAAGTCGGGGTAAACAGAAACATCATAACACACCTGGGGGTGAAAAACTGCTACTAAATTAGTCACAAAAATCTCCTTTGAAGTGACCTTCAGCTGGCGGCTGAATGAGATACCACCAGCAGCCAAGATGGTGCTGGTGGAGTCGGTTCAGACATTTGGGTGAATGATTCAGACGCTGAGTGATACCGAGGACACGGTTAGAGAGTCAGCTGTGAGGAAACATGAGAGACAAGCGCTGGGGTTAGCCAGCAGGCAGTGAGTGCACTGAGTGAGGAGACAGTGACGGATGATTCTCTCCAAAATGAAGCAACAAAAATTCAGAAACGCTAAAATCTTAAATCACCTGAGCATCGGGCCAAAGCAAAACTATGGGAAGGAAACTGCAGCGAGGTGCGTCTGTGCAATGACCAGCTAGCAGCTGATTATTTAGCACTCCAGTCTCTGGTGTGGAGATTTCTGGTGTCATCACTATTCAGGATCTGTGTGGGCACACAGGCACAGACCAGATTCAGGACCCTTAGCATCCACATGTTCAGTTCCAGATGCGCAGTAATCATATAATGTCATAGATTGTGTGTTTTGTGTGTGGTGTGTACTGAATGAGACCAGTAAAGTTTACTCTGCTCTTTTTCTAGCCCCAGGCGATGGGGGCAGCCACAAAACGGGAACGGAGCTTCAAAATGGTTGATTATGAGCACCAGGGTGGCTCCATGTGCATCTTTTATATACAGTCTGTGGGAGTTATTGACGAGGCAGACGATTCTGCCACTCGAGGTAGCAAAAAGTAAAACGAAGGCAGACAGTTACCACACACCCTTTGTTTCTTCTACTGTTTTTGATAAATACACGCAGAACTGCTCCTTACATTTCTTTCTGTATTCATTCCTTCAGTCTTTGTTTTTATGCTGAAAAATAAATAAAAAGTATTGAAGTTTTAACAATTTTTAAAAATGTTTTTAAAAATACAGATCAAGCGACACAACACGAAGCGTGATTTATGGAGTTTGTTGCGCGTGTTGTGCATTTTTCTACAAAATAAAGCAGTTTTATTCAAAAAAGAAATACTTTTCACCCAGATGGTTAGAGAGTCTTCAGGATATACCCTGAGAAGCTTCTGTTTGACATCTTCTGAACAATCTGAAGCGTTCCTCTGCTGCTGGTCCGGAGGCACAAACTGGGACCAGCCTAAGCAGAGAGGCCGCTAATGTCCCCACTTAAGTGTCCCTTTGATGTGACATTAGGGCAGAAAAGGGTCTTGGAAAAGTCCCATGTGGGCTCTATGAAAGCCGCTCTGGCAGCGGACACACAAAAGGGCAGGGCCCCTCCTGTGTGTGCTGACATTTAACGCTTGAGGGTTTTTCTTGTGTCTGAGCTGATTAGCGCTAAAATAATACAGGAACAGTCAGCTGTGTCAATGTGTCTTCTTTTCACCTTTGCACTGAAGGTGTGTGTGTGTGTGTGTGTGTGTGTGTGTGTGTGTGTGTGTGTGTGTGTGTGTGTGTGTGTGTGTGTGTGTGGGCGTCTCTGTGAGTAGCGCAGCCTTCTCTCGTCAGGCCACTCCCGGGAAGCGCACTGCTGCTCCGCCTCGCACACGGACGCACGGACGCTGTCCTCGCGCGCCTCGGCTGCTGTGCGCTCTTCTCCGTCCGCGCGCGTCTTCTCCTCTTTCTACTGTCCGGATCTAGGGGGGGCGGGGGTGTCGAGGTGGAGGCATGTAGCAGAGGATTCACGGCGCAGAGCGAGCAGCATGTAGCAGCACCTGGAGCTCCGCGAACATCGCCCGCCTCCCTCCTCCTCCGGCTCCTCTGCCCTGCCGGAGCGCTCGTTGCTCCTCTCGGGCTGAAGCATCGCCTGCACCGGGATCTTTCCGAGGATTTTTTTTCTGTAGGGGTGGGTGGGGGGTTTGTTTACTGCACGGGAGTGTGAGCGTGTTCCTCCCCGCCGCTCTGCACCTCTCGGTCGATGGTCGTTGGGGAAGCTTCCATCTTGAGTCCCGTGTCTACCGAGAGAACCATGGCGAGCGACTCCCCGGCACGGAGTCTGGACGAGATAGACCTGTCTGCACTACGGGTAAATGTGTCCCTGCGTGTGTGATGAGCTGTCTGTGCCTGTGCGCGTGCGTGTGAGTTTGCCGAACACCTGTCCCCCCCTCCTCCTTTTCTCCTTCTTCTCCTCTCCATCCTCACCGGTGATGGATGCGTCTCTGTGCCTTCCTCTCCTTTCTTGCTTCTGCCGTGCTTGCGCGTGCACATGAGTTACACTGTGCTGTATGCGGGGGGGGGCTGTGATGCTCGTGATTGAGGAAATCACATCGGATATCAGTGTGGGCTCAGGCAGCCTCCTGTTGTTGTTTGTTCCTTTTTTATTTATTCTAAACAATTGGGACGCGATGTAACGACGCTCCGAGCTGTGCGCGTGCACCAACCCCGTACGCACACACACCTGCGCGTGCGCACGGCAGCAAGTAGAGGCTGCTGTGTCTGTGGTATGTGGGGCAGATGTTAAGCTGCCTGCTCATTGACACTTTCACAGCACACAGATACGGAGGCTTGTGGTGCACGCGCTCACTTGCCTCACTCGTGCACGCGCGTTTTGCTCTAGGTTTCTCACTCTAACACACACACACTCACACACACCGTGAATAATAGCGACGATAACCGCAACAGGAGCGAGTTCCGCCATTTCGCGATGTTGTGGCGACAGCAGCAGCAGCAGCAGCGTGCACTGTGTGCAAGGGGTTATGTGCGTGCACGTGCGCGCGCCCCCGCCAGGATGTGAGATGTGCAGAAGGAGACAGTGCAGGAATGTGAGAGTGTGTGTGTGAGAGGAAAACTAATGATAGAATCACATTTGTATAAACTTTCTTATTTTTTAATTCAGTGTGTGTGTGTGTGTGTGTGTGTGTGTGTGTGTGTGTGTGTGTGTGTGAGGCACAGCTCCCCTTTCTTTGACGCTTATGCAACACAGATGTACCTGCAGAGTAACGATCAAGTCTGGACATGATCGACCGGGTGGGACTGCAAGCCTGTGTGTGTCTTTGTATCTCTAAAAGGCGCACACACAGACACACACAGACACACACAGACACACACATCGCTGGGATAAATAAAGACAGAGGAGTCTGTGTGTGTTTTCTTGTAAAAATCCTTTGCAGCCTCCATGAGTAGCTGAAATTAGGTCACCCAGGACGCAGCAGATAGAGCTGGGGGGGGGGGGCGTTTGCGTGACGCAAAGCCTGTCGCAAGCACACTCACACTAGCACACTTCCTGTTTCTGCAGAGTCCCAAATGATCTTGTGTGATCCCCTCCTCCTAGAGTCAAACCTGCTTCCTCCTCCTCCTGGATGCTCAGGCTGGGGTTAAGCTCCTCTGATAGCTCCGGTCAGATGTTGTATTAATAGCTGTTTGAGGCTCACATGGGGACGTGACCTTGGCGTCTGTCACATTCCATTATTTTACAGTCGCCTGCCTGAAATGGGGCTGAGTCAGGAGGGTGAGGTGGAGGGTGGCTTTGTAGATTTGACGCCGGCTGGCGGAAACAGGACAGGTGAGACGGTCGGGGACATTTGAATGAAAGGGGACCGTGTCAACCGAAAGGAGCGCGGTCAAAATCACAGCTGTGCATCGGCTGCAGGCAGCATCGTGGTGTTCATGAAACAGTGCAGTCGTGGATGTTTCAGAGACCACAGCCCCTGAGATCAGGCAGCAAAGGTCCAAAAATCATCCTGCAGATGGAAGGAGACACAAAACACACAGCGCTGCTTTTTATCTCCATCGTCTGTGGGTCTCTGTGGGTCTCTGTGGGTCTCTGTGGCTATTTTGTGTTTCTTTGTGATCATTTTGAGTCTCCTCGTGGTTATTTTAAATTTCTTGGTGTTTTTTTTTATTCTTCTTGGTATTCTTGAGAAGCTTTGTGGTCGTTTTGTGTCTCTTTGGTTGTTTTTGTCTGTTTATGATCCCTTTGAGTCTCTTCCTGGTCGTTTTGTGTTTCTTTGTTGTACTGAGTGTGTTTGACATTTTGCAGCTGAAGCCCACAGGCCTCCTGACCCCTTGAGTCTTGAGCCCAGTTGAATCATTTAGTAATCCACTCATTCTTTATAAGACAGTCAGACTCCTCTGGTGTCTCAGCAGTATCCGCTTAGCCGCTCAGCTTTTGAGAAGAAGTCCCAAAGTTCAGTGGTTATGCCCAAAAGTAGACGTGGAACACTGACGCTGTTTAATCCAGTAGTTCGGATTAACCTGAGATCCCTAGAAATGTTCGTCAAAATTACTCGATTTATGCAGAAAAACCTGTAGCTTGAGGCTGAACCGGTTTGTCTTTGTTAGAGGTTTGTTTACACCCAGTGTGAGCGTCTATATGTTCCAAAGATGTTTTTCTCAGCAGAGTGATGTCTTACAAAGGAACGAGAACAATGACAGCTTATTCACGTTGTTCTTTTGGGTTTCCACTGTGGTTTTGCTGCACTGTTGATTTTGCAGAAGTGGAGATGATACCTGTGGCAGACAATGGTCTCGGCCCTGCTGCATCGTTTTGCGTTCACAGAGCTGCAGCGGCACTCAGCTCGTGTACGCAGCGCTCCAGTGTAACAGGCTACAGTTTAAAGAAGGGGTTAGCGAAGGAAAACCTCGAATCCTGAGAGGATTAATTAGAGGTAAAAGGAATATTTCTGATGCACAGCTCGTGAGTTTCCTCAAATATGTGCAGGAGGTGTAGCGATGACTCTGTTGTGGAAAATGCTGGTCCCCAGCTGCAGACTGCTTGTGGATGCAAACTTGTGTTTTACATGTCAGTGTGAAATCTCATTAGCCGCCCCTCAGGTTAAATGCAGACCTTTGTTTCTGTAGCTTTTCCCCTCATTTGCCATCCAAATTTCTTCTTCACGTCAGGTGTTTGTCATACATGTGTGGTCTCACGGCTGGTAAAAGCTGTGCACAGGTGCGTGTGGATGCACGCTAGGCTCGTTCCTCCAGGATTAGATGTGCTTCTGTTTGACCTTGACTGAAAAGGAACACTGCTTTTTAAGCTAATCCCCTTCAGGAGGCTCTGCTGTAACAGTCCCAACGCTCTCCTGTGGCCTACTGTACACCAACACACACAGACACGCATGCACGCACACGCAGGTGTGCTAATACCAAACACGCACCACTCAGGTGTGCTTAAAGATCGACGTGTGTGTTTTGGGAGGTTTGCTGAATTTGAATAAACCTGAATATAAGATTATCTTGTGTGTGTGTTTATATGTGGGTGGGATTTGACCTGTGTGGGTTGTACCTGTATGTGTACCATGTGTTAGTAGTTGCGTTATAATAAGAAATAAACAAATTTTTTTACATTTCAAGGGAAGATTTAAAACCAAATGCACGGTTTTTCTCTGGGCTGATTTGACCCGTCTGCACTGATTTGGTGTGCCCAGTTTTGGAGACGCTCTCTGTCTCCTGACTGCAGAGGAAACGGCTCCTGTGGCACCCAAAGAATCTCTTTTTTCAAAATGTCCGCAGGAACTATTTTTTCTTCAGAACTCCACCTGACAGTCGGATCACTGTGCAGAAGGAAGTGGTGAGAGGTTTGTCTTGCCTTTGCCTGAACCATAGTGTTAGTCAGCTGTGTGCTTCTTTTAGTTCCATAGAAAGGAAATAGTTTTGAGTGAACAGCTCAGCTGGGGGTGCTCCCCTTAATGTTTCCATCCCGTCACGAAGCTCTTTCAAACTATTACACTTCTAGGAGCAAGTCCTTCCACTTGGCTGCCATCTTGGTCAGGTATTTTAAAGTTCTTTATCAGCGTACGTTTCCCATTAATGGTAGATTTAACCATCAGTGTGGTGCACTGAATGAATTGATTAAGGTGTTCGGTGGCAATGTTAGGTTTCCAGTATTCAGGAAGCAGTAAAACGTGACATTAACAGGAATAGATCTGAATAATGTGTGTGCTTTTTCCACACAGTCCACCGAAACTATAATCTAACTTTTCCGTGGCAAGATGAGAGATCAGAAAGTGAGATTCTGGTGAATAAGAGGCATATCTGGCTCTGCCGAATGAATCGAGTCTGTGAGAGTAATGCAGAGGTTATCTACTGAAGGACTAATAACAGTGTGGTGACAGTGGGAGGCTTTTTACAGGGTAATACCACAGGTATGCATTGCTCAGTCACCCTTTTAATGAGTGCATGCATGAAGGTCAGATTCCACTTTGAATGGCTTCATCCTTCTGTCCTGCTCAGCTGTGAACCACAGTTCAGTTCTCCTGAATAACGCTGTGTTTTTTGTTCCTTCTCTTCCCTCTTTAACCTCTACCTCCCACTCTCCTGTCTCTCTTTCACACCCAGGACCCAGCTGGTATCTTTGAGCTGGTCGAACTGGTTGGGAATGGCACCTATGGGCAGGTCTACAAGGTAAGGCAGTGTGCAAAAACAGGCTTTTTCCTTTTCCTTGATTGTGTGGAATTAAATCCATGACGAGAGGCAGTAGCAATGGCAGAGCCATTTTTATTCTTCATCAGTCACAGCTCTAAAAAGAAACCCTTAGTCTCAACTTGCACGGGCCCTTTGTGTTGCCCCTCAAGTCATCTCTAAAACTGAAAAGACTTTTTAGCTCCTTTCTTTTTAAGCAAGCCCCGGGGAGGTTTTCTTCTGATTGGCCAGCTTCTGGAAACCTCCAGAGGGGCAGCACCCAGTGATTTCTGATCTGCTACCCTGCTCACGTTGACTACTATTGAAAAAGGAACTTAAAATCTTGAAGCTTTAGATTTGTTTACCCGTATATCTGAAATTACACCATCATGTATGCAATAAGGAAACAGATAATTGTTCGCTTTTAATGTAAATACCAATAGCAAGAATCGTTTTCCTGATATTAACAATTCTGCGGCTGTTTTGTATTCACAAGTGGACGAGGGCGGAAGGAGGGGTCAGTAAAAACTTGACTTTAAAAGCAGGAAGCTGCTGCTGTTTCCTACCAGTTTGTTTCCTCGTAATGGTCAACCACTGACCTCAGAGTGTTTCACAGAAAATAATAAAATGTTTTCATGTGTCAGTGATTTGTTCTGCTGGACGTGGTGTTAGATTAATTACATTTTGTCCCGTAACTCTGAGAACCACTGAAGGCAAAAAGCTGCGCTACTTTTTTACTGTTGCTGCTGCTCGCCTTGTTTGTAAATGTTGTCTTTTTTTATTGTGATGTGAGCTTTGAGAGACTGAGTAAGAAGTCACGCCATTAGCTCCTCCGTTGTCTCTAAAACAAGCTCTCACAAATGTCATCCCGTCTCCTTTTTGACTAAAACTGAAGTTACTACTGACTTTCTCTTAAGACGCCCACGCTGGCTGTAAAAGCAGAGAGGCTGTGTGTGTGTGTGTGTGTGTGTGTGTCTGCGTGCGTGTAGTCTCACTTTGAAAGCAATTAACACACTCAGACGTGTCTGCTGATGCACACAGAGCTGCAACAAACTCGTTCCGTCTGCTGGATGTTCTGTATCGATCGTTTCAACGAGGTGACGCCTCCTGTGTGGAAATGATTGATAGAACGAAATTAACCCGTGCTCGTTCTCAAGGCATCGTGGGTAAATTAAGACCTTGTGTAAAGCAGGAGACACCCTGCTTGTTTCAGCAGCGGCACAGAGCAGAGGTTACACTAAAAAAACCTCTGAGCAAACTTTAATAATGGTTCAAAGATGAAGTTTTATGTTCTTATTACCCTTCATATATTTTAACTGGAGAAACCACACAACTTGAACACCAGTAGCAGCAAGGAGTCCAATGCATGCCACCCTACTGCTATAACAGCGTCTATTGCACATGCTGCACAGCTGTAGCATTCCTATTTGAAAACTTATAAAAGGTAATGAAGATCAGCCAAACGTGTGCAGGCAGCGCGGTGCACAGGGGGGATTGGGAGCAGTGTTGGTCAGGTTTAAAAAGTAACTACTTACTACTTACTGATTACTTCTCCAAAAAAGTAATCCTGTTCCTTTACTGATTACGTATTTTAAAAAGTAGTTAGTTACTTAGTTACTTTTGAAAAACAAAATGAATACGTAATAAAGCAATAGACCTTTCAGCCCAATTCTATTTTTTCTGCATAATCCATCATATAAAATCTAAAAATCATTTTATTAGTTTTAATCTATTAAAATAGTACACATCGCATTAAGCAAAAATGAAATTATATGCAACAGTCTCTGACTTGAAGAAATTGTTTAGCATTTAAACCTATGTTCTGCATATTCCAGTATATAAAATTAATGTTTTGTGTTCACTCTCACTCTTAGTAAGTAAAACACAGAGAAAAAAATAAAATTAAAAAAAGAAGCTACTGTTAGCTACGTCATATGTGTTGGTGAGTGTGCGCTTGGTATTCAGTAAAGTAACACCTGGGCTTCGGTGTCAGATCTCTGTCATGTTGGAATCATGCAAGCGAGTGTCTGCACTTCCTCTTAGCAATCCCACAGCCAAGTTTCTGTTGGAAAACCTTCAGACGGCTAATCACTGAGTCATAACTTTGCAGACGAACAGTGACAACAATGCTGAAGATGATGACAAATGCATATTTAAACATTCCCACCAGAAATGATAAAAGGAAAACTACCAGAAACTGTTTATACAAAATACAGACAGGTGGGAATGACTACTTTAACAAGTCTTACAAGCTAAATAATCTGGTTAATTCATTGATGTATTGCACACTGAATTTGATCACAGCCCAATGTCCTGTATTTGCCAATAAAACAAAAAAAAAGCTTTTTCATATAAAAGAATAAGCCAAAAAATAAAATCAAAGACTCAGCAGCACTGAGTCCGGTCGTTCTTAATTCTATTTTCACCTGTTTAGCAGGAGTGGGGCGGGTGGAGGTTTGCCCGGTGCCACAGCGGTCATGTCCGTGGGGGGAGCCGGTGGTTTCTCTGTGAATGTCACATTCCCGTGGCAGCGTGCTCGGTGCTTGCTCAGATTTAGGTGGAGTTTATTTTCGTTGTGCTTTTTACCGTCAGTTACAGTAACTCGTACTGCGTGCTAGCTAGCATGACGGAGTTTCTATACAGCTGGGTGGTGCTATGATGTTACTGATAGTGAGCTTTATTTTATTCATAAGGTTCGTTAGTAGAGTTTCCAACGGCTCCTTAAAAAATGGAGTGGTCCCTCATTCAGAGAAAATATTACGCGTTTCGTTTTGAGCTGAAAAGGAAAACAGTTTGGAAAAAGACACAAAGATGGAGTTATTCTGCCGTTACGCTGCACAGCTGCCTCTTCTCCTCTCATTCTCTCCCTCCCTCTCCTGCTGCTATGAAACTGATCAATGATCAGCTGATCGGCTTTTCTCTCTTGTTTGTTTATCGCCCACTTTGCGCCAGAAACAGGAAACCAGCAGCGGTCACATTAAACAACAGCAGCACGTTTAAGCTTGATCAGCTGTTGTTAGAATTTATTTAATATCACTTTCTAGTATCAGCTGATGTTTGCTGGAGCCACAGCTGTAAAGCTGCTGGTCATGATGTCGGTTTGGATATGTGGTGAGAGGGAAACATGAAGATGAAACCAGGAGATGTCCTTACTGGATCATCAGAGCTGAACAGGTGATGGAGAAACAGGTTTACCTTTTAGGTGACATGAATGAGTTGAAGTTATGAACTGTTTCTGAGAGACAAATAACACCAGGATCCTTTTTTAGGTAGCTGACAGCTGGTAACTGTGCAGGGGCGGGTCTAGCAAAGTGTTGCCAGGGGGGCAGGTAGGGCATTAACAGGGAAAGGGGGGCACAAAGAAATACTTTCCTATTCTCATTTAAAATGTCTGGCTGTTATTAAATAATTATCTGAAGCTTACAACCAAAGTTTTTATCTGATGTAAAATGTATAGAAATCATACATATACCAACAAGACTGTACATCACTGTCACCACAGCGTTTGTTTTCATTCAAAGGCTTTATGGCTTTTCCTTTAATACCTGGGGGGCCGGTCTGTAGTCAAAATGCCTGGGCCGAGTTTTTGTCCCAGTCCGGTCCTGGCGGACGCTGTTTTTGTCAAACTCAAAGTACGCAGTACGCTGCACGGTCGTGCTCGCTCCATACTATCCATCTGCACACGTCTGTTACCATCATTGTCATGAGACACTCTCACAAACAAACTCATGATGGTTTAGCAACGCAGTAACGCAGCGTGCTTACGAGAAAGTAGCAGTAATCTAATTACTTTTTTGCAATAGTAATCCCTTACAGCGGTCCCCAACCTTTTTTGTGCCAAGGAGCTGTTTATGTCCGACAATGTTTTCAGGGGCCGGCCTTTAAGGTGTCACAGATAAATACAACAAAATAAAACCAGTACCCCAAAAAAAACCACACAGGAAAAGACCAGGGCTGGGTATCGTCACTGATTTCTAGAATTGATTCGATCCACGATTCAATTTGAATCGGGGAAATTTTGCCTCAGACAGTCAGAAATATTATAATTCAGATCATGCATCAGGACATTTCCATATTTTTATAGATATAAAAAGAAAGCTGACACCTGCGAGACTTTATCAAAGCTGTGAGCATCAGCAGATGCCTTTGTGTCAAAGTAGCTGAAGATAAAACAGAAAAACATGAAGGTTTTCCTGTTCTGGGATTTTATAAAAATATTCTGCAGTACATCAAAAACAAAAGAAAACCATTAATCAACACATGAACATGACCTGATGCTGCTGACGTGAAGCAGAGCAAAGTTACAGAGGTTTGATTACAGACACAGCTGAGCATTTTGCAATTTTGCGTAATTTTAAAAAGTTTAAATTTGTTCAGAAGCCTGTTGAACGGCAGAAAAGATTTTTTTTCCTTTTACTTACTTTTCGGAAGTAAGTAAAAGGAAAAACAAACAGCGGCTGACAGCCTGTAAACAACAGTAGACTTGTGCGTAACAAGCAAGCGAATAATGCAGAAAACAGATTTTTAGACGGGAAACTGTTCTTGAAGTACAGAGAGAGAGAGAGAGAGAGAGCTGTGCATGAAGTGTGATTTTATTGTGGTGGAAACAAAACAGGAAAAGTCAGAGTGAATCCATGACGATGTTTATGTGAAGTGAAGTTTGGATCTTCTTTTGCTGCTGGTTCAGTCAGTAGTGTTTAGCGAGAGATAAAACCTCCTGAATCAGCGCAAAAAGGGCGTAAAAACAAAGCGCGGAGCCTCCGACGCATCAGAGTCAGCGAGCTGTCGGCTTTCAGGCCCGACCGTGTCCCCGTACGAGCCGTCGGGTGAGAAAGTCACATCTCACTGATCCTGATGCGTCGGAGGCTCCGCGCTTTGTGTTCACGTCTTTGTGCAGAAGCCGTGTTCCTGCTCTCATTCACTGCTTTAGCTGTTTGGTGGTTGTTGAAATGTTGTGAGGTTTCACCTGAGATTCTGGCGTTTTGGGCAAAATAAATTTATATTTAAAAATCGATTCAGGATTTTAATGAATCGATATCACGTTATCCAAGCTAGAATCGATTTTATCGATAAATCGGTAATCCAAACCCGCCCCTAGAACAGACCCAGCGAAACCGAGTTAATGATAAAAAATGATACAAAAAATAAACATTTCACACACAAGCCTCAGCTCTCGTGGCCCGGCACCAAACGGCTCACGGACCGGTACCGGTCGGTGGCCCAGGGGACCACTGCCTCACATTACTCGTTACTTGAAAAAAAGTAATAGGATTACAGTGACGCGTTACTTGTAATGAACCACCTTTAACGATACAGCACAGATGCCTCACATTCGACTCAAGGATACTTTGGTGTACAGAGGAGTCGACTCACCCCTGTCCGGACAGATGGGATGAGGTGTTTGTGCTGTTATGAACTTCAACATTTGACATATTAACTGAGGCCCACCGAGTCTGAGATGAAGCTCCTGGGTTTTTGCAGTTCCTCTGAGCATTGCAGTCTGACCTTTGGGTGAATTTGCTGGGACGTCCCCTCTGGGAGGACTGGCAGCTGTCAGGAATGTTTTCCACTTGGGAATAATCTTTCTCTCTGCAGAATGATGGACTTCAAATGTTTTTGCTTCTCTAAGATTGTTGCTGATGTCTTCAACACACACCTGAATACTTCACAGTAGCAAACTGTCTGACGTTTGCTTTCATAGAGGTGCTCACATAAGGCTGTTCGCTACAACGATATATATCACATGACGACGTCTGTCGTTTCCTATCGCAAAATAAACTGTTTGCGACAATATTTTTTCATGGTTTTGATGGTCACTGTAGTGGCTTTATTAATTTCTTAAAGTTCTCTCTTTCTCTTATATTTAAAATATCTACACTACGGACGGACAAGCGCCGACAACGACGACAGTAAACCCAGCATGTGGCTCCACCGTCCACTTGTTTATTTTCCACATTAATCTTTCGCAGCAAAGCTGAAGATCCTGAGATTTTTTCAAAATTAACTGAAATGGTGACAAACAGAAGGACGAGTCAAAACAAATCGAGGACCTTATTCCTAAACAAGGGGCCTCTGTACTCTCTATCTATACATGTAGCATGAACAAGGTTTGGTTATTGAAAAGTCTGACACGGACCAGAAAACTGTACTAATGCAAATTATGCAGGAAACCTTTCCCCACCACAGACTAAACACGGCAAGCCTCTTGTACCGCCTACCCAAGAGTCATGTGACAGAGTACGGAGAGAGTTTATGGATGAGGAGCAAAAGCAAGCCGTCAGGTGCTCAAAATAAACCTCAGACTCAAACGTTAGGACAGGCTTTGCCCCGCAGTACGCCGTGTAATAAATACTCTCAAAGAAAATGGCGGCCATTACAACCCGTGTCTAAAAATGTATAGCTTCATGCATTTATCGCCCTGACATGCGTTGTCGGGGAGATAAATGTCTTATATCGGGATTTGGTCACATCGCGCAGGCCTACGCTCACACATGCTGATGATCAGGTAATAAGAAGGGTTTGATCAGCAATACCGGACTGCTTCTTTCTGTGGAAGTAGTGAGGGTATACTTACTTACTTACTTACTTACTTACTTACTTACTTATAAGATGGTATTGCGTGGTAGAGCTCTTTCTTTTCACATGACTGTAGGCTAAACGACTGCAGCCCCGACGTGATAGCTGTCACTTTGTCACTTTGCAAAGTAAGATTTTATTTTTATACCGGAAGCAAATTGCTCAGTAGACTCTCTAGGCTATGCTAGAAATTAATTCAGATTAATTAATGTGACGCGTCTCAATTTCCACTATAATTAGCACCAAATTATCCTCTAAACTTCATAAGAAATTGCAATTACGTGGCTGATGCTTTGAAGGAAATTACAGTGAGGCATCAAACGTTAGATATGAGTGAAAACATTTGAAAGGGGAAGTCGAATGCTGTAATGAAAACACTTAGTTTCTGTCCAGTTTTGTGGCATTTATTGAACTAAAGCAGAATCCTTTTTTTCATTCATCCTCCTTGCCAACATTTTCAAGCAGCTTTCAAATCTTTTTTCCACCCTCGGGGCTGCTGACGCCTCCCCTCCCGGCTCCCGGTTTTTAGCAATCTTTCACAGTTACAGGCTGTGAGCGAGCAATGAAGGAGAAATATCTGAATGATGCTGAAAGGCTGCTCGTGGAGGGCGTTAAAGCATGAAAGATACGCTTTAAGTTTACATTTCACTGCGGGCGTTTCGCTGACATCGCCGAGACTGTTCAGCAGATTTGGTGCGTTGCTGACCTTTTGATTGCGCTTGTTGGGAGTTTTCAAAGCTCACACTGGAGGGTTTGACCACTGAGGAGGCCGCTTTGGTTTTTACTGGATTTGATTAATCAGTGAATGAGCTCTCGCAGAGTGGAGTTTATTCAATCTGTTGTATCGATTAAAGCACAGAGAGGCTCCTCCAGCCTTCAAGCTTTCTCTCTCTCGGAATATCTCCCTCTCATTTCGTCTCACTGTGCAGGCCTCATTGATAATAGAGTAGAGTCTTTATTCGCTTAGCAAGTTAAATAAGGAATCTCGCGCAGCCACATAGCTGAGATGCAGGAAACGTGCATGCTTTTCATGCACAGATATGCAACAATAACACACGTGTCTACAGAAGTGCAAAAGTAAAAGACTGGCTCTGGTGCTGGATCCGGTTTATAATATCTCCAGCAAAGCCTTCATTCATCTCCGTTCTCATCTCCATCAGATTCCTGACAGCTGGAAAGCTTTATTCAGCTGCAGAGACGCGGCATAAATGGAAGTGTTTGATTTTAGCTCAGAAAGTGAAGTCGCTGTTCTATAAAAGGAGGTCTGAAGACAGGAGCTGCCTGTCGGAGGTGCTGATGTCACCGGCTTTTGTTTGCCGTGTATTTTGGTTTCTTCCTCTGAATGCAGCATTCAGAAACACTTTATGCAGCAGTCTGCAATTTACAGGAGATTTCATTGTATGAGGAAAGAACCAATAACAACACTGGCTGGCTCCTGCTGCGACTTAAATGAAGGCACAGCAGAAGAAAACAAGACTGTAGGGAACAAATGGGCATTTTGGAGGAAATAGAAGATTAATGAAAGCATATGCATACAAGAATAATTGTAACAGGTTGGCCTACGGCGTGGCTTCCTGTGGGTGTTGTTGCTACAGTGTCATAGTAATGTTGCTCTAGGACCATCAGTGCAACTTATTTTGTGAAGTCACAGCTTCTTAACTGTCTGAATCTGCAATAAATAAAATGAAATATTGGCCAAACGTCACAAAGTTTCTGCGGGACGCTGTTCAGACGCGTGCAAACCAAACGCATAGAAACCAAGATCTCTACAGACGCTCAGTCATGCTCAGAAGCTGCCCCACCATTAAGTAGCCTGGTTGGCAACAGAACTGCTCCGCCTACAGGTGGCGAGTTTTACTGGACAAAAACAGGATACGGCTTTACTTAACTGTTAATCATACATTGAACGAGAATAGCAGTAAATGGTGGAAATAAGGTTAAAAGTTGCTTGAGGTTAGCTTCTAATATCAAATATCAAATTTTTATTGTTTCTATTCTGGCACGTCTTTAATGTGTGACCGTCTTCAAAATGTGGAGCAAACAAAGCACTTGGTAAAGTAACGGTGACTCTTTATATTTGTATACTGTCTGTAATCCCTTCTGTAGTGTAGAGGACTAAAGTCCACATAAAGATTAGACTATGTTGCCTTAAAAAGGATCAGACACAAGAGGTTTATGTTATATATGGAGTTATTTGTTCATGTTAGTAAGGCTGCAGTAAAAACAATAGGATTAAATAGTATTTATTTGTTCATGTTTCTGCTAGCATAAACTGCTGACAGAAAGCCTCGAAGGCAAACTTTTTCTGTGTGTCGTGTTTTTTCCACACGTTGCAGCACTATGACATCACATTAGTCACGTTAGACAGCCTGGGGAAACATACCAGCCTGCGTGGTTACCTTCCTCTTTTGTTGTTTCTTCTCTTTCTGCAAAGCGAAACTTGTTCAATGTTTGTCTGGTTTGCGGATGAGTGCCTGCATGCTTGTTGAGTAAGTTGGAGTTTCTGCATCTGACACTTCTTTGTAACTTCCTGAAACGGATTCGGAAACTCTTGTGCCCACTTCGCACAGCAGTTGGCCTCATGTGGAGCTGAGAAAGTAGCCACTCTGAACAAATGCAACACTGTGAGTGTCTTCCAGGAGTCTCTGTCTAAAAATGTGCTCTGTTGAGTCACATCTCTGTGTGACGGCAGGATTATCAGCCTGACCTTGAGTCTGGCCGCTCTCTGCAGCTGGACACACTTTGGCCTTCAGACACCTTTTACACAGCAGTTTATTTCGAGCTCATCCGGACGTTAGCTGTCTAAGCTGCAAAGCGGCATTTTCGCATGAAAACTGCTGCATGTGTTTCAGCAGTCTTCAGTTTGCAGCAGGTTCCAGGTTATTCTGCATTTAGCTGGAAAGAAGAGCTCGTTCCATGAAGAGAGTTCCTGGGAATACTGGCATCTTACTTCCTGGCATCAAACCCCAGAGATTAGTGCAGACACTGGTACATGATTCATGCAGTGAAATAACAGTGTGCAGTACATCACAGGCTGCATTGTACGTGTAAGTGTTACTAATCGTTCCTTTTTTAGAAATGATCAGCAGAGATTAATCAGAAAATGACCTTTGTTATGGCAGATAAGTCATTTCAGTAGGAAACCAGAAGGTGAGTCATGACAGAAAAGCTGATATGTGTTGCCATAAATAATTGGCTTGGATTTGAAAGCAGACCTACAAGAAAAGAATCATAAACGGACAATCTTTGTTTCAGCCGTGTCTCCAGGTTTACAAGCACACATACGTTTGAATTTCTGGGATAGTTCATCTGGAAAAGTGGAAGCAAAAATCAGCTTTCCACAGGGTAGCCTCGGTCATGCCCTGTTTATCAGCTATTTTGCCCTAAATGGAGCTGTAATTTACAAAATAAAGATTGTTGTGTTGTGTTAAATAAAACTTTTTTGGTGATTAAGACCATAAAGATTTAAGGTCAGTTTTTGTTGGCGTCGTAAAGTGAGAAGTCAGGTCATTTCCTCATAGACTTCCATATAGGAAGATATTCCAATCCTAGTTATATAATGGACATGAGTGTAATCTGTAGACTCTCAGCTTTCATTTGAGGGTATCCACATTCACACTGGATGAAGAGTTTCAGCCCCTTAACATGTACCACATGGCAAGGTGCAAGCCGCTCGTAAGCCTCAACAATAGAAAGGCTAGATTGGACTAAAACATCTCAAAATCCATCACAAAATGGAAAAACATTCTTTGGACAGATGAAAGATCAACCTCTACCAGAATACTAGTGTTTACTGATGATGTGACACAGGACAGAAGAAGCTGAATGAATGCTGATGTGTTCAGAGACAGACTGTCTGCTCAAATCCAGCTAAATGCAGTCAAACCGATTGGGCGGCGTTCCATAATACAGATGGACAATGACCCAAAACATACAGCCAAAGCAATGTGTTGCAAAAACGTTGACTAAAATCACGACTCCTGCACTTTTCTCCTCCACAGGAGATCTTATTGAGGTAGTGCTAGCTCTTCGGGTCTACTGCTATCACTCGTCTTATAGCCACAGTCGTCCTGAGAACCCAAGCTAGTAGCATTAGCATCCAGGACTGTAACGCTGGCACAGCTGTCAACAACCTTTCTCCCACAGATTGTTTTGCTTCCTCCTGGCTGACTGACCTGACCCGTAGCGTACATCCTGCTAATTTGCAAGGCAAAAAGGTAAAACACCAAGTGATCCACCCGGGCAAACCTGTTGGCTGCTAGAGAGAATGCAGGTTTAAGGCATTACCCCACTTCACTTGTGGGGTCTGCAATTATTTTTTATATACAGTCAGATAGCAAAGCTCAGATATGTTTCTGTACCAACCTCTCATTCTTTATTTTTAACACACAAGAGACTGTGAGAGCACAAGGTGAGGAGAGGGAGCTCCCACTGGCACAGAGAAGAAACCGGAGCTGAGATGTGCAAGCAGGGAGCCGGTAGAAATTAATGTAGTGCTTCAGGACTGGAAATAGGACAGTAATGACAGCAGTGCAGTTTGGGTGATGAATGTCAAACAGGAGTCTGCAATTGACTGGCTGCCTTCGTTAGTCGGCAACAGAAATACCCATTTAAATTAAACATTCATATTTCAGCCACGTTTGCAGGCAACTGTGGGGTAACACTGTCTTATTTTGCCACTTACTTGTGGGCAGGATGTGGCTCTGAAGGGTTGTATGGGACAGCTTTGCTCCAGGTGTCACAGCACACCTGGCGAATTTAAGGTGCAGCAGCGGCTTAGTTGTGGCAACCAGGCTCAGCCTCAGTCAGGGCCAGATGTGGCCCAGGTGTGGGCCAAACATTTATTTGGGTGTCACATTTAAGTTTAGGCGTTAGACATCCACAGCCTCTTTGACATTAAAAAAATGGCAATCAAGAGTCAGTGTTGCTTTAAAGTGTGACCCCAAGGAATGCTGACATCCATACCTGTCGAGTTAGGAATGACATCATTTTCTCTTTCGTTGCCACTGATGCGCCGTGGCACCGACACAAAAGCAGATCTGAGTTTCTCTGAAACTAAATTGTCTTTGACAGCATGGCAGTATTTCATGCCTTGGGAATGATGATAAGCTAGTCTAGCTGCTGCCAGTATGGGGGTTTGAAAACAAAATAACAGCCTGCTGTTTGGTGTATTTTGGCCTCCAGTGTTTGCTTTTAAGCTCCTTTAAAACAGAGAATAATGCTTCTTTGAAACTGTGGTTTTCATATTTTCAGTTGTCCTTTTGCAGTCACTTCTAAAATGCCAAACGTGGTGAATTTGTGTATTTCTGCGACAATAGGACGCAGACAAAAGCCCACGCTGGTTGCACAAGCTCGCCGTTTCCAGAGGACGTGTTGTTACATTAGAGCGCAGAGAGAGAAACGCTTATTTGTGTCTGTCAGTCTGTTTCTGTCGTAATGTGTCGGGGCTTGTGTTCAGGTTAGGAATGCGAGGCTTGTCTGAACGCGGGACCTGAGGTGTGTTTTTACGCCTGAGGCAGCCTCAAAAGGATATTCTGCCCTTTTCTACCTCCAGTCATCCTCCTCCTCCGCCTCCTCCTCACCTGCCACCTCCCTCTGTTCTCCCTCTGCTGCTATCTTTATCTCTCTCCCTGCATATGTGCGGATTCGGGTGATGTTTTAATGCAGCTTCCTCGTGCTGCCCGGCCTCCATAATCTGGCTCGAGCGCGCGCACACACGTGAACACACGCTGGGAGCTCTGTGTCACCTTTGGGAGATTCGTCTGGCCGGCCGTCGGTGTTGGAGGAAGAGAGATAGCAAAACAAAGAGCCTCTGTGAGATGCTATCTCTTCCTCTCATCTCGCCGCCGTTATCTGCCTCGCCTTTATTGCCCCATCGTGCTGGATCGCTGCCGTTTGTCCTGCAGTCACAGCAGCACTTCACACACTTAACCCGAGGTCCAGGGAGCAGGTTTACTGACTTTTCGAATTATAACTTAGCTTCAGCTGCACAAAGCTGCTGCCTACTAGTGACTTAGCCGTGTACCATCAACAGGAAGAGTGAGACAGGCTGCTACTTTGTCAGACTGTAAAGGTGCTGTTATGTTTAGAATAATTAGTCAGAAAGTTGTTGATTGATTTGTATGAGAACTTGATCCAAGGTGGAGCTTGGTCCCGGCTGGGCATGAGTAACATCTGGATCCAGGAATTTTTGAAAAGATTCTTTTCCATTGCGAAACAGGCCAAGTCATAGGTTTCAGCTTTATCTTGATCTTGATCTTCTCATGGTGCAGTGGTTAGCACTGTTGCCTCACAGCAAGAAGATTCTGTGTTTAAATCCACCATCTTCCTGTGTGGGGTCTGCATGTTCTTCCTCCCACGCTCTACAGACATGCAGTTATCGAGGTAGCTGGAAGAGGCTCCAGCCCCCCCGTGAACTTGAATTGGACTAGTGGAAGAGAATGTACTGAATCCTAAATATGACGAGTTCATGGCTGGTGTGGAGCGTTTCCATGTTTCCATGTGCAGTATTTAAATCACAGGGCTGGACAGTTCAGGCTTTAATGAACAAACCTTACATACAGAGAGAAGGATGATCACCATCGTTAGGCACTTCCTGTTTTATTTTATTATATTAGAGCATATTGTTTTATACTTCCTGCCTTCTTTGTGCTACACCTGCCAGTTAATCGCCTACGTTAGGGTTGCGTGTTTGTTGCTTGCTGATCATTATTGCAGCAGTTCTCCAGATTTCTAAAGGATTTTCAAACCTTTTCTTTGAGCACTGGCAGTTTTTCAGTCCACTTTACACTGACCTATGAGTGAGACCTCATTAAAGCATAAAACAGGAACTAACTGAAGCAATAAATCAGTGTTGTGTCTACACAGCTTAGTAAATAACCTTGTATCACATTGATTGTTCACATTTCTTAGCTGAAACTATGAAAAATGCCAAAAATAATTGTCAGACATATAATAGTATTTTTGCGCCATCAAGGTGATTCCCAAAGAGCTGTTAGTTAAAAACATGGCACATCTAAGCATGATGTACAGTGTGTCCTTAAAAACGTGAGGAAACCGGACACGTGTAGAACAGAGAAGGACTGAAAATGATCTACAGTGAATAAACAAGCTGGAAGTCATTAAGAAATGGTTAAAAAATCCAGCAAAGATCTGACACAGAACCTGAGAGATGTATCTGGACATTCAGTGTTTGCACTGTTTACTGAGGCCTCATCAGGAGAGAGGCCCAACAGTTACAGTCCACAGCCATCTAGAAAACACAGTGGGGGTCTGTCATGGTCTCAGGCTGCATTTCATCCAATGGTGTTGCAGATCTTCTCCATATAAAAGTGCGATCGGATACAATACCATCTGGAAACAATGACCCCAAAGAGACAATGCACTAAAAGCACACATGAATAGAAAAGCACAGAGCCTCATTATTGAAGCAGTGTGGGACGATGTTAACAGAGAACAGAACAAACTCCCAGAGAAGAACTTTGATGTCTGAGAATTTTTCCTGATTGAAAAGCTGAGTTCAGCCCGTGTTGAAGGGTAAAGGCGGTCATACCAAATGATTTTCCATGTTTCCATGCATTACTGCATCCCATTCTCCTGCAGAATATAAAGGAATTAGTGGTGGCTCAAGACTTTTGCACAGTACTGTATGTTATTATGCAGCAGTTGTGGTGGTCTAGCCCACTTGTGATCAAATTGTTTGTTTGCGGCCCCCGAGCTAAAATGATTTAGACACCTGCTGTAAAAGATGCTTCGGTGTAATTAATCATTTTTATTCTCGCCGCGTAAATAAACAGAGACAGCAGGAAAGGTGCGTGTGATTTGTGTTCATTCGTCAGGTTTCTCCCCGACTGTTAGGCCAGCTCAGAGTTTAGAGCTGTGCACATGTTCTCGTGCAGAGGTACGAACGCATTGTTTGTTATTGAGACCGATCAGAGCGAGCGTGAATCAAGCTTTACACCGACATTAATGGACAGTTTTGCTTTGTGGTTTCCACTCCTGTCTGTCACAGAACTGACTGGGAGACAGTGGAGACTAAACTAATTATCATATTTTAAAGGGAGGCTGGTGTACACTTGAGCTTTTAATGGCAGCTGGTGGGTGAAGGTTGGAGTCGGTTCACAGCACATCTACTAAAATGGCATCTGACTAGAAAGGTTTCGATTGGATCGTTAACGACAGATCCAAGGTCAGCTTTCGGTAAAATGTGACTGGCATTGTTAGCACGCTGTGAATCATCAGGCTGGTTTTTAGATCAGCTTTAAAGCAAAAAACTGACATTTTCCTAAAGTTATTGACGATTCCAAAGGCTGAATTATCGAACACTTGGCACAGGTGAAAGAAATCGAGGGAGTCGGCGCGATGAAACAGGAAACAAAAGATGTGAGACGCACAAGAGAGACGGGGAGAGAACAAGAGACTTTCAGCACTCCGAGGTGATTTCAGCCTGTCAGATATATTCAGTGTCTGATGCAACGCTGAGTAACCGAGACGCCGTCTGCGTGAGTGTGTGTGTGTGAGCTTGTCTATTTCAGCGTGTGTGTCTGAATCTGAGGGACTCACATGTGCAAGTGACCCAGTGTGTGAAACATCATGGCCTCCTAACACACACACATGTACACACACACAAACTGCCATCGCTTTGCCTCCTCCAACCCCACATTCATTCATTGCCCTCACTGCCAGGCCTGTTGCTAGGTTACCGTTAGGAAATGGTGTGTGTGTTTGTGTGTGTGTGTGTGTGTGTGTGTGTGTGTGTGTGTGTGTGTGTGTGTGTGTGTGTGTGTGGTGAGGTGGATGAATTTCCACTTTCTCGCTTTAACAGCTGCTGTGATACCGGCTTCGCTTTGAAGGAGGAGGAGGAGACGTTAGACTCAGTGTTGGATTTTAGTTCAGCTTCACTGTAAATTATTTAAACTCAAAGTCGTCACAGTGCTGAAAAAATGGGAGCTAACAGGCTGCGGCGATGTGCCCTGCAGTGAGCGCGGGGCCTTTACCTTTGGAAAGACAAACCGGAGATTGATGCCATGAGTTGAACAGTTTCCTGACGACTTTGCACAGCTTTATATTTTAAATGCAGAGTTGAACGCATGGTTATTCTGCGTTATATCTGCGGCGTCTGGGAGTATAAATATCAGCGAGTCCTTGGCGAGGGGCGCTGACCATGAATGAATTATTTTATTAATGGGACAGTTGTTTGCACTTTGTTAGGTACAGCCAGACTTGACATGATAGCATCCATAATGTAAATCTGGTGCTCTGCTGGATTAAGATGTGGTGACTGCTGAGGTCATGTGAGTACAGTGAACTCACTGAGGTGACTTAAACTGTGTGACATGTTGTGTTATGTTGCACAACATAAAGTTGGGTACACTGGTTATAAAGAAATGGACATGGTCAGCAGCAATACTCAGATAGGTTGGTGTTTAAATGACGCTCAGCTGGCACTACACCATTACACCACCCGCAGCCTGAACTGCTGATGTTTTCCCCAAAGTCTGGCCCTAGCATCGGAATGTTGCAGGAGAAGTAAACACTCATCAGACAAGACGACGTTTTGCAATCCTCTGCTGTCCAGTTTTGGTGAACCTGTGAATTGTAGCCTCAGTTTCGTCCTCTTAGCTAACAGGAAGGACACTTGTTGTGTTCTTCTGCTGCTGTGGAACATCAGTTTCAAGGTTCAACATGTTGTGTTGTGCACGTCTGTATTCCTTGTTTGTTACAAGTAGCTGTTTGAGTTACTGTTATCGTTCCAGCAGTCTATCAGCTATTCTGGTAAATGAACTAAATGGCCTGTATTTATATAGCGCTTTACTAGTCCCTAAGGACCCCAAAGTGCTTTACACAACCTGTCATCCACACATTCACACACTGGTGATGGCAGCTACATTGTAGCCACAGCCACCCTGGGGCGCACTGACAGAGGCGAGGCTGCCGGACACTGGCGCCACCGGGCCCTCTGACCACCACCAGTAGGCAACGGGTGAAGTGTCTCGCCCAAGGACACAACGACCGAGAACTGTCGAAGCCGGGGCTCGAACCTGGCAACCTTCCAATTACAAGGCGAACTAATCTAATCTATAACACCAATAAGGGATTTTGTTCCCAGAGAGCTGCTGCTCGATGCTCAATGTAACGTAAAGTATCGATTCTTACTTCTGTTTGGCTCTTTGTCGTTTTCATCTACCTGACAAGCTACACGTGGCTGAACTCTAGACCAGGCCAAACTTAAAGGTGAATTAATGAGCTTAAAATGAATAAATAGTACAGCATGAATATGTAAAAGCATCCCACTTGAATTCAAAAGCAGAGGAGCTCTCAGGTGTTTGCAAAGCACAGTGTTCTGCTACATGTGAAGGGTACTTTCTGGTGATTCATTTTTCACTTCTGTGACGATTATCTGGCTGCACACGTCTGTGAAGTGTAACAGCGACGATAAACAAGCAGGCGGCGTGCTTTTATCGCTGGAGGAAGCTGCAGACAGACAGATCTCTCGTGGGCACACGATCGCTTGTGATCAGAACAGTGTGTTGTCAGACGGGATCACGTAGTAAGACATGTGGCAAAAAGTATGTAAAAGGAAAGAATGCAATCATAGTTAGTGTGAAGTCATCGGCTTGACAAACCAAAGAGGGATGCTGTACACTCATGTGGCAGTTATGCTTTTAGACTCTGTTGAGTGTTAATATTTAATAAATATAATATTGTATTTACAAAACCTTGAAACGAGCAACTGAGACTGTGAATAGATCAGGAAAGTGTTTACTAAGAGCGTGGAACCAGGGAACCAAACCTTTCCTCTCACAGTTCTCTACAGTCAGACTTGTTTTTGCCCTCTGCTGGCCATTAGAAGAAATACAGGTGTGCAGCACTTCCGGTGCTTTTCTACTCTAATTAATTCATTTTTACTAAAAGCTTCATTCACCCAATCACATACATGCATTCATTTTCTCTGTACCCAACATTTATGCACACATTCACATAACTGTGAATGCACTGGGAGCAGCCCAGGGTTCAGTATCTCGCCCGAGGACACTTCAACATGCCGATTGGCGTAGCAGGTTAGTAGGAGACCCCATAATAATGAGGCATAATATGATGCTTCATATGGCAATGAGACATCGACTTCCCCAAGTCTCAAGCAGCCACAAAAACAGCTCGTCAGGTTTCGAACGCTGGTTCTCTGTCAGCTGTATAGTTTCCTCTCCAATCTCAGCCGGGCTCCTTACAGTCCAGTTAGCATGCACACAGGACCACAGTTTGGGTTTACATGCACACTTTCATACATTAAAGACATCTTCCATCTGCATCTACCAGCTTCTATTTTAGTCGTTGAGGAAGCCTATTGAAGGAGTTGACATTGGGTTAGATGGATTCTGTATCATCATCATCATCATTCTTTCTTTGAAGTTTCATGGTAAAGATGTTTTTTTCCAGCTGAATATACTGAGAATAAGGGCTGTTGCTGTATTTTCGAACAGTATTTGGAACTTGGATCCATAATATGTCAACCTTTACTGAGACCATATTTGCAAAAGAGTCTCTGACTGTATATTGTACACTTTTGTTTGTCCACAAATTCTGGACAGATGGACAGTGCAAAACATAAATATGTCCCCAGAAACCTGCTCTGCAGAGGGCTAAGGCCTGCTCATCTGGATTCCCATCAGAAATCGCTCCAAAACAAGGAATTAGAGGAAGCAAACTGGGTTTGCTCTGTTCTTAAGAGATTAAGGGACGGAAATGTTGAGTAAATGTGTCCTAGATCCAAATCCGTGACTCATGTCTTTGATCGCCTCTCCATCTCTGTTCTTCAGGGTCGCCATGTCAAAACTGGCCAGCTCGCTGCCATCAAGGTCATGGATGTCACAGGCGTGAGTGACACACACCGTCTTTAATCCAGCCTTTCTGTTATACTGGGACCGTGTGTGTTATTGGCATTGTGCTGCATCTGTCTCTGCGTTTGTGTGCTTTAGGATGAGGAGGAGGAGATTAAAGCCGAGATCAACATGCTGAAGAAGTACAGCCACCACAGGAACATAGCAACCTATTATGGAGCCTTCATCAAGAAAAATCCTCCAGGAGTGGACGACCAGCTCTGGGTTAGTCACACGAACACGTTTTGTTAGCTGAACTTAAATCAGTCTGACTGAAAGCTCCCCTGACCCACAACGACAGCACGTCCTGTATATAGAGATCAAAGGATGAGATGACTGATAGAGGTTTGCAGTGAAGTGAACAGTTAATAATAAACCCGAAAACTGCACGTATGTTTGTGCAGCTGGTGATGGAGTTCTGCGGGGCCGGCTCGGTGACAGATCTGATCAAAAACACCAAAGGGAACTCCCTGAAGGAGGAGTGGATCGCCTACATCTGCAGAGAGATCCTCAGGGTAAGAACCAAAACGCTGTTGCCTATGTTTACATGTTTTCCCACAAAGAGGAGGAACCGAAGAAACACCCAGTTGTTTCCCAGAGGAACACCGTCAGAGTTTTTGCAAAAAAGAAAAAGTCTGCCACATGTGTGTGGACAAAACTGACAAGAAAGGAAATTTGTACATGCATCTAAAATAAATGAAATCAAATTTATAACATTTATATAAATATAAATGACAGATTTGTAAGGAAGAATGCAGATTGGTTAATTATATGTACACCTGGTTTTGTGTATCTGCATATTTTGGCCTCAAAGAGCAGAACTGAAATAATGAAGCGATGAACCTCACGGATTAGCGAGCCTCTCCTCTGCCTCCTGCTCTTCTGTTTTGGATCGTAAGACGACCTTTGCCACTTGTTTCCCCTTGTCTCCAGGGTCTGACCCACCTCCACCAGCACAAGGTCATCCACAGAGATATCAAAGGCCAGAACGTGCTGCTGACGGAGAACGCGGAGGTCAAACTCGGTGAGGAAGCAGCAGCATTTATTCTAAGTTTCATCCTAATTATGGTGACTTGTGTTATAGTTAGAAGGCTCCTGAGGGGCCGCTCTGGGTGCGTGCTGTCAAAAACATAACATGTACAGCTCGGCACTGCACCGCAGCGCTATGAACAGTGTTTTGTGTGCAGTGGACTTTGGTGTGAGTGCTCAGCTGGACCGTACGGTGGGACGGAGGAACACGTTTATTGGGACCCCGTACTGGATGGCCCCGGAGGTCATCGCCTGTGACGAGAATCCTGATGCCACGTATGACTTCAAGGTAATTTATTCTAACTAACAGTCGTCTCAGGACTCGGTGAGCTAACTTTAGGCTTAACTTTGTACTAGGATACATCGTCATGGTAACCTATGCTGCACTAAACCACCACTGAGTTTCCTGAAAACAGAAGATCGTTCAGCCCTCGGTTTGTGGAACCCGAGAACATCGTCCACGGGCGCTTGTATCAGTGACGTGTGAAGCCATTTCACACAGTCGTGCTGGTTTTGTATTGATCCTATCGTTGGTAATGGATTAGGGTTTAGTTCATATTGATTCTGTGAGGTCAAACAGCACAGCTGGTGTTGCACAGACGCCAGTTTGCCTGATAAACGAAAGGAGACTCGGGTGAAGTCATTAGCACAGGATCGTATAAGATAAGTGATGATTTATAGAGCTTGATTTTCCTGCTAAAAGTGTCTCCTCTGTTGGACCCCGAGCAAACAATATGAACCAGTCATTCTCAGCCTCCCAGCTTCATGTTAGCACCAGCTTTAAGCTTGAGCAGGAGTCGTATGGGATGACCTGAGACGCTCTCGTGTTGGTCGATTTTCGCTGTCTTCATCCTGCCATAGGACAGCATTTGTCTCTGAGGTTTTCCTATAACAGCTCTCATCCTCCATCTCTGTGCTAATGTGTCTGTATGTATCCCTTCAAATTGCTCATATTTAGTTTTGCGTCTTGTTTTAATTACAAAGTTACAGCACTGCTCTACAGTTTATGGGCGGATTTCCAGCTCAGCTACGCTTCATAAATCGTGTTTTTGCCTGGATGCTAAACATTAGCGTAACAGCTGATCTGATCACGCTGTTGGAGCTCAGTGACGTCTCCGTGTTTGTTTGATCTGAACTGAAGGAGCATTTAAATCTGCACTTAATAAGCTGGGATAAGATCTCACGAGTACAGATCCAGTTTAACAGTGCTTGTGATTTTCCACTCTAGGCAAACAAACCTAAATAAGTACACTTTAAAACAAAGGAAAAGGTAAAGTTTTTCCTGCTTTTCTTTTTTATTAAATTGCCCTCACGGAGCTCCTGTAGTTCAATTTCTCGTCCGAGTCAAACTGCTTGTAGCTGTGAACAAACAGCGCGCACTGACCTTTAAAAACAATCCCTCTCACATCATATCTGTTGTTTTTTGGAGTTGTGTAATCTCTGATTATTGCTACCCGAGCGCACCAACAGAAACGAGTATCGTTCCTTCAGAGAGCTGAAATCAGTGGGTCTGCAGCGGTTACTGTAAGAGGGGCGCGCTGTAATGGGGACAGGACGAACCCCTGTGGCGAGCTGGTGGAGGATGTGCGCCTACACCATTAACTCCAACCCTCCGGGGCTTTACGTGACGAGAAAGCCTGAGTCCGTCTGACAGCACGAACAGCTCAGATCTGCACCTAAAAACAGAAACATAATAATAATAATATGGTTGAAATGTTAAAGACGGGCATCTCCAGCACAGGCACAGATGGGGAGCTGACTGTATTTTTATCGCTTAACAAGTACACCGATTGGCGCGCCGATCTCCTGAAAGTGTTGAGTCGGTAACACGTTGGGAGGATGTGAACGTTTCGTGTTTCTCTCTCTGCAGAGTGATCTGTGGTCGCTCGGTATCACAGCCATAGAGATGGCAGAGGGAGCGCCACGTAAGTGTGATTACACCGTTATCAGCTGACACTCACAGCACAGTTTGTCTGCGAGCTAAACGACTAAATCGATGTCTTTTTCTTTTTTCTCTTTCTGCTTTGCACCTCTTCTTCTTCTTCCTGTCTCCTTCCCTCCCCTTCTTTTATCCTGCAACTTTAAATACTTCCTTTCCTCTCCCTTCCTTTCCTTTCCTTTGCTCTCCTTTCCTTTCCTATTCTCCTGTCTTCTTCTCCCATTTCATGTCTCATCATTTCTTGTCTCTTGTCCTTCCCTTTTATTTCCTGTTCTTGCTCCACCTTTGCATCATTTCCTTTCTCTCATCTCCTCTCCTTTCCTTTATCCACATTTTGGCACCTTTCCTAATCTCATCTCCTCTCTCCCATTTTTCCTTTTTAATTTTTTTAATTCCTATCTTTCTGCTTTCTTGCTTTCTTTCCTTTCCTCTCTCTCCTTTCCTTCCTTTTGCCTCCTCAGCTCTGTGTGACATGCATCCAATGAGGGCGCTCTTCCTCATCCCCAGAAATCCTGCCCCGAGACTCAAATCAAAGAAGTGGTGAGTCACTTAAACGCACACACATGCTGTCAGACATCTATACACAAACACGATGTGACAGTGGCCTGTAAGAGGGTAAAGCTGCAGCTCTCCCTTTAATGAAGCTGCTGTTTTAAGAGAGAGAGCTATCAGCGATTAACTGGCGTGTGTGCTCGCGGTCAGGTCGAAGAAGTTCCAGTCGTTCATAGAGAGCTGCCTGGTGAAGAGTCACAGCCAGAGGCCGAGCACCGAGCAGCTCCTCAAGCACCCCTTCATCAGAGACCTCCCCAACGAGCGGCAGGTCCGCATCCAGCTGAAGGACCACATCGACCGCACCAAGAAGAGGAGGGGCGAGCGAGGTGAGCAGGCACTAACTCACCTCAGCTCACAGCTGCCTGAAGCCTCCGCTGTCAACAGATGTAAACACTGACCTGAAATCTCTGTTTGTTTTCCCCTCAGATGAGACGGAGTACGAGTACAGTGGGAGTGAGGAAGAGGATGAAGAGAGGGACATAGGAGAGCCCAGGTATGTTTACTCATGCCGTAGCCTCCACAGTAGCTGCTGGTGTTAACAGGCAGAAATCTAGAATCCAAAACTGAAGCACCACAAATCCAGTTGCTGGAGTGGCAGCGACGGTGAGACACTCCCCATCGACTCCCACGGCTTTGCAACAGAAATGAACGGTTTACAGCCTGTTACAACACAATGTTTTGGTCTTTGTAGATACCTTCCACCTTCACAAGTGTTTAAAACAAAATAACTCACGTCTTTAAATTTATTTAGGGCTTAAAGTTAGAGGTCTGGCTGCTCTATGCTACAGCTGTCTATTAAACATCCTTTCAGCTGACTCAACGCTGACACCAGCCTCAAGTGGCCACTACAGGAACTGCAGCTTCTTGGAACTTCAGCTGTAGCTTCACTTGCAGTCTCAGAATTTACCGCTTCATATAACAACCATGGACTAACTTACAGATGTGACACTTTAACAGTTTACGAATGCAGGCAGTTCACTTTCTGTAACTCCACCCTCTCATCTGATGATGCTCACTTTTAGCTCCAAAAAACATGATGGGTGTTCAGAAAGAGAGTTCACAAACAAAAACATTATGGTGGCTAAACTTCTCTTTTATTTAGCAAAGACCTGCTATATGCTCCCATTATTACTGCTGCTCGTCCATAGGTTTGCAGATTCGCTAAAACTCAAACAAGTCTTAATGCTGTTCCAGCTCCATCATCAATATTCCGGGCGAGTCCACGCTGAGGCGAGACTTCCTGCGTCTGCAGCTGGCCAATAAGGAGCGGTCGGAGCTGATCCGGCGTCAGCAGCTGGAGCAGCAGCAGAACGAGGAGCACAAGCGCCAGCTACTGGCCGAGAGACAAAAACGTATAGAAGAGCAGAAAGAGCAGCGGCGACGGCTGGAGGAGGTAGATTTAAGACCGCAGATAATAATAATAATGACAACGATAGATTGTTACGTTACACACAGGAAGTCGATTTGTCCTTCGGCTGTTTGAATCTGTGAGAAACAGATCAGAATGATTATAAAGTCACTTTTCCTGCATGTGAAACACATCACACCTGTTTGTTAGCACCTCAGCTCATCCAAATGCCAGGAAAACATGCCTGACGCGCACACACAGACACACACGGACATGCAGACAGCTGAGGTGTTGTTGTGTAAAACGGTTTCCACCTACAGCAACAGCGTCGCGAGCGAGAGCTGAGGAAGCAACAGGAGCGAGAGCAGAGGAGGAGGTATGAAGAGATGGAGCAGCTCCGCCGCGAGGAGGAGAGGAGGCACGCCGAGAGAGAGCAGGTACGGAAACACCTGACTGACAGGTGTCATACGGGGGGGTGTGGCTTCTCAGCACATCTCCTGTCAGTTACTCTGATGAGCGACTGAAACATGGAAACGTCAAATCAGAGAAGACGCTACAGAGATGATGTAAAAGGAGAATTTCACATATTGTAGATGCTGGCCTCCAGACACCAGGGGGCGCTGTAGAGAGAATTTATGGTACTTAATTTGTACATTAATCATAAATAAATGAGCTTTACAACAACTAGAACAGGGAACAGGAACATAAACTTCTTACAGAGAATAAGAGACTTAAATAAGCTCTCACTAATCTTTGAAAATTATTATTAATGTCTTAGGAAACAACTCGCAGCTGTTACACCAGCAAATTTGAACCAATTGTTAAATAAACACAAATTAATTAGCTCTACTGTTGTAGCAACACATTCATAATAAACCAGATGGTTTGGTGTTCCGACCAAATCACTGATGACTGTGCGCTGCGTCTCGCACTCTGAGCTCAGCTCTGTGTTTTATTGCTTTACACACTCAGTTAGCTGAAAGCTAAAGGAGCATTTTTCCTCATTTTACTTCTGCTTCACAGCCTGTGAGAACTCTCGTGCTGCATCACTCCTGCATTATTCATGCAGGGTTTAAATGAGACCTGAATTAAAGAAATTTCCAAGCTGCATTATGGGAAATGAAGGTTTTTAATGTCTCTAGAGCTTATCCTACAGTGGGGATTAAAAGTCAGCATGACTCAGCTTAAAACTACATGACTGTAAAACTTCATTTTATCTCAAACATTTATGCAAAAATGTATTATTGTGCAGTAAAAGGCTGTGCCAGTATTTTAAGCACCAACACCAACAATCCTCCTTTAATCCGTCTACAACCTTTGATGTGTGATGTGTGTAAAATGGTAAACAGATCACTTAAAACAGTCGTGGTCTACACGGAGCTTCTGTTCTAACTGTGTGACTACAGTTCATGACGTTTTCCACATTTAAAATATTCAGATTGTACGTTTTTCAAGTTTGTGGCTTTAATGCATTTTAAATTTGGCATTTAAATTGGATTTAATCAAAGAAGCTTGTAATTAGTTAGCTTTTTGTGTTTCTGGACCAAAATGGAACTTCAGTCATGTTGCTTCAGCCCAAAAATACATTTACTCAAACCTCTAATTTCAGAGGTTTATAATTAATGTCAAACAATTCTGCGATTATAGATTACTCTTTACTCTTTTTGTCCCAAAACTTTAAGCAACAGAAAGCAGCCGCTTGCAGATATAATCCCTCTGCAGCCTTTAACGTGGTATCGATCGTTTTATGGAGCCGGTCACTCGTGAAATGTGACAACAGAAGATTTTCTAGTCCAGAAAAATCTGTGATGTGACTGAAGGGAAACATGCTACATGATGAGGCTTTAAGGTTTCACCGGATGATGAGGAGCATGTCTGACAGACAGAGAACTCTCGTTTTAACGTTTAAACCTGCGCTACGTGAAGGTTTTACACACAGATGTGGGCTGTGTGCTCGTTGTGGTTCGGGTTGTTTTTTAACAAAGTTGCTGATTTTCAGCTGCAGGGTCGCCACACCTCCAGCCTGATACTGTAACACACGAGACTTATAAATGACTCGTAGTTAACTTCGCAGCAGCGCTTCCTTAACGCTCTCTCAGACAGAGATTTCTTCCTCTTGCACAGCTGATTTCACACTGATCTTTAACACTGCCATCTTAATAATAAGCATGTTGTCTTTCTGTTCTACTAATTACGGCCTCCTGCTGTTCCTCTTTTTTCTCTCCTCGCCTGTTCCTGACTAAATCCCTACTTTCACACCTCTTCAACAAATCTCCTACTTTTGGCTGTCCTCCTCCTCTTTCCTTTTTCCTTTTCTTCTATTTCCTCCTCGGGTGATGTCACTGGTTGCCTGGGCTCCGATTCGCTTCCATTTCTCCTGGTCGCTCTCTGATTGGCTGCCTGTGGTGCTGGCTGGGGCTGCTGATTGGTTAGGAGTATATCCGTAGACAGCTGGAGGAGGAGCAGAGGCAGCTGGAGATCCTGCAGCAGCAGCTCCTGCAGGAGCAGGCCCTACTGCTGGTAACACAACACACAAACACACACAGACTGATGAAGGGCAGAGCCTAACGCCGGGCTCAAAGTACCCTGCTTTGATTTTTATCCAGGTTTATTCACATAAAACTCAAAGTGCCTTAAACTCTAAGATACACAATCTGAAATATTACAGTGAAAGCTTCAACAATCAGATGACTGTTTTTTGGCGACAGCTGGGAGGAAGAACTCCCCGTTAACAGGAAGGGACTTCCAACAGAACCAGACTCAGAGACGTGTTGACATCTGCTGTGATCGGTTGGGGGAAGACGAGAAAGAGAAGTGAAAGAACAGAAGCATGAACTAGAAGCAGATTTGTTAATCCTATTCCAACCCTGGATTCTACAAATGTAGCGAGCTTGGTCATTCAAACCACAGATGGGTGCAGCTGCCACGATAACTCGTTTGTTATTGAAGTCCTTTTTTCATGGACATTTATAGAACCATTTATAGTCTTTTTTGCTTTCAACCAGAGCAGTCGGCCCCTGCTGGCAGGTAGAAAAAGAAATCAGATTTCAGGCACTAGCATGTTGGCTTAGACCCAGAGGTTACGTTGGTTTAAAAAAAACAATATTTATTATTTGGGCATTTTTTAATGCAGCAGCCGTGACGACTAAACAGGAAGGAGAGAGCAGGGGAAAGCACAGCAGTCACTCTCAAACCTGCGCTGCTGCATTTTTTGGCCTTGTCGTGGTCTCCGGTGAGCTAACCTGGAACTCGGGGAAAGCTTCACTGTGTGTTGTCACATGATTCATTCACATAGGAAGGGCTTCAGGTCTCCAGGCCTGGGATTGATGCTCCCGGGTGAGTTCAGTGGGAGGCTGATGTGCAGGCTAGCTGTCCAGGAGCCTGGGGAGCAGTTTTAGGTTTGCTTGATCTCTAAGCTTCTTTATATTCTGCAATGGGTTTTAGGAGGTTTTCCCACCCACAAGCACCTGGAAATGCCTCATTTGTCTGATAAGCGCTAAGGATGCTACATTATACCTGGTGAAGAATGCTTCTAGCTCCAAGTTTGCTTCCTCTACCATCACCCAGTGCTTTACAGCCTCCTAATCTAAAGTCAGTTTGATGTGCATTAACAGTTAACAGTGTGGGGCTTTTTCTCCTGCTGAGTGGGCATCATGGTTGCCTTCTTTGTATCCTCTATCCAAGCAACTTCCTCAACTAAACCACAAAGAGTGTTTGGAGCACTTAAAGAATTCCTGAAACAACTATTTCCTGCTGAGCGCTTTGAGTCAGAAGAACAACTACAGAAAAAATAATCTCCTGAATCTGTCCGGAGTTCAAACAGCACGTTTCTGTTTCACACACTGATAAATCAGTTGATTTATAATAGCTCTGAATCAAGGGAGAAACAGATGGACTGATTACCTTTCAACCTAACAAGCAGCTACTAAACCCCAAAGTAAAGGAAGACCTCGTATTACAATGCTACTATTCATTCACTCTCACATTCACACACTGGTGGAGGCAGCTACAGTTGTAGCCACAGCTGCCCTGGGGCAGACTGACAGAAGCGAGGCTGCCATATCGCGCCATCGGCCCCTCTGGCCATCACCAGTAGGCGGTAGGTAAAGTGTCTTGCCCAAGGACACAACGACCAGGTCCACGGTCGCCCCAAAGCTGGGGACTTATTTATGTCCCTTTAAACGTTTAAATTCTTATAATTACAATAACAGCTCACGACTCACACACTCTGTCCTCAGAAGTCAGTTTTAAAAGGTCCCAATCGAAACCAAATCACTAAGATTATTGTCTGAGCGATGGCATGTTCAGGTGCAAAGAGCGAGGTCCAGGTCTGCAGGAAGTCACTTCCAGAGCTCTCATTGGTTCCTAAAAATCAAAGCAGCACGGTTTCCAGGAAGTCTGCCTGTTTATTGTTTACTCAAATAAATAAAGTGTGACGCGAAGGTGAGGCCAGTCAATAATCGATCAATACCAACCAAGCCGAGATGACTCACGCGTCGGGCTTTTCTTTTTTTCACAGAAAAAGTTAACAAACATCAAATCAATCAGCACAGGCAGCAGTGGGCGTGTCAGTCGATGGCCGCCGGCGCTGGGAAGACTTTATTCAGCTTCACTGTTTGTGATGATGCGTCTTCCTCAGTCAGTGACATCAGAACAGTCAGGGGTGCAAACTGATCAGTGCGCACACACACACACACACACACACACACACACACACACACACACACACACACACACACACACCGTGTTTCCATATCTTTGTGGGGACATCTAATTGACACAATGCTTTCCCTAACCATCAAAATGAGCGCCTAATCCTAACCCTGACACTAAACCCACATTGTGACTCTGAAACGTCTTCAAACTCGTAGGAATTGGGATTTTGTCCCCAGAAGGGCCGTTGGTCCCCACAAGCACAGTAAACGTTCACGTTTTGGTCCCCACAAAGATACGTAAACACGGTCACACACACACACACGCCTAAAAGGTCTGCTGCAGTCTTTCACACGTGGCTCAGATAAATGCCAGACCTCTAAAGGGACGTTACAGTGTGAGGAGAAATGTCAGCCGGTGGCATTCAGCTCGTCACTTATAACCCTCGACGTAAGAACACACGCTTCTCTAAGATGTCTTTTTATATTTAAGAATTTTCCTCTTTCAGTCAATTAATAGAGAAACAAATGGGGAAAAAGAAGTAAAGTATAAAGTGCGGGATGCGTTTCAAAAAGCTCATTTTACATTGATAGTGACTGTAATAGTTCTATATTCTGATGCTTGAAATGAATATTAAAATTGTGCAGCACCATCAAAGTTTGCCTTGAACCAAGAGCTGCAGACGGCGTGCAGCTCTGCATGTTCCTGTGGCTGCAGCTCAGCTACACACTGACGTTCCTTTACGCAGACCAGTGTCATTTCCAGCATCTTTACCTTTAGTAGCCATTACTTTCATTTCATGTCACAGATCAGCTCAAAGACTGTGAGAAGAACTTGGGGGGTAAGAAAAAGGTGGAGCTCATAGAACTAATTAGCACCTGCAGCAGAGAGCACCGCACAAGCAAAGCAAACAAAGACACCCAGAGCTCAGGTGGCTCGGAGGTCGTTATCAAGATACATCAAATTAAACGTGTTCGTGATATCATAAAACAACTCCTCCCCAGTGCAGTGTCGCTCCATGCTGCTTAGTTTTGGTGCATCATTCATTAAAATAACCAAAAAGCAACTCAAAGGTTCGACAGCGTCTGACGTGTCAGGCCTAACGTGCAGGATGGAAGCAGCAGAGACGGACCTCGCACCTTTATTCTACTCAGAGGCAGCAGCAGAGTTAGCCAGCATGGCAATTAGATTTTTGAGCCATCAAATGTTTTGTAATTGTGTTGCAGTCACTGGAGTGCTCTTGGATCATTTCTCCACCCACAAAGGTCTACTCCTAACAGCCAGTGGCAGAGCTACTTCCTTCCAAACTACAGCTGATAGCTGGAATTAACAAGAGCTTCTGAGGAAGTCGTGCGATTCTTTCTGCATGTATCTAAAAGTTCAATCAAAGAGCTCCACTTTTTCAGCTCTCTCTCATCCTGACAGTCAGCAGTGTCAGCGGGCTTCGCAGTCTGTGGGAGAATCTCAGCGGGTGGGTTTTGCATTTGGTCTAAACACACCACAGGAGCAGTGCTCTGGTGTCTACATGCAGATCAAATGCAAGCCGGTCTCAAGACGTGCAGGATAATTAAAGTAACATAAAGGTTTCTCTTTGCACTCGTGCACACAGGCCACGTTGAGCTGAGCACACGAGCTCGTTTGTTTGAGGAAATGTGATCCTTGTTGTTTTTATCTCTGCAGCTCGACCTGCGCTCACCTGACGTCTCTCTGTTCTGTGTGCAGGAGTACAAGAGGAAGCAGATCGAGGAGCAGCGGCAGGCCGAGCGGCTGCAGAGGCAGCTGCAGCAGGAGCGGGCGTACCTGGTGTCGCTGCAGCAGCAGCAGGAGCCGGCGCGACCGCCGCAGGACAAGAAGCAGCTGTACCACTACAAGGATCAGGCGCCCAGCAGCAACGACAAGCCCACCTGGGCCAAAGAGGTAGCCTGCAGGGCCGGAGACGCAGTTTCACACGACGAGCCTTACTTTCTTTCATTTTAGTGCTGGTGCATGCTTCTGGGGGGGCACAAGTCATTTAAGTACAACATTTAACCGGCAACATCATTTATGTTGATGAGTGTGGAAGAAGCTGTTTCAAGGCTTTGCTCTGATTGGCTGCCCCTCGCAGCAGAGGTGGCCATATTAGTGACACCCTGTCCCCCGCTGACATCACACAGAGCCAAAAGTAGAAAAAAAATTCCTGAAACTGATTGTTGATTTTTTGATGCTTTTGATCGATTAATACAAACAAATCTTTGCATAAAATAAAGACAAAATGAAGAATACAGCTACATTTAAACAAGTTTTTTGCCACATGCTATGAGAAACATTCGATCGCACTAAAAGTCAGACTATTGTTTGTTTTCCCTTTGTGACTATTGGAAAAGTGGTTAAGCACCAACACCTTCCAACATGTTTCAAGAAAAGAGCTTTTACCGCTCTGAGGATGTGACGCTGCTGTGCAAACAGGTGCTGCTAGCATCCAAATGTGCACACATACACTCAGGTGAAGCTCTGCTGCAAAGACGAAAGGCTGGTTTATATGTGGGAGCAGGAACAAGACTCTACCCACTGAGCAGCTTGTGGTTCCACTCAGACTCACACAAACAGATGTTTCCATTTATAGCAGCACTAACTGAGCTGGAGTCGTGTGAATCAAAGGCCAGCGCGCTCTGTTTGTTTCCCACCCTGCAGGTATCATCGGAGCTGATCTGCAGAAGAGTCTGCGATAAATAAAAGTGACAACTTTCTGATTTCTTTCATTTTCCAGGTGAAACAGCAGAGCGGCAACAAACAGGCGGAGAAACTACCAAAATAAGAGTTTCATTTTAAAAAGGCTTGATGTGTAGTGACTTGAGTCGTCCGTGTTCGTCACTAACAGGGTGATGAGCTCAGCGTGTTAAAGGTCAAACTGAGTCGTAGTGAGATGTTTTTCTGCCTTTTGGAGTGTTTCTGTAAAGAGGGCTTACGTTCCTCCCATCAAACAAATGTGAATGCAGATCACAGATCTCACTCTCTGGACACCAAAACCAGCGAGTGTCCTCCTCCTGTCCTCCTCCTGTCCTCATGTGCGTCTTCTCCTCATTAAACACCCACCTTGCCTTCCAGGTGATGCGTCGAGCTCAGAGCAACTCCCCCCGCATCGCCCCAAAGAACTATAACTCCTTCACAGAGAAGCAAGACATCAACTTTGAAGAGCTCCTCAAGCTCCCTGGGTACAAACCTCGGTCCCGTCCCCCCTCCTACCCTGTCCACGTCAGCCCCACCAGACATCACATTCACACACCTCGAATCCGCATCACCTGCGTCCCCGAGCCCGCCTACTCTGAGCCTGTGGGGTCCCGGAGGAGCCCTGACACGAGTCCCGACAGGAGCGCTGACTCCAGGGGCCGCAGCCCCAGCCGCTTGGTTAGTCGGAGGAGGAGCAGATGCTTCCTCATCTTGCCGTCTGTCCAGCTTCCTAATTAACCTCCTGCTGGGATGATTTCCCTTTAATCTCTAATAAGAGCTCCTCTAACCAGGTGAACTGTCTAACTGTAACTCTGGGATGATGTGGACTCCTCCCTTTCTCACCTCCTCTCACCACTTGGATCTGTTGGTTAAGCTCCTCTTTGATTGGCTACCTCTGCACTTTCAACCACTTTAGCTCAAAATGTTGAGTTTCCACGGACACCATGCTGTTTGCAGACACACTCATTTACAGGGCGCGCAGTGATGTCACATATAGCATACTGATGTATTCTTATGGCATATCTACAGCATATATAGGTGTAGACGAAGGAATAACCTAGGTAACCTAGCCAAAATGTATGGCACGCCTACAGCGAGCCTACAGAGTAGCTTCTACACAAACCTGCAGCTTACCTGTGTACCTGCATGTCTATGATGTACCCCACGATGGCCTTTACTGCACTAACATTCTCACGTTCAGCACAAACGTTTTGTGCAGAGATAAGTATTAAATCTCTCTAACAAAGAAAAGACGACGATATAACTGAAGCAGTTCTGCTGCAAAACAAGGACATTAGTTGATACCAGAGGAGCCCAGAGTTTTACTAGTGTGTATTTCTTTAAAAAAAGCGTATTTATCCTAAAATTTGAACCTGCAAATCTCATTTTCCTTCTATTCCTGTTAATTATCTGGAATACTGAAGCGGTGTATGTCACTGAAACACAAGTAAACCCATGTTTTGCTCCGGGGCTCCAACTACATGGTGGTCAGTGACTCCAGCAGAGACCCTTCAAATGTTTTTTATGCAAGTTAAAATTTGGATTCCACAAACAGCATCGCTGACGTGACATATTTTGTTGTTTTGGGATTTATGTAAGAACACTTGGTCGCTGTAACACCTGCCCTCTTACTTTTCTGTCCAACTCTTAACTTTAACCATCGCTTTCCATTTTACAGGCTACTGACTGTGCTGGTGCTGCAGGGTGATCTCTACCCAGAGCAGCTCTCACTCTGGTGCTTCTCAAACCTATGCTGTGCATGCTGTTATATAATATTTACAGGTCATTTGAGTTTATCTGATGATTTAGAGCAATAAAGAGGATAAAAGCGGGTAAGAGTTTAAAGCCACCCAGACTGAGAGCTGCTCTGTTATTGCATGCTGTGATTTTATCTCTAACATGTACTTAATCAGATTTCCTCTTCGAGGCTTCATGTTAACTTCATGTTAAATTCCAGGTTGTTGAAGTCGTTATTTGTTCTGTAGCGTTGGTTTTATTTGCCTTTTACACTCTTACACAGAAGGTACGAGCTCATAAAATCAGTGTTTCATGTGTGAACTCTGCTGATTTTCTCCAAACCATAAATTAGGGCCACTTTAAACTCATGACAGACTCACATTTAGGGCAGAGCTCCAGGTCTGCCCCCTGGTGGCAGCTGGTGGACAGATGTAGGACAGCTGCAGCTATATCGGTGTTTCTCCCTGCGGACGCTGAACATGGAAAGCACACTGTGTGCAGATAGGTCTACCCTCATCTCCCAGGATTTCCCTTCGAGCTTCAGAAGAGCAAATGTTTCCATCACAATGTTCCCCTCTAAAAACACATGACCGCCGTTTAGAGAGAACCGACCCTGTGGAGGTGCACCTCACCGGGGGCCGCAGGTGACGTGTGCAGCCAGCTCAAAACCATCAGACGTGATAGTTTGTTAAGCTGACAGTAGAGGAACAAAGAGCAGACTTACAGTGTTTTACAATTTAATGAGAAGCAGCTGAATATGAAACTGAGGGAAAGAGATCAGATGTGAGCTCTTTATTTAACTAATGCGGGAGAAAAGGCCCTGAGACAGACTTCACTTTACTGCACTGTAAAACACATTTCAGGTCTAATTATGTAAATATATGTAAATATAGCAAAGAAGGTGAAAGTAAACATACTTAATGTGTAATAATGCCCCAATCAGTGTTTCATGTTGTTAATAGTTAAGTATATAATAAATGTAATAAGTCCAGTAAAGGCCAACGTACTGATTTTCTAGATGAATCAATGTGTTTGTTTAAAAAATCCAAATACAAAGAGTCAATTTTCCATCTACACACTTCAGCTCCAACTAATAATTTAATTTTTAAAACATTTCCACAAACATTTCCACAGAAGCTCAAATAAATCAAGTCATTGGGAGAATTAACGGCACCACCGCTGGCTGGAGATCAGACCTCCAGATGTTGGTTTAGCCACATGTGAGAACAGCCGTTATCTTTTAATGACGCCTGTTTTTATTTCGTATCCATCAAACGCTTCATTAAGTCCGATGCTTCCAGTTTTCATTTACAGTTTGAGATGAACTAAAACATCTTCCTGTTGGGAGCAGAACAACGTGATATCTCTGTAAATATGAATAAGTGTGTATCGCTTACTGCAGAAAAAGTCTTCGCCGAAGTTCATCTAAATGTTTGTGTGCAGAGATGCACACAAACAATAAACAATGTTGAGCTGTAAACAGTAACTCTGCTTCTTTAGCAGGTTAATAAACCTGTGCAGCAAAGAGATTCATTCACTATCATGTGTCTGATGTGCACGGCTGCTTCTGCTGTTGCTCCGGTGTTATAGTTTTAAATTGTTGTGGTGAAGCCAGCTTCATTTTCTGCATCTTTCGAGCATTAAAAGCAGTAAATAGACGTCATTTTTAAACGAATCCGTTTAGCTCTGCAAAGAACGAGCTGTTTCCTCTGATTTCAGCAGAAGCACAGTTTAACCTCCCGAAACAATTATTCGTTTCTACCTGAGGAGCAAAACTGGAACAAAATGTCTCAGACTTGGTAACGAGCTACAGGAAAACTCCCAGAAGAAGAAATCAGTCAAATCAGCTTTAAAACCAAAACATGTGAACAGACACACACAGCTTAGAGGACACTTTCATCATGGTGTGTGTGTGTGTGTGTGTGTGTGTGTGTGTGTGTGTGTGTGGGAACATTACAAGCTGAACCTCTTCTCCTGCATTGCAGCATAAAGTCTCCAACCGGATCTCCGACCCAACCCTGCCGCCTCGCTCCGAGTCCTTCAGCAGCGGGGGCATCCAGCAGGCCCGGACTCCGCCCATGCACCGCTCCATGGAGCCACAGGTGTGTGACCTGTGTTTGTGTGTTTGTCTGAGTGTGATATGTACGCTGGTACGGTGCAGTGGAATTCACTGGTTCTCTGGGACTCACCAACTGGCCCGTCTCTGAAACAGGAAGAGAGGATTAGACTCAGGACTGTGGATGTTGTGGTTATGAGGTTGTCCTCTCTGCTAGCTTCAGTATCGTGTCCACAGGATGTCAGTTTAGTTTCGTTTAACTCGCTTTAGCTTTTTCTTTTTTCATCAATCAGTGAGAAGAGCTCCTTTCGTGATCAGCGTTCAGGCCCCTCAATAATGTCTCTCAGTTATTGGTCACAAAGAAATTTGTAAATAAAATATTTGCAGAGAATGAAGTGTGTGTGTCCTGGACATGCACGCACATGCAGATACAAGCCCTCCACACTTCTGTGGAACCGTCACAGATGCCCACGAGTGCATCTTAACGTGATGAATTCAAAGATCGGCGAGTGTTGGAGCCAGCGAGGTCGCTCCGTGTCGTCGATGCGTCCGATCGTCACGGACACACGTGGTTTTTGGTTTCATCAAAGGCGAAGCAGCTGAAATGAAACTCTGAGCTCTTTTGAACATCAGCAGAGTGGCCTCATTAGTGCAGGAGAGGCTTATGTGAATGGGATTAAGTGTCTGAGAGGAGCTAGAGTGAGACAAAGATTAATAAGGAGATTGTCGGGTGGGATGGAGCGGTGTCGGCAGGCGGTGACGCAGCATTGTGCGAGAAAGTGTGCAAAGCTTTGTGACGGCTTTTGATCGTATAGATGAAGAGCAGGAGGAGGATCAGGATGAGCAGTTATTGCGAGTTTCTCCTTTGTGAGTATTTGAGTTGAAAGTTATGTATCTTTGCAGTATCACCAGCCATCCCTGCAGCGAGTCTCTCATGCTGTGGTGGAGGTCCAGCTGCACCGTCTGTAGTCTTTTCTGATCTGCAGCAGGAGTGAGCTCGGCGTAGTGGCTCTCCACCCTCTGGGCTCTGGTTGGAGTGACCCTCCAGCTGGCAGCAGGTATCAAGATTAAAATAAGGGGCCCGGAGGAATGAGAGTGTTTGATCAGAAATAAATACAGTGAAGAAAACTGGCGCATGAAATGTTGTAATAATAAAAGCGTCGTGAAAGCCTGCACTGGAATCACTGTTTGATTTCAAATCCACTGTGATGGAGTACAGATGCAAAATGACAGGAATCCAGTCGGCAGGGTTACTTATCAACAGTAAGTTTGGTTCTGGGTCTCAGCTTGTCTGAGGAGCTTTCAGCAGTTTATAGGTGTCACCCCCTCAAACTGGGTGGGGTCTGTTTATGTTATGGGAACAGTGGATGGTAATGGAAACATGCCAGACTTTTCCTTGGCATCCCTCCGTCTTTGTGCTCAAGTAAAGCCGGTCTGTGGGGAGTAGTTTCAGTAAAACTCTGGTAGGAGCTGAGTCCTGCAGGTGTGATGCACCTGTTTGTATGACATCATGAGACACGGACAAACTCCTGGGATTGGACAGAACGCTGCTGCACGTCACCAGCAGGAGGCGCTGTTTGTCTGCTGGAGAAAATACTCACAGATAAAAACACACACACACACACTTACACACACACACACTCACACACACACACACTCACACTCACACACACACACACACTCACACACACACACACACACACACACACACACACACACACTCACACACACTCACACACACACAGTGCACTGCGAGGAGTGTTTTCCCTCCTCCGTGACCTCATCTTCCTTCCTCTGCATCACTCCTCCTGTATTGTTTCCTCTTGACTTGCCTCCTAATCACTCTGTCCTGATCCTGCTCTCTCCCCTCCACTTTGCCTGTTTCCTGCCTGCGCGCATGTGTGTGTGTGTGTGTGTGTTCAGATGGCCCACCTGGTGCAGGTGAAGAGTCATGGCTTGTCAGGCTCCCAGTCCCTGTACGACCCCCACGGCGTGTCCTCCTCCTCGGCGTTGCCCTCCCCCTCCCGGCCTCCCATGCCCCGGCAGAACTCTGACCCCACCTCTGACACCCCTCCTCCCCCGCCCCTGTCCCGCCTGGCGCCCCCCCTCGACAAACTGGACCGCAGCTCCTGGCTGCGGCAGGACGACGACATGCCCCCTAAGGTCTCTGCATGCCACCGCCAGTGTGTTTTTATCCACATGTGCTGAGTTTGCTTTTCTTTAAAGTCTGTTTTTACCTTTTTCTGTCTTTTTCTGAGTTTCTCTTTACTTTTTGATTTTTTGAGTGTTTTCTGATTGTATTTATCATTTAGTTTATCATTAGTTAAACATGATCTATTTGAAAAAAGGACTTACTCTGGTAGAAATCACAAATTTCTACCAGAAATTTCTACCAGAAATTTGTTGCCCTCAGGGTGGTTAAAATGATTGTGTTGTGTATTTAGCTTCACATTAATTGTGTTCAGATTAAATGCAAAGCTGGGTGTCAGAGCACTACTCTTTAGTCTTGTGTTATGTGCTGCAAATATCCTTCATCCCAGTGAAATGAGCTTTAGTTAAAGCTGCTCAGCGAGGCATAATTCTGTCAAACGTTTTTCTTATATAAACACCCAAATGATGTCAGTAACTGCTCTAAAACTAAAAGACTAAGACAAACAGACTTTGTAATGGATAAAGGACAGTCTATCCCCATCACCCTGATTAAAATTGTAATGCACAGACTAAAATTCTGCTCATTTTTGCTTCCTTTTTGAGTTAATTTTGTGAATTAAAGAATGCCTTTGCAGCTCTCAGTTTTGTACTTAAACTCTCTGATGTTTTAAAATGTCAGCTTTTAGCCTGTTGCTTCCGGACAGATGTTAAAACCTGCTGCTGTTTTGTGTTTCCAGGTTCCTCAGAGGACGACCTCCATCTCTCCGGCTTTGGTCAGGAAGAACTCTCCTGGAAACGGGCCAGGCCTCGGCCCGCGGGCCGGCGCTCACCTCATACGGGCCAGGTATGCGCAGCTCCGATGTCGACCGGTGGAAATGTGGGTGTGGGTATTTGTTCACAGTCATGTCTGAGGCAACGCTGCGTTTGTGTTACTGTAGCAACCCTGACCTGCGGAGGCCCGACATGTACTTGGACACTCCCCTGAAGAGAACAAGCAGCGGCAGCTCCTCCAGCTCCAGCACCCCCAGCTCTCAGGGAGGCTCCAACGAGCGAGGTGAGTTTGTCTGTGAACTCACAAGAACCTGACCTGAACCCACGAAACCCAGTCTGAGCGCCCAAGCAGGCCTTTGTAAGGTCTCTCTCAGTGTAAAGGTACTGTTTGTAATTACCCTCTGGAACTTTTTTGCTTAAACTCTCACCACCAGGGGGCAGCGTTTTATTAGTTGAGATGTTTTTAGATATTTTGATGTCTCATTTTCGTTAATATTTCATGCTTGTTGAACGTGTTTCCTTAACAAGTTTAAATTTTTTCCATTAGTACTCGACATCGCTCAACGCGACTCAAGGTGGTACAGCTCGCCTCGCCTCATTTTCTCAGTGTGCGTGGTCCTGGTTATAGTACCGTGTCCGAGGTTGTGATAATTAGTATGTGACATGAACGCTAAAACAATGACATACCTGCTGCTCGGCCTGAAGCTTTTAGTCACACTCAAGGATCACGGCGTTGGTTTTTGTGGCCTTTTCACTCATTGCCAGGTTTCAGAAATGTCCGTTTTGATTTCGTGAGCGAGACGCTCTCATGACTCATCGAGTGACGCCACTGACCAGCAATCGGTGGCTTGCAGTCTTTTGACGTCACATTTTTGCCTTGGATCACTTGGAACCTCGACAGAGTAGGTACTAAGACGTACCTGGTAACAGGTACTTTGTGTTCGTAATGGCCAACCTGATTAAATAAAGGTCACACTGACTTGCTGTGCCACCTTGTGGTACAAATTGGTATTGCGTTAAAGTCTAACCTCACCTTATATTTCCCTATGCACAGACGTTTTGGACGTAAAGTCATAGCAGTTGATTTTTTTACGCTCAGTTGATAATTTTGGATTTTGGAAGGCTCACCAAACCCACTGGTGAAACGCTGCCCCCTAGTGGAGATATTTGTAAAGGGTAATTACAAAAAGTGCCTTTAAATTGCTTCTTAGAATTCTTTCTTAGAGTTCTGTCTTCCCCAATTTGTGCAAGCTCTGCTGTTTTATGAAAAACATCCTCTTGTGTTTGGGTTTTAGGTAATTCAGCCTCTAAGACTGAAGGCCACGACGCCAAAGACGACAACAGAGAGATAACCCGACCCAGCAGGCCTGCAGTGAGTACACACTGTGTAACACACAAACACACACACACTCCTGCAGCTCTCCTGTGTGTGGCAGTGCCACAAACCCCCGTAAGATTAAGAATACTCATTAAATAAACATGCGGTGAAAGCCTGACTGACTCTTCTCTCTGAACTAACCTCTTCCTGTCCTCCATCCCTCCTCCATCGTCCGTCAGAGCTATAAGAAAGCTGTAGACGAGGTTAGTGATGTTTCTCCTCCTTCATCGCTCTGTCTCATCACCTCACCGCACTGGCACCCTCACATACGTTCTGAATTAAACTCCCGATGTTACCCTGTGCGACTCTTTCAGAATAAAATCATGCTCGGCTTGTGATATTTTCTTTCACTCACATTAACACAGGCTTCGGCCCAGATAATAATGAGAGCTGGAAAAGTTGAAAAGCCGTAAATGCTCCTCGCTCAGAAGCCCTCCAGCAAAGTCTTTGATTTTTAGTTTCTTGCTGTGAATTTTCACTTTGAATGAATAAAAAACACAGTTTGAAAAACTGTCTCCAAATGCTTTGAAGTTTCTTAGAATAGACTTTAATTTTCACCAACTTTCCACTTGTTCTCATGTACGTATCATCGATTCATGCTGCTTTTTTAAATTCATTATCAGGTTTTCATACCGAATAAGTTATATTTGTATTTAAGGTCTTTGTTTTCAAAGAAAGTTCTCAAGAAATATCTTATTTTCCAAATTTCCTTCACTTCCTGAAACTTTGAAAGAAGAAAGCGTCTCTCCTATTTCAAAAAAGATTTAAAGCTTTATCAAAATCATCCAAACTTCTCTTTCTGAAATTATTATCAATCAGTTTCAAAATATAAGGTCTTAAAAAATCCTGATTTTAAACCAAAGTTACTGTTTTCCAATAAAAATCTTCTTACTTTTGGAAAATGTGTCTGAAAACATTCCCTTCTGTTTCCTGTCAAAGAGACTCGGTCTGGATTTAATAAGTTATAATTATGAATAATAATTATAACTTGTGTCATTTCCACATGTGCCCCCTCCCCCCTTTTCTTCCTTGTTATCATTTCTCTCCAGGAGTTGGTAAGACCCCCCTCCCCCCCGTGCCCCACCAAAGCCCCACTTCCTACCCACTGCTCACGTGCACGTTTTCCTGCTGTGAACTGAAGATGTTTACACGTAGTTGTTTTGCTGAGTCTCTGATTCGTTCGCAGGATCAGGATTGGAGGATGATTCAAAGTTCAAATAATCACAACTCAAATCTTTCTTACTGACAGAGTGCAGCGTGAAATACTTTTGGTCTTTTAATCCTTTGAATTTAGTTCCTAGTAATTTAAATGAAATGTTTATATTCACCTTATTACATTTCTAATAATAGCCAAAGACATCCTATATTTATTATATTTGTATTGATAATGTCTGATATTTTAGTTTGTTTTGTCTGTTTTTACATTTTCTTCATTTCAACATTTATTTATATTAATATTTTATATTTATAGTATTTTTTAGAATGCTGTTTATATTTTATAGTCCTTATTTTTATGTGTAAAATTACTTCAGATTTTTAGATTAATTTACTGTATTTATATGATTACTTTATTACTTTATTACTTATTTTTTTTAGCAACTTTATTATTTTGTAGTAAATTATTATGGATTTTATAATCATCCTAATTTATAAAATTATTCATTATTTAATATACAGATGATAAATATATTATCTGTATATTTATGAGTGTATTATTTTTTTGTGTTTTATGGGGTGTTTTAAATTTCCAATAATACATTTTCCTCCTTTACGCTGCGTACATGGTTTGTGAGGCTCACAGTGAAACCACAGTGCTGCACAGAGTTCTCGTGTGAAGGTTTAATGCATTAAGGAAGTCTTACAGGAGAAGCTTTTGGTTATTCTTGTGATCCAGAGAGAAACATTTACTGTCGTATTAAACTTCACAACAGGAAAATGTTGCAAAAGCATCTCAGCTGTAAAGACAGGATATCGGCTGCTTTTCAAACCATCGCCAAACATTTCTAACTTGTTTAAATTGGTGCTGCTGTGACGTGTTTGCAGCAGAGGCAGTGCACAGAAGCTGGACGAGGCGTCAGGGTGCATGTACCTGGCTGCTCGCTGTAAAATATCACAGAGGCTCAAGTCTGCTGAACTTTGACCTCCCACTTTGAGGCATGGTGCATCCTCCTTCTCTCACTTCACCGTCCTCCTCTCGACGGACTCGCTAACGGCTTGCATGGTGGCACAAAAACCAAAAACACATTTGCTTCCTGCTCTTTGCTTCTGAGCCGCTGCAGCGCCGCAAAGAGGCAGGAGAGCTGCGAGAGTCACTGAAGCGTTCCAGGATTGCAAAAAATAAGGAATATCAGACATGCAGCTTGTTTTATTGTGGGGGGGGCATAATCCAGGATGATGGGAGATGTTTGTGATAGCATGTTTCACTTTGTTCCACCTCAAACTTTGCAGCACAGACTGTGAGATTTTTGTGTAAAAATGAATTTTCCTTAAATGATTGATTTAAGGAAACGTCGCCTCAGGTCAGCTTTGTTTCATCTCTTTGATCGCTGTGTTTTTATATTACTGTGATTTTTTTATTGTAAAAATGTTTCCTGCCTTGAATTTGTTGTGAATCTTTCTCTCGGACAACTTGTATAGTTCGTCTGGTCTCTGGTGTCGAGCAAGTGAATTCTGAAATATCGTTTAAAATTAAAATTGCTTTTGCTGCCAAATTACTTTTCCTTCATCAACGCTCTTACTCGGCTAATTAAACACTTTATTTTCAGTGTGATATTAATCTAAAATTTAATGAAATGCAAATCTGTCTTCACACCTGAGAGTTGTGCTTTTGTGGTGTTGGAACAGCTTAGCAGAGCTTTTTAGACGTGATATTTAAGCTACAAAAGACGTTCATAGATGGACCGAATTCCTTTCAGTTATGATATTTAAACCTCCAAGAAGCCACACGCCGGATATATAAGAAGATAAACTTATTAAAGACAAAAATAGTTATTGCATGATCATTTTGGACCTGCACACTACTGACTTACAGAAATGAAGAAAATAAATAAGTGTTGAGTCACTTTTGAATTTGTCTTCCTGCAGGATCTGACGGCTCTGGCCAAAGAGCTTAGAGAGCTGCGGCAGGGCGAGGAAACCAGCCGCCCGCCGGTCAAAGTGACTGACTACTCGTCGTCCAGTGAGGAGTCCCACAGCAGCGAGGATGAGGAGGGAGAGGGCGGGGCTAACGATGGATCTGTGGCCGTCAGTGATATCCCACGCATCATGTGAGTGATGGTGATAATTCAGGAATAGCTTTGCATCCAAACCAACGAAGAGCACGACCACAGAGCCGTACCAGCTAACGTTTAGGTCTGAGCACGGAGACGGAAAGAAACACCTGTAAGAAATGTTTCTTAATCACTTTTTAATAAAATGGATTTTGTAAAGGATGGATGCAGCTCAGGCGCTGAGGATCCAACTGCAGGAAGCACAAAGGTTTAATCTTTGGGTGAGGTCAAAGGCAATCAGTCAGTGTGCCATAAAATAAGGCGCAGAAAAAGTACATAAAGAATTCAAACACGCAGGAAAAAATGCAGCTAAAAAGGACAACGATGGAGCAAATGGTTAGAGGCAGGCTGTGATTGGCTAATAGGAAGCAGGTGTGAAACACAACAAAGATGATGCCAGTTAGGGCGCGGCATTTAATCACAGAGGAGGGAACACTAACAGCAGTGTGAGCAGACTAAGATTTTACAAAATAAAACAGGAAACGACAGAAACCCAACAGGAAGTGCCTTAAGTCTGGATTCTTTCTAATAATAGCCACCAGGAGGCGACTCTTCTGAATGCAAAAAAAGAAAAACAACATTTTCCAGGTGTGTTTATGGGCTCAGTCCCATTTCAGGTCATATTGAGCAAACCATTAAGTCCTTTTTGTAAATTTTGGTCATTATGAGGGTTACGCAGGAGGATGCACATCGGCTAATGATGCACAGCGCTATTAGTGCAGCTCGGAGGACGGTTTGCTTTCACAAACATTTGGCCGATACTTGTTTTGCAGTTAAGAGGCGACTTTTGTGTTTTTCCCTTGTTTTCCCAAAGTCTGCAGCTCTGTGCTACACTCATCATTCATCTGGCAAACCTTCCTTTTCTATGTTTCACTGTGAAACAACAGCTAAGGGCGTTAAGAAGAGGCTTCAAGCCCCTCTTGCACAAGATGATATATATGCAGTATTTATGAAGTATCGAGTGGGTTTTTTGTACTTCTTACTTGTTTCTCTCACATATATAACCCAGGAGACGGATCTGTTCAAATTGTTAAGCTCTTATTTTAAAGTCAGATGCGTCTGTTTAAAAAAAAAACATTTTAAAAAAGTTCTTAAAAGATGATAAAAATCTGTTTTTCAGGCCCGCTGCGAGTCAGAGCACCAACGAGTCCTTCGGCACAGCGGGAGAGCACAACGACACCAACGAGGACACGTATGCAAACAGCTCCCAGGACAGCACCATGGTGATGCGTGAGGTGAGTCTCCGTTTTAACCTTTGACCTTGACTGCACAGAAACTGACACTCTTCATCTCTGCACCAGATTTGTTGCTTTTTTACTGAGTAGAGTAGCAGTGATCGTGGTCTGTTTACACAGTTTGCCCTCAAATCTCAGATATGATTCAAAATCTGCTTTACAAAACAAACTGATTTAAACAGTTTGTTTAGAATATGCTTTGGGGCTTTTATTGTGAAAGGACAGAGTGTAAGGGGAAAACGCACAGAAAATGGCCCAAAGCGAAGCTGAACCTGTGCCTCTGCACTAGGCCCAGTGAGCTGGAGCTGAAAGCACAGTTTAGAGGTAACAGAACTATTGCACATCCATTTCTGTTTATTATTCAAATAATCTTTGAACTCCGCTGAAGGTTTTGGAGAAAACAATCTAAGAGACTCACCACAGTGTAAGTGTGTGTTAAAGGCCAAGCGTGGTAGAAACACAGACCTGATAGCACATGTGCCCACCCTCCCCAGTTTAAAAATAACACTGAAACAAGCACACCTGCATGGGTCCCGCCTCCCTCCATCACCTGACCTGTCAAACAGCCTCGCTGCACAGTAGCCCGCCCCTCTCTCTCTTTTTCCAGAAACACAGGGAACGGAGGCGGAGCTCAACCGCCAGCAACGGTTTCCCCGGCAAACTGTTCTATGGCAGCGCCAATCTCCCCGATTTGGTGCAGCAAAGCACCTCCCCCCTGGTCTCTCCAGGGGATGCCTCTGGGGTCCAAGTAGGTGGAGCAGCACCCAGATATCGGCCCTGAAATCCTCTCCACCCTAAACCTCCCCGTATCCTGACAAACCTCAACCCTGCTCGCCCCGACACCTGCCCACACTCCCCATCACCAGCTGTCTGCTGCCTTATCAGGGTGGGAAATTACCAGCAGCCACATTTAAGGCTGAGATTATTGAAGCTTGTGGACTAAATGAATAAAAGGTGCATATGTAGTTTCAGAGGATTGGCCACAAAACCGAGCGCTTGTACAAGATCATCTTCTTGTGCACATCTGGAACGATTTCAACACTGCTCATATATTTAGGCCGCTCAGTTTTGTCTCCTTATGCTTCCGATGAGCGGATCTCAGTGATCCTTTGCTTCGATCCTTTGCCAGTCACGCTGTACGAAAGGGTCTTTAAGGTGGCTGCTGTTGTGAATTGGAGCTATAGGAAGGAAACTGAATTGATTTAAAGAAGAGAAAACTCAATGTCAAATCTAACACGGTGAGATGCCCCCGAAAAGTTTTATATGTGAACAAAAGTGGCACCTTTAATTTCCTGCCCTGTCCTGTTTGATTCAACCTGCCTTGCTCTACTCGTTTGATCCTTCTTCGTTTGTTCCTCCCTCGCTCAGTTTTCCAGCCTCTGATCCAGGAAGTAACCCCTTTCCTTTTTCTGAACACCTGACACAGGTCTCTGACAAAATACAGGAAACACTGATGAGGACCGGTTTATATTTTGTGACACTTCATAGAAAAATCTTTGTGTTTCCTATATTTTGATCCCAGTTTTTCTATACAGATGTTTTGCTGTTCGTGGTAAATGTTTGACAAACACGTGTTGGACTGTAAAGTCTGTGTTTCTGTGGCTTGCAGTTTGGCATGGGAGGCAGCGGAGGCTCCAAGGCCTCCTTCACGCCATTTGTTGATCCGAGGGTGTACGGGACCTCCCCGACCGACGAAGATGATAAAACCTCAGCCTCAGGTAGGCTTCTCTTCTAATTTAAAGCATCAGTCACATGGGCAGGTGGCGTACAGTAAATGCAGCCTGGCAGCAAACTGTTTTTACCCTCTGAAAGGTCAAATATAGTGTTAGTGCTGCTGATGCTTCTAACCCGAAAATCTCAGGTTAAAGTTTCTTTAGCCCCCCCTATAGTAGCCATGCATCTGCAAGCTGCTTTGCAACCCACATCCTGACTTAATCATGTTTGTATCTGTTGTTATTGATTGCCAGTATTATATATATATATATATATATATATATATATATATATATATATATATATATATAGATAGATAGATATGTAGTCTAATTTATAATTATGAAAATAATAGAATCCAATATATTAGTAGCGTAAAATGAAAAAATAGTGTAAAATATTGTGTTATTGTCTCAGGGATGGGGCAGCTGCAGATGAGATGATGATGCATTTTGTTGTACTTTGTGCTGCAGCGCTGTTTGCTGATGAGTTGCTGAAGCAGGAGCAGGAGCAGGCGAGGCTCAACGAGGCCCGCAAGATCTCCGTGGTCAACGTCAACCCCACTAACATCAGGCCGCACAGCGACACGCCCGAGATCCGTAAATACAAGAAACGCTTCAACTCGGAGATCCTCTGTGCGGCTCTCTGGGGTAAAACTGTCACGTCAGCAACAGCCTCGTGATAATTTGAATCCCGTGCAGATACAGAGGCGGTAAAAAGGAAGCGTGTGTGTGTTTTGGGCAGGAGTGAACCTGCTGGTGGGAACGGAGAACGGCCTGATGCTGCTGGATCGAAGCGGTCAAGGCAAAGTTTACAACCTGATCAATCGAAGGCGCTTCCAACAGATGGACGTCCTGGAGGGACTCAACGTCCTGGTCACCATCTCAGGTTGGCAGCTGATTTCACCAAATGCCACATCACACATCCACAGTTGATGGGTTAAACTCACAAAGACGCAGACACCATTTAATTTATGTTTGTTCCATACAGGAAATGAATTATCATTTCATTCGAATTCTGAATTTTCCTCCAAAACAGGGAAGAAGAACAAGCTGCGGGTTTACTACCTGTCCTGGCTGAGGAACAGGATATTACACAATGACCCTGAAGTGGAGAAGAAACAGGGTTGGATTACAGTCGGGGACCTGGAGGGCTGTGTGCATTACAAAGTCGGTACGTTCAGATCGTTTATGGGAGACGTGCGGACCTGTTCACTAACAAACTAGAAATGAATATCTATCGTATCTTATGTTGAATTAAAATCTTTTTTAGCTGAAATCCTGAGATTTCACATTAAAATGTGTCTTTATTTCTGCAGTGAAGTACGAGAGGATTAAATTCTTGGTGATTGCTCTGAAGAACTCAGTTGAGATCTATGCCTGGGCACCTAAACCTTACCACAAGTTTATGGCTTTCAAGGTAATCAAGCTAAGACTTGTGATATTTGGACAAGTCCATGATACTGATTTCTTTGTATTTCTTTATTTTATTTGTCTTCTGCAACTAGAGAGGAAATATCACACGCCCGATTCACAAAGTTATATCCAGCTGCTTTAGTGCATGACTGAACCTCAGTCAATCTTCTTTTCTCCGTCTGCCAGTCTTTCACTGACCTGCAGCATCGCCCCCAGCTGGTGGACCTGACTGTAGAGGAAGGGCAGAGGTTAAAGGTCATCTACGGCTCTAGTGTTGGCTTCCATGTAATTGATGTGGATTCTGGAAATCCCTACGACATCTACATCCCCTCACATGTAAGTGTGTGTGTGTGTGTGTGTGTGTGTGTTGTGTGTGTGTGTGTGTGTGTGTGTGTGTGTGTGTGTGTGTGTGTGTGTGTGTGTGTGTGTGTGTGTGTGTAGTGTGTGTGTTACTAGGACAGGTCTCCACAAAGTAAATCAGTAATTTCTAAAGTAAAGACTTGGTTTTAGCTCAGGGTAAAGTTAGGCTTGGGTTAGGTTTAGGCTGAGGCAGTGTGTGTGTGTGTGTGTGTGTGTGTGTGTGTGTGTGTGTGTGTGTGTGTGTGTGTGTGTGTGTGCGTGTGTGTGTGTGTGTGTGTGTGTGCTGGTATTAATACACTGCTGCTTGTCTTCAGGGACAATTCTTCACACTGTGAATCACTTTGTAAGGCAGGGGTGTCCAACTCCAGGCCTCGAGGGCCGGTGTCCTGCAGGTTTTAGATCTCACCCTGGGTCAGCTCACCTGAATCACATGATTAGGTCATCACCAGCCTCTGGTGAGGAGGTAACTCAGCCATTTAAATCAGCTGTGTTGGATCAAGGACACATCTAAAACCTGCAGGACACCGGCCCTGGAGTTGCCCACCCCTGGTGTAAATCTTTCCCACCACAAAAGCAACACTCCTACTATGGATGTACGCGGTTTCACAACAGTACGTCCTCTGAAAACAGCTGTGAACCTCTATTGTGCACGTACAGGGACCTGCCTTCCTTCGGGGAACATGTCCCCGTAATATAATAAAGCCCAATGTAAAAGAATTAGGAGAGAGCCATAACTTCAATTTCAGTGGTTACAGGGAATTAAATTGGTAATTCCATAACAAATGTTATAAAAGTTTTCTGACTTTACCCCAAAAAGTATTAAAAGTTTCTTTTAGCTTACATTAAGGTTAAGTTTGGCTGTTGTTGTTAAAGCTGGTGCGAGGCTCTGTGGGGACACGCCCCCATAATTCATTCAGATGTTCCAGTTAGGCCGAGGTCAGACAGATAGCAGCTGTGGTTACAGTAAATCACACCGAGTGAATCAATGTGCTGTAAACATGACTGCATATGTACTTTATATGTAACTGTGTTTGACTGCATGTTTAATATGAGTGTGATTTAAGGAGTGAACGTGTGAGGAAATGAGAGGATGAATGAGCTAATAGCAGAACAAATGAAATGGTGAATGTGTGACAGTCCCAGAACAGAAGTGATGAAGAGAACAAAGGAATGTGTGAGGAGCAGAGGCTGTAAGTCACAGATGGAAATGTTTCAGCGAGTGAGTGAATTAGCAGATGAATGAGTGAATGTTTGTTAGTGAATGAACTGGTGTTTGAATCCAGAGGCAGAGGGTGAATCGCTGTCCTCCTTTAACCCCGCTTTGGTTACAGTCAGAGATGGACGGGCCAAGGAGACGGTAACCACAGCAACCGCCTCTCATTGCTTTTGGCAGTCATGAATCACGCTGTGCTCGTGTCTGTTTCCATGGCAATTGCGTGGCTGAGGAGCGGGAGGCTTTATTGTTGCAGCAGTTTCTTCTCTCTCAGGGTGGGGAAGGGGGGATGTTAGAGGGGTCCAGCTCCTAACACCCCTGCCCCCACCCCATTCAACACCCCCCCTCCCGTCTGTCGTCCTGGCAGATTCAGGGTCAGGTGACCCCGCACGCCATCGTGGTTCTGCCCAAGACGGACGGCATGGAGATGCTGCTGTGCTACGAGGACGAGGGCGTCTACGTCAACACCTACGGACGCATCACCAAAGACGTGGTGCTGCAGTGGGGCGAGATGCCCACCTCCGTCGGTACGTCAACCAATCAGCTCGCTTTTCCCTGACCCCACTGACCTCTGACCTCTGATAAGCGGTCTCAGCAGATCATCTTTCACCCTCACTATCTACCACACCCCTTCTCCGCTCAGAGCAACACGCTTGCCTTTTCTTGCCTTTTGCTTTCACCTTTAAACAAGAAGCCCAGACTGTCGTCTCACTCACCTGTTTCATTACCTGCTTAAAGGGATACAGCAGGTTTGGGCGCTTGGTCAACTCAGAGCAGTGAGCTGATGAGAACAAACTCTCTCCATCGCCTCCGTTACCTCTTTCTACGTCTTTACCGTGTGAGAAAATTTAAGTCAGTTTATTTTAAAATCAGCACAAGATTTAGAAAAAGTAACCGTGCTGGCTCAGAGTGAGTGACTTTGATTTGAACTTTTACAAAAAGTAATCATGATTAAACTCTTTATATTACAAATATACTCTGCATACACTTTAGTCAACACATAGTGTGGCCACCCTGAAGCACACCTGGTTTATTTTCTTATGTAAGGTCCAAAATTCACTAAATGAACACCAGGTTTAATTCAGCAAGACATGAAACCAGGACTGAGATTAGGGGAGAGTGAGGGCCACTTTCTCAACGACTTCATTGCATTTTGACTTCTCTTTGCAACCCGAGCAACTGATCAGGACTAAAAGTAAAATGTTTAGTTAAATGTAGACAAAATGATTCAGTGGTCACATTCTCACACATCCAGCATTGACCTGGGGGAATTGCAACAAACTCGATGTGTCTGCAAATCCTTAAAACCAGGCAAGCTTTAGCAACACGCACACGCCAGGATCATGGAGAGTTTAGTGTCAGTGCTCTCATCACACGAGGGGTAAGTTGACCAAATGTATGACATCCCAAAACCTCGACGTATCCCTTTAACGTTAAGTGTTGAACATCCAGCGGCTGCATGAGCTGATAGCGGCGGATCTTTGCCTTCCTCACTCCCAGCTCTCACAAGTCGTTTACTTTCTGCTCGTTCTTCTTTGTGAATTGAGTTTGTGTCGTGTGTCTGCTGTGTTAACTTCTGTCCTCTTGTTGTGTCTCGTTGTTGACCGTGAAACATTTCAAAAGGCGCTTTCTCATCCGCTCTTCCTTTCATCCTTGATTGCTCGAGCTCTGCAGTAACCCGGTCCAGACAAAACGTTTGTGAGATCCAGCAGCAAAGCAACGAGATGAAAGCTCTGCACCAGATCAATGCAAGGGCAGCACATCTAAATTCATCTATTATTTAGAAGTAGCGTGAGTGCATCAGAGCGCAGCCGAGCATGAGGGGTGGATCTTGAATCTTACGATCCAAGTCAGTCAAAGCTGGTGTGTGTCTCCGCCCATCCTCACTCTTACAGATTTCTCTGTGCTTAACCCTGAATGACAAAAACACGTGTGCGACTGTGTCTCTGTCCTGGAGCACTGTTGCTAACGTGTCACATTTTCTGTGTGGGCATCGTCTCCTGTTAACATGTTTTTGTGTATTTAACTGTCAGACCAGATTGTCTCACAGCCAAGCCCGGCTTCGACCCCTCCCCCACCCCATAACAACTTAAATGCCTGACTTATTTAACTCTCCGCTGCGCTTATAAACACCCAACCGATCCTCCGTATGTGGGACCCTTTTTGTCTTTTCTCCCACATGAGAATAAAAAGAAGCACCAAGAAGCTGCACTGACCCTGGGTGACCAGGTGGACCGGCCTGAACACGGTTTTAATAACTTCTGATAAAAGAAAAGATATCAAAACATCTATTAGTGCCACTTTTCCTGAGCTTGTAGTTTAGGGACTTTCCCTCCAGTATTCTGGTGACGCATTAATATAAATGAAATGGAAACTTCTGGCACAACTTCACTGCACTGTGAAAGTGCATGAAACAGAACAAAGATCTAAAGAGGTCAAAGCTCCAGCAACATTTATTAATTAACCTTCATCAGCCTGATCAAGAACTATACTGCACACAGCATGCAAGTAAGATATGTAATAGAGTAGAGCAGGGGTCCCCAATCCCAGGCCTCGAGGGCCGGTGTCCTGCAGGTTTTAGATCTCACCCTGGGTCAACACACCTGTATCACATGATTAGTTCATTACCAGCCTCTGCAGAACTTCAGGACATGCTGAGGAGGTCATTTATCCATTTAAATCAGCTGTGATGGATCAAGGACACATCTAAAACCTGCAGGACACTGGCCCTCGAGGCCTGGGACTGGGGACCCCTGGAGTAGAGAGAAAAACTTTACACCCAATCAGCTCCATCCTGTATATTTATACAGGTCATTTGGGGCGTGAACAGGAAGAGGATACATCTGAGTGATAATTTAAGTTTTTCCTCACACAGTGTTACACACATCCACTATGAGGGGGAAATAAATGTAAAACAAATAAACTGGTAAAAAGGTATATATAGATTTATAATTATGATCTTCTGGGGCGATCGTGGCTCAAGAGTTGGCAGTTCAGCTTGTAACCAGAAGGTTGCTGGTTCGAGCCCCGGCTCCGACAGCCTCGGTCGTTGTGTCCTTGGGCAAGACACTTCACCCGTTGCCTACTGGTGGTGGTCAGAGGGCCCGGTGGCGCCAGTGTCCGGCAGCCCCGCCTCTGTCAGTGCGCCCCAGGGTGGCTGTGGCTACAATGTAGCTGCCATCACCAGTGTGTGGATGTGTGGGTGGATGTGTAAAGCACTTTGCGGTCCTTAGGGACTGAGTAAAGTGCTCTACAAATACAAATACAGGCCATTTACAATTTCTCACTTTTATCAGAAATTAAGCAACACAATAAAATCTATAAAATCAAACTTCTTCTTATGATTTAAAAAAGAAGCTGAAACTTCTGGGGCTTAAATATTTATCTCTTTATCTTTTTTAACCCTCATTCAACCAGCAAGTGAAACTCTTGAGATTAAGGTTCATTTCCTCTGAGAGCGCGCTGGTCTGAGAGAGGCAGCATTAACAGAATAAAGCAGAGAAACCTCACACAGCAGAAATAAGGAGATCCTGAACGTTCCCACTGTAGTGCACATCACAAACAAACATTTCCCGCTAAACCTTCTTGAGACTTCACCATCATTTTAGGGGAGTGTTCATTTTAAAAGGCCACGGCTGTGCACAGCTGGGCGAGCTGTCATCATTTACTGGCCTCCACCCTGCGGACTCACAGTGTTCCCTAATCCTGCAACTAGGTTAAACTGGGTTCTGCTCTTACAGTTTTCCGATTGGCTGACTTTGCCCTTAAACGCTGTAATGACACTGCTGCTGGACAGCCAGGTGCAATGTGGCAGCTCAGATAACTGCTTTACATCAAAGCGACGAGGTTTGCCAGCCAGCAGGCCTGCGACGCGTCTCTCCCAACGCTGGTCGTTCACATCCGTCAGAAACTGCTGCAATAATCTCCCGGAAGTGAGGCGGAGGAGGCCTCGAGGTGTGATTGGCCTGGGTGTGAGACTGGTGCTGAGTCTTCTCCTGTCCAACCCCCTTCTGTGTGTGTGTGCGTGTGTGTCTGTGTGTGTGTGTGCGCGTGTGCACCCTTTCCTCCCCCTGCAGCCTACATCCACTCCAATCAGATCATGGGCTGGGGAGAGAAGGCCATTGAGATCCGGTCCGTGGAGACGGGACACCTCGACGGAGTTTTCATGCACAAGCGAGCTCAGCGACTGAAGTTCCTGACGGAGAGGAACGACAAGGTGAGTCTGTGCACACACAGCGCACACGAGCGAAGGCGCCACACCTGAAACACACCTGTATGACGTGCTGCCCTCTCCCTGCAGGTCTTCTTCGCCTCGGTGCGTTCTGGAGGCAGCAGTCAAGTCTTCTTCATGACCCTCAACAGAAGCTCCATGATGAACTGGTAACCCTTCCACCTCTTGGACCCGCAACCCTTGTTTTCTTCACCCTGAACATTGGCCACTGAGGGATGGAGGGATGACAGGAGGACGGCGTATGTGTGTGTAAATGTGTGTGCGTGCGTGTGTTTGTGGATAAACGGACAATTGAGCATCAGGAGAAAACTGCAGGAGTGGGCCCACCCCACACACACCCCCCTCCAGCTGCAGGGGGCACTACAGGGCCCCCGCGGACGGTGCCACTGCCTGCTGAGCAAAGGTGACTCCTCGTGCTGTCGGCGGACGACGCCTCCTCCTCCCCTGCAGGCCAACGGCTGCTGTGGACATGCCGAGTAGCCTTCGACCTCCCCGTTCGATTGAGTGAGGAGCTGCAGAGAGTGTAGCACATCAGTGACTTTACATCACAGCAGTGTTCACACTGCGGGCACAGCGGCAGGTGGTTTGGCGTGTCGCAGTGAAAGCTGGTACTGCTTCTTATACTGTGATTAAATTAGGTTAGAAGCACGAGCGTCCACACTAAGCCTGCTGGATCTGACAGTTTTGTGGATTTGAGCGCCACCAAATGAACGTTGACGATCGTGAGGATGTTTTGTCACCTGCACACAACGTGGTTTCTGGCTGCCTTTAAGTTTCTGCTGAGACAAACTAGTCCCTCGAAATAATCGCCTTCCTTTGTCTCGATGCACATTTGACTCAGTAAGAAGTGAGAGGGGTGCGCACAGACGGCTTTATTTAAGGTAGTGTTAAAAGAACAGAGATCATGACAAAGACTTATTTATAGCCAAAAGCGACTCGCTTAACATTTTTGCAGAATCTTTCAAATAAAGAATTTGAGGCTTTAGAAGAAGTTAAAAAATCCTCAGAGAGAAATTGTTTTGTTAGTTTCTCAAAAGCAGAGGAAGAGATGTGAATGACGCAGTGGAAAGAGAATTAGTGTGACCTTAACCTCCCAGGACCTGGCGTCCACAGATGTGGCTTATTTAGACCAAAATACTCAATTTTGCTCTACAAGGGTCTGATATCCACTTACGAGGACGTTTTACTGCCACTGTTGTATCGAAATTTTAAACAAATATCCTCATATGTGGCTCTGATGTTTCTTAGAAACAAAAATCAGGTAAAAAAAAAATCTGGTAATTCTGTGTTTAAATAATCATCAGGACCCAATCAGCCCAAATATCAAAGAGAAATTAAACATGCTGCCGTGGAAGAGTTCAGGTCTGAGGAGGTTAAATGACTAACACAGTCTCAAAGCTTTCTATTAATCAGAGACAAATCTAGCTACAGTTTTGTGGTGACAAATTTAACCCCGTTTTTAACCCTTGTTTTCGTCAGTCTGGGCTCATAAAAATAACCTGACAGTTTGTGTCCATGAACATGACAAAAACAGTTTGCCTTGTCACGACTTTCGTGTTTTGTTATGAGACTGTGCTGACATGAGAAATGATGGCCGAGTGCAAAATAGACGCTCACGCTGAGCTTATCAGTAATAATTTTTACTTTTTTAGTAATCCGTACCCGTTCAGTACACGTTCTGTGAACCGAAGAGAGCAAAGTCTGAGTCGAGCCCTGACGCTGTCCCCCTCGGATGCATGTTATCTGTTATGTGAGCAGCTTCTGTCATATTTCAGGCCTGCGTCGAGCACAAAACCACTGGGTGTGCATCACTGTGGCCTCTGCAGCTTACTAGAGCTGTATCAGCAGTATAGGCAGCTTCTGGGTTGAAAAGCAAAGAACCTTTTCAATGGTGATCAAACCACATGTTTATTGGTATTATTGAGGTGTCAGAACCCGTTAAGGATACGGGGGAGGACGTCAGATGTCATCTTTATGGAGGAAAGACTCAAACATGAAGGCTCTTCCTCACAGTGGCTAATACACGTTATGAATTTAACACTGGAATCTATCTGCAGATATCCAAACCTGCAGAGCCAAAGCTGTGTCTTATATGTGAACTGGAAGAAGCTGAATCGGTGCTTCCAAAAACCAACAAATGTGTGTGTTGAAATTCTAAAACACCCAGGCTTAGTGTGGATAAGCTGCTTGTTGTCACGCCGATAACGATGGCAGTTTGATGGCGGTTAAATGTTTTGTCTCAGACCGATGTAGCTCTTTGTTCCAGCAGGAAACCACGAGGCCGTGCAGACGGCGTTTCTCACAGTGTGAACACTGATGCTGCTGCTGTTCTTCCCCGTCGGAGGCTACAACAGTTCAGACGAGCAGCGAGTGTCGCGGAGCTGCTGCACAGCCGGCTGCTTTGTCCCGGTTTGTTCCCAGCAGGGGGAGGGAGGTTGTAGATATTGTATCATTGCTGCAACAGCAACACAACAACAAAAGTATTCCCGTCATTTTCTCACAGGAAGAACTCAGCTGTAGAGTAGGCGCCACCTTCTGGAAGTTTTTACTCTCGTCTGTCCACGCTGCTGTGTGCACTTGTGTAAATACTCACTTTGATGTTAAGGACAGACAAAGAAAATAATGACAGTCTAGCTTTTCATCCTTTCTTTTCTGGCTCATCCCTTTGTGAATCTGTCGACGCTTTAGGGGGACTAAGCTCAAAAGTTTAGTTTGGATTTTTCTCTCCATAATTCATTTGCCTTTATTTCGTTTTTGCATGATGGCATTCATGTTTTTTTACCCGCCGTTACTTGTTATGAGTTGTAAATTTGAGGCAATACGCGGTGGGGCGGGGGACGTCTGACTGTGTACCCTACGTCTCTGAGCTGAAAACAACAGCTGGGCTTTTATCTGCTGAACTGCACACTGGAGGGTCACACGTTTACCATTAAAGTTTTTATGTTCACGATCATTTCCAGAGTGCAGCTGGTAAAGAGCGAGCAGGAGCGTCTTCTTAAAGGCTGGAGCTGAGCCTTTGCTGACTATACGCGCTTGTGTTTATAGAAGGAAGCTGCTCCATCCTTTACTTGATCTTCTTTTGCTGTTTTTAAAAGAGATGGTGGAGGGGGCGAGTGATGGCGCGTTAAGGCCAGCTGAAGCCTTTTACATGTGCAGGATGTTAGCAGCACCCTGTGAATAAAGGTCAGGAGGCAGGGTCAGCTTGAGAAACCATAGATTAAAAAAAGAGATATATACTGTAAGAATTTTCGTTATGATGATGATATCCTACTGATCATTTTAGAGAAAGACAAAAAAATAATGTTCACTTATTAAAGCATAGTTGTCTTTCTACAGAATAGAGAACATAGCTATAAGAATTTCTAAAAAAAAAATCAAACAGTACAATGTTTTTATTGTGGTATTATTTGTATTTGTATTTCAATTTTTGTACGTATCAAGACTGTGAACATATGTACGATTGTTAGCCTCTGAGTGTGCGTGAGTGCGTGTGTGTGCGCGTGCGTGGAGGTGAGCAGGTGTGTGCACAGGTGTGTGACATGCATGTGAGTTTTCACCCCGTCTGAATCACTGCAATCAATCAAAAGACAACCTCGACCTGGTAACACGCATCTGTGGTGTTGGGAATTCTACAATAAATGTCCTCTCCTTGTACAGCAACCACACCTGACCCGCTCTCTTTATTCATACCCGAGTCACACGGCAGCTTCTGTGTTCTGAGTGACATAAAGACTGGACGTTAGACCTAATAGGAAAAACACTCATTTGTTTTAGTCCCAGAGTTTCTACAGGCTGCAGCACAGATTCACAAACAGTCCCGGAAACACTCCTCAGAGATTTTGTTCCATATTGAGATGAAAGCATCACACAGTTGCTGCAGATTTGTTGGCTCCACATTCACAAATTCTGACGCCACAACCATGCCACATTCAAAGTCAGTTAAATTACCTTTCTTCCATCTGAATGTTGCAGACCAGGCAACATTTTTGCACTCTTCTGTGGCTAACTTTTAGTGAGCCTGTGTGGTCTGTAACCTCAGGAGGCTCAGCTGGCGTGGTCTTCTGCTGCTGTTGCACATCTGCTGCAAGCTTTGTGCTCCTCTGCACACCCTGGTTGTAACAACTCGTTAATTAAGTTATTGTTGCCTTCCTATATATTCAAAGCGGTCTGGAAAAATTGACTTTATGTACGAACCATCCATGTATGTTGTTAAAAAGATAACTGAATGTGGCAAGGCTGTACTTTAGGGTAATACCAATTTGTACCAGATGGTGTTGTTATTCAGTGTAAGCTTTATTTAACAAGGCAAGTTATAAAGAACACGTTTTTATTTCCACTGACAAAAAAGTAAAGCATCTTGAAGAAATGGAAGTAGAGCTAAGAGGAACGTTTAAAGAACCAGAGCGTGTCATCTGAAAACATCAGAACACCTAGTTGGGAAAAAAGCTGCCAGACTTAAAGCTGACTGAGATCCTTTGGGATGACCTTAAACATCCCATTCATCCTGGAATATCCTCCAGTGTGGCTGAATTAAAACATTTCTTCAAAGAAGAGTGGGCCAAAGTTCCTCCACAGTGATGTGAAACACTTGTTGTCCATTATCACAAACACTTGTTTGCAGTTTTTACTGGTGAGGGAGGCACAACTAGTTTAAGAGGCAACTGGGCAGCAGATCAGGAGGACTGCACCTCTCTGACTAACATTAAAATTTGTTCTATCAGAAATGTTTAAGTGTGACAAATGTGCAAAATAGATTCAAATAAATAAATCAGGAAGTAGCCAAATCCTTTTTAACTGTAGACACATGCATGTTCCTTTATCCATCAAACACTGAGCTGGTCACTGCATGGGCTTCAGGGAAACTACAGAGAACCACCAAGAGTGACCAAAGCTCAGTGCATCTGCACATTATGTTCACACTCTACCATGTAACGTCTTAATGCATGCTCAGTCCAGGTAAGGAAATCCCAAAACGTTGATTCTGTTCATCAGGATGTAACGTTTTCAGCGGGAGAAACGTTCTGCCACTCATCCAAGTGACTACGAAAAACCAAAATAACAAGTTTCAGAAACGTACCGCACACAAAGAATTAAAGAGGACATCACACAGCCAGTACCCCTGATGGGATCAGGGGCATTAGTACACGTTTCTCGGCTAACTGTGAGGGCACCATTAATGCTGAATGTGTTATGTTGAAGCAACATATGGTTAAAGCCAAACTAATGGGTGGAGACCTTAAACTTCATAGCATCTACAGAGTAAAAGGATCTTTACATATTTATCAGTACTTTAAATTAGTATTAAATGTACTAAGGAGTGAGGAGTGTCCTAAGAAGATGGAAGGAGTTTTGCCACTAGGAGGCGTTAGAGAAAATTCACTGATTCTACGTTATACATGAATACAAATGTCATGACCACTAGGTGATGTAAATATCTAGGAGCAGTTTATTAAGGTTCAACAAAACACCTCACCAACGTTCTGCATGTCTTCCTCCACTACATCCATGAACCTTCTCTGAGGTGAGGTCTTCCTCCTTTCCGCTAGTTCCATCTTCATCATCCTTTGTCCATTATAACCCCAGTCCTTCCTCTGCACATGTCCAAACCATCACAGCCTTGCTTCTCAACCTGAGCTGTTCCTCTGATGTTTTAATTAACATCTTCAGCTCTTCCTCCTGTTTTTGTTGTCAGTACCACCGTGTCCAATTCATGCATCACAGCAGGCATCGCTACCATCTTGAAAACCTTCCCTTTCAGTCTTGCTGCTATCCTTCTGTCACAAATAAACATCTGCACCCACTCGACTCTGCCTGCACTCTCTTATTCACTGTCCATTGCTTTGGCTGGTTGACCTGAGGTATTTAAACTCATCTATCTTCACTACCTCTGCTCCTTGCAGCCTCACTGCTACACCGATCTCCCTTCCATTCATAAATGTCTTTTTTCTTCTGATTTTCATCCCTTTTCTCACCAGTGCATACCTCTACCTCTCTGCCACGTGCTCCCTGCTGTCACTACAGAATCAGAATCAGAATCAGAAAGGGGTTTATTGCCAAATGTTGAGCAGGTTTACAACATTAGGAAATTGCTGCGGTGCTTCAGTGCAAACATAGTGTCATAAATAGCACTTAAATAGACATGAAAAAATAAAAGTAGTAATAAGAATTAAGAGTGCTACGTAGAAAGATATATACATGAGTGCAGGTGGTATGTATATACAGCTCACAATATCATCTGCAATACCATAGTCCACAGAGCCTCCTGACAGACCTTATCTGTCAGTCTGTGCACCATCACTGCAAACATGTAGGGACTCAAACCAGGCCTGTCACTTCTACAGCACACCTCCCCACTGTCTCAGTGCCCTGCACCACCCTCAGACATGCATGAAGCTATTCTGCTGATCTGATCGTTACCTTTTTTCTTAACCTACCTTCAGTAACTCTCCCATATCGTCATGGTATGACTCATCAACTTTATCCCTCTGTACCTACTAAAGCTCTGTACATCACATTTGTTGTAATAAAAAGACCTCATGCCCAATATTAAGTATTAGAAATAAATACCTCGTGTTTAACAAAATATTAGCCAACCTAAATCTAATCCATACCATTGTGTAAGTACATTACCAGGATTTTTTAAAAAGTAGTATTTTTGTATTCTCTTGGCCGTGGTAATCCACCCGGGTTGCCATGTTTGCCTCAGACTTGGCATCCCTTTCTGCCAGGCTGCTACCGGAACACATAAACGCCCCTCCCCTCCTTTCTTCCTCTACGGATGCTGCAGTCAAGTTGGCCGCGCATGCGCACTTTAGGTCCTCTTTTTCTTGGAAGGTAAGTGTGGCATGGCGCGTGTTGCTGCCTTGGGGGGGATAAACGGTGAACTTTAGCGGTTTTTAGGTGACCCATTAACGATTTCAGAGGTATTAAAGTAGTCATGTACTGGTTTGAGATGCCGAGGGAGTAGTTAGTCGGTTTCCCGGTGGATGTAGTCGGTGGCAGGGTAGGGTGTGGGTGTCCATGTTCCGACTAGCGCTAGCATGCTGAATCAAAGGGACATGCGGCCTTCGGCGGCGCGCTCCGTGGAAGCTGCTTGTCATTCTCCGCGCTAACGCTCTTGTCTTCGGTTCGCGGTTAAAATCCGCACTGTTAACCGACGACCCGGCGGGCCGATCAGGAAAAAACAGACTGATGGTTTGTACCCGGTCCGCTGTCGATCCGAGATTAATCCGCGCCTTTATTTGGACCGAGCTGAATGGACGGCTAGCTCGGTTAGCCGCCGCTAGCAGCGCGTTAGCTCGGATAACGGGACTTGGTGTTTGTGAAACAGCAGCGCACGTTGGCCAGCCGCAAATCTCGCGGCATCGAAATCCTGTCCCGATAGCGTTATAATAAATGGTTATAAACCAAAACATCCAGAATAATACGTGCTAATTTTAGCGTTTGATGCACTATTCTCTGCTGTCTTCACAGCGCTATGTTACATTTGTAAACTCTGAGCCAGCTTAACTTCTGATCATTAAAAGATTAACCTTTAATTTATTTATGTGGCACCGATGGGGCGAAGAAGTGGCTGCGAGTGAATTTTGACTTTGAACTTCATGCGTCCACCGGGCTTGCTAACATTTGCGATAAAACTGCTGCGGCAGATTGAGAAGTGGCGCAGCCGTCCAGCCTCGTGTCGAGCCGGGGTGGCGACGTCCACGTTTCGGCGGAGCTTAGTGTTTTGTTTTTTTCTTTTTCAAATTGGATATTTAAAATGTATAACTCGGATCACACTCAAATTAATTTCCCAGCAGATCAAGAGGACTGCACCTTTATTCATTTAGTTATTTATTTATTTTACAATAGAAATCTCGCGATATCTACCTAAAAGTAGCAGAGAGCTCTGTGGGGCCCAGGAAAAGGCTGCGGTAGTCTAAATCAAAGCAGGAAAGAAAACTGTTAAAGTGGCTCAAAACTCAGCCGAGCATAGCAGATTTATTAAAGTAGAAACACTTTTTTTTTTTTTTTTTTTTTTTACACATAATTTTTAAAAATTGCAATGTTTACAGCAAAATCCCCTAATTTGCTTTTTCTTTGATGTTAATGTTAATATATTAAACAAGGCTGTATTGAATTGCTTGTTTTTAATCAATGTATGCCCAAGGTAGTGTTTCAACCCCTTAAAAATGGGGAAGCAGTCGGGGGCTGTGGTTTACATTGGGTCAAAATCGAAGCCACAATCAGGCATGTTTAAATATCATGAAAGTCCTTAAACTTTAGCTGAGTTGAAGTAGAATCAATGTTTTTCCAGCAAGCATTAAACTCTTACAAATTTTGACAAGCCCAGAAATTTGCAGAGATCTAAGTTTTTTTTTTTTTGTTTTTTTTTTTTTTTGTTTTTTATAAGTTAAAAAATATTTCATTGCAATTTTATTCATATAGTGCCAAATGACACCAGTCAATAGTAAGGTAGTGTAATCGGTGTCAAGGTGAGTTAGTTTAGTGCTTTGCAAACATTTAATTCACAGGACTATCTACATCAGGCTGCTGTTGACGACTGTCATGAGATTCATGTTTTCCCCTCATTAACTACTGTGAAAACACCAACGCCGAAACTTTAAATCCTCTGTTATGTACAGAACAACTATTATATTTGACCAGGGTCAGGGATGCCAAAACTGTTGTAATTTAACCACAATTTGGCAAATGTATGAAAGTGGAATAATTACTGGGTCATTTTACAGGGTTTTTCCCCGTAACACTTTACATCAGAAGCTTTGAAATCAGGATGCTATTGGACAGATGTAAGAGGTGTATTGAACGTGGTCATCTGTTTCAAGCGTACACTTGACTAGGTCAGGTTACCTTCTGATTTTTGCTCGCTGTCATGTTAACGCCATGTCTTTCTCCACGAGAACCTAACCCTGTGACTGCTTAGTGTGGAAGTCTGTAGATATAAATTTCTGTGCTTGATTTCGGGGTAAGTGATGTGTAACTGTCTCCACCAGCGCCCCAGACCCATCGCACCATGGCAGATCCCGATCTCGATTTCCAGACTGGTGAGTCTGGCGCCTCCGCCACCTACCCCATGCAGTGCTCTGCTCTGCGTAAGAACGGCTACGTGGTGCTGAAGGGTCGTCCCTGCAAAATTGTGGAGATGTCCACCTCCAAGACCGGCAAGCACGGACATGCTAAGGTAAACTCAGAAGCTGTTTAGTCCTCTTCTTTTATTTCAGATCATTTTATACCGCATGGTAAAGAGCATTGGTCAGGACAGAAAAGGGGGACCGTGAATATGAAACAGGACAACGCGCAGAGTAAAGACCAGACAGGCTGAGAGCTTTCAGGTGGAGGACTGCTGTAAGCTGCAAAGTTTAACATAAAGTTTTGGAGCAGAGACCTGAGGCTCGGCCTGGACTCTCAGGTTTCAAACCTGTCTGATCCAAACTGCATGAAGTGTTGCTTTACTAAAGCAAGGCCTTCTTATCTTTACTCACAGTGTTCCTGTGTGTACTTTGCTCTCACATGGGACTCGTCATGATAAAAATGGGGGAAAATGAAGTTTTTCAGTTTAGTGTTCCACGACCACAAAATGGGACAAATGTAGTCCTTAGATTTGAGTCCCATTGAAGATGCCTTCTGACCTTTTTATTGGTTGATTTATATTAACATGATGGTAGTCTCCATCTTAGTACTAACAAAATGAAATCCAATAATTATCTGGGCTTTTCAGACTGAAGCGGCCTTCTGTGCAGCCAGGTTTCAGTTACAGCAAAGACTTACTACAGCAAAGAGTAACTAGAGCCCAGCTTTGTAAACCTGGTTAAATACTTAAATCTGCCTGTCAGAAGCTTTAGGGAGAAATCCAAAATTTGAAACAAGTGTTAAGTAATTGAAAATAATAGAGTGTAAAGCTGCAGTGGATATTTGTCTGAATTTCCCAAGATTTTGTGGTTTACCAAACTCTGATATTTTAATGTGTGAAATTTTTATTTTTCATCACTTTGTGCCTTATAACAGCCGTCCCCAACCTTTTTTGCACCATGGACCGGCCTTTAAGGTGTCGCAGATAAATGCAACAAAATAAAACTAGTACCGGTACCGAAAAAAAGAAGATTTATTCATTACACACAGGAAAAGACCCAGGAAAACAGAGTTAACGATACAAACGATAACAAAATAACGCTGAAAACCGATAAAAACCCTGAAAACCTTACATTTCACACCTGAGCCTCAACTCTCGCGGCCCGGTATCAAACGACTCAGGGACCGGTCCGAGGCCCGGGGGTTGGGCCTCGGATGCTAGATTAAACTAAGCCTCACTCTTAAAAGTTCTGTTTTTAAATCAGTCTGTTCTTCTTTCGGACAATGACCTAAAATCTGTTTTTGTGCCAAAGTGTTAGCAGGAAAAATCCAGAGCTGACAAAATTGAACGACCTTTTTATGTCACGTTTTATTGACTGTTCCATTTCAGCTTGTAAAGATTCAGATCTTAAATCTAATTAAACGTTTACTTCCATCAGGATGTGACTCTAAAAGTCTAAAGATAGATGGCAGCACAGTCGATTGTTGCATAGAGCAGTGACACAGTGAAAATGCACAATAAGCATCACTCGACATGAAATGCACGTTAAAACTAAGCAGACCTGAAACAGAAGATCTCATTGAGCCAAATAAAGGCTGGTAGTGATGAAGCTGGGTACCTGTAGCCTGCACCGTATTTAATGTCACTTTGAATCAATTCAGTGAAGGCAAAAAAATCTGAAATTTCTGCTCATTCAATTTGGGTTTAAAAAAAAAAAGTTAAATTTTGCAGCTGATTGCAGGAGCAGCAGATTTAATTGCATGTTTTAGTTAAGTGCAAACTTTCAGACTGATGGAAGGAAGAACACTTTTGGGACCAGCGATGACTTTTCATGCAGATTTTGAATTGGTGTAACTTGAGAATCCAGATTTAAGTAAACCAAAATAGCCCCTCATAAAAAAGAATGTGTGGTTAAGCTGAAACCGTAACGCAGGCCGTCGGACAGTAGGCTAAGGTTTCTGTTTAGGCATTTATTGAAGTTTGACCCCGGGCTGGTGCAGGACACTGGCAGGTTGATCAGTTGCTGTTGTGCTGCTTTCAGTGGCTCCTGTTTTCTTTGTTTAAACACTTGTGAATTCCTCATCTTCCCTTCAGGTTAACCTGGTTGGCATCGACATCTTCACCAACAAGAAGTATGAAGATATGTGCCCCTCCACCCACAACATGGATGTTCCCTCCATCAAGAGGATAGACTATCAGGTACTTCCTGTCAGCTGACTCTGTTAGAAAGGCTACATGGTGGTTGAGCGGATACGTCATCTGGTGTTTGGGTTCCCAGTCGTTGCCTCCCAACAGTGAGTCAGCAGGTGGAAATATTCACAGGGCGTCTTTCTGTTGTGTGAATCAGTCACTCCAGAAACCTGACTTGAAGTTTGTTTTATAGTCGGAGAAATGTTTGGGATAAGAGCAGAACACGTGCTGCTGAACCTCATCGTCCCTGTGGATGTTTTAATGTTAGAATGGAAGGAAACATTTCCACTCACTCATCCCACTCACGCTAAATAAGCCTGCAAATACTCCAGTTACTAACATTCATGTTGGAGAAAATGAGACGTAGCTTAAGAAATGGGCGTCTTTACATGAACGGCTCAGATATCTGCTAAAATAAAGATGTGACCACTCGGGTTTCAGAGGTCGGGTTCATCGGTGAAGCGGTGCAGCTGAGATGAACCCTGAGTAACCTCTGGCTGCTGTACGCAGCTGGTTCCAGGTCTTTACCACAGTGCAGATAGAATTTGAAATAAAGTGTAACTGGTTGTGGTCTTGTGTGTTTCTGAGCCAGTAAAAGTTTCTGTACTGTCCTTCTTTTGCTCACTACCTTTACATTTTTATCACGCTGTGGGATAGTCGGCCCAGCATCCAATACCTAAACATGCTGAGTTTGCAAATGAACACGTTTCTATGGAAACGGCACAAAGAGTCCGAATAATTAATGTACATTAGTGCACTTTGCATGGATACATTTCTCATGCAGAGCAAACGGCTAAACTGTCATGTTACAGATGTGTTACAGATGTGCTACCACAGCTGCTTTAATCTGATGGTGTATATTAGCATTTATGCTCCAGGTGACTGACTGCAGATGTGTGTACAGGTGTGTTTTCACTCTGTGTCTTAAAGTGTGAGAGGTGCTGAGGCTCAGCTGCAGTCTGCTCACGTAAAGTTGTGTCAGAAACAAACACGCGATCGTTTAAGTGTTCGTCGGCTTCATTCTACAGTTGTCTGTATCAGGATGGACTTGGTTTTATTTTCACTCTAGTTTTCAGTGAAGGCCGGTCTTTACTTTGTGCTGTGGGCTTGGTTAGCTGTGATACTTTTGCATATGACACCAAAACCAAACTGAGCACAGCTGGTTAGGTGGTTAACCTAAATAAAAAGTAAAGGTTCTGTCTCCTGTACGCTTCACATTAATAACTTTCATCATTAAAGAAAATCTCTAGTTTAACTTTCCTTCATCTGTGGCTTGAAAATGGCCAAATCCTCTCAGTAAGGATTTTTGGGCACTGCTGGGGTTTCCTGGTCTCAGAGGTGATTACACGCGACCATCCACGACATTTAGTGTCAGGATGGAGGCTTGCTATAATTTCATTGTTAACAAAACTCGTTTTTGTTTTTTTCTTTTTTTAAACAGGTCATATTTCCCACAGTCCTGGAAAATTTGATGAGCACTTGAATAAATAAAAGGCTAATTAGAGTTGACAGATTTCTGAGATTCAGACATGGCTAGAAATTGACTTCGCATCGTTTTCTGGCTGAAAAAAACCAAACTAACATTAAAGTTGTGCTGAAAGTCGCTACATTAAAATGTTTATTACGTTGTGGGTAGTTTTCCTTTGTGATACATGTGCAGGGAGTGACTCTGGTGCTATACAGCTGGAATAGCTTCATTTGGGACTCAGAAACTTTAAACTGTGGACAGACTGGAGAATGTGGATCACAAGTTTTTATTGTGACCAGCTTGAGGTCTGTGCAGATGTGATCAGTGAAGTCTTTTTGTTTTTCTGCAGTTGGTTAACATCAATGAGAACTATATGTCCCTGATGAGCGACAACGGCGACATCAGAGAGGACCTGCGCGTCCCCGACAATGAAGTCGGCAAGGAAATCGAGTCAAAGTTCGAGGCGGGTGAAGAATTCATGGTGAGTTTAGTCTTTTCATATAATTCATATTTGTCAGCCCGACCTGAAGCCCCGTTTTAGCTGTCACAGCGGTGAATCTGTCTAAAGCACAATGGTGTTGGCTAATTCCTGGGCTGTGAAACAGTTTGTCATCAGTATTAAAAAAACAACCTTGTTTTTGGGTCATAAATTGATTAAACTTCCGTGTAGTCTTGGAAAGAAAAGTGTCTGGACTTTGAGTCGCTTGAAGACGTTCCACCTCTCATCCGAGAAGCTTCTTCAGTTCACAACGGAAGAAGCTTCTAGACTAGGATGACCTGGATGACTGAGAAGCTTCACAGACAAACTTCCATGTAGCTGGAGGCTTCGGGGTTGGGAGTCCTGACCCGGGAGCAGAGGGTGGAGATGGCGAGGAGGGCGAGAGCTGCACGTGTAACGTTTCAGATGATTGACTTGAACACGTTGTTTGTGTGTCTGTGCGCTCTCCGCAGGTCACCGTGATTGCTGCCATGGGGGAGGAATGTGCTGTCGCTACCAAGGTCTTGGCCAGCAAATAAGGAGTTGATAGACTTTGCTGCCCGGACAACAAGCACCACCCACAACCAGTCTCTTGCATTCTCATTGGTTCTGTCACCAAAGCGTCGGCCTTCACAGACAACCTCAATCATTCTGTTGTGATCTCTCGCTCTCTCTCTCTCTCTCTCTCTCTCATTGATCTTTTATTTCTCCCCCCCCCCCCCCCTTGCTCCTCCTCCTTTTGGTTTCTCCTTTCCATTTGCTGTTGGGATTGTTCCGCCGCAGCTCGCTGCGTGGTCCTCTGCCTGATCACTGAGGTTTTGTTTGGCAACTTTATATAAAACGACTTCAAAACAAAAACAACCACGATCAGTCGCTCAATTCCTGCGTATTCTGTTTGCCTTCAGACGTGTTGGTTTTGCCACTCACATTCCTGAATGTTGAAATAACAGCGGGATTCAGCTTTTGTATGATTATTTTTTTATATTCTTTAGATTGAATACAGCAGGTTTAAAGCCTTTTAGAGGGAAGGGGATCAGGGGTCGGGGAGGGGCTGGTTTTGAGTTAAAGCCGTGGGAGGGAGGGAGGGTTGCCCCTGTAGATACTGAATTCTGGATTAGGTCGCCCCTCTAGCAGCCATACCGCTTTCCAGCATGGCCTTTGAGTGCGACTAGGTCCCTTTTATTTTTATTTCCCCTCCCCTGATCGGGGGATCGTGGTGGCCGGCACGTAAAGAGCACTCGAGGTCCACCCCAGCATGTCAAAGCTCTAAAACCAAGATTTCTTTTCTCCCTTTCCCCCCTCCCTTAAAGAGAAAAAAGAAAAAGAACAGAAACTTCAGTGATTAACCCTCGTGATGCCAGTCTCTTGTCTGTGTAGAAGTTTGAGGGGGCGTGAGGGTCCCGTGCACTCGCACCTCTCGTCCATCGGGGCCATCCCCCAAATACAAAAAAAGAGGAGTGTTGTTTCGTTTTTAAGAGGGCGTGAGTGTGTGGCAGTGTGGGCCTCCGAAATGTGGGAGGCGGTTTGCAGTGAGGTGTGTGTTTCTTTTTTTGAGGGGCTCGATCGGGTTGGGGAGGGTGGTAGAGTTGCAAACTTTTTTTGTTCACTCGAGGCCTTTGTCACCTGACTGGAGATGGCAAAATAAAAACGATGAAACAAATGGAGAAAAACTGCAACCGATGTGTGGTTTTCTGTCTCAAGTATTATGGTCTCAAAGGTGGGTGAGCGGGCTGCTTTTCATGTATTTCAAAGTCCTTATTTTGTCATTTATATGCTTAAAAATACTAAACACTGCTCACGGCTCAATTCCAGCTCCTTGTTTTTATTTCTGGACCCTGCTAGAGTCGCCTTTCATCACTGCTGTCAATCTAAATGATCACCTCGCACAGATATGAAAATAAGTGGTGTTCTTTATTGGTGCCGTTGTACTCTTCTGTGAAACTACAAACTCTCCTTCGTGGGTTTAGTTAATGCTGAGCTAAGATGAAGCTCTGTTTGATTTAATCAGAGAAAAATGAGTTCAACTGCGGAGAAATGCTTTGGGAACTTTCCCTGATGGAGCTCTGTGACTTGACCTCATTGAGGCAGCTTTATTCTATGATAATCCCAGTAGTACTTTTTATACAGCGCTCCACAAAATCCAGCTTACAAACGGCTTCACAGGAGCAGCAGAATCAAACTATAGTGAGAAATGTTGCAGAAAAACTCTGAAAAGTCCTAAGAATTTAAAGATGCGACTTGAAGGAAACGAGCGCCTCCATCCTCCTCCACCTTCCATCCAGCAGGCTGTTCCAGACCCTCGAGGTCCAGCTGGGTCCCTGAAGCCAACTGAAGACTGCTTCCTGAGGCTCTTGGGTACGTATTTCTGATATTAAGCAGGGGTGTGGTCATGAAGGCCTCTGGGAGTAAACAAATATGAATTGATTCCTGATTGGCTGCCCGTTGTAAGCAGAACTGACTGAGCAGGAGGTGGGTGGGGCTTATTTTTAAGGCTTGTCTGTAAGATTCAGTGAGTTGACCATATTTACAATGGAGCACTGTTGTTCTTTTTGAACTTGGACAAATGTGCATCAGCAGAATCCTTTCTCTCCACCAGCTGATTCATTCAGTCTGAAACATCGCAGCTGTCTCTCTATAACGATGTTTGGGAAAGAGTTGAAGTGAAAACAGTAGCAGGGATGTTTATGGAAGCCTGCAGATCCTCGGCAGTAAATCCCATGACCCTACTGAAGTTGGAGGAAGATACTTTCCTGCAGGGTGTAGTGTAGCTGCGCCGTATCAGGGAGCAGCAAAGCACCACAAAATGGTCGTTTTCAAACATCCTGGATGTTCTGCTTCACGGCTCCTGTTATAGATGTGACGAGTGATCGGAAGCAACAGTAGTTTGAAATACCGGAGTTATCTTTTGTTGTCTGGCTTTTCTTACCCCAAACTCGTCAATAAGCTACGCCAGAGTTAATCAGACTGATAAGCACGTTAGATTAGATGAAACTTTATTAATCCCTCGGGTGGGTTCCTCCAGGAAATTCAGTTTCCAGTAGCAAAGCACCGAAGAAGTTGCATGTTGCAGATACGATAAGGGGAATGAGAGTAAGGATATAAGCATAAGTACACCGTGTGTGTGTGTGTGTGTGTGTGTCTATGAGATATAGATACAGAATATACAATATGGATAAATAGGATTGCACATTTGAGTGAGTATATTGCACAGTCGAATATAAGAAAAAAAGACAAAACAAAATATTGCACAGTGTAGAAAAGCACCTACAGCTTAGTTGTTCCCCCCTCCTTTGTCCTCCTGTTTCCCCTCCCTCTCCCCTCCAGAGAGGAGTTAAACAGTCTGATGGCGTGTGGGACAAAGGAGTTTTTAAGTCTGTTGGTTCTTGTCTTGGGGAGAAGCAACCTGTCACTGAACAGACTCTTCTGGTTGTTTATGGCCGTGTGCAGAGGATGCCCAGCATTGTTCATAATGTCCAGCAGTTTCTTTAGTGTCCTTTTCTCTGCCACTGTCACCAGAGTGTCCAGCTTCATGCCGACCACAGAGCCAGCCTTCCTGATCAGTTTCTCCAGCCTGCATGAGTCCTTCTTTGCTGTGCTGCTCCCCCAGCACACCACAGCATAGAAAAGTACTCCAGCAACCACTGACTGGTAAAACATCCTCAGGAGCTTCCTGCAGATGTTGAAAGACCTCAGCCTCCTGAGGAAGTACAGTCGGCTTTGGCCTTTTTTATACAGGTGCTCTGTGTTGCATGACCAGTCCAGTTTGTTGTCCACCCACAGCCCGAGGTACTTGTATGTGTTGACCACCTCCACCTCCTCCCCCTCTATCTGAACCGGCAGTGGACCTGCTCTGGACCTCCCGAAGTCCTTAGTCTTTGAGGTGTTGAGTTGCAGGTGGTTTGTGTGACTCCATGTGACGAAGTTCCTCACCAGGCTCCTGTACTCCTCTTCCTGGTCGTCCCAGATACACCCCATGATGGCTGTGTCGTCTGCAAACTTCTGAATGTGGCATAATTCAGAGTTGTAGCAGAAGTCAGAGGTGTACAGGGTGAAGAGAAGAGGGGACAGCACAGTTCCCTGTGGTGCTCCTGTGCTGCTGACCACAGTGTCAGACGTGATGTCCTTCAGCCTGACGTACTGTGGTCTGTCGGTGAGGTAGTCGGAGATCCAAGCCACCAGGCAGGGGTCCACCTCCATCCTGTTCAGTTTCTCCTGGAGCAGACAGGGCCGGACCGGGCATGAAACATGAAAGAGACTTTGCTGCATCTGATCAGTGCTGACTGAATATGAAGTTTAGTCACAGCCAGCGTTCCCTCTAAGCTGCGCGTGCGCAATTGCGCACTGCTGGCACGCTCTCTGCGCACAAAAAAATCTAACCTGGATTGAAATTAAAGTAAATATGTTAACAATTCTGTTCTGCAGTGTGAGTCAGTGACTGGCTGCTCCAGTATGGGATCAGAATGATGCCACATTATCCCATAGTGCAGCCAATGATGCGATTCACATTCGTATATACGCAGCTAATCAACGTCGCTGACAGGCTATGACAGCGTCCTTATGTGCCGACACCGGTGTTTTAGCAAAGCGGCTGATGTGGAGTGAAGCCACGTTAATGACAACGTGTACAACCATTGGAGATGTGAGCAGGACAGACGGACCAACTGATGGACAAAGTGTGGACTTTATACCAGTTTTTAAATTGTGTTGATCGGCCACGTAAAACCAGAGTTATGATAAAATATCTGCAGTGTTTGTTTTTATATTTATTACAGGAAGAAACTGTAAAAACGTCGTTTTATAAGGAAAACGCTGGAAAGCCTGTGAGCAAAAAGAAAACCAAAACCCCGCCCTTTCCTATTGGTGGAAAAATGCACCATGTCGACCAATCAAAAAATGATATGGCAACATGGCATTTAAATGTTTAGGGAGGGGGAAGTTTTAGGGGTGACGCCGTGTTTGAGATGTGAGAGATGTGCGACGTTTAGCACAAATCTTGTGTAGTTAGTGTGTAGTTAGTGTGTAGTTAGTGTGTAGTTGGTGTGTAGTTGGTGTGTAGTGTAGTCAGTAGTTTTGTTGTGTGTGTCAGAACAATGAGGCGACTGCTGAGTGTTACAGGTGTTACAGCAGTGACACATCTGCTGCTGTCAGGCCTGCAGGTATCAGGCTGTTGTTCTCCTTCATCTCATAGTGGACAGAAATTATTTTTGGAGCGGCACAAATAATTTGTGTGGCATCAGATTTGATGCAGAACAGCTGATTGTTCTGTAAATAGTTTGAAATGTTTATTTAAAAAACGCCTTGGCTGCATCTTTAGGTAAACAGCTGCAAAAACTTTGTTTGCAAAACTCAGTAACTTTTTTGAAGAAGTAACTATGTAATTAATTGCCCAACATTGGTCTGTTACAGACTCTCTCCCAGACCACAGACTCATAATACAGTCAGAGCTTTATAACAAGAAAAAAGAAAGAAAGTTCTGTTTTCAAAATTGGAGTTAAAGTTATTTTTCCTTCCAATAGTGTTAACATGCTACAGGTCATGAACAAGATTTCTTCTCATTATAAGTGGGCTACAGCAGTTAATTAAAAGTAGTCTAACTTAAATGCTGTAATTAGATTATTTTAATAAACATGTAACTTGGATGCTGGCGTGACCACAGTGCACACGCCTGCTGCTGCTCACAGTGGTCCAGGGGACGCTCAGGGAGTTTGTGTGTTCGCTCAGACACATGAAACATTAGAGGGAACACTGGTTACAGCTGCTGCAGATAAAAGTGTGTGTGTGTGTGTGTGTGTGTGTGTGTGTGTGTGTGTGTGTGTGTGTGTGTTAAGAGTTTTGGTTAGTAAGACTTAACAACTGGTTGTAGGTGATGCCGTCGTACTGGTTAATCTCTATTGTGGTGCATAACCTGTTCCAGACCAGGTTAGGTCTGCAGCATTAGTTACCATAGTGATGCATCCTGGTGCAAAGTGAGCAGCCGAGGTTAACCGTTAGTTTACCTCGACGAGCCCAAACCCTGCTTCCTAGCAGTGGCGTCTGTGACGAGCTGCGCGACTGTTAAAACTCCCTGCCTGACAGGATGGAGACACGTTTTTAAAGCTGCGGTTGATACAAACTCAAACATGTTGAGCAGTGTGAAGAATTCAGACACAAAATACGAACTTCTTCATTTTATCTTCCCTTCTGGCTGCATTTTAATCAGGCATGTGAGTGAGCAGTGTTACAACGGTTTGCATTTGTTGCACCTTTAAAGGGAAGCAGCAGTTTAACTCCCTGAAATCTGTCTCTGTGCAGACACTCAGCTGTACTTATGTCACTGACCTCAAATTGCAAACTTCCCTGAATGTGCTTTCTTCTGATTGGCTGCCACACCCAACAGGTAGAACAGCAGCAAGAACCATACCATTACCTTTGAGCAGTGCTGATCCTGGTGTTCTGTAGTGATGCTGCTTCTGGGTGGAAGGATGTGCAACTGCTGTTCACTGATGCATGAATACACAACTCTTACTGAGTTTAACAGAAAACTCCAGGTGGTTTCATTCTCTTACAGCTGAAGTACAGCTTATCTTAGATCAGAAGCTGCACACTGACCTCCTGCGACCAGTGAAAATATGAATCTTGTTTTCCTTTTAGCATAAAGACGAGCTGAAAGTGTTCACGTGTACGAGTTGGAATGTGTGTCCTCGGTTTTTCCTTGCTGCAGTCCATAGATAAACTCTTCAGATCAAAGACATCCGAGTCATCCATTTCCTGACCCGTCTGGCTCTGGGTTCCTCTCCACCTCCTCCTGCTCTTCTAGTGGGTCGCTGAGGTGTTCCCGAGCCAGCTGAGACCCCAGTGTGTCCTGGTCCTGTCCTGGAGTCTCTTTGAAGTTGGACATGCACAAAACGCCGGACCTAGCAGGCGAATAATGGTGCGATCTGCCCTAAAGAGGTTATAGATTTAAGACTGTATGTGAAGGATGGATGCATCCACCTGCACGGGTTTTCTGGTCTCGGGATCCATTATTTCAACAGTGTAATTACTATTTTTAAGAAAATATATTTTCCAGTACCTGCTTAGACCCACAGCATATTACTTCTTATATATCAGCATTAAAAATGCTCTAAAACGGTGAAAAACCAGTTGAGAAGTTTAGTTATGATTAGCTGAGGTGAGGCCTTGCAGACCACGCCCCCTACCATCACGGCTTTACAGCATCCAGATGGATGAGTTATTAAAAGAAGATCAACACCTGCATTGTTTTAATGAATGCATCCACGCAGACCAAAACAGTGTTTCTAACAGGCTGTAAACATATTCAGAGTCCAGTGAAATAATAAGAAAACTGGAATATAAACTGATTAAAAGGTTGCACATTTGCAATGAACTGAACTACAGGAGTGTGTTAACCTCCTAATTCTTTGTTTCAGGGGTTTAGGGTTGGGTTTGGTGATGGCACATGTTAAATGAGCAGGTTGTCATAAACTAGAAGACGCTGCCTTTCACATGGAAGATTTCCCTGTGAGTTGAAACCAACTCCTGTAGTCCTAACTCGACCATCGATGGGCTGTTCATGATCTCCTGGCTCACAGCTGAGGTGATCCCGTCAGGCGTGCTCTGGTAAAATGGGTGCAGGGAAAGTAGTTGTTATGGTTCAGTTTAGTAATACTCGTGTTGGGTGATGGAACCATATGTATGCAACCTGCAGCACATTGTTTAAGCAGATACACAGCAGATGAGCGGCTGAGAGCGGGTCTGAACAGAGAGAGCTGGAAGAAATGGATGAATGTCTGCAGCTTCTGCCTGCAAACACACGAACCCGCACAGTGCAAACACTGCACTGCACAAGCAGCAGTCACGGGGGCTCAAGTCCATCAGATGGGCTGTAAGTAGGTAACGTTTATTTATAAAACAGCTTTATAGGTCAGCCGTGGCAAGAAGACGACTCGGATGTAAGAAGACCTGCAGACACGAGGTGGGAGGAGCCAAAAACACAGGCAGGAAGCCTGACTTTGCAGACATGCACAGATTTAAGATTTAAAAACCAGAATTTAAATTTGAAATTAAAAGCACTGCAGATCTTTCATATGTAGGCCACCGCTGCCCAGGTCCTAATCTGTGGAGCTGAAGCTCACTGAGGAGAAAATGCTCATCAAAGATGGTCACATGAGCAAAGAGGCCGTTTGCTCCGAGGTCAGCGTGTGGATCAATCAGTTTATGAGTAATACTGAAGAACACCATCATGTACACCACCTTTCTTTTTCAAATCTACGTCTGTTTCCTGCTCACACGGCTAAACACGGTTCTCCTGGCCACCACACGGCGCTTCCTGCATGTGGGGATCCTGACTGTTGGCTCACTTTCAGAGTAGACGGTTTACTTCCCAGCAGGAGAGGATCTAATGTTTCTGGCTCTTTCACGTTTTCTAAAGACATTTCTACTTCCTATCAGACAGTGTTGTGGTTTACATATTATCTCTTCCTCACTCCCAGGAGGAGACACAGATGCCCTGTGGGATTGTGTCATGAAGGGCATCTGACATGAAAACCTGACAAAACAAACATGTGGAGCTACCTGCTGCGGTGGCCCGTCGTGAATAAGAGAGCGTCTGAAAGTCTCTTATGCTGGAAGGTGACTAAAATGCATCAGGAGAGACGAGCACAGCAGTGAGGACTAATGCCCTTCACTGGTTTCCTTTTACTGGAAATTACAACCAAAAAGAGGTTGTGTGTGTGAGAGATCCCCCCCCTGAAACACACACACACACTTTTTGACCACTAGAACTGCTAAAAATATCTCTGGGGTGCAATCGGTTTACATCATCGACCCAGAATGCATTTCACACAGAGTAACGTGTACCAAGCGTTTGGGACGTGTAAACGAATCAGAGTGTTTGTAACAGAGGGCTTTAGTGGGGGAGGACATTTGGAGCATGTTAAGGAACGTAATGGGAAATATGTATCTTTCTAATGTTGCAGGCTTTGATTTCGGGTACATGTGTGGAGGGTTTGTTGTAATGTCACATTTCTAACCAGCACATCATGAACTGTGAGATTTCCTGCAGACGCCTGCTCCTCTGTAACACGCCTCAGAGCCTGGGCTGCACACTCACTGTAAAATGTAACGTTTCTCATATTTCCTACTGTTACTGAACAGAGAAGTTGAAATGTAGGAACAGATGAGGATTGTAAAAGAAAAAGCTTTAACAACTTTGTTTTGCATGTAAATGATTATAAACCACAAATAACATTTTAGTTTGTGTCATGAGGGAGCACACATGACTGTAGCTGCACGGTGGGGATTTAAATACTATTTAATGAATCAAAACACCTGATCACGCCCCGTCCTCTGGAACGCTGCAGCTTCTACTTCAGTGCTGAGCATCTTTTGTTGTGTTGAAGTGGCAGCAGCGGCGGGCACGCCCTGCCTCAGTGCCTCATGTGAAGATGAATCACTCACTTGCCTGCATATCTGCACAGTGAGCCAGACTTCAAACCACAAAGGCTGAAAAAATGGGACCCATCGAACCAGTTATGGTTTCTCTGACTCATCGGGAGGAAGTTTCTCCGTGTGTGTGTGTGTGTGTGTGTGGTGGAAATGTGGCTCAATGAAGAGGGCCGAGTGTGTGGAGAGGCAGTGAATGATTGACCGGGCTCAGCAGGTTTATTATCTGGGTGTTTTGGGGCTGCGGTTGACCTTTGGACTTGCATCCTCGCTCACAGACGCTCCGCAGCAACAACAGCTGTCAAAAAGTGTGAAACTGTTTGTTTTCAGGGTAAACGCGGGTGACACTTGAGCGTAACTGTTGCTGTTTCATCTTACAAACGTAAACCAAACGCAGATTAAACGGTTTTCACTCCAGCTGGAGCTCTGCTGTGTCAACAGTCAGGCACACGGCTCGTTAAGTCGACCCATTTTCCTGATCCATGTGCTTTTACAGCCCGTTCACCATATTTGGGAGGGCGCCGCGCATGACGTCACAGCTGCGTCACCTCCGCTGCCTTCTTTCTCGTCCGAGCTCTCAACATGGCGCCGGTAAGTCCTGGCAGCTCGTCCGGTTTTTGCTTAATTTGTTCTGAGTTTCTTCGCCTTTTTGTTTCTCTGGCACTTTGATCAAGTCCCATAAAAGCACCCATCGTTAATGACCGGTGGCTCTACCGAGAAAACTTTATTTACATCCAGAAAACTAACAAGTTAGCCGCGTTAGCATTAGCTCGCAGCACCTGGTCACACGTGTCTCATTCATTAATCTGATTGCAGACCAGACTCCACAGGGAAAAACGCGTATTTGTTTTTTAAACAGTTTTAATACCTGGAAGTCTACCGGGTTTGGGTTTGTGGCCAGTATCTGTGTATTTTAGGATCCACTGGTGAATTCGGCATAACTTAAAGTCATGTTCCCTGGTCTATTGTCACTAAATAAGGAACATTGTCTATCATATTAACTATTTTGTTCTTGAGCTTTGGTGTTATTACTGGTGTTTGGGATCACTAATCATGGAACTAAAGCAGACGCCAAATCTCACGAGTAAAATAATGGTAACTTAAAAAAAACCTCCCTGCCAATCCAAAGGAAAAATACTTGTCTGAATTGAAAGCACACATATTACATCCATTGTACATGACAGGCTTTAAATAAAATGTCAGTCCCATACCTGCAAAACTGTTTTCTACAAGACTGAATCTAGCAGAGATTGAATGTCCTTTTTTTCTTCCAGGACTTGAGTCCATATCCAGGCAGACATAATATCAGATATTTAACGCAAGACATTCGTTTTGAGAAAATAAATGACAGTAGGGACTTGTTCAAAGCCTCACTGGAAACACAACAGAGCACGAGCCAATAAACAGAGCCTGAGACCGTCTTTTAAAACGAGTGACCTCAAATGTTTTATTATTTGTTTTATGACTCTGTATTCAAACATCAACCAAAAGCATCAGAAAACTCCTCACACACTGAAACTAAACATTAGCACTGAAGGGTTTATGTTTGACCGAGCGGCTCTCTGACTCTGGCTTATTTTTAGCTTTAGGTCTCCTCGTCATCTTTTTTCTTTAACCATCCGGTACCCAGAGATTTATCTAATGTCATTTGAAGAAACAGACTTTGCATAACTCTCAAGAACCATGTGGCGACATCACTTCACCACTGTTACCTTGGAAACCAGCTATAGCAATAAGCTTTGCTCACTATGTTAGTTTACGCGTGTTCTAATAAAGTTAACATGTGAAACATGATCACAGATCAGAATGAAGAGGCCAGCTGGTAAGAAGTCCAAGAAGGGGGCTGCATGGAAGTTCACCCTGGACCTGACCCACCCTGTGGAGGATGGGATCCTGGACTCTGCAAGCTTTGTAAGTCTTCTTGCAGTCTTCACTACTTTAGCAGAAATCCAGTTCAAATCGTGCCCCCCAAAAGTGACAAATTAATTCATTAAAGGGTAAATTTGGTGGTTTTTGCAAGCAGCTGACCCGATCTGTGGACTAGGGCGCCCTTCCCTAGCTCCAGATTTACTAGGGTTCTCTTCCCTAGTGCATTACTATGCTCTATCCAATAGGAGACCTTCCTTAAAGAGAAGATCAAGGTGAACGGGAAGACGGGGAATCTGGGTGACATCGTCCAGGTCGGCCGCATGAAGAACAAGATCAACGTGACGTCTGAGAAGCAGTTCTCCAAAAGGTAAAACAAGAAGTGTCACAAGAACCACAAGAACCAGAGAACCTTCCTGGAAACGGTTCTGATGGTCAGTGTTCTTCCACAGGTATCTGAAGTACCTGACAAAGAAGTACCTGAAGAAGAACAACCTCCGCGACTGGCTGAGGGTGGTGGCCTCTGACAAGGAGACGTACGAGCTGCGATACTTCCAGATCAGCCAGGACGACGAGGAGTCCGAGGCAGACGAGTAAACAGCTGCAGCCACATCTGTGTGTGTGTCAGCGGGAGAATAAATGTGGGAAAGAAATCTCGTCTGTGTCGTGTTTTTGTCTGACAAAGTCAGTCCTGCAGCGTCCTGCTTAGCTGGTGTATGAAATCATGTTTATCAGTTTTATGGAGTAGATTTTATCAAACATTCACAAATTTTTTTTTAGAAATTTTAAAATTGGTGAGGAAGAAACAGAAAACATGTCAGCATACATTATGTAATGTGTACTCTATTATCAGTTGTCAAAGGAGTAAAGAAGTGAAAATATGAATAAAATAACATTTTATTAGGATCAGAAAACAGAAACAAATAAAATGAGAAGCCAAAGACATTTCCAGTATTTACACAGAACCAGTTTAGTCTGTTATTCCAGTTAACTGCTGTAATAATCTTCCAGGTGTAGCTAGTTCTACTTCATGCATCAGCAGAGTAAACACACACAGCAGGGCTGCACTGTTCATATACTCATAGTTAGCACAGCCTGCATGTAGGTACAGGAAATGATGCACTGCTGTGTTTCATTCATCCAGAGATGGGCTCAGTTTTCACTTCCCGCTCTGCTGTCCTCACAGCGTCGCAGGCTTGGCTTCCCTCACAATGATAGATACGGGTGACGTCAGATGTAGCAGGCACCTCTGTAAGGATTATAAACCATCATCCTCTGAATAAATATAAGATTGTCAAATTTGGAAAGCTGTATTAAAGACAAAGAAAGGGGAGACTCAGCTGGTTTGGACGTGTAGAGGAGGGATCATGAATATTTTGGACAAAGGATCCTGTGGATGGAGCTGCAGTGCAGGAGGAAAAGATGGAAACCACAGAGGAAGTTCATGGATGCAGTCGAGTGTTGGTGTGACAGCGATAGGTTGAGATCTGGGCAGATGACCCGCTCTGTGCACCCCTAGAGGGAGCAGCTGGAAAAACAAGACAGGCTGGTGTATAGGAGGTGGCCAAGCGACCACCAGGTGGTGCACTGGCATGTTTAGTTTATGAGCAGCATCAGTGTGATATAACGGGATACAGCTTAATGATATTGCTTGACCGCAAAAAAGTGTCGCACAAATTCTCAAAATGATTTAAGGCCCAGAGTTACCACAGAGACACAAACGCCTGCAAAACGAGACATAAAACTTGACACAAGAAGAACTGAAGATGCACCAAAAGATGTAAAATTGCTTTAAGAAATGATGCCCTGTATTACCCAAAGTATTCACTCAGCCATGCAAGTCACTGAAATCATGCATCAGCATGCAGATTGTTTCCACAAACATTTGTGGGTCGCTCTCAGGAGCTCAGGGAATTCCAGCGTGGTACCGTGATAGGATGCAACCTGTGCAACAAGTCCAGTCTTAAAGATTCCTCACTACTAAATATTCCACAGTCGTGTGTCAGTGGTGTTATCGTCAAGTGGAAATGATTGGGAACGACAGCAACTCAGCCGTGAACTAGTAGGCCATGTAAAAATCACAGCAGGGTCGGTGGACGCTCAGGCACGTGGTAAACAGAGGTCACTAACTTTCTACAGTGGACACTTGTTCTCTTAGAGGATGAATCACACTTCTCTGTCTGCAATCTGATGGGTGAGTCTGCGTTTGGTGGGTGCCAGGAAGAATGGTACATGTCTGACTACACCGTGCTAAGTGTAAAGTTTGGTGCAAGACGTTTTAGATCATTTCATGCTGCCAACTCTTCATACATGAATGTGCACCAGTGAACAAAGGAAGGTCCACAAAGACAAAGATAAGCGACTTTAGTGTGGAAGAACTTGACAGGCCTGCACAGACTCCTGACCTTAACCTGACAGAACACCTTTGGGATGAATTAGAAGCCTCTGACCCAGGCCTACTCATCCAACACCTGCGCTTGGCCTCACAAATGCACTTCTGGAAGGAAGGTCAAAAACTGCCATAAACACACCCCTGAAAAGTCTTTCCAGAAGAGTTGAGGCTGTTATGGCTGCAAAGACTGGGTCAAAATCCAATTGCACCCTATAGATTAAGTCAGGATGTCCCTCAGGTTCACATGCATGTGATAGCAGAAACAAAAGCCAAGAGCGATGAAATGAGAAAGAGACAGAACAAGATTTTTAAAAACGGTAACATACATATTTAAGGTACCGTACTGCATGAAGATTCAAAAAGAACGACAGCCGTAACAAATATAAGCTTTACCAAAAAGGAAAGTCTGAAACTCTTGAAACAACATTAACACGGGAGTCTATGAGGAGTGAACTGTTTTGGAGCCTCAAGTGGACACTAGAGGAACTGCAGCAGAAGCAGAAAGGAGCTGCAAAGATCAGTAAAAATGCCTCCAGGATTATGAAAAAGTTACAATAGAGAGATGTTTAGAGTCTTTTTCAATTCCGATATCTTCTCATAAAGAAGGAGTCTCAGTAAAACAAGGGCAAAAAAGCAAATTACACTGAAACAAAGCCTCACAGGAGCTGCAGTTGTCCTAATCAGGCACTATTGTTTTCTTTCACCTTGAGCAGCAGTGAATAAATTTGCACTCTGGCTTCAGGGGGACGTGCCAACAGAGTCCATCCCCTCGGGTCAGCTCTGTGCTCCTGTAAGAAGCGCCTGGGATAACTGCTTTATTCCCGTAAACAGAAAAGGATGTTTTATTTTGCTGCTGCTTTCTCTGGCAGCGTGTCTGGATTCACTCCCATCTGCTCATCTGTTGCATATAAAGCGTGAACCTCAGGAATCCACCTCATCTGCTCTGCAGTCAGCGGCTGGTGTCATCTCACATCTTTATACGAGGGGTGTTTATTACAGAAACAGTTCTCTGGAAAAACAGTTTACAGTAAATTTGAATCTGCATAGAAACTAGTAATTGACACTGGCAGATAACTCAAATATTTGCCTCAAAATAGTACGGGGAGCAGCAGAAAATGAAAACGCTGATAAATGTCGGTTCAGCGGTTGGCAGATCGTCAGTAAATCCTGAAACTGAGACTTGAGCCTATTATAATAAAGCATTAAAATTATGCATAAAATTTTGTTTGTTTTTAACTGAACGAGTCTCTTGATTGGGCTCAGTTTTGCTCCTGAAGGTGTGAACATCTCTGAGCTCAGCCGTGTTTCCCACAGACTGTCCTGTGCCGACAGTGGTGGAGTGTCCTGTTTCGGCTGCTTTATACCATCATGCAACTGTGTATGCAGGTAACGCTGTAATCTGACTCTGTGGATCAGGTGACGAGCAACAGCACATATATACAGCTGCACAGACAGAGTGTAGACTGATGGTTTTATTTCAGAGGGCCAGCTGGGTGCTGCTCCTGGTGGGAGGGGGAATCCCTGACTGCTTCTTCGGTCCCTTCCTCAGTGCCTGTGTGTCAGTCTGTACAGGGTTTCCAAACAGATTATTTCTTCAGCAGATGCAGCAGTTTGAAAACCACCTCCGGGTTCTGATCCATGTTCTCAAAGTTACATTTCAGTTTAAGAAGTCCTGGTAAGTTTTAAGCCTGGTGTTAGTGTACTGCAGCACCAAACAGACCACACAGACTCACACTGACTCGCAGTGGGGATGTAGCTCAGTGGTAGAGCGCATGCTTTGCATGTATGAGGTCCTGGGTTCGATCCCCAGCATCTCCAGGTTTTATACCATCAAGCTTCTGCACTTGGTCAAAGACATCCACACAAAACAAATAAAACTGAGGTCAAAATGTCACGTGAAACAACTGCAGGTTACAAAAGGTACACCCCGGTTTTAAAGCACAATACTGCAGAACGCACACACCAAAATGCATCATTTATGATGCATGTTATCATAGATAAGCTATAGTCTAAGAATAGTACTGATATATTTCAGTTTAGTGTTATTTGTGTTAAATGACCACAAAAACCTACAGGACCTGAACCTTTAAGCAGTAAACACACACGTCGTAAATCTTAAACAACAGAAGCAAAGAGTCAGGATAGCTGAGTGGTCTAAGGCGCTGAGTTTAGGCTGCTGTCTCCCCTGGAGGTGTGGGTTCAAATCCCACTTCAGACAGTAGCTTTTGTCCAAGTAAATGTTCAGAGGAGCATGTTACTAAACCTCCTGAATTCCTACATAATTTCCATCAATAAAGTATTCTGAATCTGAAATCTCACAGGCTGCTAGCGCTGCAGCAGCGTTGGGTCCGGGACTCTGTAACCAGCAGACTCCAAACACAGCACCCTCAGGCCCTTTTCCTGATCTTTAATCACATCTCCCTGTGCTCCACTCTCCCCACCTTCACCCAGTATGTCACCTGCCACACCAGAGACAATAAAACATTGGACTTATTGTATGCTAACACCAAGGAGGCAGCTCATCACCTCTCCCTCCCCTGGGAGGCTCAGATCACAACCTGGTTCGTCTCCAGCCTGTGTATAAACCTCTGGTACACAGAGAACCAGTTGTTAAACGCACAGTAAGGAGGCAGAGACTGAAGAGGCCCTGAGGGACTGTTTCCGTTCCACTGTGTGGGAAACCTCTGCACCAGGCTGCAGGAGACTTGGGGTGGGTGAATGACCTCAATAAATATTTTAATAGGTTTGATCAACCACCCACCCCTCCCCCCAGGATCGTCCCCCCTGCTGCAATCTCCCTCATCTTCAGGCACTGCCTGTCTTTCATATCAGGACTTCACACCCCAGCTCCCAGCCATCACACCCACCCCCGGCTCTGTGGACTCCAACATACACCCCCTCCACCAAAATCCCCTCTCTCCATCTCAGCACTTCAAGTGAGGAACGAGCTTCGCAAGATCAAGGTGCAGAAGGCTGCAGGTCCAGATGGCGTCAGCTCCAGGCTCCTGAGATGCTGCGCAGATGAACTGTGTGGCATCTTAGGATGCCTGTGAGGACACAGGGCTGTGTCGCTGGTCTGCTGTGCTGGCACCGTTCCTCTTCACCCTCTACACCGCAGACTTCTCCATCAACTCCCCACGCTGCCACCTACAGAAGTTCTCTGACGACTCTGCCATAGTCGGCCTCATCACAGGTGAGGACGACTCAGAGTACAGACAGTGGACTCTTTGTGGACTGGTGCCAGAAAAACCAAGGAATTGGTGGTGGACTTCCAGAGACGCAGACCCACCACACTGACACCGGTGAACATCCAGGGAGTGGACATTGAGATAGTGGACTCTCATAGGTACCTGGGTGTTCACCTGAATAAACTGGACTGGAGCGGCTGAGGTCATTTGGAGTCCAGGGAGCACTTCTAAAGACCTTCTATGACTCTGTGGTGGCATCTGTCATTTTTACAGTGTTGCATGTTGGAGCAGCGGTTCATCAGCAGCTGAGAGGAAGAGGTTGGATAAACTCATCAGGAAGGCCAGCTCTGTGCTGGGATGCACCCTGGACCCAGTGCAGGTGGTGTGAGACAGAAGGACTCTGGCCAAAATAACATCTCTGATGGACAGAGTCTCCCAGCCCATGCATGTAGATGTTGCTGAACTGCAGAGCTGCTTCAGTGACAGACTGCTGCATCCTCGATGCATGAAGGAGCGTTTCTGCAGGTCCTTCCTCCCTGCAGCTGTCAGACTGTACAATCAGAACTGCTCCCAACAAACATGGATGTTTACATCAGTGCTGTAACTTGCACTATTTTATCAACCGATTCGCACTATAACCTGGGTTTGCCTCTTATCTGTATTTAATTTAATAATGGTACAGTACTCTGTTTTTGGGAACCATTGTCCTTGATGTAAATATGTAAAAAATTGTGTTTCTGTTCTGTGTCTTGTGTACTGTTTGTTTGTATATGTGTCTTTCTTGCTGCTGTTACACCCAAATTTCCCCTTGTGGGACAATTAAAGGATTATTCTATTCTATTCTATTCTATTCTATCGATTCTTCAACTTCAACAAGGGGATGTAGCTCAGTGGTAGAGCGCGTGCTTCGCATGTATGAGGTCCTGGGTTCAATCCCCAGCATCTCCAGATTTTATACCATCAGGATTTGATCGAAGTTCAGAGATGATCATACTGAACAAACAACCATGAGGTCAAAAACTAAAAAAAAACACATCTCCTTAAATTACCACAGAAACCCGCCAGACCAAAAACCTTTAATGGTCTGTAAAAATGTGGGGGAAAGAATCTGCATAGCACTATAATCACAAGAAAAGTCTAACAGACTCAGACGGCAATAAATCAACACAAAATGTCCACAAGACCCAAGAAGAGCAGCGAGGTGTGCTTTGCATGTGCGAGGTCCTGCGTTCAAATGCCAGCAGCTCCAGGTTTTATGCTTCTGAAGTTGATCGACGTTTTGACCTGAGGTTAAAATGACATGTGACAAGGTTTATAGCACTAAACATGATCAGTCCTAAATCTTTCTGGCTTTCAGGAAACTATTAGGAAAAGTAAGACAAAAAATGTCCACAAGACTCAAGGACCATCACGTCTACGCTGTGCGTTTGTCAGGTGATTCATGAAATTTGGTTACTATTAGCAAATTGCGTTTGTGTGCTGAGAGACACTTTCAAAGATATCTACAGTGTACAAATAACCACGCAGTCAAAATGTCCGTCACATAAATGTCAACAACATACATATGACAAAGAGACTCCTGATGTCAGCAAGACATTTGTTCGGCAACCTCACACACGACCTCGCACGACAGGTTGAGGTTAGGTCTCAGAGTGATTTCACTCATAACCTTTGGTGATGACCAACTCCTGTTTCCACACCTTGGCTCCTGCGATAAGGCACATGGTTAATTGTGGGTCAACGACCTCCTTCAGGAACAACCCTCACCAGGACTCTTTACCAAATTGTTTTAAGACTGAAAAAGCCTCTTAAGAAGTGAAACATCTTTACAAAACTTCATGAAGTCCAGTTACTTTCCCCCCCAAAGCTGCTGAGAGTTGCCTTGAACTTGGTTGCCTGACCAAGTTTTATCCATCAAGCTTCTGGAGCTTCTTGATTTTTCTTGATCAAAGTTCAGAGATATCAATACGAAACAAATAACGCAGCTGTGTAAAGGGGATGTAGCTCAGTGGTAGAGCGTGTGCTTCGCATGTATGATGTCCTGGGTTCAATCCCCAGCATCTCCAGGTTTTATACCATCAACTTCCAATATATTGAACCTTTGTAAAGCTGCCATCAGTTTGCTCCTGCGAGCTTTGAAAACAGATGCTTTTCCACACACACACCTGTTGAGTTCCCAGCCCTGCACACTAACAGAAACAAACATCAGCTCAACTCAAACACACTCTCACAGCACCTCTTTCGTCCCTTCTTCGAGTGACCAATGACGGCTACATGCACACGCCCATGCTCAGCCTCAGATGTTGAATATTTTATCAAAATGGTCACATGGTTTCAGCTCTGAATGATTAAACAAGGCCATCTCCTCTCGTCACATATCCACCAGCTCTGCGTTGGACGGAGGAATCTGCCTCAGGAGGGAAACTGAACAGCAAGTGAGTGTGTTGCCTGTGTGCTCTGGTGTGCACGTTCAGACTGCGTGATTTGTGTTTTTATCAGTTTTTAAGCCTCAGACTGTCTCTTTGCTCTTTTGAACCTAGGCTGTTTTTGTAGGGCTGATTTCAGTTTAGGTGTTGACTGAACTTGTATGTTTGAGTATGAAGCTCTAAAACAGATGAGAGCTTTCGACGTGTAGGTGTAGAAGTTCGCCTGTGCGTGATTAAGTTTTAGACTCCATGTCCGAACCTTTCCATCATGAAACAGGATCCTCCTTGGACATCATTAAAGTTTCAGAGAGGGAGTCTCGCTCTAGTGAGTGAGGAGAACTGCTGATGGTATGCCAGCTTCATTAGCATGGAACGATTTTAAAGCACACCAGCAGGACCAGAGGCTTCAAAGTTTCAAATGGCTGTGAACGTTTCTTTTGGAAAGCTTGAATACAGAAATGATTAGACACTAAGTGACTACTATGATACTCAAAGTAAGAGATTTAAAGTAACTGCTAAGAGATTCGAAACAACAACAACAAATACCACCCGAGGAACTTCCTAACCACAAAGAGACTCCACGCAATCACAAAAACAAACAAATGACCAGAAATGCACTCAGAATCACTGCACAGAGACTTGTTTAAACTACTTTCGTCTACCCCCTTGTCATAACAGGGCACTGTAGTGGCTAACTCTGTGTCTTTGTTTTGGCAGAGTTTATATGCAGATGCCCTTCCTTATGTTACCCTACAGGGGGTAGAATCAAACAAGCAATCTTTCGCTTCGTCAAATGACCACAGATAGACTAAAAAATGACTCAAAGAATCAAAAAAGAGTCAAACTGCTGTCAACAGACTTAAATGATCGTAAAGAGCCTCAAAGAAAACTGAAATGAACACAATGAAGAGATCCAATCATGTTATCTATCAAACCCTCCGCTGTAATCCATGAAGTGCTGCAGTCTGTTCCTTTTCTTTTCACAGAGTTTCTGCGCCCTCTTTAGACTTCTGTTTCATGGAGACTCATGATGATGTGAAAGTATGAGACAGTGACAGGAGGAAGCTGGAAGGAGTGCACAACTCACCAACATTAACAGGTATTAACCAGGGTTAGCGATGGCGGCGTGGCTTGGTCGGGTATCACTGGGGGATGCCTGGTACAACATGTACTCTCGCTTGCTGAGGACCAAACCTGTGGGCTCCATGGCCCACAGCTCAGACGACCTCACCGAGCTCGCGGAGGGGTCGGCGGTCGGGCTGGCCAAAGTCCTCACCACTGTGGACCTGGTCTCCCTCGGTGTGGGAAGCTGTGTTGGCACAGGGATGTATGTCGTTGCGGGGCTGGTTGCTAACGCGATGGCTGGGCCTGGGGTCATTCTGTCCTTCATAATTGCAGCGGTGGCGTCCATACTGTCAGGTAAGCAAAAGTCTTTAAGCATTCTAACCAACCAAACAAAAGATTTAGAACAATCTGGCCACATGTGTGTCTTTTGCGTGAAGGTGTGTGCTACGCAGAGTTCGGTGTGCGGGTCCCCAAAACGACCGGTTCGGCGTACACCTACAGTTATGTGACTGTTGGAGAATTTGTGGCGTTCTTCATTGGCTGGAACCTGATCCTGGAGTACCTGATCGGCACAGCGGCAGGGGCTTCAGCTCTCAGCAACATGTTCGACTCGCTGGCCAATCACAGCATCAGTGACTTCATGATAACACACCTGGGCACGGTCAGAGGCCTCGGTCAGTGCCTCCAAAACTGCTTTTGTGATTTGTTTACCATTTGCAGTTTATTTACTTCTCTGTTAGAGAGGATAAACAGTTATGTCAAAGAAGATTTACCTCTAAGTTAATTTATGTTATGTTGAATAATAAAAATAATTGTTAATACCTGATGCTTAAACTCTTTGTCCTTCTGTCTCAGGTAAAGGCGAGGACACGTATCTTGACGTTCTGGCTTTGTTCATTGCCCTGGTGGTCACTGCTGTAATCGCTCTTGGAGTGCGTAACACTGTGGGCTTCAACAATGTCCTGAATGTGGTCAACCTGGTGGTCTGGGTCTTCATGATTATCGCCGGACTCTTCTTCATCTCTAGCAGCAACTGGGAGGGTGGCAAGTTCCTCCCGTATGGCTGGTCGGGGGTGAGAAACTGTTTTGCTAAAGGGGCTCTATCAACTAATTTCCAGCTTCCAATCAAGAGGTTAAATTTTTTTTTGGAAGATGGGTGCCTTTCTCTGAATGTGCTTCTGTACCTGTCAAAATGGAGTTCTTTCTCCCCAGTGTCACCAATTGCTTGGTCACAGGAAACTGTATGATTGCTGGGATTCCCTGTCAAATATTCTTTCCTATATAAAGCATCTTGAGATGACTGTGTTGTGAATTCATGCAAATTTAAATTGAATTTTATAAATAGATTGAAAAGTGAAAGTTAAAGAGTCAACTTTTGTGCAATTACAAAGGCTTAAAGTCATCTTGCATGAGTTAGCTTAGCGTTAGCTTTACCCACTGAGCAAATATCTGTTGATCTGAGGTCTGAGGCATTTTTAAACTGCTCAGATCTAAAGTTTGGGTTTAGAGATCACCTAGTCAGAAAAGCAAAAGCATCAAAGCAAACAAACGAGCAGTTCAAGACTTTACATTTTGATCAGTTGTAAAGGGGACATGCACTTCCCAAAAAGCTAACCCACAGACGCTATGACATCAGAAAGATAAAAGAAAGGGAAAAAAAACGTCAGAAGCCTGAACCTTTTACTGACTAGAATTTTTTGTGAATGCACTGACTTCATTATTTTAAACAATTATCCATGTTTAACATGGGAATCTAGCATTAGCATAATCTTTATATTACAGAGAACAAACAAAAGGAGAATAGGTCCACTTTTTTAAGATGTAAACTGTGAGATCTGTTAGTAACCCGTTCTTTCTGTTCAGGTGATGCAAGGTGCAGCGACCTGTTTTTACGCCTTCATTGGCTTCGACATCATTGCAACGACAGGAGAGGAGGCCAAAAACCCCAACACCTCCATCCCTTACGCCATCACTGTCTCGCTGGTCACCTGCCTCACCGCCTATGTGTCGGTCTGTACAGAGTCCAGCATGTTTGTTTTTAACTCAGCCAAATTAATTTCCCCATCAGATTATTTCTTCTGCCTTTTTAGTCCTGATATGTTCAAGCCTGATGTCAGTTGTGATAAAACTACACAGTGTGATGCAGCACATATGGGGATGTAGCTCAGTGGTAGAGCGTGTGCTTCGCATGTATGAGGTCCTGGGTTCAATCCCCAGCATCTCCAGTTTTTTACCTCTGTCTCTAGGCAATCAAGCTTCTGGACTTGACTACAGCAGACATGTGTCAAGGCTTTATGGCACCAAATGTGTGAGAAGTCCTGAATCTTTGGGTGCTTCATCATCAAAAAACTATTAGGATAACTAAGATACAAATAAATGCTAAATCACACAGGGCCCTTAAATTACTACAAACCAAAACCTTCTGATGAGGCATAAAAATGTGTGAAACAGATGAAGTCTGTTTTCCCAACAAGGGGATGTAGCTCAGTGGTAGAGCGTGTGCTTCGCATGTACGAGGTCCTGGGTTCAATCCCCAGCATCTCCAGCTTTTATGCCATCAAGCTTTTGAGCTCTCACGTCTTGCACATGCATAGGGAAGTTTTTCATTTCCTTAAGGTCAGTCTATAATTTGCTTTTGTGAGGTGAGCTCTAATGATCACAAATACACTTAATATAGGTAGAAGAGATTAGGACAACAAAATAAGACTCAAAACACAGAGACATAAGTGGCCACAAAGAGGCTCAAAATGACTACAAGATGCATATCAGAACTATAAGAGAGTCAAACATCAGTAAATAAATAAGTCCCAAATGTTTCGGTGGTTAGGAAACATAAGGTAACTAAAAAAAAACCCCAATATACTTAGAAAATGATCTTGATGCATGCGCAAAAATCGAGGTAAGGAAATCCAGAAAGTGGATTCTGTTCATCTGGACGTTGAGTTTTCAGCAGGAGAAACATTTCATCCAAGTGACTTCTTCAGTCTCTGCTGACTGCAGATTTCCCCAACTTATAAACAGCATATCTGCATAATGACCAAAACTAGCACCACTGACTAACAATGGGGCCTGAGGTCAGTTTCATTAACATTAAAATGCAAATTATCATGACCATTGATGAATGGCCATGAGTACCATCCAGAGAGAGCTGGGGAATGGCTCAGTCAGCATTGTAAGATGGTGAAAAAAGTGTCCTAAGAACCCCTCCTTGATTCAGACATTCAAAATGTCCATGAGATAAAATGATCAAAAATACACTTAATATGACTACAAGCGACTTGTGACAACAAAGAGACTCAAAGAACAAAACAAAATAAAACGCAGAGACACAAGTGGCCACAAAGAGACTCAGATGCGCATTAGATAACCACCGAAAACCTACCAGACCAGCGCTTCTGATGGGCTATAAAATTGTTAGCTACACATCTACGAGGGGATGTAGCTCAGTGGTAGAGCGCATGCTTTGCATGTATGAGGTCCTGGGTTCAATCCCCAGCATCTCCAGAGTTTTTCTCGATGTCCAGGCAATCAAGCTTCCAGACGGGACTGCAGCGTACATTGATTCGGTTAATGAAAAGAACCACCCTTTTGGGATTTTCCTCATCATCCCAGATGGTTGATCATAGGTCAGTCTATACATCGCATGCATCAAGACGACCACATAAAGATTCCAAATCACAACAAAACCTTCAAAATAACCACTGACATCCTCAAAAGAGTGACTTCTATCTCTTGGATGTAGAAATTATGTGTTGGGTGGCCTCAGTCGGTGACATGATATGGTGAGGCAATTTTTCAGGGGTGAGGTTGTTCTTAGTGAAAAGTTCAGTGGAGAATCAGATTAAGGCTACGTCCACACTAATGCGTTTTTGTTTGAAAACGCATCGTTTTCTCTCCGTTTGGCCTCCCGCCCACACCGAGAGAAAACGCTCTCGAAAACGCTCTCGAAAACGCATACATGTGAAAACGGTGCTTTTGCGTCACAGTGTGGACAGGAAAACTGAGACTTTTTGAAAAAAATGACACATTTTAGTAATGTGATGCAGTCATGTGACCAATTAAACAAAGATAGCGGAGGGCATTATGCAGCAGTTGTTTTGTTTGACAGCCCTATCAAAGATTCATATCAGTCTGTAGATGCTCCAGATTGCTTTTCTTCAAATTCTTTCATTCTCACTCGCTTTTGCAACTTTGTACTTTTGTGTTACTCGCAGCAACAACTGCACCTCATTGTTAGTCCATTTAAAAAAACTCGGTGCTTTTCCTCGACATTCTGCCGCAACGTTTCAAAGAGCTGGAAAGTAAATACACGGCAGACACAAATGAGGCAGGCTGAATCTTCTTGCGTTTCATGCATGCGCAGTACTGGAACGTGAGCGTTTTCATCCGTTTCAATGTGGACGCACAACTCTGTGAAAACGACTGAAAACAATAGTGTGGACGCGGAGCGCTTTCAGACGAAAACGCTGTTTTCAAATCTATCCGGGCTAGTGTGGACGTAGCCTAAGTCCTTGAAAAAGTGGTTTCACCCTAAACCTCTGATGATGACCCACGCCTTTTCCACACCTTGGCTCATGTGATGAGGCACATGATTAATAGTGGGTCAACGACCTCCTTAAGGGACAATCTCACTAGGGTTTAAATACCCAGGACTCTTCACCATTTTGTTTTAGAACTGAGAAAGCCTCTTGGATGAGAAGTGACGCATCTTTACAAAACTTCATGAAGTACAGTGGTTTCATTTTCCCCCAAGCTCCTTATACTACCATGATCTAGATGACCTATAGCCTACACTGATAGCGTCATCTAGCAACACTTAGGTTGTCGCCAAATAGGGGATGTAGCTCAGTGGTAGAGTGCGTGCTTTGCATGTATGCTGTTCTGAGTTCAATCCCCAGCATCTTTCAACTTTATGCCATTAAGCTTCTCAGCTGGAGCGCACATCTTTGGATGGGTAGTGGAGTGTTTCATATCCCACACTGGTCAGTCTACACTGTGCTCTTGTGAGATGTTTCATAAAATGTGGTCACTGTTAGCAAATTGTGGTTGGGTGCTGAGAGAAAACTTCACAGATATCAACACTAAACAAATAGCCACGCAGTCAAAATGTCCATCACATAAAATGGCAACAAGATACATGCATAGACAATTACAAACAGCCTCTAAATGTCACCAACGCTCCAAAACAAACAGTATTGGGATTCTTTGAACCTTTTAGTGTAGGTTAATTTTTCCATCTGGGAAATGTCCTGTATTATGTTAGCCCATTAGAACTTATCCGGGGCATTAGGTTTGAGCCAAAGTCTTGTTATAGCCTTCCATGCTACAGTTAATACTATCTTAGTTAGGTAGACAACAAAGCGACTCAAAAAACAAAACAAAACACAGACCACAAGTGGCCACAAAGAGACTCAAACATCAGTAAATAGTTCACAAGATTCAAGGACCACAGATGCACATTAAATTACCACAAAAACCTACCATGCCAGAGGCCATAAAAATGTCAGAAACTTGCAACACCAGCAAGGGGATGTAGCTCAGTGGTAGAGCGTGTGCTTCGCATGTATGAGGTCCTGGGTTCAATCCCCAGCATCTCCAGTTTTTACCTCTGTCTCTAGGCAATCAAGCTTCTGGACTTGACTACAGCAGACATGTGTCAAGGCTTTATGGCACCAAATGTGTGAGAAGTCCTGAATCTTTGGGTGCTTCATCATCAAAAAACTATTAGGATAACTAAGATGCAAATAAATACTACTGCTTAAGGGGATGTAGCTCAGTGGTAGAGCGCAAGCTTTGCATGTATGATGTCCTGGGTTCAATCCCCACCATGACCGCTTTTATACCATCAAGCTTCTGAACTTCAACGTATTGATCCATTCTCAATCATCCAGGTAAGTAAATCTCCGAAAGATGACTCTGTTCATCTGAACGTAACGTTTTCAGTGGGACAAACGTTTTGTCACTCATCCAAGTGACCAGCCCACCGAAGGAACAATGGGCTGGGAGGTCATGGGTTTCAGTCATTATGCAAATTGTAAAAAAAAGTACTGCTGGTATTTACAATAAGAGTGCAATGACAAGACTCAGAGATCTGACCCTGTGGTATGTGTATTTCCACGAGTTTGTATTTGTGAAATGATTCGATTGCAAATGTTCCAAATGTCACAGACACTGTTGAGAGCGTTGGTGCAGTGACTCTAACAGCCACATCTCCTGATGTAACACAGTATCAGCCAGTTGAAAGATATACTGTAAGAATATCTGCATCACATGTGACCTCTTAATCACCTTTATCTAAGTGTTAATTCCTGATAGAACGGTGATTGTAATAATAGATATATGCTAATAGAGTCTCTCACACCCCTGCATTTTTTTATTTAACAGGTGAGTGTGATCCTAACTCTCATGGTTCCCTATAACCTGATCGACGTCTCGGCTCCTCTCATGGAGATGTTTGCTGTGCATGGCTTCATGTGGGGGAAGTACACTGTGGCTGTGGGCTCTATAGCTGGACTCACCGTCTCTCTGCTTGGCTCCCTGTTTCCGATGCCCAGGGTCATCTATGCTATGGCACGGGACGGACTGCTGTTCAGGTGAGGAGGTACATGAAAACACACAGTCAGCTTAAGGACTTTTAATAAGACATGTTTCTGTGTCTGTGTTTTAAGGTTTCTGTCTCACGTGACTGCACTCACACACACTCCCACGGTGGCGTGTGTGGTGTCGGGGAGCCTGGCGGCCGTCCTCGCTCTGCTGGTGAGCCTCAGGGACCTGATTGAGATGATGTCCATTGGCACCCTGCTGGCTTACACTCTGGTCAGCGTGTGCGTGCTGCTACTTCGCTATCAGCCTGACGAACAGACCGACACACATCAGTTTGAGTCTGAAGTTCAGGACATGGACGGCCTGAAGCACGAAGATGCCAAAGACGATCAGATCTTGAGCGAGAATGACGGGTCATCTTCTTACCACACCGGCAGGACGGAGGGGGAGGGAGATGACTCTGATTTTCATACAGGCCACCCCTCACTGCTGAAAAGGCTTCTGGGAGGTCATTACTACACCCTGCGGCTGCGTTTGGGAATGCCTGATGCGTCAGTTCGACCAACCCCAGCCACCGGCCGCATAGTGACCAGATGCACTCTCTCCCTCTTCTTCATGTCCTTCCTCCTCTGGTCTACCATCATATTTGGGGTTGAGCAGGGCACAGGTGCTGGGGCAGTGATTTCTGGACTGATGGCAACAATGATGGCAGGGTCATTAGCGAAGCTTTTGATTATGATCATACAGCAACCAGAGAGCACCAGGAGCCTGCCCTACATGGCACCATGTGTCCCCTTTGTCCCTGCAGCAGCCATATTGGTCAACAGTTACCTCATGCTTAAACTGTCTCCACTCACCTGGGCAAGGTTCACCATCTGGTGCCTCATAGGTGAGCTGAAACAATCTTGATAATAGAGTGTTGTAGATTTGAAATGGAGCATTAATCAGTAATTCAATGACAATCAGTTTATTTAAATATCGAGTTATATATTAAAAAGAGAAAACACCAGTTCTGCAATTGGCTGCTCGTTCAGATAGGTGATAAAGCAGTCGTTTTGTTATCTGGTTGCTTGGTTGGCTGGTTAGTTGCATGACCTGTTGACTGATAGGTAAGTTGTTTGGTTGGCTGCTTGACTACTTGCTTGGTTTATTCGTTGCTTGGTTGGCTAGCTTTTTGATTCGCTGGTTGGGTATTTTGGTTGCTCTGATGCTTGGTACAAACTTTTTAAAGATGCAATAAGCCCAACAAAGAAGAGAGAAAATGCTTTACATGTGAGGTATCCAGGATTTTGTAAGAGCTCCATTTTCGTGACAAATATTCTCTTCATATGGAATTCATAAAGGTTGACAATCCTACACAAACTGATCTCTGTACCTACTGACCCACCCTCTACTGCATATCCATCCTCAGGTCTGTTGATCTACATTTGTTATGGAGTGTGGCACAGCACGCTGGAGCTGAATGCTCGGGAGCAGCAGGCACATGCCAGTTCCTACCAGCGCTATGACGACCACTTGGATGACACCTTCTCCCCCGGTGACGACCTTTACACCCAGGAGCAGGACGAGAGACCGTATCAGGGGTGGTCTGCACCCGAGGAGAGAGGATACCACTACCAGCAGGGAAATCAACACGAGATCCAATACGAGGACCAAGAGAGCGGAGAGCAGGAGCAGAGCCAGTATGAAGATAATGGGGACCAGTGTGGATACCAGTCTGGAGCAGGAGGCCAGTATATGGAGACAGGCAGTAGGTCCAAGGGAAGGACCAATTATGGGTTTAATGATGAAGAGGAGAACTGAGTAATATGAAAGAGTGAATAAAACGTACGTATGAGGCAATATTTTAATATTTGTGGAAGCTTTTATGAAAACTGGGATCAGATATCAGCAGAGGAAGGAGGGCACTGAGAGAAGCCAACAGCAGATGCAGAAGCTTCAAAACAGTCTAACCCGTTTGGGTCGAAAGCAACTGGACTTCTTTACTCCAGCTTCTGCAACCTTTTGGACGAGAAGTGAAATGTGTTTGAGAACTTAAAAGAAGTCCAGCTGCCTTTGAAGATCTACCTGTATGAGCACGAATGTAGACAAACACCCAGCTGCCTCTGACAACCTGACAGTGACAGCAACCGTTAATGAAACAAGTTGGACTTGTGTGAGAAGAAGTGTTGTTACAAAACAAACCTGCCTTAATCTTACTTTATTCTTTTTCTATTCTTTAGTGCTCAGCCGAGGTTCAAAAGAATCCAGACTGTGTAGACGCCCATCTGTTGTTTAAATCAAGACGAACTGAGCATGCTTCAGTGAGATGCTTATCTTTTTAAAGTTAATTTCCTGTTATTTTTAACAGGCACAAGCACCGATACTATATAAAGCATTTTTATTAGCACTACTCATGTGGTGCATGTCTTCAGGCTAACTTTTTAGACACCAAAAGGCTTATGACCTTAAGATCAGGACCTTTCCATAGTGACTAATCCCAACCATACCCAAACATGTTAATGACTAACCTCGTGTGATGATGGATCATCTTAGATGTTCTCTTAACTGAAGTTTGGTCTTTTTTTAGCATCTTCTTCGAGCTGTATGAAAGCATTTTCTCTGCCAATCAGGCCAACATGAACTTTTACTGAGAACAGTTTAACCCTTATTGTCCATCTTCCCAGTGCTGATGTGTTTATATTAACCTAACCATAGCTTTGTAGACAGCCACCAGGTAGTACATCATCATGTCTCAATTAGTCCCAAAGAATTTGGACTAATTACCATACAGCATTTGCTCTGAACCAAGCTCATATTAAATGTTTATACTTTTTGTGCCTAAAGGTCACTCAGGCCACTTGCACGTGGTTCTTTGCAGACTCAGTATCACTGCTTCCTTTTGCACATTCAGGTCTTCGTTGTCTTCTTTTCTGCTTCCCATAGCCGTTCACAGAAGTCTGTTCAGAGACAGTGAACAGCACACGCTGGTTTAGCTTTTCCTCTGGTTTTGTTTGAGTTCTTTGTTTACGCTCTTTAATTGTTTTGGGGTGAATGGTGTTATTCCGTGTCTGTTGTGGAAAGTGCAGAAATAAAGAGAATTTGAAGCAGCAGTTTGTCTAATCGGGGTTTTATTGCAGGCTTCGCTCACAGATAGAAGACGCTGAAGTGTTATCATTCCAAATTTAAAGGAGCTGTGTGAGCCGTCAATGGCAACTGCGGTAATTATTGTGTTCCTAGCATCAGCCAAAGGCTAGGATAAGTAGAGGTGAGTGGATCAATCCAAATATCAATAGTGTTAAGTGGTCATTGAAATGTGTTCAGAATTTGCAAATTAACAGTGAGTCATACAAACCTCTCTGCCCCACATAAGCTGCCTTTATAGGTCAAAAGTATCAGTATTGGCTCTGTATTTACTTGGTATCGGATCAATACCAAACTTTACAGTGTCACACAGCACTAGTGACGAGACAAAGCCTGTCGTGCTCTGATGTACATAGTTTGCAGTTAATCTGTGCTAGCTTTGCCTCATTTTAGCCAGAAGAGGCTAAAATCTGATGATCTGATACCTACTGAAGAAGAAGACAAACGAAAAATCGTATTTGAAATGGATTCATATCAAATGGAAAACATACAGAAATAATATTCAGTAAAACACAACTTTAAGAAAGCATGAATCTTAATTTAAATGTGTATGGGTGTTTTCAGAGAGCCCAAGAGATTTTAAAGCCTTTTTTCTAAACACAGACAAGAATTTAACCATGTGGGTATGCAGATGATTTATTTTGATTATGCTGTTAACATAAAAGTAAAAAGAAATGATTAAAAAAAAGTGGGGGATTAAATATGAGCTGCAATTTAAAAGTATCATAAACACTAAAGCGACGATGAAAACAACAGTTTGATATTTATAATGTGAAAACAAAGAGCTGCTGACAACGATTAACTTAGATGGTCACAGCCGGTCAAACAGGGGGACTTTCCTTCCTGACTGAGTAGCTGAAGATGTGAAATATGTATTTATACATGTACAGCAAATGAAATTACAAACAGCTGCAAGCTTTCTGCTAGGCTTCACCTCGGCTCATGGAGTCCCTGAACTGGACGTCCGAACCATGTTCGTGTGGTTAAGTCTACTGACAGACCAATCACAGTCATGACCTCGGGGGCTGGTCATGTGATTGGTTTAGAAACAGTATATTTGAGTTTGTTTAGTTTTTTCCTGTAATGCCAGAGTTTGAAGTTGAGATTGTTTTGTGTGAATTGGATTTGTGTATTCCTGTTTTGACTGATTGTTCTTTCTTCCATTGTGTTACTTTGTATCATTCAGTGAGAGCTTTGTTGTCTCAGTTTTTTTGTTTCCTTTTGTACTTTGTGCCTTGGTTTGAGTTTTACTTTCCCACCTTTTGAATATGTCTTGATTGCTTTAACCTGTGTCGTGTTTACCAGCTTTTCTCAGTCTCCAGTTAGTCCTCAGTGTGGGTCTGCCCCGAGTGTTTGTCTTACATTGTTGTGTTTTGATGCTACTTGTTTTGCTCGTCTTCCTGGCTTTCTATCCCGTTCTTGTTTTTTCATTCTGTATAATAAAACTTTGTCTTTTTTTTTGTTGCTACTCTGAGTTTTGATCCTTTAGTCTCTCTAAAGACATCACTAAGACTTTTATCTCTAAAAGAATAACAAAATGTTAAAGTTGAGGCTTCAATACGTGGAGTCCAGGGCGGCGGAGGACTGGAGTAAGTTTGATGCAATTACTGATTTTGAAACAGATATTTTTTGGAACTTACACAGATTCTGCAGACTTCCCTAGTTTGAGGCCAAAACATCTCCTGAGTGTGAGCTTATTATTAATCCCTCCATTTCCTGCCAACATTCGTTTTCATGGTGGATTTTAGTCTTGAAGCAGTAAACAGATAATGGCATGTCTCATCGATGGCGAATATGACTTTAAACTCAAAGACAACTTGGTTAAAAATAGAGCGCCTGGTTCCTTCACACCCGGGCGCTCTTGGCGTGGTTGGCGGGGGGGTCGAGGAGCGTGGCCGTCCCCCTGTTCCCAGAGTAGTAGAAGCTGTCGTCCCTACTCGGGGTCCCGGGGTCGATGCCCTGGCAGCACAAGATGATGATGCCACCTAGGAGGCAGAGGGCGGAGCCGACCCAGCCGGAGTACAGAGAGAAGCCGAATGACATCAGATCTTCCTCTTTATTAGCGCCGATGGGGAACCAGACGGTAGATATGATGCTGCACACAGCTGGGTTTCAGACATATTTAAACACAAAAGGTGAAAAACAGGGAAAAGAAGAGGTTATAATTTTGTGCTCGGTGCCTCCATCTGTCTGGCTGTCATCCCTGAGTTTGTGGACAGGAACTACCTGTCTTATCTCACAGGAAGCAAAACAGCCTGACAGATCCTGACCCATCATCCTCCTTCCTGCAACAGCTGGGAATGACTCAGGGAAGACCAGCGCTCTATACAACATGCCACATTCACCCAGTCACTGACTCTAAACTGAATGCTGTCTAACCAAATTCATACTGCGACAGATGCGTCGGAGAGTAACTTAGGGTTAGTATCTTGCCCAAGGATACTTGCCATGCAGACTGGAGGAGGCAGGAATTGAACCTCCGACCTCCCGATCAGTAGGTGACCAGCGCTACGTCCTGAGCTACAGCCACACAAAGTTCACTGCAGTAAGAGAAAGTCTCTTAAAACGAGAAACTGCCCTCAGAAATCAAATCTGTCCTCTGAAACTGTCCCAAAAAAGTTATTTGAACACACAAATACATCCCTCTAAAATGAAAACTAAAAAATATGTAACACATGTCCTCAACAACCTGCACACTCAGTACTGTGTACTCACAGTGTGCTGACCTCTACACTCTTATCTGAAATCAAAAACATAACAAATCAAATCTGCAGTCTGTCAAATCAAACTCATTCCTCAGATTTATCAATGGCACTGCTATTAAGGTGACATTTCATTAATAAGAGCTGGTTGAATTCTTTGAATACCAAAGAGAGCACCTTCATTGGGTCCTTTACTACCTCCTTATTCTGGAGGTTGGTTCTCATCTATCCAGCTTTTATAAAACAAAATGGTCAGAACACTTGAAACAAAGTGTCTGAGATTTGCATTTTTCAGTCATCAGCCACTCCTTTGAGTAATCAGATTCTCTGACAGTCTTTTCCCTGAATCTCCTCCACACGTTCCTTCATGATGTCAAGGAAAAGTGACGAGGAAAAGATGTTTTGGACTAATAAACTGCAAACACTGAAAGTCAGTGCAAGTGAAATTTCTCTTTACTTCACTGACAAAAGCTAAAACATTAAACTCAACTAGTGTTTTTGGTAAGTGTTAGTAAAGTAGTAGTTATAATCAAACTGATATAAACACAACTGTGCATGTGTGTGTGTGTGTGTGTGTGTGTGTGTGTGTGTGTGTGTGTGTGTGTGTGTGTGTGTGTGTGTGTGTGTGTGTGCGTGTGTGTGTGTGTGTGTGTGCGGCCTCCTCACCCATGAAGATGAAGAGGACGCCTCCCACTCGGGCGCGGCGCTTCTTCACAGCTGAGGTGTCGTTCTGCAGCCGCACGCAGGCCATGGACATGAGGATCAGGAGCGTGGCGGGGAGACCCAGCAAACAGGCGCAGATCATCAGAGCACGAGCTGTCTGGACGTAGGCTGAGAGGCAGAGAGAGCATCTGTTTGGTTTAACGTTCTCAGCACAGCTCACCTCTGGCACTCAACAAGGCGCTGCTCACATTAGGAATGTGCACACGTGTTGCATGCAGCGAAGACAAGAAAAAGATGCAAGAAAAAGCCTCTTTAGCCAGATTACTTTACTCAGAAAGTAATGTCTAATCATGCTCTGAGTTACAGTCAAACACAGTCTGACGTCACTCTTCATGTCTTCACTGAACACACAGAGAATAAATCCAAAGTAATAAAACATTGGTGTTAATGACTTCTCCAAAAGCTCATGAGAGACAAACCCCACTAGGTTTTAAACACCTGGGACTCTCAGGCTTCTGGTTTAGAACTGAAGAGGCTACTTGCATGAGAGGTGACACGTAAAGAAGCCCAGTCATTTTTCTGTCAAGCTGTTAAGATCTACAGAAATCTCAACAACCGTGCAAAGGACCACCAGAAGAAAGCTCAACCTTTGGCAGGCTTCTCTGTGTTAGCTGGGTCTGTTAACTGGAACCACCTGTCAGAGATGACTGGTATCAGCTTTCTTTGTTAATCCAGGCTAAACGATGACTCGCCCAAAGTGCACATCTAGATAAAAATCAGTCAGCGGGGACAAGGAGGAGAAATAGTCTGTGGCCACCACCTGCTAAACCATTCCTATTTTGTGTTTGTTGTCTCTCCACCTGCTGCACTTTACTTTTGCACTAAGTGGGTGAGATGGATGCCCAGAAGTTCAGTCTCTAACAACATAGATTAAAATCCCCGAAGTTTAACTGACTGTGTTATATTCTGACGGCCGAGTGTCGTCCTATGTTTCTGAGTAGTGAACAAAAGGCTGATAAATTCCTTTAATTGTGTTATACACTGTTTGGTAAACGTGCAGAAGGTTTGTTTGGTAGTAAACAAATTAAAAGCTCAAAAAGTGGAAAAATTGGCTTTTACATTGTTGTTTATAGTTTGATATGAAACGTGTGAAATTAATAGTCAGTATTTATAATACTGAGCACGAGAATAGAACTATACTCCTATAAACAGAGGACTGAGAAAACATTATTGAAATATGATGAACAATGTTTTACACCATAAAGCAGTTTAATTTAAAGAGTTTAAATAACCAGTTATATTCGTTTCTTTAAATAAAGCTTATAAGTTACCATAGTTTCCACAAGTGTTTGTTCTTCCCATCCTTCCTTTCACAATAAAAGTAATAAAAGTTATTTCATTTTTTATTCTGTATTCTGATGAACGAGACTGTTCGATGAACATATTGAATGAAACTGTAAAAAGAAAAAAAGAAAAAATCTTGTTACGAATATATTTTGTTGGTAAACAACAATGCCGGTTTAAATACATGTGTCGATAACTTAATATTTTAATGTTAATAACGTGAAATAACCATAAATATTTAACTGTAATAAATTCAACTCTAAATATAAAGCGTAAACTGTTTTGTTGACACGCAGCCACTCGGCTCACTCGCTGCCTCCCGCAGACCCACGCAGCAAACGTGAGCTAAACACACTTGAAAGATCTCGCCACGCACATCTTGTATTAGAGCATTTATTGGCGCAGCTCACCGGGCAGTGTGAGGATCTGGGTGAGGCCCACGCAGTGGTGAAGGGACGGGGAGATGACGCACTCTGCCCACAGGCCTCGGGAGCTCAGCTCGTCCATGCGGACGCAGGTGGCCTTGGTGTAGTCGCAGGTCCGGACCCAGTCGTTGGTGGCCGTGGCCACGATCACCCCCACCCAGCCCACTCCGCTGGCCGCGGTGCCAAGGAGTTGCCTGCGCATCTGTGACATGGTGAGCACCGTGCGCCCCAAAAGAGAAAGATAAAGATAAAGAAATTCAGCCTGTTTTTAAATTCAGAAACGTGGCAGCTTCTTGAGAGCTTTCCTCTTTTTTTAACGTCTGCGGGAGTTTAAAAAGTTTAAAAATGAAAAATGTTATAGGCCAAAGACTCAAAAAGAGTTTAAAAGCGGATAAATGACTGCGTTATTGTCTAATAAGCAACAAAAAACACCGGAAAACAAAAAACACTGGAATAAAGCAAAAACTGATATATATTCAGAAATAACTGCAGACAGTTTTTCTCTGACTTGGAGCTTTAAACAACGTCTAAAAAGCTTAAAAGTCTAAATTTAAAAGCAGTCCTGTTCCGTCAGTGCGCCTGAAGCTGATCCACGAGAAAAATGCCCAGAATAAGATTTATCACAGGGTGTGGTGGAAACCGTACTCCTCTCCAAAGCCAATGGGAGCACATGTGAGATCCTAACCTAAACCAGATACGGGGAGAAAGGCAGGCTCAGACAGAAAAACAAGCATCACCTAAAGCCTTCCTGATGAAGCTAAATCAGTTTAGCTCATAAAGTCCAGAGTTGTCCTCATGTGTCACTCACCTGCACCTCTGTTGCCCTCTGCTGGTGGTCCCGCCATCCCATCAGCAGCACTTCTGCCGAAATCTGCTCAGGTCCACTCAGTTTGGGACATCAGCAGAAATGTTCAGTGAATAAGACGTCTTAAAGTACAGCTTAAAGTATATGGAAGTTCTCAGGTGCTTTATTAAAAACATTACAAATATTAATATTAATATTTTAAAATACAATTAAATCTAAACAAAAAAGTTGTCGTTATTCACACCAGTTGATTAAAAATAAGGATTCACAACTAAATATTAGAAAAAAAATCTTTTTTATTATCATTTTTAAACCAATCATTTGATGAAGGTGATTTTCAGCCTGGGTTTGCGTTTCCTGGATGACAGGACGGGTTCCCAGTAAAGAATGAAATATATAATATATATAAAATATTAAAGTTTCCAAACCTCAAAATCATTTCAAACCTTAACATCTGACTGAAAACGATTTCTGTGTTTGTTCTGTTCTCAGCCAACGCGGCGCCACCATCCTTCAGTAATGTTGAGGTCTGGACTCTGAGGAGGCCAATCCATGACTGATGGTTCCACTGTGTGTTTTTCTGTCCAATATAATACAGCACTGGATTGATCTCTATTACTATTGGTTATTTATTTTATTTTACTTTAAGTTATTACAAATTGAACAGAAAGAAAGAAAAGACTGAGAGAATCTGTTGAATCAGCTGTTAAAAGAAGAAAGAAAACAAACAAACAATAGAACAACAGAATACAGAGATCAAAGCAACGACCTAGATACGTGTAAGTAACAGTAACTACTGAATACTGAATGCAACTGAGCAGCACACAAGACCGACAGCGCACAATATGCTTCAAGGTAGAAGCCGAGGAAGATATAGTTTGTGTCTGTGAGCATCCGTGTGCGTGAACGCGCCTGAGTTCAAAAGGTTTCTCCATGTAACGAGGAGGCTGTGGGGAGCCATAGCCCCGCCCCCCAGAGCATGAAGCGCTAAAAATGCTTCTTGATAGTCGTCTCGTCTCTCAGATGTTGTCCATCTGCTGAGGATAGTTTTAGGACCGCTCTAAGCCTCTAAGCCTCAGTTAACCCCAGAGCCCCGCTTCTACACCTGCAGCAGCCAGGTTGTAGGCACTGGGGTAAACTGCACTACGGGGGATCCCAGAACCTCTCAATCGCTCCACACCCCGACAAAGTGGGTCTGATAACCACTACACTGTGAAACTGTGCCAACTTTAACTTTAGCATTTTATTCATCCATGAAACCAGGAGGCGGCCCGACGTTTGCTCCTCAGTGGAACATCTGCTCCACGTGTCTGAAGTGTTTACGCACATTTTTGTTAGAAAGCCTGCTTTCACTGGGCTAGTAAAAGGTGTTTTACTTGGGAATTAATTTAAAACAAGATAAATAAATCGTTTGATGATCAATTATTCATTTATTAAATAATTTCAAGCAGGATACCATAAAAATGTGACGATTGAAGACACCAGCCTCTACCCTGATAGTGACTTTTTTAATACACAGACATGTCTTTGTCCAGAATATAGTGATATAAAACATTAAACTTTCATTAATCACTTACAAAGTCTACGCATTATTGTTTTTTTCCTTTTACACACACGGGTTATGTTTAGCTACTGGATAGATTTGTTGCTGACGTCACGTTCTAAAAAAACTAAATAGACAAATTTTATATATTAAATGTTCAAAATCCTTCATCAAATAGCTTCAAATGTACACTCTCCAGCGGCATGTAAAATATACACAAAGTTACAAAACCCCCCCGTCTCCTGCTACAGTCGGAGGGCCCAAAACTGGTGAGACGTCTCATGGACTCTGGTGTCGTCATGCTCCCGCACTCCTCTCCAGCTCCCATCTGCTAAGGCCACGCCTAGATTTATAATCTCATGAATTATAAATTCCCACAAATCTCTTTTTGTGACTTTGTTCTGTCATCCTTGGTGCCAGCTTTTGACTTCCGCCGATTTCTCTCGTTTCCTCGCGTCTTTATTGCCTTTTTTCCCTCTTCCTTTTTAAACGCTTTCTCTTTTCCTCACGTTGTTTCTCTTTTTCTTTGTCTCTCATTGGTTTTTCAGTGCGTTGATGTGAGCGCAGATCTTCAGAGCAGGTCCCAGTTTTATGTTCATGCTGGTCATCAGATGGTCCTCGGTGAGCAGCAGCAGAGCCTGGCCGTCGATCTCCTGCACCCGGAAAGCCTCCGCTACGTCACTGCAGCCTGAAACAGCAACGCGGAGAGTTTAAAAACACTGACGGTGTCTGACTGAGCAAATGATTCTGTTCAGTCACGCAGAAAGTAGCCATGGCCCTGACTTTAGTCACGTATAACGATTAGTTTAGTATAACGATCTAAACTCTTGACTTTTAATAAAAACGCCTCCAAACTCCTGCAAAGTTTAGTCTGTGGGGAGTGACTCTGTTTTGGAGCCTCGAGTGGACATTAGAGGAACTGCAGTTTTCCCCTTTCACTGTTGCTGCTGTCCTTCTGTCACAAGTCACTCCTCTGCTGTTTTTATATTAAGATCTTTTGGTGTTTTCATTCATCAGTATTTTGGTGTACAATATTCTTATCCTCCTCTTGATGAAGCACACCCCTGATGCACTCATGTCGTCCACAGCTTCCTTGTTTATTGTCCATGCTACGCGAGGATAGCTGTAGCAACGACATCTAGGACTAGGATTAGGTATTACATGGTACTGATGGTACTTTACTGTGTTCAAATCTTTTAAAGACACACTGCACACTGTGCTGAGATATGCTAATTTTGGCTAATATCACTTTGTTTGTGCAGAAAAGCTATTTAATGCATTCAAAGGTGTCAACTTTGGGATTATTTTGTAGATTTAACTAAAGAAGTGGGAACACGTGATGTGTTTGTGTGGCTGCTAATAAAAAAACGCATAAAGACACCATTTCAAATTAGATTTTGGTGGCTTTCCTGTGAACACATTTTTTTAAAGGTTCATAAACTCGACAATTAAATGATTGGTTGGTGGTTTTTAGGCCACATGATGAAATAATGTGATGCAGGTTCTGATAAGAACCTTCAGCAGCCCAAGTTCTACCTGAGCCCTTGTTTGGTTCCTCAAATCCTGATCGTGTGGGAGGAGTTTGCGGACAAACGACCCAACAAACAAAGATTTGGTTTGTTACAGTAACATGTTTCACACTGTTCATCCAGGATCGTTAGCCAACAATCAGTTTATCCACTTTATTTCTAACAGAAACGAGTCTGGAGAATGTTTCGACCAGAAGAGATCTGCATAACTCTAAGAGCCACATCTGATCTTCTCTTAGAAATAAAGTGACAGTGATGAATATTAAAGGCCGCTAACAGTGTTTACTACAGAATCATCTGTCTCATGTGAAACAGAGGTTCAGTTTCTCTCCCAGATGTTTCACAGCAGTCTCGCTGAGTCTGACGGTGTGTGGTTGGAAGTATTCTTCACATTACTTCACTCAGCAGTTAATTTCAGCATTTTGCGAAACCTTTAATGGGACTTGGGGGATACGAAGAAGCTGTGAGCGATTAAGACACGGAGTGTGGCGTAAATCAAACCGACGGTTCAGAGTTAAAGGTCCCGGGAGAAGCTCTACGTGTGGGGCATCGGCTCAAGTTTACCTGGCAGCGTGTGGATGAAGGCGGTGACTTCCTCCACGCTCCACTGCGAGGGGGCTGGCTTAAACGTGGTGGTGGGCGTGGAAGTGGTCACGGCCGGCGCCGACGCCCTCCTCGCTCTCCGAGCCGCCCGACGCTCCATCCTAGCCGTCATGGCGACAGCGGGATCTTCCTCTCCTCCGTCATCGTCTTCCTCCTCCCTGCCTCCACCTCCCACCATATCGTCTTCATCTTCGTCCTCTTCTGCCGCCGCCGCTTTTTCTTTTCCATCTTTCTCCCGCTGACCGGCGCTCCACAGATCACGAGGCTGAAAGGAAACAAAGCGTGTAAGAAATGTAAAAGCCAGGAAACGTCCTGCCTGATATCAGCAGTTCAGGGGCTGCTGGGGTGATAGTGTGGGGCCCTGCAGCACCAGCGCAGCATCATTTAAACCCCACACTCCACCTCAATCATCTCAAACTGGTTACTTGTATATGACTCCACAGTCACCAGCTCTCACTCCAGCAGAGAACACGTGGGATGTGGTGGAGCGATAAAGATGTAGAAACTGTGTGATGCTATCATGTCGACATGGACGAACACCTCAGAGGAATCTGTGAGTTATGAGAAAGTTCTCGACTCAAACGCAGTTCCAACTCAGCACAAGGAAGGAGTCACTGAATAAAGTGGCTGCTGGCTGCATAGAACTTAAAACTGAGCGTCTGTTTTCTGTCGGTGGAGCTTCCTGATTTCTCGGCTCTCTGCTGCCCTCTAAAGGCCGTCGGCTGTCACTGAACCACAGATGAAGCACAGATGGCTTCAAAGGGCTCATTTCATAAGACCAAAGCTAAAATCCACTGCACACGACTAACTGAGCTAATCTAGTTTTACACTACTAAGTATTTTTAATTCATGTGTTTGTTTCAGTTTAGTTTCAGTGTTTTTTAGTTTCTCTGGGACAAAATTTAAAAAGTTTACAAAAGATATGAAGCTACAAACGCAGAGTGGCGTTTTTGTAGGAACGTAACCCATCAAATAAACATCACAAAGATCAATAAAAGCATAAAACTGTGTTTAATATTTGGAAAACCAGCCTCCTGTAATACAGCCGGTGCATGTGTACGTTCACATTCGGCTCGTGGAGGACTTCAGGAGCTCTAGCTTCATTTTCAGAGTGTGGCTCTTTAAAACATCTCAGCACTTCTCTGTTTGCTGTTTTAAGCTGTTGGCGAGTTCAGCGTCCCTACCAGCCGCAGCAGCAGGGGTTTCCCAGGGACTGACTCCGCCCGGTTGAGGGCAGGACGAGGCTTCTCTGACCGGCTTCCTGCGCTGAGAGCTCGCAGACGCTTCGTCAGACGAACGTTAAACCTGAGGGGGGAGGAGGAAGGGGAGAAGCACAGAGACACGTGGTGATGTTTCCTCGTTCTGCTGCTTTCATTCACACTCGTATCTGCATCTGACACCTGCGCGCCTCCACGCAGGCCACACACCACATCCTGTCACGCTGCTGCTGCGACAGCAGCACCCCTACGCTGTGTAAAGGTCCCGTGACATCACAGCTGCCCTCTTTAGCGCTTAAGCCAATGAAGCGAGGCCTTACCCGCGTGCACAGGAAGTGGAGCAGAAGCGTTTGGAGCGCATGAAGTTGTGTGCGTGGCCCCTCTTCCCGCAGAACTGGCAGTGCAGCACCGTTCGGTCTCTGTGGCCCGACCCTGTGAGAGGGACACAGTGGAGGTGAAGCTGAGAAACACAGAGTCTAACATGGTTCCCACTGCTAGTTTAGAAGACTAACAGCTCCCACATTTACCACATCAGCAGCAGAGTGACAGACGTGAGCAGAGCAGCATTCGGGCATGTGTGGGGTAAACGTCAGGTTTACCGCCGAGTTTTCAGGGTATTAAAAGTGGTTGACTTCTTACACGTCTCACACACACTTTCACTGCACAGTCCCAGCTCTGCTCTCAGCTTGTATTTAGTGTTTAGCCTGTTCATGTGTTGAATCAGCCCCAGTGCTGCAGGTGCAGAACATGACGGGACAGGTTTACAGTGGTGGGCAGAGGCTGTGCCACAATGCAGAAACTCCGGTTTGGTTCACTGTTAGAGCCTGCGGACCAATCGCTGCGTCAAGACAAGAAATAGAAGATCTCTCACCGTTTTTAGAGAACATGCAAAGACTTTGTCCTTGTTTGGTGTGCAGCCACGAGAAACCCTTTTTATATATTTTCTTTAAGCCTAATTGATTTTCCTTTAATATTAAACTTACTAGTCTTATATAAAAACTGCAAGAATTATGTTTTTATTCTTGATTCAATCAGGTCTGCTCTCATTTAAAGTCTCTCAGCTGCAGGGAAAATGCGTCACCTGCTTTGTTTTGAGTTTTCTGGGATGAATCTTTGTTGTTGATTTGGTGACAGTATGACGTGGCTGCGGCTGGTCTACTCTGCAGCTCTTACCAACAGTACTTTCATGTATCGAGACTTCAGAGCAGATAAACGGGCAGGTGTGAAGTTTAAAAGTTAAACTGCTCCTTACTGCTCCCAGGGTCGTCCGTGTCTCCTCCTTCCTCTTCGTCCGAGTCTGTGGAGTGCTCAGTTTGTTTTATCGTTTCCGTTACGGGCAGCGCCGCTTTCCCATTGGTCCCATTCACTTCCTGCGGTTTGGGCACCTGCTCTGGAACCAGCAGGGATGAGCGGTTCACCTGGACCACAGAAATAAGGTGAGTATAAATGCACCGCCTGTGGCTGAAAAGGTAATCGCAGTAAGGAGGGAATCCGTTTACATCCACCCAGAACTTATTCTAGGTTTATACACGAGAAAGGTTTTGACTTTTTTCCCCTTTTAGTAACAAAATTGTAATATTTGCCGTCTCTAAGAAAGGGAAACCCAAGAAAAGGTGATAAACTGTAAAACCCAGATTGAACTGTCAGCTGAGCCACAATTTATTTAGGAAATGCTTAAATAAGCCTGAGGAGATTAAACACCAACTTATTTCACACTAAAAGCATCAAAACTAAAATTCTAACTTCATTTTTTCTGCCTTTGTGATGTAAAACAAACGTCTCCTTACAGGAAACGGTTGGAGCCCCTCCTGGATGACAAATCCCTCCACCAGGTGGGTGAGAACCTGCCGTCCCTCAGGCCACGGCCTTGGCTCCCAGGGGCTGCTCAGTGATTGGCTGAAGCTCTCTGACTCGTCCTCCAATTGTCCGAGAGGCTCTGCCTCAGTTTCCGTGGGGGGCTGCTGCTCGCCACCTGCTTTGTCCACCTTCGCTGGCTCATGCTGCGGTAGGCTGAGGTCAGTCGGGAGGGCGGTGTGCGCCGGGAGGAGAGGAGGAGGGTTTTCTGCCGAAGGAGTGGTGATGGGTGAGGAGGGGGGAGACTGAGAGGAGAGGCTGGACAACGCTGTGAGGAGCAGAGAAAGAAAAAAGGGTTGACTGAAAATTAAAAGGAACATGTTTAGAAAAAAGTATTGATTGCATGAAGTTACAGCCGAAAACAAAGCAGGACACTAAAGTTCACCAGTGAGCAGCAGGTAGCAGCGAGCCTTTACTGCACCACTGTTACGCCTGCAGACGTCCCGTGAAGACAGTTTGCTCAACAGCTCAATTGCTTTGTAGCCTGAAGCATCAGAAGCTGCTGCTGGCTGCACACTGTGCACCGACCATGTGTGCTTCTCCAGGACGAGCGGAGTAAAAACAACTAATCATGTGGACCCTTTAAGGGAGCACAGCTCGGACAGATGAAGCTGTGGAAAACGCTTTCATGCAAAGCCTCGTGTAAACACACGGATATGAGCACTAAGTGTTGCTGCGTCTGAGCTGTTCACGGTACCTGACTGATTGTCGGACTGGGTCGACATGTTCTCACAGAAGTCCTCCTGGCTGACGGGCTGAAGGTCTTTCTGAGGCTCCGGCAGCCTCTGACTCTGGGCAGAGGCTTCGGGGACTGGAGCTGGCTCTGGTACCGGGACTGGTGCTGGAGTTTGGACTGGAAGTGGAGTTGAAATGAGACCCGTGATGGGTTTTGAGTCCACAGTGGAGTCTTTAACAGGATCAGGTTCCGGGATAGGGTCCGTGTTGTGGTACTGATGGGGAAGCTGTGCCGTCTGGTTCTCAGACTGGTCCATTGGAGTCTCTCCTTCCTCTTCCTCCTCCATCTTCTTGTCCTTGCCTTCCTCTCTCCTCTCTCTCTCACTTTGGCCTTCTTCTGTCACTTCCATTTGATCTTCCTCTCGGCTAACTTCCTGCACCTCCTGGCTGATTTGCTCCTCACTGGGCTCCTCCTCCTTCACCTTCTCTCTTTGGTCATCTTTCTCCACTCTCAGGTCTTTAGCAATGCTTTCCTCATCTTTGACTTCCTGTCTCACAGCTGCAGCTCTCTTTCTCTGCTCTTCAGCCTCCTTTACCTCCACCTTCTGGGTCAGATTTTGCGGCTGGGGCTCAGCTTGACTCTGCGGAGAGGCTGGACTCAGAAGGGATGGAGGTGAGGGCAGAGGAGAGGTGGTTTTTGGCAACGAGGGGTTTAAAGGAGGAGGAGGAGGAGGAGGAGGAAGGACGTCTTCAGTGCTCAAAGTCCTCTTTGATTGGGCGGAAACCTCAGCCGACTCTGCCGCTGGAGGCGGCGGGCTGCACCGAAGCATGCGTGTACGTTCCCGGCTGTGGCTGGCGACCCGAAGAGAGGGCGATGATCTGAAGCTGCTTCGCTGCAGACAACGAGCGCTCAAAATGCGGCACAGCTGACAGAGCGCTGGAGACAGATACCGGGCTGTGAGTTAACGGACAGCTCTTCAGTCCCGCCAGCGGCCGGCTGATGGAAGACGCCTGGCTGGAGGGAGCAGCAGCGATTGGTTGGAGGGCCGAGGTCTGTCGAGGTGACACCGCTCTGTGACCGTTAGGAGAGTGAAGTCTGGGTCTCAGAGGGACGGCTCGAACCGGAGAATAGAGAGCTGTGGGAGACGAGCATGAAGAGGAAACCATTAAACTATGAGGGATATGACTAATAATGATCTGATACATGACAGACTGCAATGGGTCCACTGGCCACTCGTGCATGTTGTTTAATTCTCATGTGCTTCACTGTAATCTGCTGATGCACAGCAGGCTGCAGGATTCAGGGTGTTGGCTGAAAAACTTTCTCACATCTAAGATTTAAACATTTCCTTTCAGTGGCTCCAAAAACTCTGAATTATTTAGATGATCAAATGCAAATTTTATTATGTTTTTGTTTCCTAATTTTCATCTCTCAAGGCTGGAAAATATATCAAGACCCATGATTCAATTTACTTTGTTCTGCAGCACAGTGCAGTTTTCTTCCAGTGATTTATGAGTTCAGCTGCAGACAGTGACGGCAAACATGCTGAAAACTGACTTGTTGTGTTCTGTGAGGGTAAACCGAAGCTCTGATGTCTCCGGGTAATAGAGAGGAATTATTTGGTTCATAAGTCACTGAAATGAAACGGTACACAGGACCACAGCAGTGCAGCTAAAGACGGCTCTGAACAGCTAAAAGCAGTAAGTTTGTCCTTTCTTGTTTTAAAAGTAACCAAAATTAAAATAGTGAAAAAAGAAAAATATCTATTTAAAAAATGTAATTCTTTAAAAACTGAAGGCAAAAAATGATTGAAAATATAAAACGCTCATTTTGAAACATTTTTTTTTTTTAGTTTACTCACTGCTTGTAGAAAATAAATAAACATGCAATCTCACACCACAAGTGTGATTGTTGCTAACACCAGACTGTGGCTTGCTGCCAGAACAGCTGGAGAGAGATGTCAGACGGCTTTAAACTGCAGGCTTTTATTTTGAAAGGTTCAGAGTGTTGATAACATCCAATATGTAATTTGAGGCTTTTATTTTGTGTCTTTTATCCTTTCTTCACCTCAAACCCGTTGCAGCAGATGGCTGCCCGGTCCTGAGGTTTCTTCCTGTTAAGAGGGGGGTTTCCTTCCCACCAAGTGCTCGCCTACAGGGACTTGTCTCATTGCTCAGGCTTCTCTGTATTATTGTAGGGTCTCTACCTTACAATATAAAGGGCCTTGAAGCAACTGTTATCATTTTGAAAGCATACTGGTCTTCCACTGATGGCTTTTATTTTGAAAATCTGAACCACACCTCCCTCCAGTCCCCCCGGTTAGTCACTGTCAGGGTGAGAGCTGGATCCAACCAATAAACTCAAACAGGATCAAATATAAATAAAACAAACCACATTTAGGAAGCTGCAAACGCAGCATCAGCTGACTGAAAGTGCAGAATTATAATAATTAATGAGAATATATTAGTCACTATGTAAGACCCTCACATGGAGGAGCGTACTCATCCGGCCTCATCACACCCTTCAGGGACCTACTTGGAGGCGGCACGGCGAGGTGTCGGCTGGGCGTGGTTGGACACTCCGTTGCTGTGATGCTGGACTGAGGTCGCGGCTTGAGAATCGGGAAGAGGGGGGCTTGAGGTCGAGAGAGGGGAGGCGGGGCCGTGGCGCTGGGCTTGAGGCGTAGGGAAGGAGGGATGGCGAGAGTCCCGGGGGGAGGAGGCCTCAAGGTGAGACTCTGGAGCTGGAAGGGACACAAAGATGTTCAGTTAGATCCCACCAAGGCGTTGGCTATCCAGTCACAGCTTAGCAACTGTTACCAGCGAGGGCGGGTATGTTAGAGGCAGCAGGAAAAAAGCTCTGAAGCAGATTTAGTCTTAAACGTCGGACATTTTCTGATTGTTCGTAAGGTGAAAATAAGAAATACAAAAACAATACCAACAAAAACAGAAAAACAAGATCACATTTCCTATTGATGTGGGTCTGAGGACCAACTGTGGAGAGATCGTCCACTGATCCTGATCCCAGTCACAGCCGTCTGTTACAGTCAACGTGTGAGAGGAGTGTATTTGAGCCTGGCTATCTCTCATATACCAGACTTTGTTGAGCTGGCACGAATTCGCACTCCTTCATTAAATGACTGAAAGTTACTGAAAAAAGCAGCTCTGTCTGAGGTCAGGTCGGAAGATTTCACAAATAGTTTATATAGTGCGACCGTCCAGGCTCTTTAAGACCCCTCCTTCCTACAATGGAGCTTTCTTGTGATTGGCCAGCCTCTGGCAGATTAGGGAGGGGCAGCAGCTTGCGCTTGCTCGCTGTGCTTGCTGAGCTTCGCGTGTTTCAGACGACTGTGTAAAGAAGTCAGCTTTTTGCATTTACCGTCTAAGGTCAGTTCAAAAGATGCATTCACGTGCGTACAAAGACATTTGCTCGGCTGCTCACCTGAGCCGAGGCGGGGTTAGAGGAAGGAGGAGAAGTGGAAACAGAGGAGGAGGAAGAGGAGGAGCACGGCTGGGGCGGCCGCATAGCAGATGTAAGAATTAGCTGCAGGAGAAAAAGGAGGAAACAGGTGAAGGAGGAGATGAACAGAGGAGAGCAGGACAAGCACAGATGTTTGTGTGAGACATAACTGAAGCATCTTCTTGGCCTTTGCTTCCTTTTAATGAGCTAATAAAACACCCATAAACATAAACACCAGATTTGAACCCTCACACAAGAAAACTGTGAATTTTGCTGGGGACTATTTTCTGCGGTGGATTAATACAACTGCGAGGCATATGCTTCATATTCAGTGTTTTTCAATGTTAAACAGACTTTTTTACAACACATGTAAGTGTTTTAAATCCAGGTGGCAGATCTAGATGATGGAAATGATTTGTGAGATTAACCACGGTTTAATATTTCACCGTTAAAAGAACTTTTATGAACAGATAAATAACCTTTAGTCTAAAATAGGTTTCTGTGCAAATAATCAAATGATGTCAATAATGACAATTTGATGGTTTTCACAGATGTGTAGTTTTGAGCTCATCAGTCACAATCAAGCCGCTTTGCTCTTCCTATACATGAACACTCATAATATCTGGGGAGCGTTCTTTATTGAGAAACAGAGTTTACTTTGTTTCTGTCGCTCAGGCTCAGTCTGACTCTTCTTTAGCTGAGCACCACCGTCTGCCATCAGAGACATGATCAGAGCAGACACAAAGATTCAGTATGTGGAACACTGATGATGCAAATAAGACATGAAATCATTAAAGCTGTGAATTCACGAGTTCGTTTATCTTGTTGTTGACTTATCTCTACCATGGCGGCTGCACAGCACTCTTGTTCTTAGTAACTGCAGTTGCAGCAGTGCTCAGCTCAAGGATGAAAACAGATATATTTGTATATTTCTGACATGCAAATGTCAGTGACAATGAAACACAAACATATGCATTGCTTAACTTAGTGATGGGAGTCAGGTACTAGCTACATGCATGCAGCTATACACAGTCAGCCAATCACAGGGCAGCGTCTCTATGCATGTAGGCATGTAGACACGGTCGAGACGACGTGATGAAGTTAAAGCTGAGCATGTGGAACAAAAGGTGATTTAAGTGACTCTGAATGTGGCGAGGTTGTTGGTGCCAGACGGCACGGTCGGAATATTTCAGGATCTGCTGGGATTTTCCCACCGAAAAAGAAAATATCCAGTGAGCAGCAGTTCTGTGGGCGAAACGTGCCTCGCTGAGGTCAGACGTCGGAGGAGAAAAGCTTCAAGAGATCAGTAACTCAAATAAGCACTGTGTGGCGAGGCGTCGTCTGCGATGCTGCTGCAGGTGAGATGGACGCACCTGCGCCGCATCTGCAATCACACCTGTGCTGTTGTCATTAGTGGTTGTTGGTGGTGATGTGTACGGCTGGCAGCTGTTACAGCAACCGTGTGAATATTGTAAGCAGAAAGCATGCTGCAAAGCATGAAGATGCACCCGGGCCTGCTGTGGGTTTGTTACACACTGGTTACAGCCGTAGCAGAAGAGCATCTCTGAGCTAACAGCTAGTCCAACCTCAAACCACACGAGTGTCCTTTCTGTCAGCTACGAGAAGCCCGAGGCTACAGTCCACACAGGCTCCCCAAGACTGGACAACAGAAGCCTGGAAACATGTTTCCTGGTCTGATGAGTCGCGACTTCTGCAACATTAAGACTTCAGTGTCACCATTTGGCCTAAACAAGATGAAGCTTCGTGTCAACTGTTCAAACTGCTGGTGGTGAAACAGCTTGGGCCTCTTAGGCCGTGGTGTTTAAATGATGCTACCTATTGTTGCTGAACATGTCCATCCTCTTATCGCTACACTGTATCCATCTTCCAAAGGTCACTTTCAGCAGGACGACGGGGCTCAACCTCGTACTAGCAACGTGTACCTCATGAAGTGGCCTCTGAGTGTATAATGTGTACTCTCTGCTGTAAATCAAAGATTTGGGGAAAATGTGATGCTTCAAGATCGTTTTAAACTAAAACTTCAAACAGGTAGTATGTACATCATCAGTTACCATGGTGATTTAGAGAGGTAAAGCACCTCTGTAACACTTAAAAGTCGGACTTTAAGCTCAACACGGCTGCCTGGTAACGTTGCTTCATAGTCTGTGTTTTCAGACTGTTTCAGATCACGTCTCACAGGGTTTTTGGTGCAGTGCATTTAATATCATTTACATCATGTTTGTGTTTGTTTAGTATTCGGAGAAATTTCTGCTTTGAAAGCTTTGAAACGTCTGTTTTCAGATTTATTTGCAGCTTTAAACTCTGAACTTTTCCTGCCAACTGGCTCATTTTAATACTCGTCATCCTTTCTGCAGCTGCACACTCTGTCCTGTTCACTGTGAGCAGCAGAACAGAATGCATGTGGAAATATATGAAAATGTGTGTGTGTGTGTGTGTGTGTGTGTGTGTGTGTGTGTGTTTACCATCTGAGCTCTAAGCAACACTTGGTCTTGGCCTGTCCCTTTGAGACCTTTTCCTAGGAGCAATGTCTGCTGGGACACCTTGGGATGTCTGACAGGGGAAGGGTTCTGATTGGTTCGCACAAGACCAGGTGTGCCCACAGGAGTCTGTGATACCTGGAACAGAGGCAGGAGAGGGGGGAAGGGAAGCAATTAAGGCAGTGCTTCAGAGCAGGGATGACTTTTTGTGATATTTCCTCGAACAGCAAAGCAGTCACGAGTGTGTTTGGGTGGAAACCAAAAGAGTAAACAATGAAAATGTTGAATTTTTAATGCTTCTTTTCAACAACAAAGAAAAACACTAAATGAATACTTTAACAATGGACAGCTTCATCCAAGCAGATTAAACCTCTCTCCACCAGGCAGCTCACATCTGTTTATAGTTCTTTAATCTCATCTATCAGGTTTAATTTAAAGATTTGAAAAACTAGTTTGTAAAATTTGTTGTCAGAAACTGTTTGGCATGTTTTTAGGCAAAGGAGTGGATTTTAAATCTGAAGTTCAGACTTGAATTAAAGGGGTTTAATAAAAGTATTCCCTCAAATATTCAGGAATTACAGCCATTTCAATGCACAGTCGCCCATTTTCAGAGGCTCACAATTCATTAGACAACTGTTTAATATGTTTTCACGGCCACCAAATGCAAGTGTTTCATTTGCATTTGTTTGCTTTTTCAGAGGAACTCTCAACACGAGGTCCGAATAAATGTCAGTGCGAGACAAACAGGCCATCACTCGACTGAAAGTCCAAATAAAACAAATGAACCCATCAGGCAGAAAGAAAAAATCAACATTGTGGTGAATCGGCCAGCTCAGCAACACTACGAGACTTTAAAGACCACAGAACGCTCTCAGGGAGGATCATCGTCACAGGGTTTACACCAACAGGGTGCAAACCACTGGGTACACTCAAGAACAGGAGCCAGACTTTACCAGCGCACGGCTGGCAGTGGAAGCAGGTCACGAGTGTTTACTGATGATGCGATTGCTGATAGAAGCAGCGGGATGAGCCGCGAAGTGTACGGGGCTGTAGCCTCTGCTCAGATTCAGGCAAACGCTGCAGGGCTGATCGGACAGAGCATCGGAGTGCAGACGGACAATGAGCCGGACAACAAAAGCGACCCAGTGCAGAGAAACGTGATCCTCTTCAACGGCCACGTCGGGCACCTGATCTCAACCCGACACAGCAGCTTTTCAGTTACTAAAGGAAGAAAGACGCAAACTTACTTCTGTTGAGCTTCGAATTAAGCGGAAAGTCTGAACTTCAATCACAATCGGTCGATTGTTTCATTTAAAATCGCAGCGGTGGCCATCGTGTATCAGTAACTGTCCGTTTCTGTTGCTGACATCCAGCTAATGACAAGTTCTGAGAACAGCTTCATAAAAGCCGGGATTGAAGTTTCTGATTTCGTGCTCATCTCAAGCTCGTGTCTTTAAAGCTCTAACGTGAGGAACCGCAGACTGTGCAGCTTTTTGTATCTGGCAGCAACGCCTGCATACAGAGTGTGAACGCCAGCGTCTCTGTGGCTCGCTCACAGTTCAGCCTGTTTACTCACTGAATTAACAGAGAGCGAGACCCGAGTGTAAGGATGTGAAACGCACTCAGATGAAAGCAAACAAAGAGGAAACTGTAACCCCAAACAGTCAAACACTGACCCAGATGGAGCCTGACAGGTGAAAGGTCCGAGGCTTCGTCTCACGAGCTGTCTGTCATTCTTACATTTAGATTATTCACACCTGATCTTTCTTTTTAAATCCGTTTGTTCAGGTCCTGAAAGGTCAGCTGTCGCTTTCAACAGTTATTTCCAACATTTAATGAAACTCAGCTTAAAAGATTCTCACACACCACGTGTCACAGAAATATGAATAAAATACAGATTCGGTCATTTAAGCAGGTTGACTGTCATGTGCTGTACCTGCATTTTTATTTACTGTAGCTGTACTTTATGCATGAAGCTTGCTAACAAAGCTAGCACTAGCTATCACCTTTGTGCACCTTTGCACCAAATCCAAAGAGTGAAAACTGTGATTTGAGTCTTCGCTGTGCGTTCTGTAAAGATGGCAGTACAAGTAAACATCACGAGTGCAGGAAGGCTAGATAAAACTTTGAGCTCAAGCTGTTTTATTTACATCCGTCCTCTGCGTCAGGCTCGTCTTCTGAGATTAAATTACTGCGTCTTTTTTAGACGAAGCTAAAAATTATTTGGTCCTAATGTTATCAGCCTGTTGAATGACTGCTGTCAGTCTTATGAATACAGCCAGTAGGTGTCCTCCTCCTTATGTAACCCAGAGACTGTGCATAAAAGAGGCATCACAGGTTTTCTTTTCGAAGCCTCAAAGTTAACGTTTTAGCCACTGTCATGGTGGGATTCTTGGATGTGGTCATGAGAGGGTGGAGACGTGCGTCCTTATTCTGTATGGGTGCAATGTATGAACACAGAAAGAGCAAAGATCCAATACAGACAAACTGGACAAACAAAGTGTTTCTAAATGAAAGACGTGTTCCTGCTTCTCTATGTGGGGGTCAGTGTGTGACCTTTACCTGTCTGCCAGGTGGACTGGCTGGCGTGTGAAACGGTGTGATTGGCGTTGAGGTTGCAGAGAGGACCCTAGCGCTCCCGTTGGTCAGGCTGGTGGAGATCTTGGCAGACATGGTGGTGTTGTTGTGCGTTGCAGAAGAAGTTGGAGAGGATGAGAGGAGTGGTGAAGGAGCGGTCGCTACGACAGGAGAGGAGGAGGACGAAGGGGGAGGGAGAAGGGAGGGGGAAGGGGGGGTTTGCACGGAGGAAGACATTTTGGAAGAATGGTTGTGTCGGGAGTATGTGCGGAGGGCGGGGGCAGGGGTGGAGGTAAGTTTAGGGGGAGTCGGGACGAGGACGTGAGGAAACGGAGCGCCTGCCGTTGCTGCTGCCGCCTTTGGTCCATGGTTTGTGGTGATGGAGGGAGCGGGAGTGAGAGGCGGGGGAGGGGAGGAGGTGGTGGGTGTCAGCGAGGGTGCGGGGGAGTCCAGGAGCATGGGGTTGGGGGTAAGCCGAGGAGGCGTGGGGGTCGGAGGGGTGGCGGAGGACTCAGCGGCGGTCGGAGGGCTCGTTCCATTGGTGGCCTCGCCGTGATCTGATTGGCTCTGCCGAACCAGCTCCCTGTCCATCCTTCAACACTGAAGCACGCTGAGGAGCACAGACAGACGCACAGACACACAGACACAGACACACAGACACACAGACAGACAGACACACACACAGACACACAGACACACAGACACACAGACACACAGACCAGACACACGACAGAACACAGACACACACAGACACACAGACAGACGCACAGACACACAGACACACAGACGCACAGACACACAGACAGACACACAGACACACAGACACACAGACAGACGCACAGACACACAGAGGCACAGAGTTAATTTGCATACTTTGCATTTCAAGTTCCAGAGAAAACAAACTCACTGCAACATTTGTTCTCAGAATTAACACAAGACATGGAAATAAGTCCTAACGTTCCTCGTGAGGATTCATTATCAGCGGGGGAAGCCTCGGCGCCCCCACAGACGAGCTGGAGGCCAAATCTAACAGTTAAGAGCCCAAAACCAACAATCGGCACAAACACGACCTCATGTTAACCTGTTCTGTACAAAGCTAGCAGCGAGACACTCCAGAGTGATGCTGAAGCAGCGTCACAGCTTGATTTTCAAGTAACAAAAGCTGGAACGGGCTCGTGCATTTCTAACCACATTTGTTCCAGCACAACGTCTTGATGCACGCTCAGTCATCCAGGTAAGCAAATCCACAAAAGTCCCAACTTTTTGGGATTCCTGCACAACATTAAAAAGCCTCTGGTTTCAGTCACGTTTCAGGATACAAGTTTTCATCTGCCTCACTTTTTCTCCTTTCTTCTCTACCTGATCCCATCCCCGGTGTCCTCCTCTGTCACACCAACCCTTTTTGTCCTGCCTGGCAGCTCCATCTTCAACCCTTTTGTTCAACATGTCCAGTCTCCCCTCTCTGCACGCGTCCAAACCATCTCAGCCTCGCCTCTAACTTTGAGCTGTCCCTCTGGTGGATTTGTCCATCTTCAGCCTCCTGTTACATCGCAGCAAGTCTCACTACTGTCTTGTAAACCTTCCTTTTCACTCTTGCTGCTTTCACACATCACCCCTGACACTTGTCTGCCTTCACTACCTCATTCGTGTTGATTTGCATTGACATATTCTGGTCTTAAAGGATGAAAAACTGCTTTTTGAGGGTGGAACAGTTGGTGGAATAAATCTGGACCTGACTACAGTTCAAGTCCAACACGACTGTTTTGATGTTTAAAATTTGTTTTGATCTAAAACACAGACATGTCTCTTGTTCCTGGGTAGGAAGTGTTCTTCTTGCCTGGGAGGCAGAAGGAAAGTCATTAATATCTATTTGCAAAAACTTTGCTTTTGTGAGCCATAATTTAATTTGTAATTACATTTACAAATGTCACTGTCATCGTAACAAAGACAAAGTCTGCCTGAGAGACACTCTTTAACCCAATGGTCCTTTTGCAATCAGGCTTTAAAAGTTACTGCAAAATCTTGCAAAGAGTTATGATTAAAAGCCACCTGGTTATGTTTAAGCAATAAAAACACTCAGAGTTTGAGTGGACAAACAAATTTGCTGGTTTGTCTCCAGGAAAACAAAAAAACAGATTTTCAGTCCCTGAGGTCTGGCTGTCCAGAAGTAGAGTCTATCAGCTTCATTCTTATATTTAAATAGGTTAGTGAAAGAAAGATGGTCCGCGTGTTCTCCTGATTAACACAGAGATTCGAGCAGACAGGTACACGTCAATGTACTTCTGATATTTTGTTAAGCAGCACATGCAAATGTGATGCTGCTGCTTAAAGCTGTAATTAGTAGCGTAATAAATGACTTTTAAAGCAGTGTAAATACACCGATCAGCATGACATCAGGTGAGGTGAATAACGCTGACTCTCCATCATTGTACATCAGGGAGAAAGTGAACATTTTGTCCTCTAAGTTGGTGTGTGAAGCAGGAAAAACAGACAAGCGTGAAGATGTGAGCGAGTTTGACAAAAGGCCAAACTGTGACGCCTTCATCTCTGAAGCTGCAGGTCCTGTGGGCTGTTCCCGGTCTGCAGGGTCAGTCAAAAAGTGGACCAAGGAAGGAACAGCAGGGAACCAGCGGCACGGTCGTGAGCAGCCAAGGCTCATTGATGCACGGGTGAAGGCTTGCCTGTGTGGTCTGATCCAACAGAGAGCCAATGTAGCTCAAAGTTCATGCAGGATCACACAGCATCACAGTTTGGTGCAGTCCAGTCAGGGCGCCCATGCTGACCTCTGTCCACCTCCAAAACCACCGACAACAGACAGGTGAGCATCAGGACTGGACCACGAAGAAACAGAAGAAGGTGTTCTGGTCTGAGGAGCCACGTTTCTTTTACGTCACATAGATGGCCGGATGAGTGTGTTGCTTATCTGGGGAACACCTGCTGCCAGGATGCACTATGGGAAGGAGGCAAGCCAGCAGAGGCAGCGTAATGCTTTAAGCAACGTTCTGCCCAAACATCGACACGTACCATCCTCCTAAGCACCGATGCAGAACATGTACACACTTTCATGGAAATGGTATTCCCTGATGGCTGTGGCCTCTTTCAGCAGGAAAATGAGCCTGGCCACAAAGAAAGTGGTTCATGCATTACTTTGTAACATAGTAATGCATTACTTTGTTACAAATAATGCATTACTATGTTACAAAGTAAAGAGAGTTTGAGTTCTGAGTGTAACACTGAAACAAACTGGGGAAGTAAAAACACAGAAAACAACTGCAGAAAATTATTAAAATAAGTGTTTAAAAAGCACTTTGAGTGAATAAAGCCCAGGTTAAAGCATCAAATATACACAAGCACTCAAAACTGTCTTTACAAATCTAGGCTGCTGACATTTTCTGAGTATACATATCATAACATTTGCTAAACAAAGGTTGTATAAAGTCCACTTAACTCTTTTTTTCTGCTTTGATATATTAAGATCGTGTGACTTTGTTCATGTTGACACTATTTCATTTTTTTAGGCCAGTTTTTAAAGTAAAGGCGACTCTGATTCACCTTTTTTGAATTTTTGGATGGAGTTAAAGTTCGCCGCTGAGGACCTGCTCACGCCTCGCCCTTTAAAGCTGAACGCTCGGCTGCGTGAAACACGACACCCTTAGTGTCAACTTCAGCCGTGTGTTTTGGATTTGAGCCACTGCAGCAGTTAATCTGAACCGTCGCTGCAAAACGAAAACAGAAAAGTGTCTCCTGATCTCCATACCGCAATCTGTAATTATTGGATTATCTGACCGCAGACTGCCTCAGTGTCCTTAAAACACCGTTACCTGATTCATTTCTGTCACTTTTAAGCCAAAACTTCCAAATATCTTCTGGCTTGAACAACTCAAGTATGAAAATTTACTTCTTTTCTTTCTTATTTTTGACTTTTCTGACATTACATAGAAAAAACCCACCTGAGCAAACCGTCTACATGTTAATCAGCAATGAAAGCAACCATGCTGCAGCTCACGCATCTGCAACTGATGCATCAGACCCAGGATCCGTGAAGTTTTCACACCCGAAAAGAAAACAGGAACAAGAAAAACAATGACCTTTCCACCAAGAAGATAAACAAAGTTCGTTTATCCTGTCGACGCTCAAACGTCCCTACACGTCTTCAGAATAAGCAGACAAAAATTACCGGTTTGTTTTGTAAAGCCGGCCTCCTTCCATCATAAACAAATAGCAGAGAAACGTCCTCCCACCAGCCGAGCCCTGATCCTCCACATGTCAGTGCAGTGAGCGAAACTTTATATTATTCAGAGACATGCAAATGTTACAAAACTGGAGTTTGCATATATTGAAATGATTTAAATGTAATTTTAGATGATGACCTTGCCCAGTTTGCTTAAAGCCTTGCTTAAATGCTCCTGTATGGAGTAGTTACAGGGCACAGGTGGGACACGTGCCCCTCCACAGTTATTTAGAGCACAATTATCTCGTTTCAATGACAACATGAAAGGAGCAGAGGGAGGTGTATAACCACAAAGGAGCCGTGAGGGAAAAGGAGGAGGAGGACATCTGATATCACAACATTTACTCTGGTGATTTTAGTGACTTTGGCCTGAGTGTTTCAGAAGCTGCTCATCTGCTGGGATTTACGCACAAGGCCATCTGTAAGGTTTACAGAGGAAGAGAGAAAAATCCAGTGAACAGACTGTTGAGTGAAAACGGCTTGTTTGTGTCAGAGGAGAATGAAGAGAGTAACTCAAATCATCACAACTAAGTTATGCAGAAGAGCAGGTGTGAACGCACAGCATGCCGAACCTTCAGCAGCAGAAGACCACACCTGTCAGGCAAGCACAGGAAATGTGGACCAAAATCTTTGAGGGATGTTTCCAGCAACTTGTTGAATCTGGGTCACAAAGAGTCAGTTCAGCTGGTCTGAGCAAAGTGTACCTAATGATGTGGCTTATAGGTGTATATATCTATGGTTCCTGCTGAGAGCTGTTACCTTCCAGAGTGTACAGAGATCAAAATGAATGAATTCATCATCGATGTGAATATGTGACGCATTTCAGCTTCGAGTGAGGAGCAGCTGCATATTTAGACGAGTTTCCCATCATTTGTCTACTTCCGCAACTTTTCACAGTTTTTACAGGAACTGGCATGTTGGTGTGGCAAGGAGAATGGGAAGTAGGGTGGAAATATATTTGTCAGTTTAGTTTTTGAACATTATTAGTTTTGACTTCCTGCAATTTTCCTCTTTCCTCACGTCTTGCAGTGAAGCCTGGCTAACAGAGCTATTGTAGAAAGATTTACTGCAGCTGAGAGACTTGAGACAAAAACCGAAGCATTGATTCAGCGGGGATTATTTTAAATGACAGAAGTTGTTCATTTTTCAGCAGAATGTTGCATTGTTATTGTGCCGGATTTTTGAGTTTTGTTGCTGCTGTAAACTTCCCCAGAAAACGACTGAATCTCAAAGGTTCCCGCAGGAGGATCCACCTGGCTTCATTTATAGTCACATTACAGTAATTTGTAGTAACAAAAAAGGTGCTTTGGGTGCTCAGCTAGAGTAGATAAGTGCTAAAGAAAGCCACACCTGTGATAGCGGTTATAGTCAGGTAACAAACATGTCATATCTTACATAAATATGTACTTTTACCCACAGCAGGTCTCAAAATCCCAGAGCCACGTTTTCCGACCTTGATGTCTGTCACCGACTTTTAAAGCCAATCTTTCACATTTCCTATAAATGTGCTATAAAGTGGGCCGCATATATGTTACAGAGCAGAGCACATGTTATGATCACAGTTTAGCTGTGACTTTGTTAGCTTTGTTTTACTCAGTTCAATTTTTTAAATTAGTCTTTTTATTTCTTTGTTTTTGTTTGCTGGTGGGACTTTCTCCCCTTAAATAAAACACTCGAGTGTGCAGTAACACTGCTAAATTGACATTGTTGTTGTTGAATGCCCCCTCGGTTTCTCGTAGGTAACTTTTCATGCAGCAAGAGTGCAAACACTCTGCAGGTTTTTCTTACTTCCTTTACTGTCCGAAGTGTGGCCTGAAAAACCACAGAGGTCCCGGTGTGGTTCCAGGAGGTCCCCCAGCAAAAAAATAGCTTTCTATTAGTGTAACAAGAATGATAGTTTTATATTCATATTGTGCTATTTTGCAGCTCTCTGGCTGGGAGCCCTTATTGTACCCGTGATGTTATTTCTAGTGTTCAGCGCAGTAACTGTTAATAGTGCACAATTTAATCTTAAACCCAGCTTTAGCACAGTTTTACTTGTTTTGTATTATTTCACACATTAACGACTGTCCCCCAGCCTCCAGCAGCCACGTTTTGGGTTGTTGTTTTACAGTTTTTAATCTTGTAACACTGAATTGTTTTTTCTCTGTAAGCCAGAGAAGCAGAGACACAGAGGGCTACAAGACATACGGGTGAACATGGAAGTGAACTGTGAGCTGGCAGCTGAGCAGAACGCAAACACCTCATTAGATGACAAGAACTGAAACTTGATTAATGTAAAGATAAGATTCTACCAGAAAAACAAAATTAGAAAAGAAATAATTTCACAACTAAAAGACGACTAATGCACCTCTTTATTTTTATACTTGCAGCACACAGCTGTGGTCAGATGTTCACAGCAATGAATTTCATGGTCATTTTAGGTGTTTGATGATTCTTTGAGCTGTTTTTGGTGGACAAGCATACGTCTCTAAGAATTGGGGGAATAAGTTTGAATTTATTTCAGATTTTCTCTCATCTAAGGGGCTTAAATATATAATTAAATGTCTATTAGCTAGTTTTACTTTAACCAGGTGCTTTGGGTAAGCATCAGCAAGCTTCTGGCATCATTCCTGCTGCTCAAAATGACCACGACATTAACGTCCATAATGAGTGTCTTTCAAACTCAGAATAATCCTTCTTTGTCTCACTGTGGCCTTGGTGTGGTCCCTCAGCCACCGCCTGTCTGAAATAAGTAGTTTTAGAAAAAACAAAACATTTTAGCTCCTCCTTAAAGGGTTAAGGCTTTCTTCTGATTGGCTGTCCGTTGTCAGCACGGGGCAGGAGGGACTGCTCTGTCTGAGATGTCTTTATTAGAAATATCCTGTCTCTATTACATCATAAATATCTATTGTAGCCATAAAAATGGTAAAAACAGAGTGCTTAGAGTAGCTCGAAGCCCGAGCTTTTGGCTCACAGGGAATGCTTGAACATACATTGACTTGGCCGTATTCAATCTGCACATCCACCTCTGGAACAGCAGACATGTGAGAGGAAACAATGAGGAGGTCGGGTCCCCTATAAGGGTCTGAATACTCCTTTAAGCGCAGCAGCTGAGTTCTCTGGCAGACACAGAGTCCAGCAGCAGTTTTTTTCTCTTCCTGCATTTAGCTGATGATTAAAATTCAGGCATTTTAAAAGCATCCTCCCTTCACTTTCATACCAATATTCACTTAAAGATGCACACTATTGTATTTATATTGATCACAGCTAGCTATAACATGACCAAGTTCCACCCTTACTACTTCCTGACTGACTGATGGCTGTGAGGCCCACAAACTTACTGAAAAGATTCCCGGCGTACATGGAAACATCTCTAATTCAAAGCAAGTCAAAGACTCTGGGACATTAAGTCAGCTACTGCAAACAGTTATAAAATGAACTTATAAGAACAACATGCAGGAACAATAACATTTACTGCCAATAACAATGCAAAAGTGTCACATGGCTCTGTGCTTTCGTTTTGCTGTCCAGATGTGGCAACCACAGGGGCCCCAGTGTGGTTCCATGAGGCCCCTTTTTTCTTCTAGTGCAATAAATCCTGTGGAAACTGATCATGTTGAATGAAAATCTAACCGTTATTGATTTATTTACCATCACTTTTCACACAAAAAAGTCTGATTTGTGTAACTAACACGCCCGACCTAACAGAGGAATAAAACATTGCTTTCACCAACAACTTTGTGCCACCTTTGCAAATACACAACTCGATAACTAACAGGTTTGTCTACGTTTTTATTTCTTTATTTTGTTTTGCTGTTCAAAGTGTGTAAGTGTGTAGGAATCCCACAGCACATCTACTAAACTACGTAAGAGTTTCTGTCAGATTTATAAATAATTTCCTCTTGAGGTTTTCATTTCATCGAGTCATCAATGAGTTACGATGGACACTTTACATGGTTCGCCTTGTTATTAAGTCGTTATCCAAAAAAGTGGCACGAAGAACCACATGAGCCCCAGTGTGGGTCCAGGAGGTTCCCCTGTAAGATGTTTATTTTCTAGCATCTGTACTCAATATAAACACAGTATTATTATTATGGAATATATGAATTGAAAATCTGTTTTTTGTTGTCTGACCAACAGTACAGAACTCAAAGATTAATATCCAGACAATCAACTAAACCACCACCTTCAGCTGAAACCAACAAATTTCAGTCACGTGTGTTTGAAGAAGGATTTAAACGACTGATGTGATTAAGCTAAACTGACCAGCCAACAAGATTAAAAACCCTGTGCTGTCCAAAATGTGGCCCGCTGAACCACAGGAGCCCCAGGATAAGTCCAGGAGGTCTCCCTGCAAAATATATTTCCTCGTAGATCACAATCTGCACTCTTGTGCACTCTATCGTTTGGACAAGGGAAAGATATCATAAGATATGTAGATAATTTCTTCAGTCTATCACTTTGTCTATCTTCAGTCTGCTTCAGCCTCAAAAATCCATCAAGAACTCCCAGAACTTGGTTTAAAGTCTGTAAACTCCATGTTTTATTATATGAATCATCCAGAGCTCAGTTTAACAGCAGAATGAAAACATAAAAACAACTTCTTTTATCAACTCGAACCGACAAATTTCTGCTTAAAAATGACACGAATAACTCTGATATTACCCTGAAAGCGATTAGTCTCCATTTAGAACCAACGCGTGTAGTTTATCTGTGCGCACTGTATACAGTATACACGAGGAGCCTCTGCTCATTGTTTGAAGTTCAGAAATGTGGAGATCAGGGCGCAATAAGGGCCAAGATCTTCTGGGAAGTCGCTTTTCTGGTTAAAATGGGAGCTGAGCGTGCGGCCAGAAGTAAGCTAAATTCACGCAAAACCACCACGCAGGCAGGTGCTCGTCCACGCACAGCGGGCAGATGCTGACATCTGGCCCGCAGCCTGTTAACTGAACGTGTCCGCCTCAGACGATGGTGGTGATAGCAATGAGCCACAGTGCACAGTGACAGTTAGGCCAGAGATCATACATGTGACTATAAAAAAGAAAAAAGAAAGATGGAGACAGGCCTTCACAGGGGAGAAATCTCACGATAATAACATTTTGAAGAATTGTCATGTCCACGTTGCGCGTAAAGCGCTTCGCTCGCCTACCTGCTGAAATGCTCGACGTCCTGCAGGTTATTCCCGCTGCCGTCCATCCGAAAGTGGGCGCATGTTTGGAAAGTCCGTTGCTGTGTTATCTGATGAGCGGCTCTGGGCTTTTTCAGCAGGGTCGACAGGCTCAAATGGGCGTGTGTGAAGCTTCACTTCCTCGTCTGACAGCGCAGGGGCTGCTGAGAAGTGCGCGTCACCCTTCCCCAGACAATAATTTCCCCGACCTCACCTCTATGATTATCCGCCCTCTGCGCCCACCGAGAGCCCAAAACGCAAAGTTGCAGTGCAAGACGGGCCCGTTTATGATGTGCAGGGGCTTGTGTGTGTCTGTGTGTGTGTCGCACTTTGTTTAGGATTTCATCACATCCTGGGCTTTCCTCCGCCGTAGATCCGGCCTTCGCAGCGGTTATGGAGTCCGTCGTCCTCCGCTGTGCCACCACCGTCTCACCTCCCGGGTCTGCGGTGGGAATCAGCCCGGCTCGGGGGCACCGTGTAGCGGCTGCGAGGGGCCTGGTTAGTCCGCTGCTGGAGAAATGCAATGGAAGTGCAGTCGTTGCAGGGCGACAGATGCGAGACAGCACCACTCAGAGCTCAGGAGGACCGCAAAGACGCCGATATACAGCCGTGCATGCACGCTGCACACTGTAACACAGTTTATACCAGCGCAACAGCTCGATGTGTTACTGTGAGAGCAACACTGGGAGCAAAGACGCGATCAGAGACGTCATTGAGGGGCACGAGGTGCTGAAAATGCTGTGAATCCAACATTTCGCATTAGAAAAACTGCAGAACAGGTAAAGACGCATAAACTCTGGTACATCTGCTCATGCAGTCCGAGCGATGTCGCTGATTTAATCCAGAATGTTGGCAACTGTTCGATATTGGCTCATTCTACATCAAATCACCCAAACTTGAGAAAGGTTCCCATCCGACCACCTCAGGATCCGCCGATATTTTCCTTTTTACGTTACCTTCAGTATTTTTATGAAGCCATGCAAAAATACTGACGGTACAGTCCTAATATTTGCCTTCATGTTATTAAGATTTTCAGAGTTCAAAGATTTGGGCTGAAATTTGGTGATTTTTAACTGTTTTCCCTTCTGTGGTGTTCAGGACGTTTCAGCCTGAAGTGTAAAAACTGACCCTGTGACCCTCTGTGATCATGCAAGGATTTCAGAACCTGAACTTGTTTGATCCATGTGATATGTCCAAAAGTCGCATAAGGAACAGGCGTGTCTCACAGTCGTAAGCTATCCCACAAACTGTGACTACAGTCAAGCCAACACTGTTTTGCAAACTTTGCTGCCTCAGTTGTTATGTTTATATATTTCTGTCCTCTGGGTGTGACAAGCAGGAGCTTTGTCAGTATGAAAGTTACATTAAAGACATTAAAGAGTGTGCGAGTTAGCTGATGTCACAGCAACTTCCAGTTTTAGCAACGTTACTTCAAAAGGAACTCATGCAGCCCTAAAATGGCCTCGCATGCAAAGAAATTCCTTCTGTGAATTTTCCACTTGAGAGAAACTGAATCTCACTGAATCATCACAAGCTTCACGAGAGCCGTCCAGCTGCTGCGAAGGCTTCAGCACGACGGAGCGCCGCCTCCTCCAGAGTGAGGCTGAGTCATCGTTCCAGAAGTGAGCAGGCATGAGTGCGTCTGCAGGCACAGTGAGGCATCAAGGGACAGCAGAGAAGCCTCAAAGTTCAAGGAATCTGCAGGAAGTTCAAGCGGTAGCAGAGGGTTGGTGCACAGCTACTTTCTCTGATCAAGCCAACTTCTGTTCTGCAAATCTGGAAAAATCCTTTGTCTGTGGAAAATCCTGAGATTTGTGAGGCACGTTTACAGGTCTAGCCTGCCTCAAACATGGAGCATAAGTGAAAAGTGGCTCAGAGATCATTAGATCAGCATGTTGGATCCATGGTCAGGAAACCAAACCGTCGTGAATGATCAGTTCTTGGAAGCATGTAGACAAGCAGAAGTCCACAAACTGTGAAGAACTTGGAGCACTGATTACTGTCTGGAGGTTCTCTCTCCTGTCAGGTGCAGGTGTGGGCCGGCAGCTGGAGGAGTCTCTGTTTCCCAGGCTTTGCTAATCACACATGCCTTCATTTTCTCAGCAGTGAGCACTGTTTAAAGGTTGGGGTGGGTCTTCCATCGCTGTCAGATTGTTGTCACTACAACAGTGCTAATCGCCCTCATGCTTAGAACAAGTTTTTGTGTCATGCTCTGCTTAACCTTTAGCTCTTATCTGCCTCCAGTAATTTTTCTAATGACCTTCCTCTGTTGCGGACATTCCTCAGTCCAAACCTGTTACTTCAATTTGTTATCATAAACTGTTATCACAGTAGCTACCAGCTATCCTAGGAATCCTCACCTGCAGTGTACCTGCCTGCCCGCTTTCCACAGCTCCTTCTCCCAGTCTCCTCTGGATTCCTCCGTCCCGTCAGGACATCCTCCACAGCCTCTAGATAAAGATAATAGCAGCTCCACTTCTTCTTGAATCTAAGTTTGAATCTGAAACCTTCCTGTAATCAGAGAGTTACCTGCACAATCTCCTGCTGCTGTTTCCAGTGTCGTTAACTTCTAAAATCCTGTTAAATAAACCTTTTAGAACTGTTGTTAGCTTCTTTCAGGCCACTCATTTGGTCATTATGGCATTTAGGACTTCCAGAAGCTGTAAACACCGACTCTCTGCACACAGTTCATTTGAACGGCTCTTTACCAAAGAATGTGAGCTTTGTGTCTGCAACAAATATTATCAAAATGTGCATAATACAAGTTCTTCTTTTCTACTACTCCACGACATTCTTAATTAGCTATAAAAAGGAAGAACAGTAATAATTTACACAGCCTGCCATCTGATGGTTTTAATGCGTCAAGTTCAAAGTCAAGATTAAGACTTCCTGTTCACAGGATTCACCTTTGACCTTTGACCTTTTGTCAAATTCACAAAAGCATCAGATTCAGAACTTCAGTTTGGCTTCATTTGAATATGTGTTTGCAAGTTTAACCAAATACCTTTCAGCCGTTTGACCATCGGCTAACTTCTTCTTCTTGTACAATAAACGAGTCATGTTCACAGACTCCAACTTCCTCAGAATTAGCAGGAAGCTCTGTGGAGCATGACGAACTGTGCGATTCACTCAGAAAAGACGACGTTTTCCTGTTTGCCTTATTTTCTGCACACTTATTCAAACAAACCCACATTTTAATGACGCAGGAATCCATCCCACATCAGATTTATGACAGCAGCTGGAATCTGTGCAGAGTGCAAAACAAACAGCTCCACAGCTGAGGAATAACTGCACCGCCATTCACACAACCCTACACCACTACAGTTAACCCTGCAGCGGCCGGTGGTGAGATCGTGAATGAACTCAGCACATCCACTGAAGTACAGTTTAAAGTCCTTGTACTCTGGATGCAGCTACTTTCTCCTTCATGCCATTTGTTTGAAAGCTTTAGTTGCTTCTTATCTGCTAATATACGCTCACAAGATCATTATGTGCACCTCTCTGCCACCAGGGTTGGACCTGCTTTCGTTAGCAGCAGCCATGAGGAGATGCTACACTGTGGTTATAAACACATGGACACAGCCAGCAGCAGCTCAGGTGGGCTGTGGTGTGTAAACGACGCTCAGCTAAGGCGCCCAAGAGTTTCAGTGACTCACCCACGGCGTGCACTTCTTTAGCCACAGACGTTAGAGTCACTGACAGACACTTTGCATAAAGCACACAGGAGGACAGAAACTGCTCACAAAGATAAAATCGCTCTCACTCTCTTTCTAACCTGTTCCCACATTAAGCGGGAATAATTCTGATGTTTCTGCATCGTGACCACTTCATGAAAACTTTTGTTAGTTGGATTATGACTTCCTGTAAACGCGTCTCGCACCACTTTGTTTATTCAACACAAACCACGTTCTTCATGTAACGCATCGGTGCGTGGACGGAGGGACCCACGGCAATCCTGATCACATGTTTATTCAGCCGGGAGAAAAACTTCCCAGTGACTCTGCGTGTCCTGTAAGCTCCCAGTATGTGTGGTCATGTGACCTGTGAGCGTCGCGTGTCAGTAATCGGATGATTGACCTGACAACAAATACTCTGCTGCGTCACTGACTTTAATCCGCACCTGCCTCGAGCGAAAGCAGAGAGGGAGTAAAACCGGAAATCCACCCAGATTTCAAAATAAAACGAGAAACTAACTTTATGTTTGACATTTGCTTCTTGATGACATTTTTTATGCTGGAGGAGAAAAAAAAGGCAAAAATAAAACAGATGCAGCAGTTTGCAAAACCCTGTTTAAGCAACCTATAATAAAATACACCAGTATCCCTCTGACATGTTACAAATGCAGACTCACCTGTTTCTTTAAACTACAAACCAAGAATGTTTTCTTAAATACATTTTTTTTTACAAAGCTCAACTTTGTAAAGTGCCTGTATGTCTGTTAACTTTATGTGACTTGGTTGCTTATTCGGCGTCTTCTACTTGGAACCTTTTATTTAATCTTTAAAGCTGCAGACTTTGTAGAATATATCTGATAAATCTGATCAAGAATAGCTCAAAGTCCTGAGTAGATAATAGTCTGATTTGAAAGCACCAAATTTTACTTTCTGTAATTAGCAACAGCCCTGTGCAATCTTCATTGTTACTAGTTTATTTTCAGTCACTTTCTGTTATTTATGCCGTGAAATAAATAAAATATATCTTGTATATCGTTAGCTTCATAGCATAAGTGCCTAAGTCATTTGTATATCTACATGACTTAGGCACTTATGCTATGAAGCTAACGATATGTAAAAGAGATTTTATTATTTAGACTTCTTTTCTCTCCGAGACATTTTCTCCCGTTAGGAGCGTTCTTGCGGCGCTTTTATTTTGAAATAATGAACTAGAATTTTTCCTGCAGCCTGTCAGCCTTGACTCGGGGGTTGCTAAGGCATGCGCGCCATAGCAACCGGCTCACCAGTGAAGGAAAAGTGAAGATTTTAATGTTCATGTTGTTTAAACACACGAGGAAGAAGAAAATGATGATGATGATGAAGGGTCCCTTCCAACCTTCGAGACCGGATACAGAAACATCCCAATGAGGTAAAAATGCCAGGAACTAAAGTCATCAAGCCTAAACCAGTCGATACAACGAGGAAAACCCAGGAGAGACCCAAAGCGGCCAAAGAGGCGCAGAGTGAGCTCCGAGCTCCCGCTGTGCGCAAAAGCCGCGCCTCCAGCTGTCCGAGAAACCCGCAGCCTGAGCGGTGCCAAAGACCGACCGGCGGGCCGCAGGGGTCACCCTCCAAACCAGGGAGCGAGAGGAGAACCAGGTCCACCTCCACTGCCCCCAAACCTCCACAGAACTGCTCCAAAGCGAACCGGGACTGCAGGAGGGCCAATCATGCCGCCGTGGAGCCCAAATATCAAAGAGAGGAGCGGACAGTGCGAGCGGAGGCCAAGTACGCAACAAGCCACAGGTGAGATACGTCAGAGGGGCCTCGTGGACACCCAGTGGACCACGTGAATCCATCTGTAACACCACTCACAAACAGCAGTGAAGCGAGAATGGATATGAGAAACACCTTTATTATACTGTAATACCCATCACAGCATCTAAAAATAAAGTTAAACACAACAAACAGATAGAAGTAGCTCAGTAAAATTAAATAGACTACAATAAAGACAAACGAAACACAATTAAAAACATCCTGCTGACTGTAGTAAAAACAGCACAGCAAAAATGTTTTTATGCTCAAAATACTGTTCAGTCATGTTTTTGATTTTTTGAGTTAGAAAATCAAAGAAATCAAAAAATGGAACAATAGTATTTGATATTTTAGCGTCTCCTGTTAAAAACATTAAGAAAATTATTTACCATGCAGGAAGCGACAGGAAGTTGGGAAGCCTGATTTTTTCCTTTTATTATATTTGAAGCTCCTGGACTTTTGAGAAACGAGCATATTTGTAATAGAAACGCGTAAACACTGATATCAGCCAAATATATCCAAGCAAAACACTTATCATTCATTAAAAGTCAGACGATGGTCTGAACCAAACACAAAAGCAGATTATTTGTGAGGTAATTGTGTTTATTTATGCTTTAAGAGACAACAGCAGCACCAACACAGTCCACAGGTCCAGTTCAGTGAATTGCATTAGTGACAAAGATCACCTGCACAGTGTAAATGAAGGAGGAAGTCATCCATCGAGGCCTCTCTCTGCTGTAAAGCTGGACGTGCAGTCAGCGGGGACTGTGAGAGCTTCTGTGGAGATTATCTTGTCACACTGAGCGATGCTGTAAATTTAATAAAAATATGTGAGGATCGCTCCGTCTGTAGCGCAGCTGTGCCAAACATGTCGTATTTAACTGCTTCACACTGAGACTCTGAGGGCAGGAAGTCTTATAGTCGTCTTATAGAGATGTCTGCTGTCTTTGGAAAAACATTTGGATGTTTGCATAACTTTTGTTTAACAGTTCTACTTTTTCTTTTTTTTAAATTCTGAGATAGTAGAAATAATTTAGCATGAATCTGGAAGTTTTTATGTATTGAATCAGGACAATGAATCTCCCCTCAGATTTAAAATAGCTGCTTGCGTACGCTGAATGTTTGAGTTTCTCTCTCCGAGGCTGCGTGCAGGTCAGCGTTTGGAGGGGAAGGCGTTCACGTGTAGTCCTGCGGTAAAGTTTCATGCAGCCATCTGGTGCAGCAGGTTAATCCCTGCATGTTTTACCACCAACTGCACGACAGTGCTGCAGGTGAACTGCTGCATGTCCGAGTCACAGCAGCGCACAGTGTGGCCGGCTGTCAGATTTGGGGTTTAGATTTGAAGCACAAAGAAGACTCGAGTTGTTCAAATATGCTATTTTTACACCTGGCAGGAAACGTTCCCAACATCTCCACAGGAGTTTGTTGCTTTTCTCTCTGGATTAAAAAAAATTCACACATTTGTTTTCATCTTTTTCTCCCATCAGCTTAAATATAACAGCTTCTAAATCCAAGGTAACACCTCGTTTGTAGGGTCTTCCTCCCGCTGCTTTCCAGCTGCGTACCACATCTGTGCATCTTTGATTGTAGCACCTCCTGCAGCCTCCTCTTGCTCCTCATTTCTCTTTCATTTAGAGGCAATTTAGGAATTAAAAGAATCCATCAAGACAGCGTACAGAGCGAGCAGGACACAGACAGGTCATGCTTGGAGAAATTCATTCCATTCCAGAGGGGCTCAGATTAGAGCTGCAGCTGATGTTTTATGGATTCTTTTTGATTATTTAATCCTGTATTTAAACAGGTCGTCTCATTGGGATCACTTCAGTCTGGTGTTTGGGTTTTTTATTTCCTTGTTTGGTTTTAGTTTCAGCTCTAGTTCTGCTCTTGGTTTCACTTTGGCTTGTGTTTTGTTCGCGCCTCCGTTGTGTTTCCGTGTCTGGCTGTTTGTCTCTTTGTGTTGAATTACTCGTGTTTTTTCCTGTTGTTGTTGCTCTTCCTGTTTTAATTTGGCGGGTAATGTCCTTTGTCTCTATAGGTTAGTTTAACCTCCCACAGTGTCGCTCTGTTACTCATCCCCTCGTTATCCTGTGTTTGTAGAAACCGTCTCAGTGTCCTCTTGTCCTTCGTTGAGTCGTCCCTTGCGGTTGTGTGTTTCCTCGCCCTCAGGTCCTAGAGTCTGTCAGATCAAAGCTACGTTTTACCTTCACTCCTGAGTTTGGGTCCATGTCCTGCACATGATAAAAATGTGTGCACAAATACACAAATGCACCTTAAAATATTCCAGTGAAATGATGAAATATGAGTTTAAATGTAATCAAAGACCAGAGAATGATTCACAAATAAAAATCATTATTTCTTATTTCTCTTCACTAACGAAGACCATCCGGCCTCCTTCAGTGAGGAGGGAGGTAAGAATAGTAGGTGGATGAAGAAGCAGATCATTGCACACCCTTCCCCTGTGATTTCCTGTCCCCTCCACCCTCTCCTCCGTCGCTCTCTGGTGCACCTGGTGGATGATGGTCCTGCCCCTGCTTAAAGGAGGCTGGGCTGTAGCATCTTCTGATTCCTGCCCCCCCTCAGTGGGGCTTTAGTTTGCTTTCCTTTCAGGATGAAGGTCCTGGTGGTGGCTCCTCCACACTTTAGATTTTTCTGCTTAAATGAAAAAAGGTGAATGTCGGGTGTGGCATCCTGTTGAAATGTTTCGGTGGCTGAGAGAACTCGAGCCTTGATGCTCGGCCTGGTTGTGGCTGCGACTACATAAACAACCTGACCACAATCCAGCGCAGCCAGAACTGTGGCGTGAACCCTCCCATCCATCAGAGGAGAAGCAGATTTGTTTCTGTGGTTTTATCAGAGTTTATGTTTGATAAGAGATTTCTGAAGCGTGTCTGCAGCCAGTGGTTTATAAAATGGTATTACTCCATCAGCAGATTAGAGATTCACTTTTTCTTCTCATATTCTGTGTTTGTGTTTAAAAAGTCGTGGAAAGTGAAATAAAGAGTTTGTGTTTCCTGTTCCAGTAACAAAGCTTTCACCGTCATCCCCCCAAATCCCAAGAAGAGAAGAGAGATCCAGAAAAGTGAGTCACATTTCATCAGCGTCGTCTTGGAGCTGTTTAAATCATCATTTTCGCTGTTGATAATTGTTTTGTGATGTCTGATTGGCTGAGCAGAGGCGGAGGCGGAGCTCGCCGCCTTAGAGGAGCTGCGTCTGAGCCGAGCAATGGCGTATGTTTCCATTAACCCCAGCAGTGTTGGTGAGGAGGCGGGACCTGCGGATCTAATTGTTATATGTAAAGTTGTTTTTTTCGCTGACTGTTTGTTTGTGCGCTAACAGGCGGCTGCATGAGTCTGGAGGAAGTACGCTCGAAGCAGCAGCAGGAAATGATGCTGGCGAAGAAGAAGCAGAAACCGGTCTGACGGCTCATTTTCTTATTTGTCATGTTGAACACCTGGCCCATCCCACGTGGGATTCAAAGGCAAAACGAAACTTCCTGAAATGCAGAGAAGAAAAACAAACTACAACATTCAAGTTAAACTACTTGGCGATCCGCTTCATTCTAATAAAAGCTTTGAAGTGGATCTGCAAAGTAGTCAAAGCTCATGTTTAACTGGAAACAATAGAAGTAAAGCACATTAAACTCAGCTTCCCAGTTTACTTACAGAAACCAAGTACTGGGACTAAGCCTGCGATCAGAGACCAAACTGCTCTGCTGACACTGAGACGTCTGTAAGATGTGATCTCAAAGATCTTTAAAATGATTTTGTTTTTTAATCTGTTGTTCTTTTGACTTCGACACCAGTAACGTGTTTAAAAGTGTGAACAAACGCTCCCTGACTGATACACTCGCTCATTTTATCAGCTTACACGTCTGTTTGCCTTCAGAGCTGCTTCAGTTCTTTGTAGCACAGATTTAACAATGAGAAGGAAACATTCATCTGTCCTTATTGACATGAAAGCATCACACAGATTTGTTATCTGGACGTCCATGATGTGAATCTCCTGCTCAGTCTGCAGTCTAGTCCAGATTACAGGCAAGAAACCAGTTTTTAGAGGTGAGCTGAGCTTTGTGACGCGGTGCATCATCCGAGTAGACGAGTAGACTGAGTCATACGGGGATGGACAAGGTTAGCAACAATGCTCTGGTAAGCTGCTTCAACGTTCGACGTGTTGAGCATCCAAAGATGCTCCTCTGCAGACCTGCAGAGTGATTATTTGAGTTACTATCATGGCATTTTCACCCAGAGAGCCCAGATGGTTTGTTGGACCATCATTCTCAGTAAACCTCAGCGATGGTTGTATGGGAAGATGAGCAGTTTCTGAAATACTGAATCATCTTTCTTCCTCGTTCTGATGCTCAGTTTGAATTTAAATCCACTGAAGTTCTCATGTGATTGACAACAAGCAGTTGAGTGGAAATAAACACTGAGCTGCCACCTAATGAAGCAGTGAGTGTAGTTAATTATCATCTGCGGTTCATAATATCATTAAAATACTTGGTGGTGCAGCTGATTCTGTGGTGCAGCTCGCTCAGAGATCAGAAACACTTCTGAAAACTGTCGTCGGTGAACGCAGCTCTTTGCTGCTTCCACCAGTGAAAGTGAAAGCTCTGCCTGAGCTCGTTTAAACTCTGAGCATCCAGCAGGTCATTATCTGTTGTTATATCAGTACGATCACAGCAAACAGCAGCGGACTGAAGATTTCACAGAGAAAATACTTTTCTCTGTTACTTTTCTCTCGATGTCGTTTCAGATGAAGAAGCCGGTGTTGGAGGAAACGTCCGTCCTGACGAGCTGAGCGTCTCCTCCTGCCTCGACTCCTCGCTGCAGCTCAAACATATAAATCACATATTTAAGGAGCAAACTTTAAATAAGTCTTTTTAGTGAAATATTTACAGATGAACAAACAGATGTCAGAGCTCACGTATGTCATCGTCGTTGTCATATAGTGGTTTGAATATGGTTGTTTCAAAGTTCTGTGAGTAGCTTTGTGGTCAAATGAAAATTTACTTTTTATCCAAGTTGAAATAGGAAATAACTTTATTAACAGGTCGATGATTCAAACATCTTCCTCCGAGCTTTCAGCCATCACGTCAGTAACATGGAGCTCAGGGAATCTTGTATGTGCAGCTCAAACTGCAACCATCGCTGGCCCGAATGTGATAAATATAAAGAGTTGTGTGCTAACACACAGACAGAAGCTGGCTCACTGCTCACAGGTACTCCAGGCTTTCACCTGTTGGATGTGTTTGGTTAGATTCATTTTTCTTTGTAGGATTTTGATGCGTTTTCTTTACCTTTGTTTTTATTTTATTTGAAGTTTTCATTAAATCTGCAGCCACGTGTTCAAGCTGCAAACACCGGAAATAAAAAGGTTTGCTGCAACAAGCAGACTCAGGTGACACCTCTGACCGACTGTGAGGTGTGGCCTGTGAACGCATCACGCCACTCTTCACTCTTACGTAATTCAAACACAACAGAGCAGAACTGACATAAACGGGCTGTGGCCGCACCGCAGCACAGAGGACAGGTGACGCAATAACAATATGTTCACTTAATATTTACAATAAATGTTCAAGCAGCTTCTCTCTCTGCATCACAGCTCAGTGTGCAAAGCAGCGCTCCTGCTCTTTGACATTTAGAAAAACTCATCTTCAAGATGAAGATCGTAAAGTTTTCCCGGTGTTATTCCACGACTCTGAAACTGCCTCCAATGACATTTCAGAGGTAGGACCTGGCTGCCTCACCCACGAGGTGTTTGAGGCATGTCCGGATTTCTGATTTGTACCCACAGGAGAGGTCGTAGGGGTTTGGTGCTTGGTGGCTCAGGCAGCGGTCTGGGGTGGAGCCGCTGGTTGCTGAATCTGGCCAGTGTTGATTTCTATTTAGAATTTTTTAACTCTTTTATAAACAAACAGTTTCAGTTACCTGCAGCCCAGCTGCAGTAGAAACCTCCAACATCTGGCTGCTATAGAAACATAAAAAACTCAAATTGTCAGGTGGTAGATGATACAAGCTTTTAGAAGACACACACAACACCACCTGGAGGTGAGAGGGAGATTGTTTCTTTAGATTTTGTAAAACTTTATATATCTGTGTATGCACTCATGTGAAGAATCAGTGCCACCTGAAGCTTTAATTTACCTCCTGCGTCTCAGGATTTACTGATAAACGTGAAGCAGGAGCATCAGCGGACATGGTCGGGGAGGATTCACCTTCCCTTTGACTCTGATGAGGCTGCTTCCTTGCTAGAATCCAAGCTTGTGTTTCCTCCCATGCCAGCAGAGGTCGTGTTCTGGCTGTTTCAGAGGCTGTGGCGGAGCTCAGGGTGGGTAAACGGTGACTGACCACCACACTGCACACAGAGGAAAGGTGACTGGAGAGCATTCAGCTTCCAGTAGGAAAACACCATCATGAAGAACGATCACAGCACAGCGAGAAGCACAGACACAGTGAACCGGAGGACTGTGGTTATTTTTATAATGTTTCATTAGTATGAGTCAAATGCAAGTCAGAGGAGCCCTTTGAGTTCTTTGCATAACCTTCACATACACACATTAAAGAGCAGGAAGCTAAATGTCAGCATTATTCTTCTGTATCACGAACGCATAATTAAAATGTGTCATATGGCAACTAAAACCCACCTTTGCGCATGCGTGACAGCTGTAGGGAAGCAGCTGTAATTGTTTTGTGAGGCCATGATTGTAGTCCTTATAGGGAGGCGACTTTGTGGAGCAGGTGCAGCATTCAGGGGATCCGGGGAAGCTCAGACATTTCAGCGTTAGAATGTTTGTGTTTGTTTTTCCAGTGTTAAAAAATTCAAATTTCTGGTCATTTAATGAGAAAATATAAGAAATGTAATTAAAGTAAAAACTATTATATAAAGACAAGACAAACAATATTAACTTTAAACCAATAAAATCTTTGTAAACTTGATTTTTGGATAAAAACACCAGCGTTTCAAACGGGTTTTTATCAGATTTGAATGATAAGCCTACACATGCATGTTTGAAGTCATTTAAGTTAAAGTCATTTAGGGTTTGGATCTTCGTTATATTTGAGCCACATGCTGAACAAGCGCATTTCTAAAAACTGCAAATAAAGTATCGTACATGTAGCACTCGCAGCTCTCCTGTCTTTTCTGTGTTTTCTGCTGTAGAGCACAGATTAATGTTTCATTTGAAAAAAGACTCAATGTTAAGCTTAACCAGGCTGACAGCAGCCTGGTGGGTAACTTCATTCTTTGTTTGTTCGTTTGCATGTTACAGAGCCTGCACAAAATCACTGATCACACAACAGGGAAATGCCTTGTACCAGATTTAGCTCCTAGCTAATCTCCATCTGTAAGCTCTTTGGCAGGTATGCACCATATTGACTAAGCTATAAAATACAAAAACACAGCCAAGATACAAGCTGTGGGAACAGTAATATAAATCAAACATGCATGCAAAAAAGGTTTTAAAAACCCAAAACATATTGTAAAATCATATGTATATGTGACCGGTGTGTTCCTGCGTTGCTAGAATTAGAATTCAACTTTATTGTCATTGCACATGTTACAAGTACAAGGCAACGAAATGCAGTTTGCATCCATCCAGAAAGTGCTTTGGCAGTAATATAGATATATTACAAAACATGGATCTATTATAGGTGTGTTACACTGTACACGGTATGAAGGTATGTTATGTTGTGTCTGACAATGAAAGGTAAAAAGAAACAAAGACCTCCAAGTCATTAACCTGCTCGCTCCAGCTCCTACAACCAACTACAAACAGCAGGGAAGAGGGTTGGCTCCACCCACCACAACTCCCAAGCTAGCAAGAATTATCTATTCATGCTAGCACTGACTGTGCCTATAACACATATGCGACACACACGTACTACACATTTACAGCATCTAGCAAAGACAGACACAGTGATGACAATAATAGAACTAAAAACACAATCAGAAACATCAGGGTGGCTAAATATACTGTATATGTGTGTTGTACAAAGAAAGGACACAAACCCCTCCCACAGGGGTAGGAAAGGGGAGAGGCCAAAGGGGTACACTGTACACTGTATTTATAGGGTTGCACCAAAGAAGAAGAAGAAAAGGCTGAGGAGGGGCTCTAACTGATAATGAACATAAGGCTTAGTTCTACTGAAGTTCAGCACAAACTAAAATCAGTCGTCTCTTTACATTAAACACAGTTATTTACAATAAGTACCATTAATAGACTGTAGACGCAAAGTCTGAGCAGAAGGTTTGGTTCTTAAAACAGGCTTATTGAGTATTTCATTAAATTTAAACAATGCATATTCAGTTATGTCATTTTGTGTAATTTGTTCTGGCTGTTTAATGAATGAATTTAAGTAATACATTAACAAGAGTATTACATAAAATCAATGAAGGGTCTTTCACAAGCGATTTGTAATCTTTGATATTGTTGAAAAAGACCTGACCTGCGATTGACCTCTGTTCTGTGTTTGTATTGTTATGGGTTTTATAAAGTAAGCTGAAGATTTCTCCATTAGCGCCTGAAAGACACCGACCTGGTGAATAGTTTAGGTTTTATTCTTTGTTTGTTCTTCAAATCTGAATCTCATAATTATGTCTTGACTTTATTCTTAGTAAGTAAGTAAATGTTATTTACATAATACATTTAAATTAATGTACTTTATATTAAATAGAGAGAGAAAAACAGAATGTTTCTCAGGCTCCGTCTACACACACGGTAGTGCTGGGCTATGCTGCAAATTTTGGTATTGATATGATACCATGTCCATGAGCCACAGTTTCAGAGATCAGCAGGTGGTAAATGTTTGACAAAACAGATGTTCAGCCTGTAACAAGCATGTTTCCCCACATCTTTGGGGAATGTTAGAGTTAGAACAAAGTGTGCAACTATTTGTTTGTCAAATTTAAAATTGGTTAAAAGTAGTTAGCAGCATTGCCTTGCAGCAAGAGGGTCCTGGGTTTGAGTTCACCAGGCTAACTGACTGGAAGGATGAATGTTCAACAAAAACAACAACAACAACAACAACAACAGTCCCCCAACATAGATCCTTGTGGAACTCCAGATGTTATAACTGCATATACAGAGAAGTATTTCACAATTTAACTAGTATTGCATACCAAACCACTGATACACATCTATCCAAATAATCAGGGGGTAAATCATAAGCATTTCAACTTCACTGTCAGTATTTGGATTTTATTTAGACTGTATTATTAGTATTTCATCTGGAATAGTATTTTCACTTCATTTTGGAATATTCTGGAAAAAAAACCTTCCAATATTATTTTCACAGTGTTATTTATGAAGTATTTTTTCAGTTACAGAAAAAAATGCCAGGCAGAGTTAAGTTAAAAATGTAAGTTATTATTTTAAAAGTTCAACTTTGAGTCAGTTAGTTGAAATTTTGACGAACCTCTGCCTGGCATGTTTTTTCCAGTGGCAGAAACAAACGTATTTCATAGCCCTCGTATTCTTTTATGATAAAGAGTGTATGCGTGTTTCGGCGGTGCCTTGCGTATTTCCGAGGGAGCCTGAAAGCAACTGCAGTCAGTGGCCGCGGCGCTGTGAGCTGATCTTTGTGCGAACGAAGCAGCGCAGCAGTCGTAGTTAGCAACCGACAGCAAACACACTCGGAGACGGCGGCGGGACACCGATTTTGGGACTGAAAAACAACTCATCCGGCGATTACAAAGTGACTGGGACTGCCTTAAAATGGTAAGGTGACATTTTCGAGCTGGGCCGGGGGAGATTTTTTTCCTCCCAGCTTGCTAAGCGGAGAGCCAGCAGGCTAATGCTAGGCGGTTAGCGAACTGTTTTCCTGACTCATTATTGAGAAGCTCGAGGAGCTAGGCTGCCATTTTACACCAGGCTGTTAGTCTGTCCTGGCCTCTGCCTTTGACTGTGAGAAGACAGCCTTTATGTTGAATACAGTCCCAGTACCACACATGTGTGTAAGCGATTGATAAGTGTGGGTCACATAGAGGCTGTGTTTTGATTTGAAGCTGGTCCATCCATCGTCCGGGCAGCAGACGAAGCTACGAGGCTAATCGAGCCTCAGAGGCTAATGGGAGCTAGCAGTATTGCGTAGCAGCGCCTGACTCCATTCCGGGGAATAATCACAGCGAATATTTTCCAAATTAACAGACGCCGGGGATCATTATATTCAAAATATACCCAAGTATCCGTTGGGGGTAGGTTTTTTTCGAGCACAGCCCCGTGGACCGTGCGGTGCGGTTTGGTCATTCGAACAGGACACACTCCTGGAACAACTGGTGGAGCGGAGCAGCGATACGGTCGCTCATTTCCTGAGATATTAGGAGAAGCTCGGAGTCAGAGGTAGTGCTGACACCTGAGCTGCCAGAGCGAAGCAGCTGTTGGGAAAGGTCTGTTTTCATACTAATCGAGATTCCTGGATATGCGTCCTCACAGTTCTCCTTAATTTAAACAGTGCACTTATTTTAGACACTGATCATTAAAACGAGATATTAAGAGTCGATGGCAGTTGTATCGGATTCTAACTCTTTAGTTTAGTTCACTTATTATTTCTTCCCTTTTATGGAGTCCTAGAATTTGTCAGGATCCAGGACAATATACAGCACGAGTCTGAGTTACACCTCACCCCTTTGTGTTTCTGGAGTAATGGGAAATGTGTGCAGCGATTTATTCAACATAAAAATCTAAATAAGGCAAAATCCGAGTTTTTACAAGTCTAAGGAGTTTGAATCATGTTGTCTGAGCACTTTTTTAAAAAGTCCTCCAGGCTTCAGACAGTCAGAGCTTTTCTTTGGATGTTTGTCTTTTGTTCTGGTCCGTCAACATGATCCCACAGTGCTTCAATGCCTCTGTGGAGGTCAATCCACAACTGATAGTCGTCAAATGTCTGTTTTCTATTCATATATGTCTTTGTTACATGGACAGTGTGTGTGGGCTCATTGCTTTCATGAGTAACTGTGGGATTGCATGGTGACTTGTAATCTAAACGTCTCTGTTTATAATTCTGACCATTGATGCACCAGTGGATGAAGTCCACCCTGAGAGCTTGACGGAGCCCCCAGTGGCTGTGGACACTCACTGTTGTGCCGCTCTCCTCACCTCAGTACATGTTGGCAAACAGAAATTTTAAATTTGGATGGATACATTTCTTTCTTTGAGGGCTCACTGTACAACATGTCAAGAAGTGCCAAGACTTTGGCAAATAGTGCAAGGAATGTCTTTTTTTAAATTAAATATATTCAGCTAAACAAATGAGAAAAAGTGATGCTTTTTTCCTTTTCCTTGCTTGTTTTGCTCCTCAGGGAGAAAAACATAAAGAAGCGAGGGCATTGCTGTATAAATATTTGTTTAAATGAAGCGCTGTCTGGCACTTTTCCCCCCACAATGACACGCAGTGTTTAAATATGTGTTTTAAGGTGTCGGAATAGCCTCAAGTTATGGTGAAGTCTAAGTTCTAAACTTTGTTCCATAAATCTGCGTCTTCGGCAGTATGTAATTGTGAAATAATTGGCTCAGTTTGACTAAAATTGTGTAATCAGAATCACCTTATTACTTTGAGTTTGTCTTTATATTGATTTTAAAGCTGACCCCCCCACGCAGTTTTAAAATGCTGCCGTTCAGAGGAGTTTTAAAAGACAGACGTTTCTTCCCTGGGTTTATGGCCTGCTAGTTTTCTTTATCAGGGCTTTTATTTTGAAGAATAGTGTTGATTATTGTATTTTGATGTACACTTTTGTCCTCATAAGGGAGGCGTCACCTAATCTTATTAAAAAAGAAAACTGATTATTAGACCAACAGGTGACGAAAGGCCTTTATTATAGTGGGCTAAAGACATTAAAGCTTTTTACCATCTTCAGAGTCTAAACACAGCAGTTATATTTCCACTTCTGTTGAACCTGTCACTGTCCTGCTGTTTTTACTGACCCTTTTGCTTAAAGCTGAAATGTGTCTGATAGTTCAGGTCATCTTGTTTCTAACGCTGTTTGTTCAGCACGTGCAGGTTCAACAAAACTTGATGGCCTGAGTTTAAAAATGACGTCGAGCACACTGATTGGCCGGCTCCTTGCAGCTGACTTCACCTGTGAATCAAACCTTTGCTTGATTTGCTTTTCATGCTGGTTTCAGCCGGTTTACCATGAAATGAAGTGTTTGAGGTACTGAAATAAGGAAATGTTTATTAGAGAAGGCGAAGAGTTTGTTTCACATTTGTGACTGTAGATCTGTATGAACTGTAAACCGGAGCAGAGCTCACTTTTGTAAGAGCAGCCTGAAAAGTCTTGTTACATCGCTGAAGATGGTGCTAAAGTTTACGTCTGTAAGTTTGTGTTGAATCTAAGAGCTATGGCCTCGCCTCTGCAAGTGCCTGGCGACGACGTCAGCATTTATTCACTTGTTTCCTGCTCTGCAGTTTTGATGGCGGTGGGCTTTTTCTCTCTGATCCATCGGTCTCTCAGAGACGTGGGGTTTCAGAAGGGTTAAAATGAACGCAGACGCACATTAAAGAACAAGGTTTGACTTGAAACTGATCACAATCTAAACCTTTACAGGTGTTACCTGATCAGCAAGCTTGAACATGAAGAAAAGTGTTTTTCTTCCTCAGCTGTTCCCATCCACTGCTGTTTGTTTTAGTGACAAAGCTGTGGGATTGGAAAGGAAGATGAAATGAAATCTGCCCGTAAACAGACAGACGTCTTGTTTGGCTTCCGTCTGTAAATTTGGCAGATTTACCCCCAAAACACACCGGGTGTGTGTCTTTGGTGTCATGACTGATGCAGTTTTGTTCCAGCTTTGTAATCATGTTCCAGGTGTTTCAGAAGAACTTTTATTTTGAAAATTGAGCTCATTCTCTCTGCTGATTCTGCGTCTGACTTCCTGTCCTCTTCCTCGACTCCGTGGAGCTCGACACAGATTCCTCAAAAGAAGCAATAAGCTGGGCTCAGTTTTAAGCAACGTGAAGCCTCCGCTCTCTATTTCTAGCAGCATATAAGGGCGAGTGGAAAAGGTGCTAAACTACATTTATCTTAAAGCTTTAGTAGCTAATTAGTTTTATTTATATTAGTCATCAAAATCTACTAATACGCTGTGTTTTGTAGATGGAGCCAGCTAAGAGTGTATGGTGTAATGGAAAAATGGTCCAGTGAAACATGTTCTGGAAATATGGAAAATGTAATGCTGCACACTGAATAACTTAACAAGTGCTGAATATTGATGCTGACCTTGACCTGAAGACCTGCTGTGCTGAGAGTGAACACACAGGAAGAACTCGGGGCAGCATAAAGGGTGTAGTGTAGGTTTGTATAGTAACCACGATGAAATAGCTGCACACCCATCCTTCCTCACTTGCGTGGTTATTTGGTGGATTTGCCACAGGGCAAAACACAACAAAGAAAATGCTCGGTCATATTTTGAGCTCGGTCAGCCTCTTTATAGCTTGAAATAACCCCAAAATGCAGCCTGTGTGCCTTCCTCCTGACACGTTTATCGATGCCGTGGAGCTGTTTGTGGCACTTGGATATCCCTCGATCTGTGGCTTTCAGGCTTATGTTGCTTTTCCGTGTGTAGCATGATGGGAAATATGCATGTAAAGTGATTTATTTTTTCTTCTGGCTGCCCTCTGCTCCTCATGATGGGCTCTTTCACAACAGCTCACAGCCTCATGCTGAGTTCAGATGTCTCATCCATTCTCTGCTCAGCATGGACGCCTGAAATCTGCCTGTTAAAGATGACTTGTGATCTCTGTGGACATGACGCGGTCTGTAAACAGGACGGTGTCATTAGGAATACTTGGAAATGGCTAATAAAGCGATTTAAAGGTGGGAAAGGGAAACGTGTACTTATTTCTCATGTTTGGTTCAATTTACTGAACCTACTATTTGTTCACATTAATATCAGTGTTGGAAATCTACAGCATATAGTTTTACTTGATGTGAACATACACAGATATGAGTGTACCAGCCTGATATCAGTGTTTTTCTACATACTTCAAAGGATATTAATATAAAGTTTCATGAGCTCAAACTGAGAGGAGCTGACATAAGTGAACTGAGCATAGATTTAATAAAGGCCATAATCAGTCTGGTTAGGTTGGTGTCAGCGTAGAGGCTGATCCAGGCTGTGCATCAGTGCATAGAGCACAAAGGAACAAATGTTTCCGTTATTGGCTGATGTGCTGATTATTTCCTAAATTAGTCTGATTCATAATGTCTGTAAAATGTCCTTGATGATAATAATAACCAGAAGAGATGGAAATACCTTTTGTCTATAATGAACCTCACACTGCATCACTGACAGGAATCAGTGATAGTTTCTGTCCAGGTCTGCGACACAGATCAGTCAGTGTCACCAAACTCTACATAGATCTGTATTGAGCGCACGCAAAAACGTTTGCAGGTGCAAGTGTTGCATTTTGAGTGAAGAAAAGCTGAATTTGAGTGAACAAAATTCATTCCTGCATGCAAAAAATGTATTTCAGCGTCTGCTGTCACACACACACACACACACACACACACACACACACACACACACACACCAGCAGCCCCTCTCGCTCAGTTTTTGCATTTGCGCTCGCTCACAACATTTCTGCCCGTGCGCGCTCAACTCTTTCTCTACACAGTTATGTTTGTGCCACAAAACCAGCCAATCACAGACTTGGATGCAAAAAAATCTGATTGGCTGTTCTGGTCTCCAATCAGCTCGAAATGACGAAATGCAATATCCCAGAATCCATTTGTCCAAAACTCAAACGAGGCAGTGGCGGAGGAACACAGAGGGGCGGAGTTTGAAATATTACTCTGTCTGGGTCACAAAATAAACTTTTAAGATATTTTCAGGAGAGAATGTTTCTGTGTAAACTTCTAATACCTGCTCCATTCATCAAGACATCACATATTTGCATAAGAGCTCTAACGTTTTCAGAGATGCCTGTTACCCACCAGCTGACCGGGTCACTCGGGTTAAACATAATATGAAAGGCTGAACTGACAAAAAATCACCGACTACATCAAAATAATTTTCTCCTCAAAATGCAACACTTGCACCTGCAAACTTCTTTTTACGTGCGCTCAGAATAGTGGCACAAAGGTTTTCCTGACCCAGGTGGCCTCTGGGAGCTGAAGTTTTACCTTGTTTAACAAGCGGGTTATTAAACTTGCTTATGCTGACATGCTTATGTAAATTAAATCAAGGAATTTTCTTTGGGAGGTCCTCAATATCCACGCAAATAAATAAATCTGCTGTAATTTAAAAATAAAAAAGTTCACCACAGCAGTGGATCATTTACTGTAAACATGATGGATTCATTTTAGGAAACATGATTTAAAAGTATAGCTGTACATAGTAATGTGTGACCAAGGGTACACATTACTGAGTTAAGATGATCCTGTTGTGTCAGCTGGGACTCTGAGGGTTCGTCTGCTTGATGTTTGAGATCCTTGGATGTGACGTTTTGTTTGCGTGCTCATCAGAACCCGATTTATGTCACAGTGGTTCAGATGATTTCTAATGTTTGCTTCTGTTGGTAAAGCTCCCATGTGAACTCTAGGTGGTGTGTGAAGCGCGCTGGCAGGTGTTGGTGTGTTTGGCGGTGGTTTGTTTCCTGGTAAATGTAGGGTAATAGGTTGTGGAGTCTGTCCCAGACACACTGATACTGGGCTAATCTGATTTACCGAGCACTGCGTGTTCCCTGCTCTTTCTTCCTGCTTCCTTCCCGTTCAGCAAACCTCCCTCAGGCTCGGCTCGAGCTGAGAAACCAGAAACATGCAGGTGAGCTGTGAACCTCGGGAGTCGCTTTACCTGTCGGCCACACTGTGGGACAGGTGATCATCAGGCAGAGGTTGATATGAAAGCTCACGGAGGCTTTGAAGTTATTCTGCAGCAGCCGAGCAGGGTAAGAACTTACAGCAAATCTTTCTGGACTTGACCCGACAGAGGCGTCATAAACCTGTTAACTCTTCAGTACAAAGTCTGTGAGACGCTGTTCACACTGACGTGTAACTAGAACTGAAGCCATAAGTGCTGTGGAGCCAGAGACTTTCTGCTTTAGTTCTTGGTTTATTCTGATTGTGCTGCTGGTTTAAAGCATTTAACCGTTTGCAGTCGTCTCTGATAAGAAGTAACTGTAATCTTGACTTTGAGAGAAACTTTTTGGGCTGCGTCAGTTAAAATGACTTTCAACTGTCAAAGTAGTGAATGGTAATAAAGAGTATTTGTAATACACTTCTGACATTGGAAAGGCTGGTTTTAATGAACAGGACTGACATAGGATTTCAAAGCCAAGTTGTCTATAGAAACGGTGGACAGGAAAACAAACTGGGAGTAACCCAGACAGCTGTTTCACACTTCTTCACATCTGGCTCATTAAGCTCCATTTTGGAATGAATACCTTTGTGGAACAGATTTTCTGTCTCCTGGTTTAAAACTTTGAGTGACATGTTGTTCTTGACTTACCTGGTTACCTGGAGGTGCTGAAGCCCCGCCCACAATGTAAATCAGGACAGAAGAAGAAATGAAGTGAAACAAGTCTGCCTGTTTAAAAGTGGCAGAGATGGCTCTCTTTGAAGTCTGCTCTTTTCTTCATCGTTCCTGAATGAGCTCCGCCCAGTCCCCAGCACACTGTTAGCATTACCCAGAATGCTGTTCAGCAGGGCCATTTTAGAAATGCGTAGTTTGTGTTAGTAATGGTTGCCATGATGCCATCTGATGACCCCTCTGGTGCACGAGCGCTCGCTGCAGTCTCCTAATGATGCGTGTTTCTTCTCAGGGAAAAACGTCCACCTCAGCCTTTTATTGGAGTAGAAGCAGCTGAAACAGGAAGCAGAGTAAACTGCAGCGCGCTCCAGCAACTGTGACGCCACTTTTGGTGCACACGGCTTATTAGCAAGGGGCGAAGCAGCAAGCATAAACCACATTAACTTATTATTGTACATAAACCGTATGATTAGAGCCCTTAAGTGAGAAGAATATGGTTAATGCAGCACCTGTCAGTGTGCTCGTTAGCGTGCCTAGCGGCCAGTTGCATAATGTACTTAAACCACTTGGGAAGCCACAGGTGGTGCTTCGGCGTTCTCCTGCATTGAGACCTTAATGTCCAAAGAAGAGGAGCGGCGTTTTGTTGCTCCTCATCATGAAGCTTCCTCATAATCAGACGTGGACTCCTGTGGGCCTTGTTGGTGTCTGTGGTTCAGACTTATCTGGGTCAGCTGACACGAGTCACGACCTCTGAGCTCCGCTGCCTTCCTGCTGCACACAGAGGCGTTGTTGATAACCGTGGGCTGGGATTCCCATTTCACAACAAGCTCTCTGCGAGCTTCCGTTTCCTGTTACTCGCCGTCACACGGCTGTGGGGCTGATTATAGGTCAGGCACTGCATACCTGCTGCTGTGGGAATCTGAAAGCTGATCACAGCGCCGCCGTGAAGGGCACCTTTCTCACCGCTGCAAGAACAGGAAACGGCGGAGACTGAGCGCTCTTACACTCTTACCTGCTGTGGTCCAATGAGTATTCACAGGTATTGTCTGCCCCAGTTGCCACGGCAACAGCTCAGGTAGGGGCTACCTTTTGCGTTTAAGCGAGGATCTGCTGAAGAGGAGCCAAAAGGTTACAAAGCTTGACTCAGTATGAAACTGCTAATAAGTTCAGGGAGGAAAAGAAACACGCGAGGCTGCTGTGAAGTGGACATCACACTCATTTCTATTTTTAGTGTTATACTAGAGCAGCTTTTCATGATCGACAGATCAAAATAACCCCTTGGGTACGTCCCCTGTCTGAAACAAGCTGAGCTGGAGCTGAGTGCTGTGTTTAGGATCTTCCTCAGTGGCGTCAGCGCTCATCTTCATCACACTGCTGTGTCTCAAGTGAGTGCAAAAGTGAGTTTTACTGTGATTCCAGTCAGAAAGAGGTAAGGCTGGGCCATATCATACCGTTCACGGTAATACCGGTGTAATGTTGGGCAGCCATAAGAAAATGAAATATGGCGATAGAGTATGGGTAAAACGCGCATGCGCAGGGCCTTTGTTTTCATACACACATGGCGGAAAAGCATGGCGGCGACGGAGAATGAGGAGAGCGAAAGTGGATCGTTGAATGAAACCAATGAACCAGAACTGGTTTGTAAAAATGCTGCAGCTTCACTGGTGTGGAACTGGTTTAGCTTTCGTCCGTCAGACACACAACAAAGCACTATTTTTGGTAGCGCGTGCTAGCGGGCCGTCGTTATTACCGTGTTGTTTGGAAAATACGGCGCACTTAAAATCAATCCTTTGATTTTTCTGAAAATCGACAGAGCCCCTTATAATCCCGTGAGCCTTATGTATGAACTCTGGTTGTGTTTACTGACCTCGAAACGATTTTATGTGCACGGCGCTCGAAAATCTGTCAAATGTTTCAGTACGACTTTGCTGAGCTACGAAGCCGCACCGCTTGATGGATTGTCGGAGCATTACGGCTATTGTAGGCGGAGCCTCGCGGAGTGATACGTACTGTGCTTCACCATAATATTACTGTATTGTGTGTGTATGACCTCTTTTTAAGTTTTGTGGATATTATACATGGTTATGCTGAGGATATGTCGGCCAGTTTCCACTGGAAATGCCTTTTGGTTAAACTGTCAGCGAGGAATTTGCGCTGTTACATTTTTATATAACTTTAATGCACATAAAAAACAGCTGCTTGTTTAAGTGAAAACACACTGATGTTTGTTTTGCACTAATAAAGTTGTGGAGTTGTAAAGTATTTTGTCTGGTGTCAATTATATCGTCAGTTATATCGTTATCGCAAATTTTCAAATGTATATCGTGATAAATATTTTTGGTCCTATCGCCCTGCTCTAGAAAGAAGCCAACACGAGTCGGTTATTTCTGCTGGAACTCTGCGTATTATATCTGAGCAGTTGCCTGTTAGACGCTCACATAAGGTCTCAATCAAAGACCCATTTCCAGTGTTTCATTTTCTACGCCTTCAGAAGCAGAGCTGTAGCTGAAACGACCTGCAATCACCCAGACTGGTCGTTGGAAGGAAGTAAACAGACGATTTTGCGCGTGTCACGTCCTGAATATCTGGCCCTGATAGCCGTGAGTGGTCATGCCTGCTCCTGCTAAATATAGCAGCGCTTGCCTACACGAAGCAGCAGTTTGTGCCCGTCCACCCTCCTCTTCCTCCTCCAGTCACACAGCAGCAGCTTCAGTCTGTTTTCTCCCTCTTCGTGTCTGTTCTCAAATAATCAGAATTATAAACATGGGCTAGCAGTGAGCCGTGTCTTTTTATGATTACCCATTCTCTTTTAAACATAATATTAAATGTTAATAACTCACAAGGTTCGTGCCGAGCAGCTTTTCTTTATTTCACTTCTGTGGTTTCCCCGCAGAGCTTCAAAAGTCCATCGAGCAATCTGTCATGTTTCCTAACCTTTTGTTCCTGGATGGTCGGCTAATGTTCATAAAAGTTAAACACTGTTTGTTTACTGTAGTTGGTGTAATTATAGCAACTAATAGAGCTGTTTATACTAAAATAATGCTAATAACAGGTTTATTAGCCTCATGTGACTTAAACTTCATGAAGTTGATGTTTGAGGACAGATTTTATTGTTTCCATCGGGACTTCAACACAAATGTGCTGGTTTAGTCTTTGTGTCCAGCTCTCAGCTGAAGGCCTCTGTAACTAAGAGCAGCCTCATCTACTCTGCCTTCTGTCCCACGATATCTTCTTTATAAGTTTGCTTTGGTCTCTGTTAGACCACGTCCTTACAAGTGATGACTCAATCGCAGCTGCAAGGGCTGCAGCTGGTGAAAGACTTTGTTTCCTGACAGGATGATGGCAGTAAACACAGAACATATGCTCAAAAAGCTTATTAGCTTACATACTGCTACCTGTGCACGTTTCCTAACATACATATTCTTCAGCTTGTGATTGTAAATCAAAACAAAGAGCCAGTAAGTCGAGTGGATTGTAGTTCAGACCTGGTTGCTTTGTTCCTAGTGTCTCGGTCTCTGCGTCTCTGTGGCTTCAGAGATGTTGACGCTGCAAACCGTGGCGTTGGTTTACCTCCTGCTCGTGTCCTGTCAGCAGGGATGAAATTACAGCTGTAGGTCTCTCTGTTATCCCTAATGATCCGGCCTCTCCGTGCTGCCGATGTTTACCCTCTTCGTGGTGCGATAGTCGTGACTCAGTCTTTCCCACAGGATGGGTTTTTAAACTCCTTCCTGAATCTAGGAACCTCATGGCTTCACGTCCCAAAGTTGGAAAGAAATTCACTACCTCGCACGAAGCATGATCCAACCCCAGCAACACCTTTCTTCTACTCGTATAATTAAGACAAGACTTTACAAGGTTTTCCCCCCTCATGAATGTGCCAGTCTGAATTTTTATCTGATCTGTTTGCCAGTGTTTGCTTTTCTTTTTTTCAATTAGAAATTGCCTGTTGACTTCCCAGACTTTCAAAATATGATCTGAGTTGTCCAGTATTACGCCAGTGGTTTGAAAAACTCCCAAACAGGCCTGTTTAATTGTTTTTAGCCCTTCAACATGACAATTCAGTGTTTTTTCTGATTAATTTAGAATCTCCCAGAATGCATTCCCATACTGCCAAAGCAAACACAGGTTATAAATGTAGGTCATTGTGTTTGTGTGTTTCTCCTAGCAACCAAAAAACCCTTATTGACTGTGGAGGTGGAGTTCGTGTACAGTGAGGCTGTGGTAAGGGAAACTAGGCAGGCGCTGTAGTGGCTAATCTCATTAGCTGACTGACGCTGGGTCCGGTCAGCATTGTGTCTGCCGGCTCAGATCCAGGTGTCAACAAGGTAAATCCAGGTAACCTACCTGGCTAATCACCAGCAGGGCCTGCTGCAGTGATTTTTCAGCGCCGTATGTTTGAAGGGAATCCTTAAAAACACAAGTTTTGGTGAAGCTTTTATTTATTTTTAAGTCAAAGATTGTTAATCAGGTGGCTTTTTGTGTCTCTTCGTTTTCTGTGCAGGTCATCTGGTGAAGACTTCCGAAGCTTTTAGGTGGAGGAGTGGCAGACAGCGCCACCCAGGCGTGCAGAGTGGGACCCCTTCCCGTCTCACATAACTGACGACCAGCTTCCCGAGGCCGCCACCATCGTCCCCAGATGGACTCCAGACTCTGAGAAAAGAGCGAGGCAGTCGGGACCGAAATCAAGCGAAGGAGAGGAGGCGCAGGGGGAGGAGCACACGCTCGCTGGAGCAGGAAAGGGAGGGCATTGGTAGGGAGCGGAGAGGACACTGGGCTCCACCACGATGTCGTCAAATAGGACCCAGAACCCACACGGACTGAAACAGATAGGCCTGGACCAGATATGGGACGACCTGCGGGCTGGCATCCAGCAGGTGTACACGCGGCAAAGCATGGCCAAGTCACGCTACATGGAACTCTACACGTATCCTGTGTGACTGCGGGTGCTGCTGAGTGTGTGTGATCATACAAACCAGCTTTATTAAGTGTGATAAACAGTGTGTCACTGAGCAAGAGGCAGGAAGGGCATTTAGGAGCAGGCTCAATCAGTAAGCATTCGGAGTAGTACTCTGACACTGGCGTAACAGGATCTATCTAGAGGCAGTAAAGCTGGAGATTTCCGTAGGTGTGGAAGGATTATTCACGGTTGGCTTCAGCTGCTCCGGATTGGCTCTGGCCTGCTCAGATCTTAGGTCCTCTTTTGGCAGGACGCGGCAGTTGGCCGTCAGCTTGCAGTCGCTCGAGTTTGCTGCCGTGCTGGGCTGTGTTCGCCGCAGGTGTCCTGCGGTGGAGTCGGTCTCTGACTCCCCTCCAACCCCCACCACCCTCTCCTCTTTCTTTAAAATACATATTTATTTGTTTTATTTACAGGAAATCCCCTGTACAAAGCCACAGGTCCAGTAACTGATGTTTAGCAATAATTGTGTTAAATCATCAGGTTTCTGTCTGCTCTGCATTATTGTGAATAAAGCGCCTTGAGGCAGCTGTTGTTGTGATTTGGCACTTTAAAAACAAAATGCAGATGAAACATTGAATTACATTATTAACCAAAATCACCCTGATCAGGATTTTTGCTTCATTCAAGCAGCCATAGCTTCTGTTCTATTGCCTCTAATGATTAATGTGGCTGCCTTAAGAAGAACTGCAATATCCCTTTAGTGCTAAAAGTTAACAACCTAACAGCAAATTTTCCGTGTGTGTTTGTTTCAGATGGTTAATCTCACTACCGTGTTACTTCCTTTTCTCTGAAGCACAAACTTTTTTTTTTCTAGTCGTTTGTTCCATTAATGAGTTTCACACACGGAGCAAACAGGAAGCAAACCTTTGATTCAGAGCAGTGTTTGTGTGGTTGAAGTTGTGTTTGAAAGAATTTCACTTTCTGATGAAGACATTTGGCTCCATTGACTCTTTATTAGACGCTCGGTTATCCAGACTTACAACGAACTGTAAGAGTAAATAGAAAATGAGAAGATTTGGTTTATTTTTTCCACACGTTTAGAAATTTCTTACATAGAAGCCAAGAAACAAACCACAAACAAGGCAGACGCTGTACGAGTGCCTCCCCGGCTGAGATAGGGTGGTGTATATTCATAAGCCTGCAGTGATTTCATTTTCAGGGACACTAAAGGGGAGAACATGGAGATTTCTTAATCATAAATAGAAAAACCATCAACATGTCTTCAGTGGTAATCTCGTGGCATCGCTGCTTTAGCTCTTCTGACGTCCTCACACAGGTTTTGGTTTCTAAAGGCAAACAGACGCTGAGAGTTACGAGTCCAGTGATCAGATGTTGATGTTGGCGTTCGTTACGATGCGCCGCGTTCAGTGACAGACTGAAACCTCCGACAGCCATGTTTGGAGGTTTGGTGACTCTCATACAAACACATCAGCACAGGGTAGGATGTGGGATGAAGGTCACGTTGTTCTCAGTAGAAGTTCATGTTTAGGGTCCCTGGTGGGCGGGGCCAAACAGACCTTCAGGGAAAGAATATCTGAGCTTGACAACAATGTTAGTCTTTGATATGCTGCTGCAGGGTTTGGATTACTCACCGACCCTGAGCTTGATGTTCACACTGTAATCTTCCCCCCACAGATTCCTTTCTACAACCTTTGAGTAGGTTTTAAAAGTTGGTTTCTAAAAGCTTTATAAAGTTTGTCTGTGTAAAAGAAAAGGTTTAAGTCCATAAAATGCGTCTGCAGGGGACGTGAGCGTAAAGTCTGAAGAGCTGATGATCCCCTCGTGCACCTTTCCTGCTAAAGGTTGCACATTTCCCTGAAGTATGAAATAAAGTCCACCCGGCCGTGGAAGCTCGACGCTGCGGTCGTGTCCCTGCAGACGGCCCAGGTTTAAACTGGGCTCTGTGCACATGTGCTGTGATTTCATGCAGAAAAGAGAGCGACGGCGAGGACATTCCTCACATACTTGCTGTTGATGTTACAAGCAGCCAGATGTGAGGAATGCAGCGGTTACCCTGATGTGACGTGCGCACCTTAACCCTTCGATCAGACATGTATATAACTATTGCACCAGCGTCCACCAGTCCAGCCAGGGCCGGGGCTCCGTGCCTCCAGCAAAGCCCTCCAAAAAGTCCACCACTCCAGGCGGGGCTCAGTTCGTCGGCCTGGAGCTCTACAAGCGGCTCAAGGAGTTCCTGAAGAACTACCTGACGAGCCTACTCAAGGTGAGTCCATGGTTACCAGTCGCAGCCTCACCGAGGGCACCACGGACACCTTTCAACTCCTCCTCCCTTTGCTTTCCGCGTTATCGTCCGCAGGATGGCGAGGATCTGATGGACGAGTGCGTGTTGAAGTTTTACACCCAGCAGTGGGAGGACTACCGTTTCTCCAGTAAGGTCCTTAACGGGATCTGCGCCTACCTCAACCGCCACTGGGTCAGACGAGAGTGTGACGAGGGACGCAAGGGCATCTACGAGATATACTCGGTAAGTCTGACAGTTCCTTTCTGTTTGAATGCACAGAGTTAAAAATGTAGTTCCAGCAGGACCAAGTTAAATACGTCACCTGTCCCCAAACAGCAGTTACACAAAAGCTTTACCTGACGGGTCGCAGTAGGAGCAGGTTCATAGCAAACACTGTTTTATTAAACTTGTGGTTCTCCTTCACTCTGCCTCCTCTCAGCTGGCACTCGTGACCTGGAGGGAGTGTTTATTCCGACCCCTCAACAAACAGGTGTGCAGTTTTCCTTCTTAAAGAAACAGCGCAGTGATTAAAATGCTGAATTCTGCACGTTTACTGAAGCGAACCTCTCTCCCTGTCAGGTAACAAACGCCGTTCTGAAGCTGATAGAGAGAGAGAGGAACGGTGAGACCATCAACACCCGGCTCATCAGTGGTGTTGTCCAGTCTTATGGTAGGTCCTCGAGTGCAACCGGGGAGTAACCAAACACAAGCAGGTTATGAGTATCAGCAATGATCAGACAGACTGAGAGCTGTGCATAACTTTCAGGCTGATGTGAAATTCTACTTGGTTTGGTGGGAGCTGTGAAGGGAGGCTGTGGAGACTCACAAGCAGCTACTCTGAGCGTGTGTTGGGTTTAACATGAAAAGCTGTCTGTGATCAGAGCAGCAGACTGTCTGCAGTGTCTTCACCTGTTTCACTTATATAAATACATGACATCTACCCATGCTGGAGGCTGCACACGTGTTCACAGCAGCTCAAATCTGACTAATTAAACCCAGCTGGAGATTTTTCTGACTGACTTTTGTGCAGCTGTTGAATGATTTGAATGATTTCAGAGTTAGTAACCTGACATCTATTCTGCAAAGGTCACACGTACATTATGTTTAAGATTTAACATGAAGATGCCTGCTCACAGCTGGGCGATGCTAACCACAGCAGCACAGGGCTGAATGAAGCTGGTTGCTCGCTGTGACACGTGGTGCTGTCTGCGAGCAGATGTTACATTATTGTTGTTTTAAATGAAAGGATGGTTTCAGACTAACTTAGATGTGTAGACACTTTTGTTTTGTATTAACAGGATGTGGATGCTTTCATTAATCCCACCTCTGTCCTCCTGCAGTCGAGCTGGGCCTGAACGAGGAGGACGCCTTCGCCAAAGGCCCCACGCTGTCCGTGTACAAAGAGTACTTTGAATGTCAGTTCCTCACTGACACAGAACGTTTCTACACGCGTGAGAGCACAGAGTTCCTGCAGCAGAACCCCGTCACAGAGTACATGAAGAAGGTAGGTGCTGTGCTGTCCAGCTGCAAACAGCTGTGGGCGAACGAGCAGAGACGCGTGGAGCTTTTAGCGCCGAGTCGTGACCAGAGTCCGTCTGCTTCCTCTGTGTGCGTTTCCTCAGGCGGAGGCCCGTCTCCTGGAGGAGCAGCGGCGTGTGCAGGTTTACCTCCATGAATCCACCCAGGACGAACTGGCCCGAAAGTGTGAGCAAGTCCTGATCGAGAAGCACCTGGAGATCTTCCACACAGAGTTTCAGAACCTGCTGGACGCTGACAAGAACGAAGGTAACCGTGTCCTTTCCCTGCTGGATGGGAGAGACGGCACCGTGACGCTGACAGGGACATATTTTTGCAGCTCTGATCCCCTCTGGTGTGTGTGTGTGTGTGTGTGTGTGTGTGTGTGTGTGTGTGTGTGTGTGCGCGCTGCATTCCACACACACTCCAAACATCGATCTTTTCCTGGATGACTCAAAGCTTTTGTCTCCAGTAACGATGGCCTGGTGTTTCACAGATGCAGCTTTCTGTGTGTTTCAGACCTGGGCAGGATGTACAACCTGGTGTCGCGGATCACAGACGGTCTGGGTGAGCTGAAGAAGCTTCTAGAGACCCACATCCACAACCAGGGCCTGGCCGCCATTGAGAAGTGCGGCGAGGCAGCGCTCAACGTACGCAGGACTTTTTTTTTTCACCTCAGTGTTTCTCGCTAGTTTAATGTAAGGAGTCGACTGAAGGAGAGGAGGCTCTGAAGCTTCGTTTGTCTGTCAGGTAGCAGTGAGATGATAAACGAGTGGCCTGTTAGTCAAACACACGGAGACCAAATGAGTTTGTTGGAGTTTTTAAAGCAGATTGATGGAGAGAGTGGGCGGATCCCTGAGCTCCATAGCAGATGTACTAACAGGACAATCACACGTTAGCATTTATGTTAAAAATGGCTCACAGGCTCTGACCTGTGTGTGTGTGTGTGCGTGTGTGTGTGTGTGTGTGTGTGTGTGCGTGTGTGTGTGTGTCCAGGACCCCAAAGTGTACGTGCAGACCACCCTGGACGTCCATAAGAAGTACAACGCTTTGGTCATGTCTGCCTTCAACAACGACGCCGGCTTCGTGGCCGCACTCGACAAGGTCAGTAACCACAGACTGTAGATAACAGATGGCAGCAGACAGTGTGATGTCATCCACTGGATTCCTACAGGCAGGTGAAATTTTAGACTCGTGGATTTGTCTCCTTTTGAAGGCGTGTGGTCGGTTCATCAACAACAACGCCGTCACCAGGATGGCTCAGTCGTCCAGCAAGTCTCCCGAGCTGCTGGCCAGATACTGCGACTCTTTACTGAAGAAGAGGTGGGTGATGTGCACAATGCATGTGAGCCGCACAGCTCAGCATGTCGTGTAGTTTCCCTGGACTCCTCCTTCTGAGGCTTCTGCCGTTGTCTTTTAAATAAAGTCAAACGTGCTCTCGCCAGCTCTTACTTTCTTCTTCCTCTGTGACCTGTTTCAAACCGAGTCAACACTTTCAGTCCTAAAAGTGAAACATTGAACGAATGATGAAAAGCTCTGTGACAAACAGAAGTGCACCACGAGGGGTTTGTTTGGGCAGCTGTTGTTTCCTGATCAGTGGATGCTGTTCCACTGTGGGGACTCTCCCCAGCAGGACTGCGCTCTCTGTGGGTTCAGTAACTCTGAGTGGCGTCTGCATCCTGACTGCTTTGTTAAACTCAGGACAAAAACAAAGACGCTTTTCAAAGCGCGGCGAGGTGGACGAAGCTGCTTACAAGCAGCAGAGGAGTGTGAGAGTGATGCAGCGGAGCAGACAGTGTTTACTTCATCCACACAGGGATGGTTTAGCTTTACTTCAGAGGCTGAAAAGAGTATAGCATCTGCCTGTCTGTAATTTAACCTCCAAATGAGATTTAAACAACATTTTGTTTGTTTTTGTTTCCTTTTCAGCTCCAAAAACCCAGAGGAGGCTGAACTGGAGGACACTCTGAACCAAGTGGTGAGATGCTGTGACCCGAGCTTCTCTGTAAGGTTACGTCTCTTAGTTTTGCAGTGAAACCAAAGACTTCATGCTGTTTCCTCTCTTAGATGGTTGTGTTCAAGTACATCGAGGACAAAGACGTTTTCCAGAAGTTCTACGCCAAGATGCTGGCCAAACGCCTGGTCCACCAGAACAGCGCCAGCGACGACGCCGAGGCCAGCATGATCTCCAAACTCAAGGTCGGAATCACATGCGTGTGCACTCGTTACACACTCCAGGCAGAGTGTGTGCGTGCGTGCGTGCGTGCGTGCGTGTGTGTGTGTGTTGTCTGCAGGGTTGTTTTGACTTCTTCTCTTCCTCCTGCAGCAAGCGTGCGGCTTTGAGTACACGTCCAAACTGCAGCGAATGTTCCAGGACATCGGAGTCAGTAAGGACCTGAACGAGCAGTTCAAGAAGCACCTGACCAACTCTGAGCCGCTGGACTGTAAGCACACAGACACACACACACACACAGCTGTCTAAATCAAATACACATTCAAAATAAAGTCTCACATGTATGTGAAGATGGACGCAGTTTCATTGTGTTTGTGTCACAGTGGACTTCAGCATCCAGGTTCTGAGCTCCGGCTCTTGGCCTTTCCAGCAGTCCTGCACCTTCGCTCTGCCCTCAGAGGTAATCCAGCACGCTTTAAAATTCGTTGTTCTAATTTCATTCTTGCTGATTTCAGAGATAAAACTCTGACTTCTGAAGATCAAAGTCGTGATTTGATAAAGAAACCTCTCCCCCCTGCAGGCGCTTCCACCTTTTCCAGGTACGATTGGAAAAGGATTCCCACATTTCATCTAACGGGATCAATAAGTCATAAAAACATGATCAAGCAGTGCTGCTGGTAATGAAAACGAGCTGCTAGACATGAAGGAGGAGGTGGAGGTGTTTTCATAATGTTGCTTATGAGTTATTGATCCCAGGAGTTCAAAGACATGAATGTCTTTTCCAACCAAACCTTGAAAAGTGAAGCGATATCGCTCCTCAACTTAAAGTTTTCCCCTCATGAATGTTTCGTGTCTGGTGAATTTAACACGTCGTAGGTTTTGTGATCCGGCAGCATCTGAAACTTTGAAGCTCTAGTTCAGTATTTAACTAAATCTCTCCTGTAAAAACAAGGACAGTTTGATTTCCTCATTAAACGTTTAAAGCTCAGTGTGGACGTTTGAGTGGTCACACATCAACACTTTGTTCTTTTTAAACGCCTTCAGCTGAAGGACGTGTGGATGGAGGGTTTAAATCGTATGCCTGGTATTTGTTTTCCTGCTTTATAAGCTGCGCTAAGAAAACGGCTGCTGCCAGAAGGTGCCAAGAAATAAAAACCAAATATGATGAGAGATCACAGGAGAGACGTGCAGACAGACGACTGTGGAAGTGGGTCACAGCTTTGTGCCGTGACAAACGGTGTTAATAAGAAGATCCCTTACAGGTCCACAGACCTCAGGTTGAGGACCGTGGCTCTGACCCTCTCCCTCTCCTCTTGCACAGCTGGAGCGGAGCTATCAGCGCTTCACGGCGTTCTACGCCAGCAGGCACAGCGGCAGGAAGCTGACCTGGCTGTATCACCTGTCCAAAGGAGAGCTGGTCACCAACTGCTTCAAGAACAGGTACGCGTGCAGTCTGTGAGCGCACAGGTAGGGGGCGCTGTGGCGCCACAGCTCTGGTGATCAGGTGAATCTGTGAAGTTTCATGAATCAGCCGTGAAAGTTGCATCAAATATATTTGAGATTCTTGCGCGGCGAGTTTGTTGCAGTAAATGTATTTTTGTGTCTTACCGAGTTTCTATTTCACACTGGAGTGAATGAAACACCACTTTAGGGACTATTTTCAGAGGCGGATTAATACGTGGGACTGTAGTGAGTATTTGGTGCCTCTGAAAGGTTTTAAGGCATCTGTGACACAGAGGAGCAGAATCTGAGGCTCGTGCTGAATTCTTCTTTTGTGGTGACTCTCAGGCTGGTAGCAGACCTGCAGAGCTCTGAGCGCACCGTCGTGAGGTACGTGTGGCGGCCGCGAGGAGCCGAGCCCACGCCGCTCCTTACTGTTGCTGTGCTTGTTGACAGGTACACGCTGCAGGCCTCCACCTTCCAGATGGCCATCCTGCTGCAGTACAACACGGAGGACAGCTACACGGTGCAGCAGCTCACTGACAGCACACAGATCAAAACTGTAAGCGCACAAACACCGCCGCCTTCCTTCGTGCTGCTCTGTCGCCGCGGAGCAGGCGTCTCTGACCCCTCTGCTCTGTTTTCAGGACATTTTGGTTCAAGTTCTCCAGATTCTGTTAAAATCGAAGCTGCTGGTGAGTCACGCTTTCTGTCCGGAGGTGAAATCCTCACGTGTGGCTGGTCTTTAGTTTCCATAGAAACGCTTTAGTAATGGCAGACCTGATGCTGAATCCAAACTTTGTGTCCGTCAGGTTTTGGAGGACGAGAACGCCAACGTGGACGAGGTGGAGTTCAAGTCCGACACCGTCATCAAACTCTTCCTTGGATATAAGAAGTGAGACACGCTCCACCTTAAATCCGCCTTAAATAAAAGTGTGCCTGTGATGTAGGAGGAGGGTGCTGAAGCTTGTTGCTCTTGTTTGCTGCGCAGTAAGAAGCTGAGGGTGAACATCAACGTGCCGATGAAGACGGAGCAGAAACAGGAGCAGGAGACGACTCACAAGAACATCGAGGAGGATCGAAAGCTCCTCATCCAGGTGCAGCTCCCACTCCACCCCACTCCACTCCACTCCACCCCACCCTCTCCCACCCTCTGCATCACGTTCAAAACATGCTGAAAAAAACCAAACACTGAGCTTTTCCTCCGTCTCCAGCAGAGCTGTATGAGGGCATGAAGCGACATAAAGTGGTTCAGTGCAGCTTCTGCTCCCCTAAAAGTCACAGACCCACAAACATAAGAGCATGAACACAGACAGGAACGCACAACAAGAATCTCAGAGTTCATCAGGAGCAAACGAGGAAACGTTTGTTTGAATGTGTGACAGAAGCAAAAACCTCTAATCCAAACAAATCAGTTTGCTAAAGATTCTTATCTGCGTTAAAGTAACGGTGTGTGTATGATCCCAGCTACGGTGAGCTCGTCTGAAACTGTAGAACAGTGACTGTTACAATATTTTCTGATCAGATTCAAACACATGAAACCAGACGGTGTGTGCCGCTGCTCTTCAGACGGCTGCTGTAGTCACTCTGTAAACGTAAAAAATGGGTTAAAGGGCGTCTTTGGGATCTGCTGCTAAAAGCCTAAAAATATTTCCCATGTTGTAAACATGTAAAAGGCGCCGTCGCTGGCATGCATCAGTTTGACTCTCCGAGGCTCCATGCATGGAGCCAGCTGTCAGATTTGCCCTCCTGCTCTCACACGGCGCTCCTGTGTCCCCTGCAGGCTGCCATAGTGAGGATCATGAAGATGAGGAAGGTCCTGAAGCACCAGCAGCTCCTGGCTGAGGTCCTGAACCAGCTGTCATCCCGGTTCAAACCCCGAGTCCCCGTCATCAAGGTAGGCGTGTGTGTGTGTGTGTGTGTGTGTGTGTGCGCGCGCGCGTGTGTGTGTGGGTCTCAGAGTGTGACGAGTGTTTTTTTCTCCCCCGTGGACAGAAATGCATCGACATCCTGATCGAGAAGGAGTACCTGGAGCGAGTGGACGGCGAGAAGGACACGTACAGCTACCTGGCCTGAGCGCCACCCGCCCTCCCCCCTCCCACCTGCCCGCCTGTCGCCGCCGGCTCTCCTTAGTTTCATTTTAATTTGTTATCTTTTTTGTTTTTTATTTTTTATTTTATGTCTGAGTAATAAAGTGTGGATCCCTCTGAGCGTGACCACCCTGATGATGACCGCCACCAAACCCGAGGGGGGGGGAGGGGCAGCTCGCTCCTCTCGCCTCAAGAGATGAAGGAACGAAAACGCCCCTCCCGTCGGAACCGGGAAACCCCTTCTTCACGCTCGCCCGTCCCCGCCTCATCGTGCGACTCGAACGCTCACTTCCTTGTTGTCATACTGTAAAAAAACAACCACAGACTGAGAGGAATAAACAAGCCCCGCCCCCCAATCACCACCCCCATCCCCTTTACGTAAGCGTGATGAAATAGCCTACAGCCAATCAGAGGAGAGCCGCATCCAAAGGTTTCTGCATGCTACTGCCTACCTGCGCCACAGCGACCACGAAAAAGATTCTCACGTAAGCATAAAGAGCGGAGTCGCCCGGGCCGCTGCTGCCGCACGCCCACCAGGTCGACGCCGGTCCTGTAACTTAAAGTCCGCCACTGCATCGGAGGAGGAGGAGCCGCTGAGGTCGCGTCAGAGCGAGGTCGGTGGGTTCGAGCAGGAGTCTCTGTACCGGACGGTGGACATTTGTATAGTGTGGTTCATTTTCTAAATGTGTGATGAATAAAAACAAGGAAAGATTTCTCTAATGCCCGCCTCCCCCGACACTCTGTTCACCCGCGTTTAAAGGGCCGGTACACCCTGAAATCAGTCACATGCTTCTGCTCTGGGTCAGAGGTCACAGGTCGTCAGTCACTGCACAGATAGGCTCGGGTTAATGGTGGACGGACAGGTGAGGGTCAGCTGATGAGCTCATATTGGGTTTTATTTAAATGTTTGTCTCTGATGTCCTCTTCAGCTCTCGATGTTGGAGCAGAAGCTCGCCGGCGTCTCGCTGTTTCATGGTTCACGTGTTGCTCAGAGTTTAGCTCCGCTGCTGCCACGTTCAAGCAGGTCGGAGCTGCAGCCCACCAGCTGCTGGAATATTTTTGTACTCGGAGAGACATGGTTCAGTAATGTTTGAGTTTACTCACTGCTGCTTTATAACAGCTGAAAAATGTAACGAGCACTTTGACCACAGGGAGGCAGCGACCCTCCTCTCGAGCTTTGAGCTCCATGTTTCATCTCGGTGCATCATTTCTGTTTAAAACAGTTTGTTCAAGTCAGCACGTCGTTCAGTTTGAGTTTCAGTGCAGTCAGATATATTTAATATTTTGATTTAAAAACCTTAAAATGTCTGTTTTAAATAAATTCATAATAAAATACTCTGGCATGATGTAATTATTTAAATTCTTAAAATAAATATTTTTAAAGCTGTTGGATAAAACTGGTTTTAATTCATCACCCCGAGGATCTGCAGGCTGGGTGACACACGGGTCTGCAGACGCACACTTGCACTCATGTCGGCTGCTGCAGGCTTCAGTTTGAACACTGCTGCCAAACAGGTCGTCTGGAAGGAATGTCATTAACTGTAAAACTCTGAGATGATCTGTGTGGTTTCTATTTAAAACAGAAATGATGCACTCACACAGAAAAATGACCTGTCTGCGCTGGAATCAGTAGCATGACTAACATGCATTTTGCACAGATGACTACCCACACCTTAGATTGCATTCAGCACTGACTCGCTGCTCCACCCTGTGGTTCAAAGCGGTATTACACGAGTGACGGTATTAAATGACCATATTTGGAGAGGTTTGAATCCTGATGAACGGAGCGTCCACAAGCTGAGCACAACACACAGACACAGGTTAATAAAATATTTGCACGTCACTGAAGTTGCAGCACACTTCCTGGAGTCACCCACCAAACTCGAAGCTTCAAACAGGTGACTTATTAAATAAAGTTCATATAAAGGTGGAGACTTATGGAGCCTCCAAGCGGCCGTTGGAGGAACTGCAGCTCTTAAAGTTTTACCTGTGATGAAGGGCTCACACTGAGCGGATGTAGACAACAGAAAGAAAATAGTCCCTGCATGAAAAAAAGCACATGAGTGTTTTTGGATATTTTAATGGAATTAGAGGCTCTCGATTTCTTTGAGCACCACAAAGTGTTTCTTATCAAAAATGAGGCTGATGTCTCGAACACTGGGCAGCCTGGACGATGTGAGGGGAAACCTGAGACCTCGGATCTGAAGCAGACTTTCACTTTGGGTGGTGGTGACTAAGTTGGAAACAAGTTCCTCTGCTTCATGCAGATTAGAGCTGAGATTCACTACAAAAAGACGCAAATCTGAAACTGAAATGTTCTCACTGGAGTTTCCACATCTCATTTAAGGAACCTGACAAACTTTATTCCACGCAGAGTTCCTGCAGATCTTTGAATTTATTAAATGCTAACAATCAGTTTATCAGGGATGTCAACAGATAATTAGGTTTATATTTAACAAATGGAGCCCAAGTTGCCCATTAACACAGGGGTGGGGAACTCCAGGCCTCAAGGGCGGGTGTCCTGCAGGTTTTAGATCTCACCCTGGGTCAGCACACCTGAATCACATGTTCATTACCAGGCCTCTGGACAACTTCAAGACATGTTGAGGAGATCATTTAAATCACTTTTATCTAAAACCTGCAGGACACCGGCCCTGGAGTTCCCCACCCCTGCATTAAGGGTGTGAAATGTCACTGAGTGGATTTGAGTCATAATGTACCTCATTAAGAGCCTGGCTACGTGACTGAGTGCAATGACTCCAACAGGAAGTCACATGTTTAAAACCCTGAAACAGACCAATCAGAAGCTGGAACTACATGTTGGCTCCAGCATCGTTTCCTTCTGTCTTATCAGACCCATAAGCTGACCCAGGGTTCATTCACCTGACAGCCAACACGTTCACACGAACAGCATCTGTCCAATCACAGGGATATTTAAATAAAGACGAGTTCTACAGGAAAGTTTTTATCTTTATTTTGGGATTATTTCAATATTTGCACCAGCAATAAAAGCGAGTCTCATAGATCTGAGAGTGAGAGATGTGTTTCTACTCTCAGGCTGCTCATCAGTGGTTTTATAGGTTTAATGTACACTTGTGTTTCTTTCCCCTAAAGAGTATGATCATAGGTTATTCTGACTACACGAAGAAAAAACTGACACTGGGAACAGTTTATAATATTTTAATCTGCAACACTTTGAACAACAAAAATCCCTGTAAACATTACAAAATCAGCACCTGTGTGATCAGAGGAGAGACGTGGTCCTGTTGACAGGAAGAAGAAAAGAAAATACACCTGCAGCTTTCAGTTCGGGGAGAGCCGAGGAGCACCGCCCCCCAATCTCCTCCGTGTTCAGAGACGCTCCTCAGCCCTCCAGTCGCAGCAGCGTTTACACATCTGTTCATTGATTAGAAAGCAGCTGCTACAAACATCTGCATCAGCAGTAAAAGTAAAAAAACACGAAAGGTTCCCGCACAGATCGACGTGGGAACCTGCGAGTGAAGCACCAGGTTTCAGAGGCCCTGAAGTCTCCCGACGACTACAGACGACACTCCGCTCTCTGTGACGTTTGTAATAAATTACAGGTGAAGAAAAGGGAGGTGGAGGAGGGGGGAGGCTGGTATTGCTACGAGTTGGTCAGACTTTGGGGTCTTTCCGAGCACCAGAATTCCCACAAGAGAAGATTCACATTGTGGAGGAAGAGGAGGAGGAAGGATCAGGGAGAGTGCAGAGGAAGGAGAGTTTTTCAAAGTAAAACTCAAGTCACTGAATTATCTGACGATTTTTTTTAAGCTGTTCAAATTCAAACAGTCAAAATCCAACTGAGATGAATTAAAGCAGAGACCTCAGACTGTGGCTGAGCTTCAGCTCGAAACACTGACGGCTCGTTAGTGCTGTGACTCAACCCTTAAGTTAAAGGTGGTATACACAAGATAGAAAACGCTTCAAAGGAGGCAGAGAGGATGCTGGGAAAACTTTGATTAAATGTGCGTGAGTCAAATACAAAAAAAAGACTTGTTTCCTGATTAACAGAGGAACCTCAGCGCGCTGCTGAGGATGCTGGGAAAACCCGACCCGAGTCAAAAAGCACTCGGACATGAAACTGAGGCTCCGCCCAGATTTGAAAGGCTCGCGCGGCGGTTGCGGTCACGTGCCTGGCTGAAGGAAAGCGGGCCGGCTTAGTTTTCACGTAAGCACCTGAAGCAGAGGCGGCGTCACAAAGCAGAGTCACGTCCAGCTGGAGGCGGACGCCGGACCTCGCTTTTCACGTCGCGGTGTGTGCGAGTCACACGGCCAGAGGAATCGGACTGATCGAGAACGAGGCCTGGGATTCGTTTGGAGCAAATTCAGCACAAGAACAACCACAAGAGCGACTGTACGACACGCTGCAGGACATCTTTAGGATGGATCACATCACGAGAGCCTAAACTATCAGTTTCACCTGAATCTTCATCAGTTCATCAGCCTCTGATGAAGATCTCACCCACGGCCTTGGATTACTTACACTAAAGTAACTAACACACAAACCACTGAACTACAAAGAAACGGTTTTTCTCTACAGATCAAACATTAAACATCAGAACTGCCCGTCTTTGTTTTTCTGTACAGTCGTCTCTGAAGGCAGCGCGTAGTTGTTCGTTTAAATGTGGACACACGGAGACGGCGTCCCGTCACTGTTATCACCGACTGGTTTAGTAAACATGCACATAAACGTCTGAACCTGGACAAAGTGGAACAATCTGGACTTTAAACGAGTTCGAGTCCCTCGGTCTGCAGCGTGACGATGCGCCGGTGATCGCGTTTGTTTCGGCTCGTTAGTTTTGTTCCTTTGGAAAAAATGAACGTTAGCACCAGATCGGCCGCTGATGGAGAGCCCGGCTGGGACACAGTCAGTGCGCCCTCCACAGTGGTTGCTCCGCACGCCACCGCAGCACCACAAAGCCGCTTCTACTCATGCTCAGGAGTCGCTGCAGTGTGGCGGTTAAGGACACGAGTGAACGATGGCGTCAGTTTTTAATCATCGTGTTGAAAATACATCAGTGCTCAGAGGGAGAGGCTGAGGATTCGAGAGCATGTCAGAGGTGCGACACCTGCCGTTCAGTGGGCGTGTCCAGCAGCTCCGACTCAAGCAAACCTGCGTCTCCGACAGATACCTGCTAATTAATGCCAGCAGCACTAATATCTTCAGTTGAGCCACAAAGATGTTTTAACTGCATTAAAAAAAGCTCCAAACTGCACAAACATGATCCAGAGGTCCAGGTCACAAACTTCAATTACAGGCTCACCTGTTAAATAAGCCACACCCCCAAATTCTAACCCTAAAGAAAATCCAAACAGGCGAGTTAAACAAAAGGACCGACTCACTTTAGGAGCCTCGAGTGGAGATCACACTGATGTCAGTCCTGGAGGGTGATGTCTGATCTGAGCTTTCCCAACATCAGCCCAGTGAAACCAGTGAGAATGAGCTACACGCCCCACTCCACTTTAACTTTCTGTACTATTTACAGAATGGACGCTAACTGCTAATCTGAGCCTCCGAGCTCGGCCTCTGGGCTCCGTCTGTGCTGTTAGCAGTCACTAACCGTTAGCCAGCAGTTACCTGTCTGTGGGTGCACCTGTGCACCTGCCGCCTGACAACCGACCCTTAACCTCGTAACTGAAGAGTTAATCCTCTCATCCAAATTTTGTCACTTCTGGCTCAAAAACAAAGCAAAAAAAATTCAACGGTGACCAAAACGCCTTCACAGAGCCAGCAGCCCACTGCACTACAGCCGTGTCCATCTTTAACGTACAGCTTCTTTTATTCTTAAAATATTCCTGTTGTTCATCGACTGTTTTTAACGGTCAGCTGGTTTCAGTGTGACGCTGCTTCGTGAACGACCTCCAGATTTACAGACAGACAGTGAAGCGGCGCTCTGAGGAGTGACAGGTTCACACGACACGCACGCACGCACACACACACACACACACACGCGCACAGACACAGACACACACACGAGGAGTACAAACAGTCTGGTCGGCGGTGTGAAAGTGGCTGGTGGAGGATTTTGGTCCCTGAAGCTTGAACTGAGAACTTTTAAAAACAGTCGGGCTTTTTTCCTCCAGAACATTTTTACTCAAAGATGAGACAGATAACAGATATTTATATATTTTTTGTCGGTGCGCTTTCAGCAGAGGGAAGATTTATGAATCCAAAGAGGAAGATTTGTCGACAAATCAAAGGATAAAAAACATGAAAAGTTTCTCAAAAACTCAGACAACAACAAATATCAGCTTCAAATATCCCCCGTTTGTTTTTCCTGAAGCTTTGTGGCGTTGTGACGAATCGTCTGAGTCTCCTGAAAGTGAGGGTGTGGTTTGTTTGTTTGTTTGTGTGTGTAAGGCCTTTGTGTCACTGAAAAACACAGGAAGTCCCGGTCAGGCGATCTCCATCTCACGCTCGATCCCGACGTACTTCAGAGCGTCGGCCTGGCTGTACCTGAGGAACAGGAAACAAACCTTTGAAATGTTTTCTGATGTTAATAAGACACAAAAGCAGAAAAACTGACCGTTTTTTAATAATAATCTTGATATGCACACACGGTTTCAAAAACGTGTGTGCATATTAAGACTCGAGTTGAAGCAGCTAAACTTCTCATCTGCTTTTGACCGAGTGCCATCAAAGGCTGACGGCACTCCTGGTTATTCAACATCCTGACCTCTTGGAGGAGATCCAGAGTCATCACGTGACCCTTAAACAGTCAGACTGGCCTGACCTGGATGACAGGGAACCTTTGCACACAGACCAAAAGCTGCGTCTGTATGAGAATCAAAACTAAACAAACCCTCCAATACAAAGACATTTAAAGTACAACACGAAGAGCTCTGAGTGTGAGACACTGACTGCAGGTGATGTATGTAGATGAAGGCGTGTTCAAAGCACTTTGAAACATTAACCGAGCTGTTCTGCAGCTGGGACCTCCATGTGACCCTGACCTGTTTTACCACAAACACAGTAAAACTACTTTCATGCAGAGTTAATCTAAAAAAAAGCGATGATCACACGATCACAGCCTCGTCTCCATCGTCACTCAGATAAAACCTCAGGACTCTCTCAGTCAGCGATTTGACTTTTTCTTCACTGACCTGTAGTCGAAGAAGAGCTCCTCTCCGGTCTGGATGGCTCTCTTGGCAAAGATCCCGATCCTGTGATCGCCGTTCACCATCATCACTGCAGAGAGGAGAAGCAGAGTTACCACAGAGAGGCAGGAAGCAGCAGGAAGCTCCCGCGACCTGGTCTTTGTACCTTTTGCATAGCAGTTCGGGTTCACCGAGTGGTTGGCGAAGCGGATCTTGTTGCCTTTCCTCGTGGCATCAACAACAAAGTCTGGAAGGAAGAGAGCATTTCTGACTTTATCCTCAAAAACACGAGTGGAAGAATTCATTTATTCAGCAGATCAGACGTGTTTGAGCTGAATGCAGTAAAATAAAGAAGAAAGACCTCAGATGTAACAGATATATTTATCCGTGCTGTGTTTTACCGTTGTTCAGGTTGAACAGGAAGCTGCACATGTATTTGTCGTACACTTTGCCTCTGCGGTCGGCTTCGTCCTGAGAGATGATCTGCAACAGAACGTGTTGGACGTTTAACGCGCAGCTGTGAGCACATTTATTCAGCTGTGACTCCAGCACGTGCACGGCCCTTTGGGACATGGCTCCACACAGCGGGGAGCTTGACTGTGCTTTAGTAAATGAAGTCACCCAAAAACACATTACAATGTTAAAACAATAAGACAAAACAGGATACAGTTTTCCTCTGGAGACACCAAACCTTCCTTTATGCAGGTAAATGATAAAGCAATGATGGCAGCCCTCTTGCAGTACCGTCACAGCCCACCAGAGGCCACAGTGAGAATCACAGCATCAGATCAAAGATTCTTTAACTTCTAACCAGGTCTAAAAAAGCAGGTTAAACGACCACCATCAATCAGCCGTACCTCTCCACAGTACTCCGAAATGAACTCGTTTTTCTGCACCGGCTCTTTGATGAAGATGCCCCAGCCGGCCACGTCTGACGGAGCGAGCAGGAGGTGCTGAGGGGCGGGAACAGATCAGACGTTTGATTTCACAGTAAAATGTTTTGTTTTTAGTGAACGATGACTCAAAGCTGCACGTGTTACCTTCTTGGCGCCTCTCTGGATGGAGCAGTTCTTGCAGGACACGTTCTTGCTGTCCCAGTGGTCGGCGGCGCCGCAGGTCAGGCAGAGGTCGGGGTCGCACTCCCTCACTGCCAGGTAGCAGGGGCACTGCTTGGTGTTACACTGAGCTTTGCAGCGGCAGCCCGGGAAGCGGTTCTGACCTGCAAACACGGGAAAAGCAAACCAGTGAAAACACACTCAAAGAAGATTGGTTACTTGGTTTTTCAAAATAAAAGTTCTTACACTCCGAGCTGCACTGGCAGAACTTCTCACAGAAGTTTTGCGCGGTGACGCAGGGACACGAGGAGTCGCAGGGCTGACGGGGGTGGTCACACGGCTGGTAGTTATACACGTGATTGGATGAGCCATCTGTAAGAGGTCAGATGTGGCGTTTAAGAACAGAGCGAGTTGTGTGCTTGTGATTTCTCTGAACAGCATCAACGCCCGAGCTTTGCTTCCAGTCGTCCATCTTCCTTTGGTTTAAACCTTACTGTCCAACCTTCCACCAACAAACTCTTTATGTGTGAACACCGTAAAACAAAAACAAATATGAATAATTTCTCCTTTTAAAGGGAGCAAACATGACAAAAAGTAAAGACGAGGAAAATGTTTGTGCTTCTGCACAGGTAACACGGCGCCCCCTGCTGACCATTATAAAGAAAGCAGGATTAAAGTACTTCCAGTTTGACTTGATCTCAGAACTCGGGCACAGACGTGTCAGCAGATATAAACTATTGTAAACTTTTGTGCTGCTGTGACCTCTGACCTTTCTTCAGCTGGATCTTGCGGCAGTGAGTAGCCCACAGTCTGTGCTTCCTCTTCTTCTTCCTCGGCGGCGTGTCCTCGTCTTCAGCGGGAGCGCGAGCAATGATGGCCGACTCCTTGACCCTGAACTCGTAAACCTGCAGGACCCGGTAAAGACGGCGAGTTAGACCGAGTGTGATCGTGAAGCCAGGGTCAGTTAAGACGAGCTGAAACAGACGGCGGTGAGCGCGATGAACCGGCAGCTCACCTGTCTGCAGGTCTTGGTGCCTATGAGCCGCGCGATGGCGCAGTAGTTGTCGTAGTACGTCCCGATGAGGACTCTGAAGAGAGACGCCTCAGCCCCGCTCCACTCCACCGCTTCGGCCTCACCGGACAGCTTCATCTTCACGGGAGTCTGACAGCGCGAGTTTCCCTCTGCACACATCAAATCAACACTGAGGACGTTTCCAACGCCGCAGGAAATAAACCTGCATTTGTGAGGATCTGGACAGGTCATAAACGAGGGTCCTACTTTCAGGGAAGGGTCTAACAGACAGCAGTGGTAAAGGTTTGTGTCACAAAACAAGGAGCGCGATGGTCTCATGGCTGAAACTGAGCTCGCTTAAATTTCCTCAGAAGGACAAACATCTCCGAGGGATCGAAGATAAACAGCCGAGCAGTGCAACCTAAAGTTCGACTGCCAAGAGAAATAATCTTTAGATAAAACCATGAACGAAAACAAAAAGGCTTCTTATTACAAACACTGATGTCACAGTGACTCCTGGTCAAATCGATCTCTTTGAGCCCAAATTTAAATAACTTCAAATGTCTCCGTGCACCAATATGATTGAAGTACAAGCGTCACATGACCACGTGTGCCTGCACTGCATGAAGACTCACTGCTGCTGCCTGTTGCTTTGCTTGCAAACTAGTTTGTGCAGTGATGACAGGAAGGAAGGAAAAGAGTGAGAGTGTCATAACGTTGTATGAACTCCAGGCTGTTATTGTCGTCACGTCTGCTGTTTACATCGCGTGTTTGTGACTTTATCTGCAGCAGCTTTGAAGTGCAAACAATCATCTGTGATCTGTGCTGTCAAACAAACCTCCCACAACAAGGGGGCTGCATGCAGAGGGGAAGACCCAGCTGGTACCAAGAGCATCGCTCCAGCGTTCAGCCTCTCATCGGTGAACCGCAGGCACCGTGCAGGTTACTGCACGGATGAAGATGCTTGACTCAAAGAGCCTCACAGGAGCAGCAGGATCTCTTCTACAGTCTGGGCTGATCACAGTTTTAAAGTCTTGATGAAGCAGCAATGTTACAGTCAGGAACAGACATCACTCCAGCTGGTGGTTTTTATTTATCCAAAGTCCTAAATTAGCATCAAATGAATGTGCCTGCTGTTTGGGAATCGCCCTCCTCAGAGGAAATAACTTTAACTTCCCAGGAAAAAGAATTCCTGAGAGATCAAGTTTGAGGTTCTCTGGATGGAGTCTGCTGTCTCTGTGTGCGCCAGCGGTAAATTCTGCTGCCAATTCCTTCAAAGATCTATTAAAGACAATAAGGGACATAACAGAAGTCTTAATGTCCCATCAGAGCTGTAATTAGAACGGCGAGGGAGGAGATGTGATGTCAGCTTTTTAACAGCTTCATGAAAGTAAACAGAACTGTTGCTGCGTCGGCAGATTCACTGACTCTCTGAGGTCATCGCTGCTCTGAAGCCTGCGCTTCACAGGCAGAAACGTTCCTGTTAGGTTTGATGGACAAACAGAGACTCTGCGTCTTCTCTGCAGACGGACGTCTGTAACCCTGTTAACATTGAACTTCTACCGTCTGTAATAACCGCCCGTCTGCACCTGAGCTGCTGGTGGTCTCGTCCTTCTTGTCCTCGTCGTCTTTGTCGTTGTCTCGCTCGTCCTCTTTGCTGCCCTCGCGGTCGCTGTCCGTGTCTTTGGTTTCAGAGGACACCGTGGGGGTGCTGGGCCGGCTGTTACTGTTGCTGTTGGGCAGCCGACCGCGGCGCCGGCCCCCGTTACGCTTGGAGGGCGTCTTTGCCCGCTCGGTTCCCACGCCTGTGGCGTACTCCCTCATCATGCCGTCCTGAGGAAGCAACAGGAAGAGTGTTAATATATTTTATAACTTTTCTGTTTCAGTTTAAAAGAAAAGCAGCGACTCGCCTGCACCAGGTCCATGTAGCAGTCGACGCCACACGGGTTTTTGTCCACCAGGTTCTCCAAGTTCTTGCGCTTGTACGTGTTGGGAGTTGCATGGAAAGCTAAGAGACACGAGAGAGAGAGATGAGTGCTTCTAGGAATTCAACAGCCTCTTAAAACTGTGCTGGAGCCTCATCTGTCAAACAAAGACTCCGACCTTTAAAGATTTTATATCATGCTGTCACTGCCAACAAAAACAAACTCAGGTTGGTGCCAATATCAAAAAAAGCTGCTGGCGTTTCAGCGTCGATCACATGACATGTCGAGCAGCGTTTATAACACCATCAGCACAGAGTCGAGCCGATGCTTTTTAGGATGTGATGTTTTATTCTTTACTTTACTGACACGATCAATCTAAAGGAATCATTACAAGTTATTTTACGACTGTCAGATTTTTAATGGAAAGCTTTGAGGCCATTTTTATACCCAAGATTCTTAAAGCTGGCTGGACTACGAGTTATGTGAGGTTAGAAGTTCTTATTTCATTAAAACTCCAAAGATAATGTTTGATAACTTTTGGGGAACAGAGTGAACTTCTTGGTTTTCAGGTGGGAACATATCAGAGAAAGTTTGATTAGTACTGATGAAGGTGAGCTGCAGATGTGATAACGTCACTCTGCAGGCTGATGTGAGCACATCACACAGTGACAGTTACACAGATCTGAGGTAGCAGTCCAGCCTGTATAACCAGGAACTGCTGTGAAGTGTATTTATTGTGCACTAACGGTGGAGGAAGCAGTCGTATTTGAAGCATCGTCTGCAGAACAGAGTGTGGAAGGAGTGCAGGCTCTGCTCGCGCTGCACGGAGCGAGCGTTCGGACCGTCGATGTTCGGCGTGCATTCAGGCGGCAGGGCGCCGGGCAGCTGCTGCTCAGTCAGCTCCTTGTACCTGCGAATACAAACGCACACGAGAGATCAAATTTACTTAAGTCAGATGAACGCAGTGAGACAAACACGCATCACTGAGTTATCAGGTTAAAACATCCCATCAGTTTGTCACTGTAAAGCTGCTCTGTGCTGTAACACTGTCTCACAACACAGACCTGAACGTAAACAGGAAACACCTGGTGTTGTGTAACAATGGATTTAAGAGTCACACCCACAAGAACTAAAGTCTGTCAGGTTAAAGATGCAGATATAAATCCATAAACCAAAACAGCAGATTTAAACCCTCCCCCCTCTCCTCCTATAACATTTAACATGAACAGATGTTGATATTAAGTTTATTAAAGTACTCCACAGCTCTGCAGAGACACTGATGAATGCAGTACAGTGCACACACACGCGCGCACACACACACACACGCTTTGTGAGATTTGCTGTCACAACAACAGAGGAGCTGTGAGTCAAAGTTCAGCCACTAAATATTCTGGTTTAGTACCAAGTGGGTCAAAACAAAAGAGCCTGACTCCAGTCTGCACTAATGCTCCAGCTAACACATGCACGAGGTTTAAATGTTTCTGAAAAATGATTTTATATTTATGAACTGGTCCAAATTAACGTGATGCGTTTAACCCTTTATGGCCGCTCATTTTGTGCGACTCTTTTTAAAGCGGTAGAAGTGCAACCACGTAAGCTAGCACAATAATGGTTTTGCATATGAAGCTGGAGGAACTGTACTTACAACTTATGCCAGTTTCCCCCTTCAGAGCCTTATAAGCCTATACTGGTGATTTTCTGTGTAGTTTCTGGGATGATTAGAACATCAAAGAGTTCTGGAAATAGTTTATTTTGATGCATATGCTGCTTTTTTTTTTTGCAAATTTGCATTATTATATTAAATTTCCCTTTTCCTGTACTATATAAAAATTGGTGTATCTCAAAAATAAAACTATGAAGACACTCAAAACACATTTCCTGTGGTTGGAAACTATTTTGTACAACTATCTTTTTGCATTGCAAAATTTTCTCTAACAAGAAATATGTGTTTAAAAAAAAAAGTAAAAATGATTTTCAATTTTTTTGTAGTTCATTGCACTTTTTGGCTATTTTTGTAGTTGCTATGGACTTAGTGCAATCATATTATTAGAATCTGGTTATAACGGTCGTACTGAGGTATAGAAACTTGAAATGCTCCCAGAATGGCTCCACAGCATGTAAAATATAAGCTCTGGTGGATTTGGTTCTGTGGTAAGTCTTGAAGTATTAAATTGAAATTAAGTCAAATCTCGAGTTTAGTATTGTACAAATACTTTAAAGTACATATAAGACCAACTGCTGCTCTTATATTTTGTATATATTTTATATCGTAATCAACATTTTAAACACTTAAGAACAGGTTAATGTTGTTATAATTAAAAGTCTGTTTGCTGAGGCATGAACAGTAAATAAACAACAATCAAGTAAACAAACAGAAGATATGGAACAGACCATCAGCTAAACAGTTATTTTAAATACTGGATCATCCTGAACAACATCAGTATTACTGATAAACATCTTTTTAAAAGCAGCTCATGATTGTCTGTGTGTTTACAGAATGAATCAAAGTGGTCCTGAAAGGCTTCCAAGACATAAACAGTCTGAAATCAGACCTGTCCTGATGTTTCCTCGTACAAAAACGTGCATCGCCTTTAATGATGCGCGCCATCATCAGTTTGTCTCAACATTAGCACTCATCTGTGTGTGTGTGTCCTCTTTAGCTCACACATGAGACAGCCGCGGCTGTAGGAAGCACACATCTGACGTTCTGGCAAAATTAACAACCACCAGGACAACATCACGCCTGAGTCCATCTGAGCAATGACTGGACTCATCGTCTCCAGTGACACAACATGCAGCAATCTCAGCACGAACTGGACTTTGAGTTCCAAACACCAGTGAGATCACCTGCTGTCAACACGCACTTTAAAGTCATCGCCTCGTCCCATCTGACCAAAGCGCCAAAACAGGACTTCTTGAAATCTCTTGAGAGGAGATCAACTTGAAATCAGGTGCTTTTTATGTTCATGGATAAATTCTTTGACCTTCTTTCATGACACGTATTAGAATGAGTTCCTCTGTTATCGTCACAGCACCGACTCACTCGCACACAAACAAACCCACTGACTTTTCTTTGAGCTCCTCGGGGGAGCCCTTGTCGGGAAACATGGAGGAGATGGCCTCAAAGATCTTGTCAGAGGGAAACTTCTTGCTGGTGTCATTGTTGGTTCGGCCTGGAGACGACACACACACGCTTTCCATCAGGACACAAAACTGTCAGCTGGACCAGCGTGAATGCTACCCCCTTACAGCAGGTCAGCACAAACACGTCTTCATTGGTTATTACACGTTTCTAACTGCAGTACATCTCAGGACTTACTCTCATTGTTAACAAGCCCGTCCTTGCGGGGCTCCTCTGGGTGCTCTTTGCCATCACACACGTCCATCTTGTCCACTTTAAAGTCCTGCTCTTCCTCCTCCTCATCATCCTCGTTGTCACTGTACTGTGCCAGAGCGTTGACCAACTCGACGAAGATCTCGTCGTTGATGAAGCCACACTCTGCAAAACACAACACACAGGATAGATAGTTTTACAGAGCAGCAGAGGAGCCGTTTCTCTTTCTACTGAGACGACGATACAAAGCAAATATTCATCCCACTGTTTTCCTGATGAGACACCACACTGACCAACCACACGAGCACGTTCACATTCCTGGTTTTGCGGTTTCTCTCAGATGTTGAGGGAGGACAGCAAACAGCTGTGCTGCATCAGCTCTCACATTACAAACTGCTGTGCAGAGTTTTGATTAAACTTTTAATCTCTGCTAGTTTTTTCTATCCCACATACTCAGAAATCTCTCTATCAGAAACTTTGGAGCACGCCCACACAGGAGCCTGAGTTTGACAAGAAGCCATGCGAGCACCGAGCAGCAAAGGACTTTCAGCTGCAACGATCTGTCACATAAGTGATACTCAATCGTAATGGAAAACAACCAAAACTGATTACAGAAGGTAATTGTGGAAAAAGTTCATTACTAGACTTCCTGAATTCAGTTTTGATTTTATTCCTAATGGAAAACTCTGACCGGCACGAGTTTGTTTCGAGTCTGAATCCGAAGTGAAATGTTGATTCCAAAACAACTTTGTTCCTCAGAGCAGTGGCACTGTGACTGCACACAATGTTACGCACAAAATATTTATTTTCTGCACCAAAGCTTGGTAGCAACTTATTTTCATAGGGAAATGAGTGCACACGAAAAGGAAGGAAAAAAATCCATCGTCTGTGCACAAAGTTTAACACACCACAGCTAACACATGGTACAGATGACCGACTACCTGAAGAAATCAAGTATTGCCAGAAAAATCCATCGTATGGTTCCAGCAGGTTGAGCTCTCAGGAAAAAGGTGGCTAATGCTAACAAGGCTCCAGAAGCCAAACATCCACCCTGACAGACACTTTGCTTCAACAAAATGACCCATATGTTTATGGAAGCAGCTTAATGCTAACAGAGAGGAGACACGCCAGCATTTCAAATGGTTTTTCCTGTTGCCATGCTAGGTCTAGATCCTGCAAATGAGCTGTTAAAAAATGCAAACACAACAAAAAAAACGATGAAAAGTTAGAGGCTCCTGTGTTCATGTGCGACTCGAAATTATTGTCTTGTTCTTGTTCTGACAAACTGCTGCCGTACAGTCGTTTTTAAACCATTTTTCTGCTCTTTACATTAAGATCCACAAACAAAGCGCTTTGATCCATCAGCTGATTAGTCACATTTCAGTAACTGTTTTTGCTGCCTTCAGACTGAAGGTGAAGTTTCATTAATTACTACTTTGGCTCTCAGACCATTTGCTCCTGCGCCCACTGACCCTCACCTCTGTCTCCGTGGACTTTGCCATCATAGTTCTTGATGAGCTCTTCGATGAAAGTCCCGTCCTGGTCGAGGATCTCGTCTCCCATGTAGGGAATGTTATGGAGCACCGTCTCATCCTCCACCTGCAGGAGGGAACCCAGAACAAACGTCACACACAGCTTCTCAGCCACCTGTGACTGTAGTATACTGTCCTGAATCCCAGCCTCAGCTGTTCACAAAGTGCAGCTTTTAAAGCTTTGTACGCACCATGAAGTTTTGCTGTAGCGGCGACCAGGAGTACATGACCGGGACCGAGGCCACGGCGTTCAGAGTCTTCAGGGGGATGACCTGTCGAGGGAACTCGGAGAAGCCGCTCTCCACGGTGCACTGCAGAGGAAGCGTGCGTTACAGTCAGGACACCGCCCTCTGAGCCTTTAGAGTATTTTTATTTTTGATACCAGTATCAACCGCTCACCTCTCGAGTCCCTCGTAAGGAGCTGACCGACGTCATGATGTGGACGGGCTGGATTCGCCGGGTTTTCCACTCCTGGTTCAAAATGTCAGTTCGCTCCATGATTTTCTGACGGTTGCTGTTGAACATGCTCTGTGAGAGTTAAAGGAAATTTATATCAGTGCACAGAACAAAACACAGGGCCAGCTTCACTCTCCCTCAGTGTTACCACCCGCAGAGATCGTACCTGTGCAGGTGAGCCAGGTGACCATTTTAGCAAATAAACAGCACGTGCTGAAGCCTTTATATGGACCTTCAGCTACGTAAACTTTAATTTGGATCAGCTTTAGTTTTAATTTCTGACGGAAAAAGGTTAAAGGAGCCATAACGTCACTAACGAGACCTAAATCTGTGAGAAACTGCTGCTGTGAAAACAACTTAAAGTACTGAAAATGTTACGTAGTGAGACAAAAGCACCGTCATCCATCAGACTCCTGATAACCATCTCTTCTCCATTTTAACACCATTTATAGGACAACTCTCAGAGAGCCAATCACAGAGTTTACAGCCCCGGCTGGTCTAATCAGTCAAAGCAATCACCGGCCCAAACACCGTGGGACACTTTCTGTTTCCACTTTCACGATTAAAAACTTTGGGCGAATAAATAAATCTGTTCTTTACCCCAAAACGGCAAAACAACCTCAGCTAGTGCTCTTAAAAGAATAAAAACTATAGTCAAACAGACCCAACTTCTCTTAATAACTGCAGCATGAACGCTGCTGTGTGCGTCTGTGTGTGAGTGCGTAAACAAACCTTGACCTCGTCGGCCCGTCTGAAGCGTTTCAGCTGCCGAAGCCTCATGTACTCAGACTTCACCCTCCTCTTCCAGCAGGCGGGGCCTTTCTCCGAACGCTTCCCAGTCAGCACCATGATTCACCTGCAGCCAGACAGGAAGATATTAGGGATCCTGTACACGACACCTCATGTCTCATATTTTCACACTTTTCTGGACTGGACTGTAGGGCCAAAACACTTTATCTATATAATTTAATAATTTAGGCATAAAATGTTCCTCTTGGCACGACCCAAACTTGGATCTGGCGCCCCAGACATGCAAACCAAACATACATTTGTTAAGATAATAAACTTCACCTCGAGTCCAACAATCAGAGCCAACCTCTGATTTTCCTTCTTTCAACAGCTGATGTAAAAATGAGATGCTGCAAATCAAACGTCTGAAACCTCGCAGCCAGCATTCAAATGCCTTCTGTTCAATCTCACGTTACCATTCAAGTGCCAACCCTGGAGAGATTCAAGCACAGGTGGATTACTTCCTCGCACCTCCTCTGCCAAGTCCTCGTTCTCATCCTTTCTTTTAATGACTGCGTGTGAATGACAGCAGTCGTCTGTCGATCCATCTGCTGCCCGGCAGTCAGTCAGTAACCGTGAGTCTCTGACTCAAACCTCACACTTTAGATTAGACGTGACAGACGGCCGTCGTGGAGATGTGGACGACTGAACCGGCCTGACACATTTCACAGCACAGAAAATAAAGAGAGATACACTGAAGCCCCTTTGGACAAGTTAAATGTGCTGGGATGTTCACACAGTAAACTCACTGCTGTGTCTTATTAGTATTTAAAACATGGACAGATTATTAGGCACCGTCTCAGTAATGCATATAATCAGTGACTCCCTAAAACAGGCGATTATAACCTTATTTAAGGGTTGGATTTGCGCACAAAATAGAACAAGACTATTACTGAGTCAATTTAATCCCGTACGAATTAGGGTTGGGTGATTGGACGAATATATGGGCTATTGACGATGGGCTCAGCCTCAGTGGGCACCAGATCCAGGTGTTTACAAGAGCCATTTATTTATTTATTTGCCCATGAGTAAGTTTGCTAATAATGATGGAGCTAATAGAAGCAGTCAACAGCAAAAAAAATGAATAAATAATAGCGCCGTTTTAACAGCGCCCTCTTTCATCTGCGAGCAAATGCCCCCACCTCAGAGTGCGCCCAAATGCTTGTTGATGGAGCTGCAGAAGCTGGTGATAGCCTAGCACAGTCAGCCGGATGGTGGACACGTACATGCAAGTTAGTCGTGCTTGAGTACTTTGCTCACACTATACGTCTGGTTACATCCTTAGGTTCACCTCTTTCATCTGGTTTAAAGCCAAAGAAATCCCAGAATGGTGACTTTATATTTTTTTGTGCTGTCAGCGCTAACACGCCGTCATCATGACTAACACGATTAACAATTAACCCATCAGGATCCCAGACTGAGTCAAAATCCCTGAAATGTCCCCGTCAACGCATTTCGGCAGTTTGTCCCAATTTTGTTCATTCTGCGCTCCAGATGTGTTGAGAGCGTTAACGATTGTAATTGTGATGACCGCGTTCAAGCCGTGTTAACGCTGACAGCGTTTCTTTGGGAAACTAGTTTGTCCATGTTTGGACTTATTCTGTGCTGTAAACGCACAAATCAGTGAATTATGGTGAGAAAGGTCTGGACCGCAGGCAGGCCACTTCAGCACCGGACTCAGCGTTCATATTTCTAGTTTCATAGGCACGAGTGGACCCCCACATCATCATGGAAGCAGACTTTGAACTGATGACAAACCGAATGCTTCCTCTCCCTTTTTGTTCCAGAGAATGTGAACTCTGTGTTTTACAAAAATAATTTCAAATTATACAATCATATTACCTGACCTCAGAACAGAAAAAGTAACTGCCCCCCTTGTAAGTCATGAACAAACTGGGAATAATCACATTTCTTGGAAAGTCCCAATCACTTTCACTAGCCACACCCAAACCTGAGTCAAGAAATCACTTAAACAGAACCTGTTTGTCAAAGTGAAGGAGGCTAAAGATCTCCAAAAACAACACATCACGCTACAGTCTAGAGACACAGCAGCAAAACAAAGTCACAGACATCTACCAGTCTGGAAAAGAATACAAATTTCTAATGCTTTGGGACTCACGAGAACAGTAAGAGCCATTACCCACAAATGGAGAAAACTTGGAACAGCAGTGAACTTTCCCAGGAGTGCATGACCTACCAAAATTATTCCAAATTACTTGGCAGCTCACCCAGGTTGTCACAGGAAAAAAAACAACAAAACAAAACAGAACAACATCTAAAGAGCTGCAGGCCTCACTTGTCTCTGGTGAGCTCAGAATTCATGAAAATATTCTGGACTGATGAGACAAAAGCAGAACTTTGATTCCCGTTACATCTGTCATCAAACTAACAGCACATCATCAAAAGATCATCTTATCAACATTCAAACAAGGTGGCAGTATTAATGATGGTCTGGAGCTGCCTTAGGACCTGGACAATTTGCCATAATTAATGGTACCATAAATTCTGCTCTATCAGAAAATCCTGGAGAAGGACACTTAGTTTATGCAGCAGAACAATGATCCAACACACCAGCAAGTCCACCTGTGTTGCTTTGGAACAATCTTCCTCTTCACATCAGAGAGGCTACATCAGTGCCAGGTTTTAAATCCAGATCAAAGACCTATTTTTAATCTCTGGCTTTTAACTCTGTGGGTGACTGACACTTTTATTAATTTTATTGTCTTGCCAAGTTTCTATATTATTATTATTTATTGTTGCATTGTTCAGCACTTTGGTGTGTTTTTAAAGTGCTATATAAATTAATGATGATCATGAATGGTTCAAAAAACCCAAAATGCATGTTTTGGAGCGGCCTAGTTAAAGTGCTGACTTAAATCAGACTTAAATAAATCACTGCAAACATTTGACCTTCAAGAGTTGCAGATCAAGTTTTTAAGTTTAGTGGGCAATTACTTTTTTCCACAAGGGACCAGCTTGGTTGGTATAGATTTATTTCTCTTAATAAATTAAATCATTATTATTATTATTCGTTTACAAAATGCATTTTCTATTTACTCAGGTTATCTTTTGTCTAACAATAAAAATGTATTGACGACCTGAAATAAGTAACTGTGACAAATGGAAAAAAATAAGAAATTGTGAAAGGGGGAGTTAATTTATCACAGTACTGTATATCATTCTTTTATGTACAGTCTGTGGATGAACAGCAGCCACTGTCACCTATAAATAAACAGCACAATAACCCCACCATCTTACCAAGCTTGTCTCCCCTCACAAACCCAGCACAGGTCGGGCTCCATCCAAAACCTGCCACATGACTCTCAAGATGACTTTTGACTAACAGGTGAAACTCAAGCTTCCTGTCATGTGTCAGCGGCACAAACTTCTATTCTTTTTGCACTAGGCGATGTTATGAGTTTTATGGTGAGGGAAGTGGTTAAATATCGCCCCCGCAAGGCTTCTAGGCAAACAAGAGGGAAGCTTTTTTACTTTTATCAATGTGACAATCTCCTAACTTAAGGTGACACTTACTTTTACCACCACCTTTAGCCCCAGTTTCACAATAAAACCCTCAAAAGCTTGAACAAAAAACGAAAGAAAATTAAATGAGAGGTACTAAAAAGTATACATCAAAAAAACTGTACCAGCCTTTTTCTGTGAGCTAGCTTCGAGCTAACGATAGCTTGCGGATGTCGTGCCAAGTTTGGCTCCCCTCAAAATGTGCTTCCCCTTAGCCCAGAAACAGGCTCACAAAGGTCCCAAAACACGAGTGGACGGTGGATCCATCGGAATGATTACCCTCCTCCGAGTGATTTAAAAAAAACGACGGCTTCTTTATAAGCTAGTCAATATTTACGGGGATACAAGAATTGGCACGGCACCCCGGCGAGCTAGCTAACAGTTGGCGAGTTAACAAAGATTGAGGCGCCCAAGAGCACAAAGAGCAGCCCACAACAAAAGCCCCGTGAACACAGCCACGGACACTGACAGCTTCTCTCACCTCCACCCGAGCCTCTGGCCTCATCCAACGGAGCGATCCGGATCGATGCGACAAACACGGGCAAAGTCGTCCTTTGTGCTGCAGATTAGCTCGCTCCGTGTTACGGCTAGCTGTAACGTTAGCTCGGTGGCTAGCTAGCAGTTTAACTCAGGAGGAGGGAGCGACCGAGCTCGCGCAACACCCGGCTTCACGCACCCAGAGCCGGTAAATGAAATAACTCACATCGGCTCCTTCGCTCCAAGGCTGGTTAGGACACAGAAACTGTGCGTCTATGAGGGACAGTCGCACCGTTTGGTGTCAGCCTGCTTGTAAAAAGTTATTTGGATTTCAATGTTTCCGCCTAGGCAACAGCGACTCTGTTCAAACTGCTCCTCCGCCTCACCGCCCACTACGGCTGCGGCGGATTCAAGAGGCGCCAAACGTCTAGGCCAATCACAGAACCCGATGTTAGGGTTTCCTGAGTGAGTCCTACGCGATAGGTCGAATGATATAAAAGTGTAGCCAATGAAATGTGGAGCTGAGCTGGGGGCCCTGTGGCGGGGACATGTGGACAGCTTCTCTTTGTTCTCTCTTGTCAACGGAAGAAAAAACAAAATATGCAAATACACACTTTGACAGTTAAGTTAATAATAGTTATGCATCACATTTGAGATCAAAGCGGTGTCTCTGACGCATGACAGCTGTCACAGCCGTGGGGCTAAACTAAAACACTTATATAAAAAAGGTTATCGATGGACTTAAGGGCAGCGGAGAGGCGACAGACAGCGCGTGGTCTCGTGCAGAACAGCTCAGGTTTCAGCAGGTGTGTGAGCGTCTCAGTGTGTCCAGAACAAGGTAACATGACGGCTGAACGGGTTTATTGAATGAATGAGAGACTCCAGTGCCACAGCCAGCAAGGGCAAGGGTCTCCAAGTTTATTAAGCCACGCCCTTCCGACCAGCGATTGGATGACGCTTCGAAAACGTCCGCATGATGCATTCACTGCCAGCGGAAACAGAAAACACAGCCGACAGATTAAAAACGTCATTACAAAACAATTATGTATCATTTCAAATCTTTAAGAGTAGTACAAAAAAATAAAATGTATATAAAATGTATAAGAATGTTTTAATGCATTGATTTCTAAATACGTTATACATTGCTTACTTAATAATAATAGGGAGGGAGATGAAGAAAGCAGACTGCAATACTAATAGGTTAGGTGACTTGGTAAACATAGAGTGGATGAAGAGTGCAAAGGTCGTCCAGATGACATACCTGATGGAAATGTGTAGGAGAGAGGGTGGTGGACTTTTTTTTTTTAACTAGATGGTTTAACACAATCCTGGAAAGAATGAGAGGATACCTGAGGCATGGAGAAAAATGTACTTGTATTGTTTTTTAAGAAGAAGGTTGATGTGCAGAGCTGTAGCAACCACAGAGGGGTAATGTTGTTGAGCCATACCATGAAGAAATGGAACGTTGATGATGCTAGAATAAGAAGACAGGTGGTGATCAATGAGCAGCAGCATGACTTCCTGCTGAGAAAGAGCGCTACAGATGTGATGTTTGCTTTGAGAGTGATGGAGAAGTATAGAGAAGGAAGGGAGGAAGAGAGGAAATGTGATGGTGTGTGCTGGAGTCACGAGTGGCAGAGAAGTATATGAATGTGGTGCAGAACATGTATGAGGACAACAAAACAATGGTGAGCTGTGTGTTATAGTGACATGGGCAACTTTAAATACCTGGGGTCAACCATCCAAAGCAACTGACAATGCACAAGAGAGGTGAAGAAGAGATGCAGGCAGGGTGGAGTGGGTGGAGAAGAATGTCAGGGGTGATTTGTGACAGAAGAAGAGCATCAAGAGCAAAAGGGAAGGTTTATAAGATGATGTGGGGGATGATGGCAGTGACAAAAAGAGAGGAGGCCGAACTGAAGATGTTATTAATTTCATTTAGACTGAACAGGATTAGAAATAAGACCATGAGAGGGACAATAATGCATCAGCTATTTGTATTTGTTTTGCACTGTTTCTGAAAAAAGGTTGGGAAGAAAATCTCTAAAAAGTAGGAAATGGAGCATGCTGCTTTATGACTGGTAAGGTGTTCCAGTGTTGTTTTTACTGACAGGACAGTTTGTTCTAATGTTCATCTATGTGGGATCTCACAACAGCTCCCTCTGGTGGTCACGGTGGTGCAGATCCATCTGCCAGGCCTTTGTTTAAATTCAGTTAACTTATCTATAAAAATAAGACTCTAGATTCTCAAGGGTCCAAAGATTTTTTTGTTTTAATTTCAATCAGTGGAGAAAGACTTTTGTGATTTTCCCGAAAAACTGATTATGCTGCTACTGATAATATTGTTACTGTTAGTGAGCAGGTAGTGAAAGAATCTGAGTGTATAAACATCCTATAAAAAGATTTTATATTTATTTATTGGTCGGCACAGAGGTTCCCAAAGTGGGGAGCGCAGAGCCATTGGCGGGGGTGGGGGGGTGGGGGGGTATGAAAAAAAATGAAAAGAAAAAAGAACTCTTGGATCTGCTAATTGACAGGTTTTTGACGGGGCTCCCACACAAACGCAAAGCAGGAGATGAAGCATCGCTGAATATGTTTCCAAACCAACTTCCTTGCAAGCCAAAGACTAGAAAATATGAAGAAGCATATCTTCCCTCTGGCTTCACCTGCACAAGTGCCGAGGTAGGTCTCCTTGACAGAATTAGTTTCCCCTGCGTCGAGAGCAGCGCTGGGCTGTTCAAATCACAGACAAACAGTTTCCCACATTCTTGATTTTTAGTTCACAAACACTTGTTGTAATGACCAACTACTGCTGACATTTTGGAGATGTTAGCTCTTTATACAGTTAGCAGAACATATTTATGTTATTAAACATATTTAATAATAACATGTTATTTAATTGTGTGAGAACATATTTACATACAAAGATGTGAAGCTAAACAAATAAAGATGTTTCAAAATAAAAGCATAACTGACTAAATCAAGGACACAAAATATACACATAAACAGAGCCATAAGAAAAGATTAGCAAGGAGATCTTATTAAAATGAAAACAATAACAAGAACAAGAGCAAACATAAGACACAAATCCTTCATTTTACATGTTTCCTTTTTATGCTTATTTAAGTTCTTTCTTTCCAGATTGGGACTTTTTTTTTTGGTTTAAATCAGTAAAGTTTTAATGACAGAATGCAATAGATTAAACAGATGCAGCTACAACAAAGACTCATTTCCCTGTGGAGTCAGGTCAATACATCAAACGTCCAGCAGATGGTGATACACACTCAGTTTACAGTGGCTGACTGCAGCTGATCCTGCACCTCAACACGTGTTTGGTTCCAGACTCCAACGTAAAAAAAACTTAAAGTGAGTCAAAGACGCACAACTGAGCTTTCATGTCTCTTTAAAGGCCTTTGAGTTAAAGAAGGCAGTGGCAGAGAAAGCCATGAGTATATTTCTTTTTAAAAAGAAAAAGGTATGAAATAATATATTAACATGTACATATTTAAATTAATTTAGCATTTTTGTGCTGCAACAGGAATAGCTTTAACAACACTGCTGTGCAAATGTCTCAAGCTGCCCTGCACTTCTTTACATTTTGCTGGGATAATGGGAAACATGTGGGACTTTTTGTCACGGTTCTGGGTCATGTTGACCCAGCTTTCTGTTTCTCATGTTTTGGTGTTTTTCTAGGTTATGATTTATGTTCTGATTAATCAGTGATACTGTTTTGATTGTGATTATTATTTAGTAGGTTTTGGTCAGTCTCTCTCTGTCTAGTCCGTGTCTTAGTAAAGTGTGTTTTGTTTCCTGTTTTACTTTGAAGGATCATGGTCTTGTGTGATGTCAGTGTGTTCAGTCTGTCTCGTTAGTCCAATTTCTCCCAGCTGTGTCTCCCTCCTGTTGCCCATTCCCTGATTATCACTCTGTGTATATAAGCCCTGTGTTTCTGTGTCACTGTTGTGTTGTACCCTCAACTTGCTGTGTGTTGGTTATGTCTGGGCCTCCAGCACCTTTGTTCAGAGTTTTGTTTTTGCTTTGCTTTGCTTTTGTGAATTTTATTTTATGAAGGGTTTGTCCAGCATTAAAGCTGCGGTTTCAGTTTAGATCCAGTCTCCAAGACTCCTGCATTTTGGGTCCACCACTTCTGCCTGCCTGCCTGCCGCACAGCCAACCCTGACGTTTTTATTGAAACATACTGAGACAAACATGGACATACAAATAAAAAAAACACAGACTTTTTAAAATGAGTTTGATAATCTAAACTTGGTATGACCACCTTTATTCTTCAGCACAGTCTGAACTCTCTGAGGCAGCTTTCTTGTTTCTCCAAACTTCTTGAAGGGCTTTCAAAGCTCGCTGTGGATTTAAGCGTTCTTTTGTTTCGTTCTCTGTCATGCTAGTTTATCTCACACTGCTTCAGTCATGTTGGGGTCCAGGCTCTGGGGAGTCCAGTCCACCACTGATAGTGTTTCACTGTGTGTTTTTCTGTCCAGGTGTGTTTGTTTGGGATCAGTAGATGGATCAGCTGGAGGGCCAGATGCAGCTCTCAGGTTCTCTGTCATGTCATTGGTGGATTTTGTTTTTCTATTTCTTAAGGACACAAATTTTAGATGTTCGTCTGCTGTAAACATATTTTAGACCTACATTTCTCCTTTTGTCCTTCCACTTGTCCAATTTCCTCATTTTTTCAGGACACGTGGATCATGCACATATATGCCATGTTTTCAGTTAGTAGCTGTTTGGAAATCACTTTGTTGGTGCAAAAATACTATTTTCTGTCCATTAGACTGTTTGAAAATATCTGTATGGCTGGAGTTTCCTGAGGAGCTTACTTTGATTGATTTTTGCATTAAGCTGATTCTGTTAGTTAAAATGTGAATGTTAAGAACTGCAATTAAATTATTTAACAAAAATCCAAAGAACAACTTAAAAAAGAAAATTAAAATTAAAATGATAAACAAACATGTTCCGTCTAACTCTAGTTCATGTTCTTATATATTTATATCTTTACACAGAGAAACATTCATTACATAACTGATGTTGTTCTTGGATCATCCTGATCATTGTTTCTCAGAAACCACACACCTGTAGCTAAACAGTCGTCCAACTTCATTCCTGCGTGCTGTGGATCATCTCCTGGTGATCATCTCCTGGTATGACCTGAGCTGAACTCTTTCCAGTCACGGAGCTCCCAGGAGACCATTTTGATAATTTTTTATAGATAATGAAAACAAACACACTGAAGCTGAGAACATATGCTTCTTTTAAATATGAGAAGTTTTAAAAAATAACGCTGTTTTACTGATAAAAAGAAAAATTACAAGTATATTTTACTGTCAGGGAACTGAGTGCAAGAAACCACAGACTGTGTGAAAATGTTATGCGACACCTACAGCTGTGTCAGCTGTAAGAGAGAAAAAAAACATGCCTTTGTTTTAACCTTTGCAGTAACAATGGTGACCATAAAATATGGCTTTATTTTTTACCAGGTAAGCAAAATATTTAATCTGCTCTGCACATGATTCATTTCCTATAAAAGTGTCCATGTGTATTTATTTGGAAGCAGCCCGCCCCCTCCCCTTTTGACTGGTTGTGTGTGAGACTTCAGCACAGCAGCAGCAGCAAGCAGGTGCACCGAGGGCCCTCGCGCTCACTTTTCGTACATGTGCAAAAGAATTCAGAAAACACAGCGGTGCAAATTATAAGTCTATATCAAAATGTCTTCAGTTTTTGTGTTTGTTGTAGGGCTGTCAACGTTAATGGGTTGACGCCATTATCACGATTAACGCAATTTACATTTTTAGCACATTCATCATATCAACCAACTACACATGGAAGTAGAGATATTTGACTCTTGTGGAACAGTGAAAGATGAGTTAGGTTTAACCTTAGGGTGTTTTTACATCTGTAGATCATTTACTTTGGTTTATTTCTTTTGAGAGAAATCAAGGTGAATGAAAGTCTGCTGCTACAAACCACGAGATAATGTTCATTGGTCAGTTGTGTCTGGGGCAGGAGCAATAAAAATAAATACAGGAAGAGGATGCTGTGTAAGAGAACGGAGAATTTAGATTCATTTCATGGCTAGTTGCTAACCTGTACAGAGCATTGCACATCTATAATATTGTCCCCCATTGAGAATTCAAAGCATTTGTGGGTACAGGATGTTTTTGTTATTGTTTTTTTTAGCTCAAACTTGTGATGTACACCTAGTAGCTAGTTTGTAATTCTGCTGCGCATGTGATTTCATTTGTACCACCTACAACCAGAATTCCTTCTTAAAGGAAATTTGAAATCTTGTCAATGAAAATAGTGGAAATGATCCTTTTAGTTAACCAATTCTTTTTTGAAATACTAAAACAAACAAACAAACAAACAAACAAACAAACAAACAAACAAACAAACAGACAAACAAACAAACCCCCCCAAACGATTGAAATGATCAGATAGAAAATGTTTCCTTGCTACTCTTAGATTCCTTTTATTTTAACAATCCTGTAACAGGCTCTTTGGTGTCTGTAAGGTGTGCTTGTCTTTGTCTCTATTAAACCTGTTATGCAACTACTGCTGCAGGCGTGTCAACTGTGAAGCTACACATAAAAAATGTGTTGGACAGAAGCTTGAACACTCATCTCTCTCACCTGTGTAGTTACAACAAACTGAATACAAATTATGGCTTCATCTCAATCAGGTAAATATATATTTAATCTGCTTTGTTTAATATGTGTTAATATGTGCGCATGCATTGAAATACATGAAACTTATGGACTTGATGTTTCAGATGTGTTACAGTTTTTTACAGACGCTAGGACACATTTCTCAATACTTAGGTCACGTTTGCAAAACTCCTCACACAGTGAGCACAACAGAAGTCTATGTGGGCTAAACTGAGGACCAGTTATCATTGTTTTGGCACAAAATGCATTCAATGACTACATCTCTCAAATTTCATGAATTATTTTCTCACTCAGACACAACAACTGCCAAAAATCTTTGTACGTACAGGACATTTTGCATGTGCTTACATACTGTTTTCAAAACTGTTAAACTTATGGTCAAAACAATAACACAATGCAAAACTTAAAAAGACAGCAAAATCCAACAGCAATATTTTATTGAAACACATTTTAAATCTAAAAATGCAGTTTAACCAGCCACAGCTGATCCTCATTGTAGATGAACATCTACACAGATGTTACTCCTTCAATTTTTCAACTCCTTCAATTCTGGCAGCCAGAAGATTCTTTCCTAGGTGTATTGCCCTATATGACATAAGATGTGATGTGGATGAGAACCTGTGGCCAAATGGAGAAGACCAAGTAGAATAGCATTACTATTGTATGTGTATCAGTGGATGGTGTGTATACAAATTCTTGTATTTTGGGATTACTTAGTGCAAAAACATAAAAATACATAAACATAAATACATGATGTCTGATTCATTCCAGTAACATATATTGAAATTATAAACAGAGATGTGTCCTTGTTTTACACAAGGAAACACTGTGTAATGCTACATGTTGTTAGTGTTTTTTAGGTCATTGTTTTGTGGGTGACAAAGTGTGTTTGTCGGCTGTCAACCTTTGCTAGTGTTCTGGAAGAATGAGTTTATTTGAGACCTGAATGAAGTGTTTTGGTAGTTGTAGTGCATTTTGAATGTGAAATGAACTGCTTTGCCAAGCTGACGGTCAGTTAGGAGGATTGTGTGAAGTGTTTTGCAAAAGTGACCTAAGTATTGCGACGTGTCTCCTAGCGTCTGTAAAAAACTGTAAATTGAAGCTGTGAATTGTGTTTCAGGTCCTAATTTGAGGATTGTGATAATAGGAAAAACTGGTGTGGGGAAGAGTGCCTCTGGAAACACCATCCTGGGAAAAAAATGTTTCAAATCTCATTCCAGTTCAGCGTCAGTGACTGAAACCTGTGAAATAGCTGAAGCACAGTGGGAAGGGAGAAATATTTCTGTCATAGACACACCAGGGATCCTGGACACTGAGAAATCTGCAGAGATGATCAAAAAGGAAATTGTGAGATGTGTTGAAGTCTCCAGTCAAGGTCCTCATGTTTTTCTACTGGTGCTCCAAGTCGCTCGATTCACCACAGAGGAGAAAAACTGTGTGGAAGCCCTGCAGGAGCTGTTTGGTCCAAAAGCTCAACATTACATGATTGTGCTGTTCGCCCATGGAGATGATCTTGAAGACCAGGAAATCACCATACAGCAGTATGTACGTGAAACCAAACCAGAGCTCAGACGAGTCATCCGCAGCTGTGGAAACAGGTTCCACGTCTTCAACAACAGAAGCAAAGACAGAAAGCAGGTGGAGGAGCTGATGAAGAAGATTGACGACATGGTGGCAGGAAACGGTGACACATACTACACAAATGCCATGTACAGAGAGGTGGAAGAAAGGAAACAGAGACAAGCTGAGATGGAGGACGAAGAATACAAGTTCATGAGTCAACGGTAGAGCAGATTCTATGTTTTCATTCACGTCTTAAAAGAGAATAATTCATTATTAGAAGATTCAAACCTGTAGACAAATATCTTTGGTGTTAATTTGCTTTGACTCGCTTTGACCTTTTTGTTGACTGTAAAAAACAGAAGAAAAAATTAATCTTAGTTAAGATGAAAGAGTTTTAAAACAGTGATGAATCATCAAGCTGTGATGTGCTACAAAGAGTTTTTTATATTACATTTTTCAAATTCAAATTCAAATTCAAATTCAAATTTTATTTGTCACGTACACAGTCATACACAGTACGATATGTAGTGAAATGCTTGGACAACTGCTCGTGACCTAAAGAAAACAAAAAGGAAAAGGCTATGAATAAGATAGGAAATAAATGTGAAAAATTAAAAAGGGTAAATTTAACTAGGAAGGAATAAAATATAAATTAAGGTTAAAAATGAAATAACTGTACAACACAAATTAGAATGAAGGGTAAATTTAACTGGGAGAATAAGATAAAATATATAAATTAAAGTTGAAAATAAAATAACTGTACAACAAAATACACAATATAGAACTATATAAGAATGTATGAAGAAATATAAATAAATATATACACAATAACAGCAGCATATACACAATAACAGCAGCGTGATTTAAGTAATGAAGTGAAAACAATGTCCAGAATGTCCAGTGTGTGTGTAAGAACTATATGTGTGGGTCAGTACTGTGTGGTGGTGTGATTGAGAGACCGTATCGCCTGCGGGAAGAAGCTCCTCCTCAGTCTCTCTGTGTTGGTCTTCAGGGAGCGGAATCGCTTTCCTGACCTCAACAGAGAGAACAGTCTGTTGTTGGGATGGCTGAGGTCCTTCACGATCTTCCTGGCCTTGGTCCAGCACCGCCTGCTGTAGATTGAGTGCAGGTCAGGGAGCTCGGAGCGGATGGTGCGCTCAGCTGACCGCACAACCCTCTGTAGAGCTCGTCTGTCCTGCATGGTGCTGTTCCCGAACCAGGTTAAGATGTTTCCCGCCAGGATGCTCTCTATGGTGCAGGAGTAAAAGTTCCTGAGCACCTTGGAGGGCAGTTGGAAGTCTCTCAAGCGTCTGAGGTGGTAGAGACGCTGACGGGCCTTTTTCACCACGGTGTTGATGTGACAGGACCATGACAGGTCCTGCGTGATGTGAACTCCGAGGTATTTGAAGCTGTCCACTCTCTCCACTGGGCACTCGTTGATGACGGGGGTCTGGTAGTTCCTCTCCTAAATGAAACACAGGTGATTGGATATGTTTTATGTTGTTTAATTGATTTTACTGAAAAATGTATGCTTTATGCTGATTTGTCAAAAAATAGGCTCAAAGGGTTAGGGACATAAATATTTTATATTTTTGTCACAACAAATACAGAAGCAAAAACATAATCTGAGCAAATGATTTCATTTCACAGGCTCAATTAAATTCAACAATCCCTGCACGTAGAACTCTTTATTATATTTATATATATATTTATATAGTACCAATTCAGATCAACAGTAATTGTTATGCTCCCCTAAAAGGTCTGCGGGATGTGGGAAAGTAACAGAAAGTGTCTGGGTTGAATTAAGGAGACAAGGAGTCTCAAAGCTCTAATCACAAAACAAAATCTTTAAGCTAAAATAGACACACACACACACACACACACACACACACACACACACACACACACACACACACACACACACACACACACACACACAGAGTCAACATCAGATGTTCTCAATAACTGTATGTGGTCAAATTGCTATGATAAGTTATGTAAGAAGTGAAGTGAACACTTTAGGAGAAGAGTCTAGCTGAGATGCTCCGGATGGTTTGTTGGCCACACTGATCCTGTGACCAAACAGCCAGCTCTCCTAAGTAAGACCTCTCCTGTGTAATATGCTTTTGAGTCTTTTAACATTCAACATTCAACTTCTATCTACAGATAGTATAATGTTAATGTTCCTCTCTGACAAGCTAAGGCTTGTCAGAGAGGAACAAGGGTGTTGTTGTCAGGCTTTAACAAACATGACAAAAACTTGGACTGTGATGTGGAAATACCTGTAACACCTTTGGGTTTTCACTGGAAGTGATTTCATCGTGTGTGCTCATAATAAACCACAAATATGTATGGTGGTGTTTTTTTTTAATGATTCTTAAATGAATGTTGCAGAACAAGGACACAAGAAGTTCTGTGGAAATGTTTTAGTCAACAAAACTGTCATTGTTCGGTTCCAGCTGGTATTTAAACTAAGCGCCGGGCAGAGGTGTTTTTTGCGTTGGGTGCTCAAAGTTAAAAAGGGGCACATACAACCAGGCTGAAAAACAACAATCCACATTCATAGGAGTCTAATATGGAATCAAAGATGGGGTCAGTGGAACCATAAGGCAAGTGTGGAGCAGGGAAATTATTTTACTGCTATTGGTAAATAATCATCATCATTACTATTGCATTAAGAATATAATCTGCAGTATGATCATTGCTTCAACAATGTAACAGATAGCTTTAAGATGGCCTTAAGATGTTTATGCATACGGTTATCACATTAACTTTGTATTCCAGATGCAGTTATAACTATTTTATACACATTGCATATTTGTGCTTATTTTGAGTTGATGTTCGGTTCATTAAGGGTCTTAAGCTTCACTGGCGTGACTGTCCAGGTGATACATGCTGAGGGAAACTAGAACATAGAAGGAATTGCAATACATGCTTACAAACCACTTATATCAGGTCATTTTTATATTAAGCTTTTAGTAGAGGTTCTTGATTAAAACATTTATTTAGTAAGATGACATAGACATAGTTTCAGTTAGGTTGTTACACATAAGGATGAGCCTCTGTTCTGGTGAAAAGGTCAGAAGTGTAAGGGTGAGATGAGAGAGCATTTAAGGACGAGACACAGACAGTTAGTAGGCGAAGAGGTGACATAGAGGCTGAGTGAGGTCGTGACACACACACACACACACACATTAGTTAGATTTATTTATAGATGAGAGGTTAGTCATGTCTGGTTGTAACTGCGAAAGTGTCTCTGTAAACGAGGAACCGTTCCTTGTTGTCTCGGCAAGAAAGAGGAACAATCCACTTCAAGACAAGAACTGAAAGGTAGACAGGAAGTATCGGCCATGAAAATAGAAGATGATGTTCTTTTAAACTGTGTTAAAAGTCATTGTGGTTTTGATTTGACGCATGTATATATTCTGTCTGTGACGTATGAAGGGGCGTCATTAATTCAAACCCTGATGCTATAAAAATCTGTGTATGCTTTGATTAAGTCGAAGATCAATTCCTGTCTGCGTCAGGGTTGTCTTCCCACGCGTGTATTCATTAAAGTCAATTGTTTGACCAAGATCTTCTGGACCTGGTTGTTTGTACTCTCCTTCCTCAATATTTGAACCTTAACATTTGGGGGCTTCGTCCGGTGGTTGAGGAGGGAGAGAATTGGAGGTGTAGACGGAGAAATTCGGTGGTCCGTTGTGGTCAGACAGGCAGGCGTGACCCGGCAACCAAACTGAGGGGACAGGCGCCTTTAAAAAAGAGGTAGGCACAGGCCTGTTGATTTTATCCGAAGTGTGCTGAATTGGATGATAAAATCAAATGTCTATTCAGTAGAAGTTGCCGGTAAATGTCTGCTTTGATTTTGATGAGAATCCCATGACAGTACTGAGGATTTAAAGCAGTTGGACTGCTGAAAATGATTGAATGCGGTTGGACCGCTAAAAGGATTTAATACGGTTGGACCGTGGAAAGCAGTTGGACTGCTCAATGATTTTAGTATGTTAGGGAATTTGGTTATTTTTTGGTTATAAGGTTGGACCTGCTTCAGTCTTACACTTTGTTGGGTGTTTTACTGTTGTTCCAAAATATTATAAATTACACAAGAACGCCAGTTGGACTGGTAAGAAGCGCAGAGCCCGGAGGTTACGCTCCCTCCTTGTCGTGGACGCGCGACATTGACCTCTCGGCGAAGAGGGTTAGTTCAGTTTGGCTTAACTGTGGGGTACAGGGCATCCTGGAATTAAGCTAGGAGTTAGAGTCTCCTTACCGTTTGGAACGGTAGTCTGCGCTTTTTTGGCCAGCAGAAGTTGGACTTCGGGCGTGTAACTTTAACTTAAAACTTCGGGGTAAGCCTTGGCTGTGAAACGCCAAAAAATAGAGCTTCAGGCAAAGTTTGGGTTGGTTGACGCTTTTAAATTGAGTTAGGGACTTTAGAGATGAGGCCAGAAACTGTTGGACAGATACTGGTTAATTGATTACAAAAAAGTTGGACTTTATCGGTTGGACCGTTAACTTAAATTTGTCAAAATTGGTTAGGCGCTAAAGCTGACAGATCTGACAGTGGTTGTAAATATAAGACGTCTTTGTAATATAGAATAAGAGATCTCTGTGTGAAAGGAGTCTGAGGCAATGCTGGAGCTATTTTTAGACGGTGTGTGTGTGAGTGTGAAAATGCAAATTAGTAAGCAGTGAACTGTTTAAACCACAGATGGTTTTACAAATACTGCTGCAAACATTGTTGAATGTGTGTTTAAGATGTCATTTATGTTCATTAGAGGACTATAAATAAAGTATTGAGTTGCCGTAGTGGATGTATAGTAATTGACTGTAGATATATAAACATATTGAGTGCACTGTATATACTTAAGATTAACATATTACTTTTCAATTTCTTGTGTGTGTGGTGAGAAGTAATGGAGGTTTCAATTTTTTGTTTGTTTGTTTTTTACTTGCTCTTTCTGATTATGACAAGCATGTCTAAAATACTCTTAGGAAAGCGTGTTTTGAGTATATTCCTCAACTCGTGTCACAGCTTAAGTGTGAATGCTGTGAGTAGTAGGTTTCGAGGGATTGGGTGTGATGTGTACAAAATAATAAATAATAATAACACTATGAAAGTTGATAGTAGAGTGAGTGCAAGGCGGTGTGTGAGACGATTCTTGAAGTCTGAAAGAGCTCTGCTGAGCACGCTGAAGACTGTGATGTGAATGCTGACAAATGCAAAGAATTTAGTATATTTAAAAGAGTGTGTGCGTGAAAGAGGGGGTATTGTTTTTACATCAAGGTTTAGTAGAACTAAAGTAGAACGTCACAAACAAACAGATAAAAAAAGTAAAATAAAGAGAGAAAATAACTGACAATTACATTAATGAATAGAAAACACACATACACAAAGTGCCATATGTGAAATTATTCTAGGAAAGAATCAGAAGTGAGATAGTTTAATATAAGATGCAATGAAGGAAGCAGCTTACACTCATTTAATTTCCAGAGCCAGTGTGTCCCCTCCCCTCATAGCACCCGTGCCCACTTGGTCCCCGTATCAGGCGAGTATGGAAGGCTGGATAGCCCATGACGGGTAAGATCCCACCTCGAAACCCTGGGACAACCTAAGGCAGGCACAGTCACGATTACTCGGCCTCAGTAAGAAGACGGGACTTCAAGGATAAAGCTGCTGGGCTGAGGCGGAGGTGGAAAGTGGCAAGTGGAGCCCTACCTTCTGGCTGCGGACAAGGAATGCTGTTATTTAAGGTGGGAAATCAGAATTTGGGTTAGCAAATTTGGGAAGGAGAAAATTGACTGTTTAAAGGCAAAATTGGGAAGGAGTCTGAAACACGGCAAAAGCAACATATACAAAATCACACACACACAAAAAGAAAATGCATTAACCTTACAAAGACAAGACAAGCTCATGATGATTAATGCATAGATACTGATTAAACCTGGCTAAGAACACAAACATACGCAATGAAGAACAGCTTGCTATTTGTATGAGTGATAGAGTGGTGTGAATGTTTAATGAAATACATTTGAGTTTGAAATTGAGGAATAACTCAAAGAAGCTATATGACAAAGGGAGTGAGTTATGAAAAAGAAAGGTGATTAAAGTAGTTTTGAAAGAGTGACTTAGGAGTGCCCTTGTACTGTGTGAGCAAAACCAGTGATCACTGTAGAAAGAAATAAAATAATTTAATAAGGTGGTAATGTTTAAACATATGTTTCTCTTGTTACGGCAACTTCTTGAGATATGACTCAGTATGCAAATTGGCTGGAGTGAGTGGTGACGAAGAAGCTTCCTGTGTGTGTGCGACTGAGGCTTTCAGAAGAGGAAGTATGGCAGAGAAGAGAAGTGCAGATTTGGGTAGGAAATTTATAGTTTAGTGATTATATGTTGTTGTAAGGGGGTTATGTTTTATGTTGAATCTAAATATGTTAAAATGCATAAAGGGGGTGATTGTTGTGTGCGAATTGAGTGGTTTTAACAAGACTTTCGGTGTATTGAGGAGGTGAAATTATGTGAGTTGACCTGGGAGTGTCAGGACTCTGGTGGCAAAACCTTTGTGTATTTAAGGTTGTTGAGGTTGTTGTGGTGATGGGTTGATTCTGTGAGTTAGGTTCGGGTTGTTGTCTTTGTTTTTAATAGAGGGAGTTTTAGGAAACATGGACATGTCTAAGAGGGGGCCCAGTATTTTTGTAACAGGGCACTTAGAGAAAACCTGTCAGGTGATTTTGTTTTGTGTTCTCATGAGCTAATAATTAGCTCTATTTTTTCTCATTTTTGTTCTAAGCAGGCCTGCAACAGTGAATAACGGCGCTGACAAATTCTCGGGAGAGCGAATATAAGATGGGCTTTCCAGATTACAACTGGCTGAGGAGAAAGCTACCTGTGGGGACTGATCAGGTCGTAAGTCCCTGTCTGAAAAAGGATTGTAGCGAGTCAATCCAGTCCAAAAGCATAAAGAACTATTTTCCTATGGAAAATAGTACAAATGACTGAGCTCATTTTGCTGAGGGTGGAGAATCTGATCTGAAGCTCCACTATTAGCAAATATATGGTGTGACTGCATGTGAGTGAATGTGTGTGACTGGATGAAGGAGGGGATGTATAAATGTCGACAAACAATTTGCTTTTACCAGAGAAAATTTCTGTTTTGTTGACTGGGGTTAGATTATGGGATTATAGTATATTGTTGGGAGAATGCCAAATGCTAAAGGGGAAACATTTTTTGATATAACTCATGTTACCATTAACTGAAGAAACACATGACTGATAATTGTTATGTTTTAAGTTTATTTTTATGACATAGATTGGATCATGAGTGGGGAAAACTGAGCATTTTAAGTTTTGTATAGTATTTTGACACATGAAACGTGTCAAAATAAAGGGGGATTTAGGGTTTAATAATTTTAGGGTTTAATAGTTTAATTGTTTAATAATTTAGGATCATTTTAGGACTTTTTGGGTTTTTTTTGATCATTTGAATATGGTAAAACTGAAACTGTTATTTTTATGTTAAGGTTAAAGGATTAAAGTGAACTGAATCCTGTTTAGTAGATGCTGGTGGTTTTAAAGCTTTGGGGAAAACTAGTGAGGGTTGAAGGAGTAGAAAAGGTTTGATTTCTTTTTGATTTCTAGAAGTAGTGGTTATAATGTAGGCGTACACATACAGATATTACATAGATTTATTTTTAGGATAAAGGGGAGAGCTTATAAGTAGAAATGATTTTTATACATATTGCATTTTGTGCCTTTAAAGGAGTTGTGGCTCAATTCGTCTCTTGAGGGTCACGAGCCTTTGGCTAGCGCTATGATTAGCCAATCTACTGTGAGGATGATATGAGTTATTAAAGGATTGCACACGCTTACAGACACAGAGTCCAGAAACACACATGACAGTATTGATTCCAGGCAAAAGGCCTCAAATTCATTTAGCTTTTAACGGAACTTAAAGAAGGACCAAAGAGGAAGGAAAGCATATATTTTGGTTAAGTCTGATAAACTAGAATTAGAAGGTATTGTTACATTAAAAGGAGCAAAATGAAATAATAAGGCTATACCAAAAACAGGTTATAACATAGGAATGTGAGGTTTTAAAATGAAGTTAGTGTTAACACACAGGAGTTGTTTCTAGGCAGCGTTTAGCTAGGATGAAATGTATGCAGGAGTAATTGCTTATATGCTTAAACTCAATTGATTAAAGGGGTTGTTTTCTTTTGGAGCTTTTAGTAGAATAGGCGCTTATAATGACTTTTTTGCTAAAAAGGTGACTTAAGATTAGAGTGGAGGAACTTGCAGCAGCGACAGTTTGTGTACAGGATGTTGATGATCAGATAAGGGAAGAGAGCGAGCAACTGGACGTGAAACCAGCGCTTAAAGAGTTTTAAAATGATGAGTAACGCTGAAGAATATATATAAATACAAGTCAATAAGTTAAGAACATAATTAGGATCAGGCTTTTGATTACAGAAGTCCCAAATATGATAAGTTAGGGAGGTGCAGGAAAAGGTGTTTTGTTTCCTTTGCAGAAGATCTCGGCGACCACAAAGGGTGAGGATCCTGGAGGCCCGAGGCCTGATGGACCACAAGAGAGGGACCGAGAAAACCTAAGCTTACGCATGGAGTGTTCTCGAATGGGAGCTGGTGTTTATTACTGGACCAATTAGATGACATGAGGTTGTCTGATTTGCTGAGCCAGGACACAATGTATTGCGACCTCTGGTGTTCCAGAGGTCGAGAGAGGGAGTGTGGAGCAGGGAAATTATTTTACTGCTATTGGTAAATAATCATCATCATTACTATTGCATTAAGAATATAATCTGCAGTATGATCATTGCTTCAACAATGTAACAGATAGCTTTAAGATGGCCTTAAGATGTTTATGCATACGGTTATCACATTAACTTTGTATTCCAGATGCAGTTATAACTATTTTATACACATTGCATATTTGTGCTTATTTTGAGTTGATGTTCGGTTCATTAAGGGTCTTAAGCTTCACTGGCGTGACTGTCCAGGTGATACATGCTGAGGGAAACTAGAACATAGAAGGAATTGCAATACATGCTTACAAACCACTTATATCAGGTCATTTTTATATTAAGCTTTTAGTAGAGGTTCTTGATTAAAACATTTATTTAGTAAGATGACATAGACATAGTTTCAGTTAGGTTGTTACACATAAGGATGAGCCTCTGTTCTGGTGAAAAGGTCAGAAGTGTAAGGGTGAGATGAGAGAGCATTTAAGGACGAGACACAGACAGTTAGTAGGCGAAGAGGTGACATAGAGGCTGAGTGAGGTCGTGACACACACACACACACACACATTAGTTAGATTTATTTATAGATGAGAGGTTAGTCATGTCTGGTTGTAACTGCGAAAGTGTCTCTGTAAACGAGGAACCGTTCCTTGTTGTCTCGGCAAGAAAGAGGAACAATCCACTTCAAGACAAGAACTGAAAGGTAGACAGGAAGTATCGGCCATGAAAATAGAAGATGATGTTCTTTTAAACTGTGTTAAAAGTCATTGTGGTTTTGATTTGACGCATGTATATATTCTGTCTGTGACGTATGAAGGGGCGTCATTAATTCAAACCCTGATGCTATAAAAATCTGTGTATGCTTTGATTAAGTCGAAGATCAATCCCTGTCTGCGTCAGGGTTGTCTTCCCACGCGTGTATTCATTAAAGTCAATTGTTTGACCAAGATCTTCTGGACCTGGTTGTTTGTACTCTCCTTCCTCAATATTTGAACCTTAACACAAGAAATTCAAGAGATTAAAAAAAATGTGGGAAACAAACTGAAACCAGAATATTAGTAGGGCAAAAGAAAGGGGTGGTCATGGCAGGTATTAATGTAAAAAAATAAATAAATAAAAAATCTATACACATAAAACACATGCACAGTGGCATTTTATACCTTTTCCAGAGTACTGTATATACTGTTTATAACCAAAATATGCTAAGAATTGCACTGGGAGACACTTTTTTGTTAGTTAATCATAAAGAAGTAACAGAGGTAAGGGAAACTGAGTAAATGATTTTCAAACTTCAGGTTAATCTTGAAGTTAGATTCTAATCTTTTTGTTTTTTTTACTAAATTGATTTCACATTTGTTTGGAGGTCACAAACATTCTTTGTGACCTCCAAACACAGTCACTGTATATCTTTGGTCTACATTCATGTATTTTCTCTTATGTTGCTGTTGCTCTGTACACAGAGCTGTGTGATAATCTGTGTATCACTAAAAC